>NW_022060738.1:1208428-1812642 GCF_003285725.1 Scaptodrosophila lebanonensis
CCAGCTGAACTTACTTACAAGAAGTTTTGCTACTGGGCAGTTGTTTAACAACTTGTAAAGAAGTTATTTTTCCAGCCGCGTGGCCTATGTCTTGGCGTTATAGCGGTCGGCTAAGTATAACACCCAACACTTGCTGGTATATGTAAGTTGCGCTCATAGCGACGGAGGATTGTTTAGAGAACAGTAATTAAGAACGCACTGAAATATTCACACAATGTCTTTTATTTATAATCTCTATGCTCTTGGCCCTACGCTGCACCACGATGATTGCCAGCACTTACTGGGATTTGGGTTTAGGTTGTTCGAGGCTATGTTCTATACCTCACTGCTGGTACTCGTCGAGTCTGCATGCTTGGGTGGTCGCCGAGGAAGAGCGCGAGGCACGTCTGCCCGGGTCGAGCATCCGTTCTCTCCTTGGCTTGTAGCTTCGTGCGGTGTGACCATATTTTCCTACTTCAAAATACCTACCTAAGCATGAGCGGCGATTCCAGCTTACTTACCTTTAACTCTGTGTCGTTACTTATTAAGTTAAGATAGTAACAATATTTGCAATAGACTTCATGTGCAATAACATTAGGTAATAATATGTGATAATTTCATGTGTAATGTTAAGTCTAGTAATAATATAAGCAATAAGATCATGTGCTATGCGTAGCAATAGTATGTAATGTGGCGCGGAATTTTACTGCGTCACAAACTTGGTAACACACCAAGGCAACGATTAGTTAACAAGGCATGTAATCGGAACTTTCCACTGTGGAAAATTGGTCAACAAGGCAACCAGTCTACGGAAACTACATCCTGCTTACCAAAAGCGAAACAAAAATACCTCCAATAGGTCTGAACACTGCGATATTAGATTGGAGACAATGGCGAACATCTCTCCAGAACTGGAGTCTGGTGCTTGCTCACAAGCGTCACTTGGTGGGGAAATCCAAGTATTGATAAGGAATTACGAAAAGGATTCCAAGAATAGGAAGACTAAGACATACTACGAAGAAAGGAAAGCAAAGCTGGTCAGTAGCAGTTCCATTCAGGCGATGTTTCGGTGTCCACGCCTTAAACAGTCGAAAAATAGAACGTGGCTATTTTAAAAACGACTACTACACTTAAATAATGAGCGCAGCTGATGAGTTCGTGAACAAATTGATCAGCATGATCAGTGCTGTCGACGTGGACAGCATATCGCTACATAGTGTCGCTGTACAGGCACTGATCATTGAACCACACTTGAGCCATCAAAATGCTTTGATGTCGGCTCTGTCCCGGGTAATGGGACAGATAACACCTCTAAATCAACGCCAACTGAGGCCAATGGTGGAAAAGTATTGGAACCAAATTTCTGACATTCACTTCAAATTATATAGAGATTTTGAGGAGCGAGAGCTTGGGCTATGATAAGTTCATCTCTACCGAAACAGCTGTAATGCAAATAGATGATACAGCCAGTGCAGACAGCGCTGTGGGCACCACAACACAGGTGACAAGACAATTGTCACTACAACTGCCAAAAATGTCATTACCAAAATTTGACGGTGACTATCTGAAATGGCAGCAACTTCATGTTATCTTCAAGACGATGATTCATGAGGCCGAGATACCTACGATCCAAAAAATGTGGTATTTAAAGGCAAACGTGCCAGGCGAAGCGGAAATGCTTATTCGCCACCTATCTCTCACTGAAGCAAATTACGATACGGCTTGGAAAATGCTCCAGAACCGTTTTAACAACGAGAGAGTGCTATGTTCAGCACTACTTAAGAGGCTGCTTGATCAACCACAAGTAAAAAACACATCGTCCAGAATCCTCCAAAAGGTATCAAGGGAAGACTAATGTCACAAATTCCTGAAAACATTTCAGCCCGGGGGGAGCATTGTGATGTTGCATTAGAAAAACGACTGACACGGAGTCCCTCTGTACAAACCTATATCAAACCCATGGCCGGGTACGAAAACTTGGGGCACGTGGAGAAGGAGCAGAAAAGAAAGATACCAGCGCCACATCACTGTGCAGGAAAACGAGACAGTCATACTACTAAGCTAAGAGTAGTATTGGACTTGGCAGCTACGAATAACGGACCAGTCAAAATACCCAAACCATTGGGTCAACAATCGATAGCTACTATTCTGTTACCATTGAATGATGATGTTGCCGTCAGCTCTAACACAATCAATAAACATAACAGAGTTCGGTAATGGACCTGGCATCTTTTACTAGGAATTAGGCACGACTAAATTAGCCACTTCTGACAGTCCAATAATTGCTTACTATGATCTGGAACCCTATTGGAATGACATGAAATCGTTCAGCACAAGCACACAACACCTTGAAATTTGCTTCCACCTTAGGAACCTGGCGGATTGCGGATCTCTGTATCAACATTTCAAGCATATAGAGGAAGAGCTGCAAACAGAAACTGAGCTGCTGAAAATCTCGAGAACACGAAGATCACCGCTGGACATTGTTGGAAACATCGGGAGTAGTTTATTTGGAGTTCTCGACACTGATTATGCTAAGGAAATGTCAAAAACCATTTCTAAGGTAAAAACCAACGAAGAATATTTATTGACAGCTGTCAAAAATCAAACGTCAATTATTGACTACAATAAACATCCTTAAACGCGATGAAGCTGCAATCACCGCGCGAATGGACCATATGGAGCAACAATTTTTCAAACTGAAGCAAGGACAGGAGGGTAATTTCTTCCAATGGTTCATTGCAATTTCAGTACAACTGACAGTTATGGCATCCAACCTTCAACGAGTGTAATCCGAGATTGTGAAGGTTCTCAGTGATGTTCGGCATAGCACCATTAGCCCATCACTTATCTCATCACGACAATTGGAAGCACAACTAAAAGTTGTGCAGACATACAACGAGATGAAATGATCCCAGTCAACCAACCTCAACTTATACAAATTAATGAAAGCGGAAGGAACAGTAGCCGAGAGTCGTGCTATATTCAAATTATCGCTACCAATTGTTGCCACCCAACAATGCAGCTGTATAACTTGGTGCCCATTCCAACGGTATCTTCATTAGGGATCACTATTATGAAGATTCGAGTTCCCATCATTGCAGTTGACAGCCACCAAGACCACTTCGTGAGATTCTCGCAGCAGGATTGGGACAAATACCATTATGTCAACTCAAATGAATACATTTCTTACAATAAACAAGTGATGGTCTCTTCTCATTACAATTGTATAATCAATCAAACGTCAACGGATTGTCGAACAAAACTCCTAAACGCATCTGCCTTGTGGATAGATATGCACTCCAAAAACCAATGGATCTACGCAGTTAGGTCTCCGATGGGGCTATCAGCGATATGCAACGAGTACCTGTTCAGGGTGCAGATAAATCCGTCCGGTCTCATATTACTTAACTCCGGTTGCTGGATAAGAAATCCAGACATAATGGTGACTGGTCATAGCACTACAACGAACACAATATGGCCCTCTTCTTAAGAATCAGCTTCTTTCCACCCCCTGAGACGCCATCACAATTTCACAACCCAGAGTTGAAGACTGAAGAATTGGATCAGCTAAAAAACCGCCTACGAGAAATTCTCGATACTGACTTACCACCACCATATTCTCTCATACTCTGCACTTGTCATGGTAGGAATACTCATTACAGTCTACATCTCCAAAAACGTGAAGGCAACCCGGATAAGAAGGAAGCAATCCTTGCCAGTTGATTTAAAAACTGGTGTACCTTGGACCTTCTCACTGTTACCAAGTTGACATTAGTGAGAGTTAAATTGTTAAATTGTTGAACCGCTGGGAGTAGCAGTACTCAACACTTATCGATGCAGACGAAGCAAGAAACCAATCAACCACATACATATGCACATGGCCAGTTAGCGGTGCTAAATATTTTTCACATCGTCGCGGTCAAGAAAATCAACCAAGTAAAAATTTACCTCGTCAGCATAAGCGAGAGTTGAACAGCTGTTCAACGGCTGGGAGTATGTTGGTGCATGCTTTAAGAATCCACATATTAGCCAATAATACAAATCAGGTCAGATATGCGTTAAAACTATACACTAGTGTTTTAAGTATACATTTAGTAATTTGCTAATTTAATATTTACGTAGGATAGCTAAATATTGCAGATTGTTCAGAACAACAATAAGGTTAATCCACCAAATTTTGCTCAAAGATGCCTTATATGTGTGCGATGTGCAAGTTTGTTTTATTTTATTATTTTATATCTCAGAGACTATAAAAGCTAGTCCAAGATGCCATATGTGGTGCTTTGGTTGATGCAGACATGCTCACACAGAACATGAATAGTCGCACATAGACATATATACACTTACATAGACGCAATTGCTTTGTAACTGTGCAGTTATTCACCCTCTACGAAATTATTTGAAACAAGTAAAAAACCTAAAGTCGGGTGGCCGGACTTTGAAATACTCTGTACATATGTTTACGTATGTATGCCTATGCGCATCTATTCGTGTCTGTGTAAACATATTAGCAGTCAACCAAACAGCAACATCAACAACAGCCGCGGGCAGCGCTTGGGCAGCGCTGCAGCAGCAAATATATTTATGGCTATAACTTCTTGTTAAATCGGTCTATCATAGTGATACGGACACATAATTACTATTTGGGGGTATTTGCAAAATTTTAGTTCGAAATTCCAAGAATTACGGGAGTTAGACAAAAATTTGCAATTTGCGGAGGAGAAGGGGGAGGGAGAGAAATTCCAAAATATAAATATTCTGCGTATTCACATAAGGCATCTGAGACTAAAATTTGGTGTTCCTAGGTCTTATAGTCTCCGAGATATAGGCGATTATACGAATGGAAAATCGGGAAAACCCCCATAGGGGGGAAGTGGGAGGGAAAATCAAAAAAATAAAACAAACTCGTATAGAATACACACTTAAGGCATCTTTGTGCAAAATTTGGTGTCTCTATCTCTTATAGTCTCTGAGATCCAGACGGACAGACAGACAGGGCTAGATCGACTCGTCTCGTCATGCTGATCAAGAATATATATACTTTGTGGGGTCTGCCACGCCTCCTTCTGTCTGTTACATTTTTCAGCTCCCGCAAACCTAATATATAGTACTTCTGTACATTTCATGTACAGAGTATGAAAATAGTTTGCAGCACCTCTGTAAATCTATCATATCTCCGGCTCAACATGGTTGCATAAAGAGACGGTATACTACGACCAATTTGCTGGAATTTACTTCCTTGGTTAATGAAACATTTACTCTAAAAATGCAGACTGATGTCATTTATACTGACTTCAGTAAAGCATGTGACTCTGTGAACCATGATCTGCTGCTCTTTAAGCTAAGTCGTATAGGATTTCCCTCCGCTGTTTTGTGTTGGATTTCGTCTTATCTAAAAGACAGATCCCAACGGATCTTGCTTAGGTCGCACATTTCTAAGCCTGTATTTGCATCATCAGGTGTGCCTCAAGGTAGCCATCTTGGCCCCTTACTTTATACATTATTTATTAATGACCTCCCCGCTACCTTATGTATGCTGATGATGTGAAACTTATTCTGACGTACAAAGACCTTTCTCATTTTCATCGCCTGCAGGATGATCTGAACCGCATGCAATCTTGGAGCTTAGCTAACCACTTGCACCTCAATTGCTCCAAATGTAAGTTCATGACATTTCACCGAACTTTGCCTCATTTAGGGACGTATGCGATTGACAATGTGCCATTGCAACGTATATCGACTGTTGAAGACCTTGGGGTTCTTTTTGATTCCAAATTGAATTCTAACCTTCACATATCCAGTATTGTCAATAAGGCCAAGGGATTACTTGGATTCATTAAACGTTGGTCCAAGGAATTTATTGACCCTTATGCCACTAATCTCCTTTACAGTGCTCTAGTACGCCCTGTGCTTGAATACTGCAAGTATAGAAAGCATCAGGAAAGTATTGAGTCTGTTCAGAAGCAATTCCTTCTTTTTGCTCTTAGGTCGCCTTAATTTTTCAGTTCCTTGTAGACAAACAAGGAATTATTTGCCGTTCATATTGACAAGATGCACAACTGATTACGCTTTGCACAATCGTTTTCGGGTCATGTGCAATCATTATAATGATCTTTCACATTTACTTTCGACAGGACTCTCTCTCTCTCTCTCTCTCTCTGTTCTATCAAAATTATTCTTTATAATTATCTTCGGGGAAATCTCTGACCACTTACTGCTGTGAGTTGGGGCATAGCTTGCCGGACTGGCATTTAAAATTTCCCCCACCGGGTTGGAGATTTCCCTCTTTTTGTTTTTGTCTCTCCCTTTCGACCATTCCCTTTCCCTGTTTCTCTAACTCTCTTTCCTTCTTTCTTTTTCTCTTTTCCTCTTTCTCTTTCTCATTCTACTTCTTACTTCTACTACTTACTTAAATGGAATTAATTTTCCTCCGCTACTTACTTTTTGTATAGTTTTTTAGGTCTATAATGTCTCTGACTAATCGGGGCATAGCTGGCCAACTGGCAAATGAAATTCCCCCAACGTGTCGGAGGCATTAATAGACGTTATTGTACAGCTTCGTGTTAGACTTTCTTATCTTTTAAGTTGAGTTTAAGCTGTTATATTAATCCGGAAGCCTGAAGGCTTTTTTGATGCCTAGTTCTTCGCAAAAGACGCCCCCGCCTACACTGTTGTCTAATTTAGAACCGCCTGTGTAAATTTTGATTGAATTAGTGGGGCCTGAAGGGCAGGAATTCCATTCTTCCCTAGACGGAGTGATGGTGTGAAAGGTGGGAATACTCCTCGCGATACAGTAGTCAGTGACTGAGGGGATTATGTAATTTCCTCTCAGGATTTTGGCATGACAAAAACATTCATCTGACCACTGGTTGGTTTCTTTTATGCGCAGAGCCGCCAACGTGGGATGTATTGGGAGTTGTTGGCTTGGCGGAGATCACGAACTTCTTAGAGCAACCGAAATAAATACTGCTGCGTATCGTTTTAAACAAGTTTATTTAACTATAACTGATACTGATATAATATAAGCAATGAAATAAAGCTGCGGAGCCGCGGAGTGCGGAGCTGCAGAGTGCGGAGCTTAAAAAACTTTTCGTGTGTCTACTCCGCTTGTGTTCAACCAAGTGACTACTTGCTTACTTGTGACTAGTGAGGGTTCGTTATACAATAAGTATGGAGTGACAATATATCGATATTACGATTAGTATACAATGTATTGGTGTTTAACAAAACAATAGTGTTAGCAGATTTTTAACTGTTTTAAATTTGAAAATATGATTTTGGCGGCAACAGGAGTATTCCCAGAATCGCATCTAGTGCGTCGTGATTATTGCAGTGTATTGCCAGTGGACCACATAAGGGGCCATGCCCCATTTCAGTCCAATGGATTTCCTGCAGGTATAGAGTACGATTGTGGCTTTTCTTACTCTGTCTTCAATGTTAAAGTACCAGTTCAACTTCCTATCCAGTATCAAACCTAGATGTTTGGCTGAGCTGCTGAAGGATAGTGGTACCCCATTTAGTAATGGGAGGCGACGAGGAGGAATTTTATATTTCCTAGTGAATAACATCAGCTCTGTTTTGCTGGGGTTCACCCTTAGGCCACTTGACATCGCCCAAATGGAAGTGTCCATTCCCAGTTGTGTAAGTAAGCTTCCGATGGCGTTAGGAGGCACATTGTTAAAAGCGCCTTCTATGTCTAGGAAGGCGGTAAGGGTGTATTGTTTGGTATTGAGGGCTTTTTCGATGCCAGAAGTCACAGCATGGAGTGCCGTTTCTGTAGATCTGCCTTTACAGTAGGCGTATTGAGAGCATGACAGCTCTGAGAGCGGGATCTTGCTTCTTAAATGGGGACCCAGTAATCTCTCGAACGTCTTTAATAGAAAAGATGAGAGACTTATCGGTCTGAAATCTTTTGGAGTAGTGTGCGAGGCTTTACCTGCTTTGGGTATGAAGACCACTCTTGATCTAAGCCAAGCTTCTGGGATATTCCTTGTCAGGAAGATTTTGTGAAAAATATTTGCCAACCATCTGATGGCAGTATTTCCTGCGTGAATTAGCTGAGCCGGAATTATGTATCCGGCCCTGCTGATTTAAAGGACTTGAAGCTTTTTATCGCCCACCTGATATTATTTTTAGATAATAGATTGGGCGGCTTTTGAGCTGGACTAGCGCTTGACGCACTGCTGGTCAGTTTAGTGTTTGTGTAGCTGGGAAAAGCATATATAAGCATATATAAGAAAGCAAAAGCTACTTGCCTAGAAGCAACTCTAACGACTCTAGACTCGAGGTCGTCCAAGTCTTGTCTGGCTCCTGAACCCAGTGTTGATGGAGTTTTTGAGAGAACTTTCCTTAACCTTGTGGCGTCGGAGTGTTCTCGATATCTGAGCAGAAGTTCTGCCACGAAGATCGTTTAGCTTGTGTGAGAATTTTCTTGTACTCTGACAGGCCCTGTTTGTATGCACACCAGTGTTGCTCTCCCCCTTGGGATCTAGCTGCGTTGAAGAGTGTCCTGGCTTTTTTTCTTGACTCACTGACTTGTGGAGTCCACCAGGAAGGCTTGAGCTTGCCCCTTGGTTTCCCAATGGGTCATGATTTCTGCAGCGTGATTTCGTACGCTGCAGTCAATTTGTTTATTAGTGTCGAGGTGAATTCGACTGTGTCTGGGCCCTCAGGGGGCTAGTCTGGTAATATATTACTTAGGTGATTAAAGTACGAGGTCCAGCTTGTGCGTATAGGATTTCTAGTCGCGATTGGTCTTTCGTTCTTTAGAGATACTTCGGATTGAATGTGAGGTCAATAACCTGGCTTCGGTTCCTAATCACAAAAGCTGGATCTGATCCAACATAAGAGTATGTTAGTAGACAGGATGTAGTTGAAAACAAGATAGAACGCTACAGCCGGGCTTGCTCGAAATAGCCTGTACTCTCCACAAAAAAGAAAAATAAAAATAAAAAAATTAAAAAAAAAATTAAATTATTAAAAAGAATTAATTCTAATGAATTAATTAAATTAAATAAGAATACATGTTTTTGTTTAGTTTTAACAGCATATGCAGCACAAAGTTGAACCAAAGCAGCAACAACAACAACAGCTGCGGCAGTGCTGCAGGCAGCGCATGAGCAGCGATTTTATTTATGGCTATAACTTTCTTCAGAATTGACCTGAAGGAACTTGGCACACGGACACATAAGCACTAACTGGATGTAACTACCAGAATTGATTTCAAAATTCCAAGAATTACTTAATTCATAAACAAAAACAGGAATTGCGGGGGAGTGGGGGGGGGTGTATCAGAATAAAAAAAATAAACTTTAACTGCCTAGGACTTAGGGGAACCTCGATACCAAGTTTGGTTATTCTAGCTCTTGTACTTCCTGAGATCCTTGTGCTCATACAGACAGACGGACAGAGGGACAGACGGACATGGCTATATCGACTCGGCTTGTCACCCTGATCAAGAATGTATATACTTTGTGGGGTCTGCCACGCCTCCTTCTGTGTGTTACATACATTCGCACAAAACTAGTATAGCCTTTCACCTTTGGGTACAGGCTATAATGAACTCACCCCGTACGTTGGTATCAGTGCTGCACCACTGAGTGTGATGAGCGTTGGCATCGCATCCTATGAGCAGATCTATATTTTTCTGCCTGCTGTCCTCTATGATCTGCCTTGCTAGCAGTGGCGGAGGATTAGCTTCTTCGTAAGCCATGTTGGCGGAGCATATTCTCATAGGCTTTGGCTTAGCCTCAATACATGCCGCTGTGTTATCTCCACCGCTGAAATTGGATAGCAGAAAAATGCTTATGTTTTTCTTAGTTAGAATACAGGTTCTAATCTTGCCTGTGCTTTTACCTGTAATCAGCTTATACTGCTTCTCCAATCCAGAGACCTTGCCTCTACAAGCCCAAAGTTTCTGAATGAGGACTACGTCCATGTCTTCTTTACTCAGACGATGTAGTAGGGCAGCTGCTGCTGCTTTGCAGTGGTTGATATTAATCTGTAGAAACCTCAAGGGCATCTACATCCATATCCACCACTGTCTGGTCGGCCTCATCGTCGTCTACGTTGAGATCATGCTCGGTGGCGAGTCCCTTCGCGAGCTCGAAGGTTTCAGAGGAGTATCCCTCCAGGATATCCTCATCGTTCGACGCGACCTCGGTTTCAGGACTTCCTGGAACGACCGGTTCTACGTCTGCTAATTCAGCGTCTTGTGTGGTTGCCTTACCATACCATAGACTCGTGTGGCTAACAATTTATAGCCATATCTGGCCAGATGTCCACTCTTGGCCAACTCATCCACCGATTCCTTATTAATCACTAGTACGATCTGGCGCGTGGTCCCTTCCACTTCCTCTGCCTTACCACTGCCTTTTCGGGGCATTTTTGTATCTCCTTACCGGAGCTGGCTTAAAATCCGGTAAAATTGTCTTTGCCCATTCCACCATCCTTCGACCGTCTGGTAACGTCTCGGGGGCAGAATGGTTTTTTTTTTTTGCAGTATGTCTGCTGCGCGTCTCTTGTCTTGAAATGTCGTTTTTGGTGGTGGCATCGCCGAAGTACCTGGCTCTGTAGAGTTACCAGCCACATACCCTTCGACTGCTGGCTTTACAGCTTGGCTTAGCTGCTTCGCCTTGGAAGCTGAGGTCTGATCCTCTCCAAATTCCCATCCTATTGACAATCAAATCTATGACCATCTTGTTAGAGGGATTTGAGGTCCCGTCCGACTTATGACAAGTTCCAGTCTCATTGTTTTGTTTTTTTTTTTTTGTTGTCTTAATATAAGGTTTCATACTGGTCCCACGAGTAGTCCGGAAGGGGTGGGGCGCCCGTGGCCTAGCCCGGATACCACAAGCCTGACTTAAACTGTGGGTAAGCAGGTATCCAGAGTTCGCATAGTAGAGACTGAGCACCCCCTCAGCCACGCATCCATTTCCTTAAGCTGTTCTGCCTTGGATTGGAAAAAATTTGATAGAGTTTTCAGCTCTCGCCCGACTACCATTAGTCAGCACCACCTGGCAGAGACATGACCGTGCCAGGGGCCTGCTTCCAGCCGCCCTCGCAAGGAGGGTACCACCTGGCTTGGTGGTTACACGTAATCCCCTTGTGGTACCAATTGGCTGACGGCCTGACCGAGAGAGGTAAAATCGATCACTGACTTAAAACTGGCGGTCGGCAGGTATCCAGAGTTCGCATAGTAGAGACTGAGCACCCCCTCAGCCATGCATTAATCGTCCCAAGCTATTCCACCTTAGATTGGGGAAAACTTTATAGTTTTCTGCTCTCCCCCGAAAAACTATAAGGTTTATATTCCAATGATTTTTTTAATGAGGAAAAATGTCTTTGTTAGTGTTTTAATGACAATGGCAAAACAGACGGTATTTGAAAACTCCCATAAAATTTCTACGGCACCGAGATTTGGTTTTCGGGCGAAATTTGGAATAAAGAGATATCTGTGGCACCCCTGTTTATATTGTATTTTTTATCAAGAATAATTCTATTTAAAATCTTTCAGATTACTAGGAAAGATGCGAAAATGTGGACTATTCGCTACAACTGCTATAAATATCTGGCCCTTATCAATGAAGAAAGCAAAATTCTTAATTCCGCACTGTTAAATTATGTCTCGGCAAGTATCAATCATATTTATAAATAATTAGAATATTTGTAAATTTACTATCTTTAAATTTTATAAATATTCAGTATAACTATACTATTCATCTTTAGATTGTCCAGTTATTCGACATTTACTACGCCCATGTTAAACCACGAGGCACCAGTATCCATTGCTCCCAAAAGCAAAAATAGGTTTATACTCTGTACATGAAATGTATAAGAGAATATTAGGTTTGCGGAAGGTGAAATATGTAACAGGCATAAGGAGGCGTGGCAGACCCCACGAAGTATATATATTCTTAATCAGCATGACAATGCGAGTCAATCTAGCCCTGTTTGACAGACAGACAGTCCTGACAGACTCCTGGATCTCAGAGACTATAAGCGATAGACACCAAATTTTACACAAAGATGCCTTACGCTAGATGTGTACCCTTTTTTTTTTTCCTCCCACTTCCCCTCTATGGGGTATTTTAGTATAATCACCTGTATCTCCGAAACTATCAAAGCAATCACAAAACTAATGCGGAAAATGCATTAAATTAAAAAATTAGTCCTCATGGTGAAACAGAAACTCGATGCAATTCTCGCAGTGAGACAGTGGTGGAGACGGCGCAGATAGCACGGGATCGTGATCCGGCCACCCTTCGTTGGCAGAGGCTGCAGAAGGCCCCGGTGATCTACGCCGAGGCAGCCGAATTAGATGTATGCCGCCACTGAAGGCGATTAATAAATACTAGATCCACATATTCCGCCTGTTGATTCAATCTGACGGCTCTTTTCTTTGGGGTGCCAAACATAAATTACAGCACACTCTAGCCGGCGGAGCATTGTGGCATCATGATAGGCCGATTTAGAAGGAAATTATAGCCACAAATGTAATATTTTCCAGAGCGCAGCCCGGAGCTCTTGTTGTTCTTGCTGCCTTGGTTCAACTTGTACTACATACATGCTTACTAGTGATGTAAGTCCTGAATAAAAATCGATGTCATACATCCGAAACGAAATTGCCCATAGCTAACATTGATAAACTTAACATCGCACTATGGTTTTTCCCAATTTTTATGGAATAAATTCCGAAAAAAAAGTCATGCAACTTTGCAAGGCCCTGAATGTCGGCAAGAGTAATATACTCTGAAAAATGTAACAGGTAGAAGTAGGCGTGGCAGACCCCACAAAGTATATATATTCTTGATCATCATGACAAGATGAGTCGATCTATGTCTGTCTGTCAGTCCATATGAAAAGCTGGATCTCTGGCACTATAAGAGCTAGAGACACACAATTTTGCACAAAGATTTGTGTACGCTATGTGTGTACGCCATACGAGTTTTATTTTTTTGAATTTGCCCCTATGGATGATTCTCGGAAACGCCGTTCGTATAACCACCTATATCTCAGAGGCTATAAGACCTAGCACCACCAAAATTTATTCCGAGATGCCTTATGAGAATATGCAGAAAATGTATGTTTTGGAATTTCCCTCCCTCCCCCCTCTCCCCCGCAATTCGCGATTTTTTCTAACTCCCGTAATTCTTGGAATTTCGAACTAAAATTTTGTAAATACCCCCAGTTAGTAATTATGTGCCCGTACGCCAAGCTTCATCATGATAGACCGATTTAACAAGAAGTTATAGCCATAAATGTATTTGCTGCTGCAGCGCTGCTCAAGCACTGTCCACGGCTGTTGTTGATGTTGCTGTTTGGTTGACTGCTAACATGTTTACACAGACACGAATAGACGCGTATAAACATACATACACTCACATAGACGCAATTGCTTTGTATATGTGCAATTATACCCCCTTTACGTGAGTTCGAATACCAAAAGAGGTAAAATCGATCAAATTTATTTTTTTTAATTCTCTTACTTTTTTAATTTCTATAATTATTCTAAACATACAGAGCATTTCAAAGTCGGGACTTTAGCTTTTTTACTTGTTAAGTAATCGCTAAGTTCAGTATTTTTAGCCACAATTGGATTTTCTGGTATCACACATGGACGCATGCTTGTACAGGTATATTTCATATGTACAGAGTATTTCAAAGTCGGTACACCCGACTTAAGCTTTTCCACTTGTTT
This sequence comes from Scaptodrosophila lebanonensis, assembly GCF_003285725.1. NCBI lineage: Eukaryota > Metazoa > Arthropoda > Insecta > Diptera > Drosophilidae > Scaptodrosophila > Scaptodrosophila lebanonensis. Next base: position 1,222,110 of record NW_022060738.1, read on the forward strand.
CTCTATTATTTTTCACAACAGTATTTTATGAAATCCCGATTTGAATTCTATTTCTGTAAAGTTGACGTACGTGCATTTCAGAAATTGAATTATTTCGGATCCGGACTCAGTTTTCAAAATTATATTTTTAAAATTCACCGAAGCATTTACTCTATTTATTAGGTCAAGTTCAATGTTGTCAGAGTATGTAGCTGTGGTGTTGAAAAGGTGCATGAAACACTTTTTCTGTGTAGGGTTAAAGCCATGAAGTTACTTAACTAAGAAATGTTTATCTACTGCACCAACGTTCGCTCTGTAAGTGGCTTTATATTGTTCTTTTTTAAGCACCCGTGTCAATAAGTAATTTAATTGTTTTACCTGCTATTGTTCGTCTAAAAAATTAACCGGCTCGTATTCAATATTTTCATTGTTAAGGTCGATTAGTTCCGATTCTGGACTTTTACCCTGTGGCGAGCTGGTATTATCCATAACTATACTTTTTTGCTGTTGTTCGTTTCTGTGAACTTTCTCCTCGGGGCTTTTTGCATAGTTCTTGCAAATTGGAAACACTCATGATTTGACTCAACTTCATGGGCTAAGGCCAGGGCTGATGGCAGGTCTTTGGAACGTGCCGAAAAAAGGATGTTGCTTAAGGACTTTTTGGTGCCTGAAATAAATACTCGCAAGGCATCTCTTCTACATTTTTCGTTAAGGGAGGTATCATCGTCATTGATGTCTCGTCGTAGTATTGTGTTATTGTCAAGTTTCCTTGAACTCTTGTTCAATTAAGTAAATAAGGCGTTTATCTGCATACGTAAAGTCGTCTTTTAATGATTGCTTTAAAGTTTAATGGTGTATCGTAGCAAGACAGCACCATGTCGGCAGGACCTTTTATCTTATTTCTGATTGTACCTAGCGCCTGTTAATGTTTCGAACTACCTGCGTCATTTTCGAAAGTTTTATAAGCCGTACGGCTTTGCGCATGAAACGTATGTCTCATATTTAGCCTCAAACTTGGGTACGGATTTTACAATATCCAATGTCTCACTACATTGGATGCCCGGTATTATTTCGGCATCCCTAAATATCTCTACCTCGGGTACAGTTACCATTGTGTTAGAAAATTTAGTTTCTATTTCTTTTAATTTATTCTCAAACATTTGGGACTGATTTGCGAGTGCAGTGTTTACTGCCATCTGGACCAGCATTGTTATATCGGACATTTTTGTAGTTATGTTTTCATCGGACTACCAATTCTCGATTTTTTTGCTCAGAATTTGTTTAATTCTGCTGGGATCTTATCCAAACCAGATACTAGCTCCTCTAGTTCACTACCACTCATAAGGGTATTATCTTAGGTAAAAATTTGTTGGTTTGCAAAGGCTTATTTTATAAACAGCTGCATAAAATTTAATTTACGCTTATTCTGTCTTTTTGTTTTTTATAGTAAATAGGCACTCTACTTACATGTTTTTTACTTATTATCGTGTTATGTGTTTTCTTATATAAAAAGTGACCGCCCGTCACTGTGGTCCTCCTTGGTTGGATCTGCCAGTTTAATTTTTATTGTTTGCTGGTTTGGCAACTTTTTGTTGGTTTTTATGTAAGTTTATATTTAGTTTAATTACGGATCGTGGTTTCCGATTATGTTGGGCGCCAATTAAGCAAGTTCGCTGTTAGGCGAATAGATGGGGTACGCGGTGTAGCACTACTTGGGTAGGCATTACACCGATTGGCTCTTGAGCGAATTAATAAGGTGCACGGTGTCGCATAAATGAGTAGACTTTTAAGAAAAGTTTGGCGTGGCGATGACCAACGCGAATTATATCAAAAATCTGACTAGCTCTAAGTACAGAAAGATTCTTAAAATGAAAGCTAGCCCTGTGACCAATATTATCTGATATGCCACTTTCTGCAAGTGCAGTGTTGTTGCTTGCGCACGACTATGTAAGTGCGCGTGCACGATTCATACGCTTAAATTGATGACCATGCCCAAAATCGTTCTTATTCGAGCGGTCACTGACTTATGGCCGGCCGGATGTACATATGTAAAATGCGTGCATATGTACATACAATTAACATAGGCTCATGTTAGTTCCCGTTACTTTTAGCAATGCACGCTCTGCGTTAATTTGTTTGTATAAATTCTTTTGCTAAAATTGTAGTTTACGATTGGAATGGAAATGACAACTTACTTTGGCATGGTTCCGTTGCAGTTAGCAATTTTTATACTCTGTACATGAAATGTACAAGAGTATAATAAGTTTGCGCGAGATGAAAAATTTAGCAGGCAGAAGGAGACGAGGCAGACCCCACAAGGTATATATATTCTTAATCAGCATGACAAGACGAGTCGATAAAACAGGGGCTTATAAGAGGTAGAGACACCAAATTTTTTATTTTCCCCCCATTCCCCTGAAATTGGGGGTTTTCCGTATAATCAGATATAATTATAATAATATAATTGAGATATTTACTCAAGCAGCCTTATGTAAATGCCCAGAAAATGTGCATTTTGGAACTTCCCACTATACCACGCAATTCGAATTTTCTATAACTAACATAAATTTGGCAAATACCTCCAATTAGTGAAAATGTGTTCAAGTTCTGTTCGGCTTTAAGCCGATATCTTGCCGGTATGGCAAAAGCAAACGGTTCACAAAACGTTCATGTAAAAGAAAGACGGAGTCTTTCTATGCACGATTTATTGGGCGAAGAAAAGTAACACATTCGCACAGCTCGACTTCAATATTACAAGTGTTTCTTTAATTGTAGCGAAGCTACATACAAATCAAAGGCCGCCGCCGCAAGCACAACATAAGAGTGGCAATTGCAATTATGCTGCTAGCAGGCAGCTGCAGTGGACGACTCAACTATTGCTTTCAATTATATTTCTCTTAAATAATCTTAAAACTAAGTGAAATGCCTTTACATCGGCCACGTTGAAGGCACGCAGTGCTTCAAGGAATATTGGTAGGCAATGGCGCAAGACGGTGTATCGACCGATTAAACAGCCCCGCCTTCGTCCTGACGGTCGCCACGCGCACTTTGCCATCGGCGCCTTTTGTCGTCTCCTCGATGACTCCCAGCATCCACTGCTGAGGAGGAGCGTTGTCCTCGTGGACGACTACGACGGCTCCTTTCTCCAGATTTGGTGCTCCACTGACCACTTCTGGCGCTGCTGCAGGCTCAGCAGGTATTCTTTGGACCAATCGGCCCAAAACCACTGCTTGATGCCTCAATTTGACGTCTGTTACGGGCTGCGTTAACCCTGTAGGCAGCGCTACCAGCGTTCCTCCGACGAGTAGATACGCTGGAGTGACGGCCTCTCCGCCGTTTGGGCTGGCGCTGTCTGCTACGATCGGTCGCGAGTTGAGGATCGCCTCCACTTCCACCACCACGGTTACCAGCTCGTCCTGCCGCAGCGTTGCGCTTCCGATGGCCTTTAGCAGCAACGTCTCGGCGGACTTTATGGCCGCCTCCCATAGGCTGCCGAAAAGCGGCGCGCGATGAATTGCAACGTTATTCCCTTTGTGGCAGCAAATGTGGCAATAGCATCGTTGTTGGTGCTGAAGCTGTTGCGGAGTTCCTCCAAAATGGGTGCAACACCCACGAAATTGGTGGCATTGTCCGAATATAATCGCTTCACAGGTCCACGGCGGCCGACAAACCTAGACAAACACATTATAAACGAGTTAGCAGACTGGTCAGTCACAACATCCATGTTCACAGCTTTGAAGGCAAAACATACAAAAACCGCGACATACATCTTGACCTGGGCTCTGCCACGAATCGGCATCCTTTTGGCATAAGCAATGAAAATTTAGCATTATGAGGCAATGGTGCCTTAAACTGCCAAAAACGCAAACTCTAATTCAGCTGGTGTGACGAGTTTGTATTTGTTTTTCCGTTGATGAATGGGAACACGTAGCATACAATGCGGAGAATCTTAAGGTACGACGACGAATTTTCAATAAGATCCATGAAGGGATTTGAGCACTCATCGACCACGTTCTTCTGCTTCTCCAGCGTTGACTTCTCTTTGGTCAGCTCGATATAAGAATTACGAGGCCAAAGGGAACAATCTGGTTTTAGCCGCGTGAAGCCAGATCTGCTGGGTTATCTGCTGTCTGAACATGACGCCAAAATGCGTCAGAAGTAAGCTCTTGAATATTTGCAACTCTATTTGCCACGAAAGTATTCAAATGAGCCGGCTGTGTTTGCAGCCAAAAAACGACTCGCTCTATTGGCATATGCAGAAGTTGCCTAACTTTGTCCCACAGCGTCGCTAGCAGCTGTGCAGCACAAAATTCCAATCACGGAACCGACTTGGTTTTTAACGGCGCGACTTTGGACTTAGCTGTCAACATATAAACAGCTACGTTCTGCTTCTGTTCTACTCGAACGTAGAGACAGCACCCATACGCTCTCGTTGAGGCGTCAGCAAAGCCATGGATTTGGCATTTTTAATTTTTGGAGACGCCGACGTATCGGGGTATGCGAATCGACTCCATTGCATCAAAAGAGCTAGTAATAGAATGCAAGTCTTTTACTAGATGACTGTTACCGTGTTCAAACGGTATATTTTGTTCTGTGGTATCTTTTCTCCAAATAATCAATTGGAAGTTGCGTTGTGATTCCATGACTTCGACTTGCCGATACATTTTGGCAATGTCAGCGGACAAAGCAAACGGTCGAAGTCGGAACCGCAACAAAGTAATATAAGCATGGCTGGGTAGTCGACCCAACCATGAGTATGTCATTTAACGACACTTGAGTCGACGTCTTGCTCGACGCGTCGAAGACAACTCGCAACTTTGTTGAGGTGCTTTGCAGTCTTAGCACGCACTAATACGGAATAAAATAGTGCGGCACTCTCGGGACTGTGCTGTCGATTGCGTTCATATGTCCCAAATATATGTATTCAGTCATGAAACTTATGTACATGGCATGTACGTCTGGCTGATTGGACAATCTCCTTTCTAAGGCTAGAAAGGGCCTTTTAGCTGTTTCATAGGAGCTGCCAAGTGACTGCGGACTGGACTTAAACGGCAACGATACACTAAGACAACCCGAGGGCAAGCGAGTGATCGAGTTCACAAATGACTTCTCGCAAAGCATTTGTTCTGGAGTATATAAATGTGAGTCAGTCAAACTTCTTCCAACTTCCAGAACTAATGCATCTAAGGAAATTTGTTCATTATCAAGCGGAAAACTCTGATTCAAACTAATGAGTGCAGATGAGTCAGCAGATCGACAACGCCCAGCTACAATCCAGCCGAGTGCTGTAGCGACTCACTGGTTCCTTTAATTTGGCCTTCTCTTAATAGGTCAAAGAATACATATGCGCCAAGAAGCAGATCAATGCGCTGCGGCCTATGAAACTGCGGATCTGCTAATTCCAGATCTTTTGGCACATCAACGTTGACAATTACCCTTTCAGGCTGGTATGACGAAATAGTGCGCAATACACCAAATTCTGTCATCAAATCAAAATTGCTACTACGAGACGCAATTGACGTCTGCACAATGTGACACTCTGCAGACATGCGTTTACCAATGCCAAGCAAATTAATATTTTATCGCTCTTTTTTAAGTTGCAAAGTTTTGGCTAGCTCCTCTGTCATAAAATTGATTTGGGACCCTGAGTCGAGCAAAGCCCTATCAAATTGGTAGGAGCCCGATTGATCCATTACACGGACTACTGCCGTAGCCAATATCACTTGGTCAGAAACACTCGTGGCGTGATTAACAGCCGAAGTTTGGGCTGGCGTTTCAGCTTGCGCCACAAATGATTGGCTGGCAGTTGCAGCTTGCGCTGAGTCGACAGAATATTTATGCAGAAGTGTGTGATGTGGTTTCGAACACACTCTGCATGTAGTCGATTTGCATGCCTTTGTTGTGTGACCTTTCCTTAGGCAGTTGATGCACAAAAGGCACATTTTCACGAACTTAAATCGTTCGTCGCGGTTAAGTGCTGCGAATTGAGTACACGAATGTATAAAATGGTCAATCGCTTGGCAGAACAAATACTTCGGACTCTGTGGCGGACTAGCTTGTGCAACTGCCAGTGCTATTTTGCCACCTTTCTTTGACGCATCAAAATTTTGTTTTTGAGTCCGGGAGCGACCAGACGATGATTCCTCAGCAGATAAGTGCTGGTAGCGTCTGTTGAGAGATGCCTCGCAGTCTTTCCAAGACGGAAGTTTGCTGTAGTCGAGGCTCTCTTCCCACTTTGAACGAGTATTGGGATCAACTTTACTCATGACCAAGTGTTTGAGCATGACGTTAGAAATTTGTTTGTCATTGCCTAAGGATAGCAGTGATTCGTAGCTAGCGCGAACGTTATCAATCAACGAACGCAAATAACTAGCAGACGAGCTTTGCATTTTCGGAAGGTCAAATAGTTTGGCAATGCTATCAAATACGATAAGACAGCTGTTGTCGTAAACGCGCTTCAAAGCTGCCAGTGCCTTTGGATAGTTTTCCTCGGTAACTTGATAAGCCTTGGCCGCTCCTAGCATGACAGCAAATGATTAAACTTTTCAATATTTGAAAGTGATGCGTCATTGTCCACTAGATTTTCAAACAGCCCAATGAATAGTCCGAATAGCTACCACCAAACCGTGGCAACTTCATTGAGGGCAACTGTTTGCTATGCGAGGATGCAAATATTGTTGAATTCACTACGCTGTCCCTATGAGGCTTTGTCCGTCCTTTGCTCATCAAAAGCGCTTTAGTTGAGACGCAGAGAATCTCCAAGTCTGCCCTTGACACTAAGGCCGGATCAATTCTGTCTAATTCTTCCTGCAGGTCAAAGGCTTAATCAATGTGCCGGGACAAAGTATATCAAAGTCGGAACACCCGATTTTAACATATCTACGTGTTTATATAAGTAAACAAATCTCGGTTGGAGTAGGTTTCGTTTAGATGTTTATTTAGCTCAACTGAGCATAATGAGTTCCAAATTATAACTAACTTAAATAAATATTCAATCTGGCCACATAGCCTATGGCCCGCGGCAACGCCGGAGCATAGCCCATGGGCCGTGGCAGCGCAAGCAACAGAACGCTGACTCGGCGCCTCGTGACCGTTCTTGCAGTGGTCACTCAGCGCAGGCATGCGGGTGTCAGGTTCCGCCGGCCGCTGTGTTGCAACGGCGTCCGGTCTGATGACTTGGTCAGCAGATATTGCCTTGCGCGTGTGAACTGGCATCTGTGTTGCAACGGCGTCCGGTCTAATGACCTGGTCAGCAGATTCTGCTTAGCGCGTGTTAACTCCTCCCGGGGTTAAGTGAAAGCCGTCCTCGGGTTTTCCCAGATGCGCTGCGGGTTCAATTCGGCGTTTTAGGGCTCGATGTCGTCGGACCCTCAGAATGCCAACATAGCAAAGCAGGACGAGTGCGAGAGTAAGGCAGCTGCTTAGTAACGGCCTTGACTGTAGTTCGGATTGAAGGTCGCCAATGCGTTGAAGATTCTTCAAGCTCAGATCGTGGAGGAAGGGCAAACTCAGGTGTTCTCGGTGGCTGGTCACGTTGATTTGTGACGAGGCGGACACCGCAGGTTTTTTCCTCAAGACGCCTCGATGGTTGACATAGAGAGTGCCGTTCAGGGAAATGTGGTCATTATAGGAGACCAGGCATGTTCCCGAAACCAACTGACTGATGCCATTATCTTTGACCTTAATGGTTGCGTCATTGATCAGGAGGAGGCCTTCGTCAATCAGGGTCACCGGTTCCAGATGTCCAGGGCGAGTTGCGCAATGTGCGATGATTCCAGACACCAGCTGTTGAGCGCAAGTTGAAGTCTGCATCTTCTTGCAGAAGGTAGTGCCCACAGCTGCGTTACATTCGGAAACGGCGAAGGTCTGCGTTCCGCAATCGGCTACCGTGCTACTGTCTTCTAAATCTAAAATCAATTTGTTCTTTTGAACTGGAAAGACATTAATTTTCTTACAAACTAGTTTTGGTTTTGGATATTTAATGAGAAAATATAACATATTGGTATTTTGAAATGCTTTAATACTAGATACCGACGAAATGTCTGATATGCTAACATTTGTGAAGTGTTCATTTGCCAGTTCGTTAATATCGACGCTGTCCAGAATTAGAGGGCTTATTAAATTGATTTTTGCTAGGGTTATGGAAAATATTAGATCCTCAAGATTATTGATAATTATTCTGTTTTTTGCAAGAATGGTTTCGAACAAATGCCCATAGTCTGAATCTTCCGTCCTGTGAATTGCGTTCAACGTCTTTGTGATTTCATTAATTCGTGTCTGGAATTTGGTGTTTATCTCAATTTGCCTGTTTTCGGCTTCTATTAATTGTCCTTGCCTAAACTTAATCTGTTCCCAGTCGTCAAAGTCTGGTGTACCAGCTACTACTTTAAGCGCGGTTCCCAACAAATTTATACTACGTGCCTGTCTGTGATGAACTTTAAGTGTGTTTATTAATGTTTCTATATGTCCGAGGTCCGTGTTGAGTAAATTCCTCATATGGTCTTTAGTAAATAGGTCCAAGGTCTTTTTCGTTTCGTCAGCGTAAGTTTCGTATGACGTTATGTTCGTTGTATGTCCCAGGTACCCATACTCGTCCCAGATGGTCACGTCCCCGTCAGTTATAGGTATGTAGTCAGCGTGAGAGTAGTCAGTAAGTCTTGATGTCGCTGCTGTCAGAGTGGTCAGTGTCAGAGTCAGTACGAGCGAGTGTCCCAAACTGCGGTCAAATCAATATGGAAGAAAAATGTTTCTGATATAGTAAAAATTCTGACTTAGTCTAAATAGAACAAAGAGTCTTAAACATTTTATTGCTATTATTTAAGGCTGTCTTTATGGACCACCCTCCCTTTTATAAGAACCGTTGTGCCCAAATCTGCCTCTATTACTTCTTCCGAGCACAAGGGTGACAACTTATTTCCTAATCTTTTATTTGATTTCAACAATACCTTCTCCCCAACCCGATAAGTTTTATGAACTCTATTTTTGTTTGCTTGTTCAAGCTTTCTATCCTGTGCTGTTTTAATTCTGTTTTCAACTTGCGTTGCAAGTTCCACCGGAGTTGAATGAATAACCTCTATAGGCTTTCTGTCTGTCACTGAATGAATTGACCTATTGTATTGTACGGTTGCAAGGAGAATGATATCGACGGTATCTGTTAAGTTCTTGTCCAATTTCAAGCAACGACCTATTTCCCCAAGGGTACTATGGAAACGCTCTACCTGTCCATTAGAAGTACTATGTAAAGGAGGTGCATTCGAAATTTGAATGTCAAAATTATTTGCCAGTAATGATCTTATGGTCGCAGAGTTAAGCGACTTCTCGTTATCGCAATAAATTGTTTTTGTTTTTGGAAACAGGTTTATAAGCTGTAAAATCGGAGCTTTTATGTCCACGATCGCACGTGAATGAATAGCCTGTACCACTGCGAACTTGGAGAATTTGTCCACGCAGGTCAGAAAAAATTTCTTGTCTGTGGAATACACTTCAACATGCAAAATTTCTCCAGCATATGACGGTACTGGTGTTTTTCCTATTGCTTGTTTGGTTGGATGTCGACCATACTTTCCCATAGCACATATTCTGCAATTTGTGGCTATTTCTGTCGCTAATCGACTCATCTTGGGAAAAAAATAGTCCCGAAGTATTTGTTTAACATTTTCCTGGGCTGCACGGTGAGCACGATTATGCTCTATCGTGGCTATTTCCCTCTGCTCTGTGCCGTTAGTTATGTCCGTTACAATATTCTTGGGATATCTAAATACGGTTGAGGGGAATGCTTCGAACTTATGTTGAATAAAGGCCAAAATAGGCAAATCGCAATGTATTGCGTTGACTACGTCCGCTCTTAGCACGTCCTGCAAAGTTTGCAAGAGAGTGTTTCGGTCAGAGAACCGGACAATGTGCCTAACTTTTTCCTTAAAGAAGATGAAAGTTTTCACCGAAGGGGTGTTATTCTCCTCAATAACTATCTGATTCCGGTAACAGTTTACCGGTTTGTCTGTCGCCTCTATAGTGTAAGTGAGGGATTCCTCGCTATGCACTGTGGCATCATCAGAATGCACAGAGTCTTCTAGGGCGTTAACGTTCTGACGAGACAAAGCGTCTGCCACGAAGTTTTCTTTGCCAGGTTTATAAATGATATTCGCATTATGTTCATCAATAAAAGCTTTGCAGCGTTTTATTTTTGCGTTCGGATTCTTGTCTGACACTGCAAATGTCAGAGGTTGGTGGTCAGTGAAAATGTTCAAGTTTCTGACTCCATATAAGTAGTTCCGAAGGCCCACACAATGGCAAGAAGCTCTCTCTCATTGGTAGCAAAGTTCACTTCATTATCGCGTAAAGTTCGCGAAATCATAGTAATAGGGCGTCCGCCCTGAGACAATACTGCTCCGAGACCATGACCTGATGCGTCTGTTGTCAGGTCAAATGGCATTTTGAAATCGGGATACGTTAGTATCACGTCTTCGGAAGCTAGTATCTGTTTTAGCTTGTCAAAAGCTGTGAGTTGACTTTGGGTCAATTCAAGATTAACCTTTCTCGAATGATTAGCACTTATCTTGCCGTTCTCGCCCTTTAAGACGTCCGTTAGGGGTCTCGCGATAGCGGCAAATCCCGCTATAAAACACCTATAGTAGCTTGCTAGCCCTAAAAAAGATCTAAGACCAAACAAGGTTTTTGGAGGCTGGAAATCTTTAATAGCTTGCACCTTTGCAGGTGATGTTTGTATTCCACCCCTACTCACAGTGAATCCCAGATACTCTACGCTCTTTTTGAAGAACTTAGACTTTTCCTGGGAGACCCTCATGCCCGCATCCCGAAGGCTTTTTAAAACCCATTCAATATGCATCACATGATCTTCCTTGGTCTTGGAAAAAATTATCACGTCATCTACATACACGTAACAAGTCTTTCCTATTTGATCCCGGAGAACATCATCAATTGCCCTCTGGAATATACTTGGAGCATTTTTCAGCCCAAAGGGAAGTCTGCAAAATTCATACTTCCCGTTATTGACAGAAAAAGCTGTTTTTTCTCTGTCCTTTTCCGCCAATTCTATTTGGTGGAAGCCCGATTTGAGGTCCAATGTTGTAAAATATTGTGCCTCTCCCATATTTGCTAATATTGCAGAAATAGTTGGGATCGGGTACTTATCATCAATCGTTTTCTGGTTTAGTTTTCGAAAGTCGATAACCAACCGCTTTAATTTGTGCCCTGATTCGTCGACACCTTTTTTGTTGACGACCCATATAGGGTTATTATAGGGCGATTTTGACGGTCTTATGATGCCATTCGCTAGAAGTTGTTTAACCTCTGCGTTGACAAATTCGGACACGCCCATCGGATAGGGATACAACTTGGAGTACACAGGTTCTCCGTCGGTTGTGCGAATAGTGGCAACCGTGTTGATTTTGTAAGGTAGGGACTCGTTAACGTCCGCAAATGCTTTAACCGTTTGGTCAATCATTTTATCAAAAGTTTTTTTTACTGCGGTGGGAACATCCGCGTCATCGATTTGTATGAAATTTACATTCTGGCATTTAACAAAGTGAATCGGCTCTGAGCCGTCATTATATTTGATACAATTTTTTGTGAAATCTAATTTTGCATTGACCTGCCTTAACAGGTCGAAACCAATTATGCCATCGAATCTCCCAAGGTTTTCCAGAACAAAGAAATATGTTTTTATATTGAATAAATGAATCGGGCATTTCTGCTCGATTTTTGTGTGCCCATGTATTGACCTTACTTGAAAAGTTTTTTCAACAGGCACAAAGTACTTCAGTACTGAAATAGGTTTGATAAAACTTTTGGACGCTCCCGTGTCAATAAGCAGCTTGATAGTTTGCCCCGCTACTGTACGTGTGACGTACGGGAGCAGGGAGCTACCCCTAAAAATTCAGCTTCGGACAATTCGTCCTCGAACGCTGCTGCTTCCGATTGTGATCGGGCTTCATAATTTTCTCCGTCATGTTCGTGAGGCAAGTGGTTCAATCTTTGGCGGCTTCGCATTGATTGGTCGCCACAATTTTGAAACCTCCTATTGCCCTGTGACTGCGTGTTTTGCTTAAAACGCGATGAAGTATCAACCTCCATCGGCTCGGGACGCTGCCCTTGTGGCTTTTGTGTCTGGAAGCGTTGCTTCGAACTATCCGCCCTTGGCTGTCCCTGATGTTCCCTATGCCCCTTTTGGAAGAATGGGCTCTTTTGTTGAAATTTGCCCTCATTTTCCGGCTGGCCGCTAGGCTTCTGAGTTTTTTCCTCAGTATGTTTGGCAAAATTTGCCATGAAAATGCCTCTTTCGTTGCTTGATTCTGCCTCCTGTGCAAGTGCCAGGGCGGTTGGCAGATCACGCGGCTGAGCTGGGAAAACAGCCCATTTGATTGATTTTCTCAATCCAGAAACGAAAGTGTGAAGCGCGTCAGCTCTATATTTTTCATTCAAAACGGCTGCTGCAGCCGAATCATAAGTCAAAAGAGTTTTATTTATAATTAGTGTCAAGTTTTTCTCTACTTCATCGTAGTATTTCAACAAGGGCAAGGCGCCCTGTCTCAGAATATTCAGGTTTTGTTGGATCACATGTACCGGCGTTTTGTCGGCAAATGTGAAATCCAATCTTGCAATTATAGCGTTAAAATTTAGCACAGTGTTGAAGGATGCAAGTACTGCATCTGCAGGTCCCCCTATTTTATTTCTAATAATGGCAACTGCCTGGTAATGCCTAGAGCTCCCGTTGTAGGGCTCGAAAACCTTATATGCCGATGCAGCAGCTTGTCTCCAAGAGACGTAATTGTCTTGCTTTCCATCAAACTCGGGGATAGACTTCACTATGTCTAAGGGCTCGTCGCACCTTTGTCCTGGTACAATTTCTGTGGCCAGGTATACCTTCACTTCTGGCACGGTCCCCCTAAGATTATTCAACTGATCTGTAACTACCGCGAGCTTTTGCTCGAAAAGCTGTGCCTGTTGTTCAAGGCACGCCCGCATTTGGACCTTCAGATTTGCCACTTGTTGTTCACTCATGCTGTTAGTTGAACTTATAGCCCTGTATGAAGGTATTAACTCTTCGTCACTACTCTCCGTTCGTTTATCGGTTCTGTACATCAAGATATGAGTCTCTAATCTACTCCTTTTGGATTTGTCAGTAACAAAACTTGCATATAACAATTTAAATTTTAAAAAAATTAAACATTTATGACATAAAACTGTCTTTTTTTTTCCAAATCTCCGCAGAATGAATTTGCGGTAAACTTATAAAAATTGTATAGGTTTTGCTTCAATAATATAAAAATATAATAAAAACAATATAACAATACAACAAAAATACAATCAAAAATCTTATACTCGACAACGTCAATTTGTTGTGACAACTTGCATAGAAAAATGTGAAAAATTTCAAACCTCAGCAGCACAAACCTCCGTCAATTGAGGAAAAAAAATTCCACTGCAAAAATTTGTGTGAAAAAATAAAAAAAGATATTTTTTTCTCTTTATATTTTTTCCTTTTTATCTTTACGCAACACAAACGAGAGAGCTCACCCTAATTCTGGACAATTGGGTTCGCTTTTCTTTTATTCCTTTCTTTTATTTTTATTTATTTAAAATAAGGCAATATAAACACTTCACTTACATGAACTTCATATTTCTACGAAACTACAGTTGCTGGTGGCCGATGCGTGTAGCGCTGTCTGTAGGGTGCCGAATCCTCTTCGTGTAGTTGCTGGGACTGCCGTTGGGGCTGCTGCTTGGTTTTGCACTGTTCTGAACTTTAGAGCTGTTTTTTCTTTTTTTCTGTTCTTTTCACTCGCTCAGCAATAGCCGCTGGGGTTTTATTTTTTTAATTATTTTTTATTTATATTTTTTTTTTATCTGAAGCTTCTGTCACCTTTTCAGATGTTGAAGTCTCACTTTAAACTGCTTGCTATCACTTCGATTATTTTTACTTTTAGTTACTTTTCAGATGTTGAAGTCTCACTTTAAACTGCTTGTTGTAGCACTTTAATTATTTTTACTTTTAGTTACTTTTCAGATGTTGAAGTCTCACTTTAAACTGCTTGCTGTATCACTTCAATTATTTTTACTTTTAGTTACTTTTCAGATGTTGAAGTCTCACTTTAAACTGCTTGTTGTAGCACTTTAATTATTTTTAGTTACTAGTAATTGTAACAATTAGTACATCAATCACGGCGTTTGGCACGACGATATTATTTTGTTTTAATTTTTTTAGTATGTTAGCACTTGGCATGTTAATCGCGGCGTTGGCACGACGATGTTGTTTTTTTTTTTTATTCTTATTAAATGTAACACTAAATACTTTTCTCGCGGCGTTGGCACAACGAGGTATTTACTAAGTTAATTTAAAAACGCGAGTAATTACTTCACCGTTGGGCGCCAGTAAACAAATCTCGGTTGAAGTAGGTTTCGTTTAGATGTTTATTTAGCTCAACTGAGCATAATGAGTTCCAAATTATAACTAACTTAAATAAATATTTAATGCAGGCCACATAGCCTATGGCCCGCGGCAGCGCCGGAGCATAGCCCATGGGCCGTGGCAGCGCAGGCAACAGAACGCTGACTCGGCGCCTCGTGACCGTTCTTGCAGTGGTCACTCAGCGCAGGCATGCGGGTGTCAGGTTCCGCCGGCCGCTGTGTTGCAACGGCGTCCGGTCTGATGACTTGGTCAGCAGATATTGCCTTGCGCGTGTGAACTGGCATCTGTGTTGCAACGGCGTCCGGTCTAATGACCTGGTCAGCAGATTCTGCCTTGCGCGTGTTAACTTATATGTATGTACAAAAGCGGTTTAACTCCTTAAAAGCTTTGTGTATTTCCCGGGATTTCTCTGCTTGGCGGCAATGTCTGTAAAATCGATAAAATCGATACATCAATGTATCGATGCATATTTACATCACTAATGCTTGCACAGGCACGCCTAGCCATGCATAGATCATATAAGCCACAATTCCTAGGTAAATGTGAAGCTATACACCCTTTACGTGAGCTCAAATGACAAAACTCTTAAAATCGATCCAAATTTTGTGTTGTGACGCGAATGAGTATATGACATCTCATCAACGCGACGCAAACAGGCATTCAATTAAATAGTTTGGAACACAACATACATATAATTACACATAAACCCATATTGTTTTAGAATAGATAAATAGATAGATAAAAGCAATAATAATAAGCAAGAATAAGACACATATTATTCTGCTACCCCAGCATAAGACAGGTCAGGTAATACAGGTCATAATTCCGTGCACTGCACATATAAGTTTATGAGCCAAATTGAGCTGACACCAGCACGCTTTATTTTTTATTTTTATAATTCCTTTTTTGCTCCACTTTGGAGCTTAGGGCTTCTACAACCGCTTTTCCATCGAACTCTATTTGTGGCAGGGTTCGTAAAATGTGCTCGCAACCCGTTCAGGCCCGCGAGAAATTCTGCTGCGCGTTTTTTCTTTTAAAATATAAATAAATATTGCTCAACAAAAGTCTTAATAAATATTCGCTCAGTGGCGTAGAAAAAAAAAATTTCCACAAAAAAATATATGCTCAATAATAAAACAAGTAAAAAAGCTAAAGTCGGGTGTCCCGACTTTGAAATACTCTGTACATATGTTTACAATAATTATAGAAAATAAAAAAATTAAGAAAATAAAAAAAAGAAATTTGATCGATTTTACCTCTCTCGGTATTCGAACTCACGTAAAGGGTGTATAATTGCACATTTACATAGCAATTGCGTCTGTGTGAGTGTATGTATGCCTATGCGCATCTATTCGTGTCTGTGTAAGCATTTTCGCAGTCAACCAAACAGCAACATCAACAACAGCCGCGGGAAGCGCTTGAGCAGCGCTGCAGCAGCGCTGCATCAGCAAATATATTTATGGCTATAACTTCTTGTTAAATCGGTCTATCATAATGAAATTTGGCATACGGACACATAATAACCAACTGGGGGTATTTCCAAAATTTTAGTTCGAAATTCCAAGAATTACGGGAGTTACGATTTGCGGGGTAGAGGGGGGAGGGAGGGGAATTCCAAAATATACATTTTCTGCGTATTCACATAAGGCATTTGGTGTTCCTAGGTCTTATAGTCTCCGAGATATAGGCGATTATACGAATGGAAAATCGGGAAAACCCCCATAGGGGGGAAGTGGGGGGGGGGGGGGGGGGGGAATCAAAAAAATAAAACAAACTCGTATAGAATACACACATAACGCATCTTTGTGCAAAATTTGGTGTCTCTATCTCTTATAGTCTCTGAGATCCAGGTGTTCATACGGACGGACAGACGGACAGACAGGGCTAGATCGACTCGTCTCGTCATGCTGATCAAGAATATATATACTTTGTGGGGTCTGCCACGCCTCCTTCTGCCTGTTACATTTTTCAGCTCCCGCAAACCTAATATACTCTTGTACATTTCATGTACAGAGTATAATAATAAAATAGGTAAGGAGAGGTTTTACTTACTGTATTACAGGTGATCCCACGCAGAAAGCGACGAACGTTTGCTGTAAGTTAAGCGCTCTGAAAAAAAAGAGCGGGCAAACGCGAGAGAATACAGTTTTCGCTCTCGCGCTCTTACCGAAAAAAATATGGAGACTTACAAATTACAGAATGATAAAAAATATATATATATAAATGCAAAAAAAAGAACAAGTGGCTTGAAACTTTTGGCAATTCAAAATACTTTAAATTACACATTTAATAAAATTTGCCACCAACTCGATTAAAATAACATATAAAAAACTAGCCTAACCTTACCTAACTTAACCTTGCCTGGAAGTAGGTCGATCTCTTCTCTTGTCTGCCTATTCCTCCTTCTGGGCCCTGCGGCCGATCGAATGGATGTGCAAGGCAAAGTTTGTTGCGTTACACAGCTGATGCAGGCCCCTGGCCTGATTTCACTTTTTTCTGCCACAAATAATTTAATGATTTTAATCCTTAAAATGTTTGAACTGATCAATTAAACGATCTATTGTATGAACTTTCACTTGGATTTTTTTTTTTTTTTTTTTTTTTGTTGTTTAAATAACAGCACAAGGAAACTTTTTATATAACTCGTAGGCTTGCTTAATGCTTGCCACTTCTGGTTTGGATGACGTACAAAATAAGAAGACCGAGTCTATTGTCGTTGCCGCCAAAGAAAACTTTTAACAGAGCGTCAGTGAAAGGCGCCAATTTCTTCTTTCTTGACACTTGCTGCTGTTAATTTACTTTCCATTTTGGACCTTGAAGGGCTATTGTTTTTCAAATGACCAATAGATGGCGAGTCGTTATTTTAGAACAAAATAAAACTAAATGTAACAACTGGCTACAAGCGACGCTACATAAGCTAGTTTTAAGCATGGCTATATAAGCCATGATTTGTTTGAATAAAATCTGATCTATTATCACGCCAACTCCCACGGTGAATTACATGCTCCCAAGCCGGTAGCCTTGGTAACTGCAAGCACCCACCATCCTGTTCAGGATTCTGGTGCAGCTCGCTATAAGGCCACAAGTGCCTTTAATTAAATGAACCACAAGTTCACACCCAAATATCAAACCGGACCATTGAAATCCCGCCTTGATCAACAGAAGAACAACAAGCGTCCTTTAGCTTAACTCGTCAGGACCAGGATCGTCCTTCCGATTCGCACTACTGCACGTGTGCGAATAAACAGTTTGTTTGTTAATGCTCTTAATTTTTATAGCCTAAAAGGCTATACTAGTTTTGTGCAGGAGGCAGACCCCACAAAATATATATATTTTTGATCAGACTGACAAGATGAGTCGATGTAGCCACGTCCGTCGGTCCGGCCATATGTCTGTATGAACGCAAGAATTTTAGAAAGTATAAGGGCTAGAATAACAAAACTTGGTATCTAGATTCTAATAAGTCCAAGAATGTACGAGTTTGAGTTTCTTTTTCGATGTCTCCTGATACCAGACAATGTGTATTTTGGAATTACCCCTCTGACACGCATTTAGTGATTTTCTATAATTCTTGGAATTTTTGCCTCAAATTTGGCAAATTCATCCAGTTACTGATTATTCTTATACCAATTATGCATATTAAATTATTTAATTATTAAACTGGAAAATTCGACTTTATTTCCGATATTTAAGAACTTTTTAGTGCGAACTTTTAGTTTCGTGCGAATGTATGTAACAGGCAGAAGGAGGCGTGTCAGACCCGACAAAGTATGAGCGCAAGGATCTCAGAAGGTACAAGAGCTAGAATTACCAAACTTGGTATCCAGATTCTCCTAAGCAGGCAGGTCAAATTTTGTTTTTTTCTGATACATCCCCCTAATACACCCCTCTCCCCCGCAATTCGTGCTTTTTTCCATAACTCCCGTAATTTTTGGAATTTTGAACTCAAATGTGTCATATACCAGTTTGTGGTTATATTTCCGTATGCCAAGTTTAGTCATGATAGGTCAATTCTGCAGAAAGTTATAGCCATAAATAAAATCGCTGCCCATGCTCTGTCTGCAGCGCTGCCCGCAGCTGCTGTTGTTGCTGCTTTGGTTCAACTTTGTGCTGCACGATTCTGATGTGAATGTATGATGTTGAACATGAACATGAACAAGTCTCAACTTTTGTATACATGAATTGAATAATTTGTATTTAATTGAATTAAATAATTTAATTAATAAAATTTTTTTAAATTACTTAAAAAATTTTTTTTTTTTATTTTTTCAGCTCGCTCTACTTTAGCATTCCTTCCTTCCTTGCTTAAATTAAGTTCCAGAGCGCCTCTTTTTGCATGAGCTTGTGTCTCCTTCTTTTACAATCAATCTCTTAATTTGTATCGACTAATTCTATGTCTTATATCGACTGGTCCTTTTTTCTACAAGTATAACTTACATTACATTACATTAGATCGACCTCGATCTATTTGAATTTATGTTTCAACGGTTTCTTTTCCATTTATGAGCTTCCAAGGCTTAAGTCGTGCTGGTTCAAGAATGCCTCTGTATGGTAGCTGGGTCAGTTGGCAGTTGTCCACTTCATATCTGTCATTTGGAAGGAAGCGACTCACTTTCTAAGGTCCACGATATTTGGGTGAAAATTTCTTATTTTACTCCGGTGTGGCTTCTATGTTACGACTAGCAACCAAGTCGCCTTCAAAATACTGTGCCGGTGGCCTATGATTTGGTGCATAACTAGCCTCATTCCTTTGTTGCGACCGTGTTATTTGACAACTAGCCTCCTGCCTGATCTCTGGAAGACTTGGGGGATTTTTTGATTGGAATTTGGCATTAAGAAATTCAGCTAGTTCGTCCACAATTGGACCCCTTTGGTCACATCAAAACAGCAGTGTACTAATAGTTTTACCAGTTCTTGAGTGGACGGAATTGTTAAGGGTGTATTCAACACGATAAAGAATCAGACTGATTTATGGGCTCAGGCAGTTTCCCAAGCATAAGGGCCAATACGCGGTTGACACACCCAATCTCCCCATTCGCCTTAGGGGCTCCAGTGGCTAGCTTAATATGCTGAATACTTCGCTTCTTCAGAAACTCTTCACTCTTACACCTTTGCCTTCATCGACGGGAACCAATATTTGGCTTTTAAATCCTCAATACATTTTCCTGACGCTAAGTGACCAACCCAAACGAATTATTTATTCTTGCATAAAATTTGGTACATCCCACGACAATATATTTGTGTACACAATGCGTATACAATGGAATAATTGTATCCTTCCAGTTCCAAGGACCAGCGGGCTACTCTAGGATTAACAACTTTCTTGCTGAACGTTTGGACTAAAGAGTTACAGTCTGTCCCTATTCTCCAAATATATCCTAAACCGTCGAAGGGCATATATTATTGGAAGTGTCGCGAGCTCTACAGAAGAACAGCTCTATACCCATGCGAGTCCATATGCAGCTCCGTTTCGCGCTTCGCACTATACACAGAGACAACTGGGGGTGCGGAAAGACTTTGCTTAAGTGTATAAAAAGCTGACAGGGGAAATGGTCCTTTCCTTTTAAGGGCATCTGTAAGAGTTGTATGACTGTTGTTTGGTGTTATTCCCTTAGCACTGATATTATATCCTAAATAATTTATACTTCTTTTTAAGATTTTGCTCTTTTTTATTTTCATTTCCAAGCCATACTCAGTTAGTTTGTCAAATAGTTTCTGCAGTACAACCATATGATCCTCAACAGTACGTGTCGCCACAATAATGTCATCCATATAAACTACAAGATCTTGAGATTTCGCCAAGAGCATTTGATATAAACCGCTGAAATACAGCGGGCCCATTTTTTAGCCTAAACGGCATTCTTAGGTATTCATATTGCCCGTCGGTGGTCACAAATGCGGTATATTTAATGTATTCATTCTCCATACCTATTTGGTGGAATCCGCATTTCAGATCAATTATTGAAAACACTGACTTTCCTCCTCCTCAATAAGTGGCACAGGAAAATTGTCACGAATTGTCAATTTGTAAGGCCTCTGTAGTCAATGCACATCCTAATACCTCCCGATGTCTTTTTCATCAAAACAATTTTGTGAAGCGTATGGCGAATTTCTTTCTCTTATTATATTATTTGTCAACAAATCCTCGACTTGGTTCTGACTGTATCCATTTCGTAGTTTTCGGGGGCTACTATGAAAGGGTGTATTATCATTAAACTTGATTTGCATAGTGCAATTCGATGAACAAGGAATAACAATAATTAAATCCTGACATTTGTCAGGAATACCTAGTCCGAATTCCAAGCCAACATTTAGGCTTTCATCGACAAGGCTAATATTCTATAATAGTTAAAATTCACCTAACCGTTCACCATACAATAGCTCAGCTTCTGCAGCCTTGGATGCATTACAATTGTTACTAACTTCCAAAAAGCCACTAATTTCATTCCGTTCCTTAAGGCTACTGTAGTCGTCTGTATTACAATTAAATAACTTTGATTTGTGGAGTACGGATGCACAGAAAGATAAGCAAAACCAACTATTTTATCAGTATTCTAATGTTGGCAGTTACATTTATGTGTTGGGATGGACTGATAGCCAAAACCAAGGTTTAACTATTTGATAATTCGCCTTTTAAAATTCTTAGCGGCACAAATGATCTTGCTAAAAAGCTTATTGGGCTTTCGGAATTTAGCAATGAAAAAATATTTTTTACTTCTCTGCACCCCTTATTTTCGTATATTTTTAAACTTGCTAGTTTTACTATATGTAAGACTGGTCTTCTTGCGACGATAAGTTGTTCTGCGTAGCGACGCCTACGATCTTCTTAGGGCATTGTGTAGCTGCGTGGCCAACCTCAGAACAGTTAAAGCAAGCATTTGGTGGCCTCTTCGGTTGCTGACAACCATTGCTTATATGGCCAGCTTGATTACAGTTGTAACATTGTTTTTATATTCAATACATGAAATGACAGGAGTATATTAGGTTTGCGGGAGCTGAAAAATGTAACAGGCAGAAGGAGGCGTGACAGACCCCACAAAGTATATATATTCTTGATCAGCATGACGAGACAAGTCGATCTAGCCCTGTCTGTCTGTCCGTATGCCAAATTTCACTATGATAGACCGATTTAACAAGAAGTTGTAGCCATAAATATATTTGCTGCTGAGGCGCTGCTCAAGCGCTGCCCGCGGCTGTTGTTGATGCTGCTGCTTTGGTTGACTGCACACATGTTTACACCGACACGAATAGGTGCGCATAGGCATAAATACACTCACACAGACGCAATTGCTATGTAAATAGAGACACCAAATTTTGCACTTATGTGTAAATTCGAACTCCAAAGGGGGGAAAACAATTTTTCAATCGATCGACTTCAAACTTAGTTTGTATGCTCTCAGAGAAATTCTAAGAAAAACTGCATACTTGGTTTTTTGGAAATTTTACTTGGGGCCTGAAATATGGGTCTTTTCGAGATTTCGGGATTTTTGAAAATTCGAGCTCAAAGGGGGGAAAACAAGCTACAAAGTTTGTTTGAAAGACCCACATTTTTCAACCGATCAACTAAAAACTTGGTTTCTAAAATCAATTAACAAATACAAATGAAAGTGCTTACTCGGTTTTTTGAAATTTGTTTTGGAGCTTGAATTATTGGGGTTTTAATATTTCTTCACTTTTTTTCAAATGAAAAGTTGGTGTTATAAATGTTGTCCGATAGATTTAAAATTTGGGGCTCGTAATCTACATAACTACATCTACAAATTGGCATTCAACGATTATAGAAACATTCAACAAAATATAGAAATATGTTTTTTTCTTGCCATCATTTGGAGCAACAACAAATAACAAAGTACGCAAATATCAAATACAATAGTTGGGGACATCACATACACACACTCACACACACAACAAGCAACAGTTCGTGTATATGTATGCGGTTCTCTACATAATTGATTGTAATAAATAATGTTCTATGGTTTTATATCAAAGTTTTTAAACTAAAAACAACAACAAATTCAAGTTATTGGATTCTTTCGTTTTGATAATTTACGCCTTTTTATTGCAGATGCAAAATGCCAAAAGTTTACAGTTACCGTCGCTAGGCAACGTCTGGGTAAGCGATAGTAAAGCAGAAGCCGAAAACGGACCTACATACGCATATTTTGCTTCGCATTGCGGGCAGATGTATGGCTCGCTCTTATTTTTCGCTGAAAGTTTACAGTTAGCCTTGGTCGCTTGCCGCTTACTTTGTTTTTTGTCGCAATAGTTCTCGCTACCTGCTGTTAGGTATGGATATAAATTTGTATGTACCATATATATTTGTAAATATATGCATATAAGCATATATAAACAAACACATATGGCATCAAAAATAAAATGGCGACATTTCTAGCATACACATGTACTATGTGTGTTTGTACAAACATATTTAATAATGAAACGGATTCATACATACATATGTATGCATACATATGCACATACATAAACTCATACATATGTATAGTAGAAAAATAATTTAACTACTATAAACTATGAGAGAGGCAGAGAAATTATGCAATTCATGTACATATGTATGTGTATGTATACATATACATACACACATACTTACATATGTGATAAAACTAGCAAAGTAGTCAACCGCCGACTATCGATTGTCTGTAGAAAAAAATCGATGTTTTTTTGATGCGATTTGATGCATCACCATATTTCGTCGATGTATTGCGATATATCAATGAAAAATATCGATGTTTTCGATAAATCGCATTTAATTTTAATATATATAATCAGAACAGAAAAGCGTACGTTAGTATTTAATTAAATAAAGCTTTATTGTTATGTCTCATTGGTTTTGAGGAAAATTTTTCAAAAACAATATTTTATTTATTTCATTTTTGATATTCAAATTTAAATTAATTTACCTGGACTTTAAAATTTAAATGAAATTTGCACTTAGCAGATTTATAGCTAACATTATCGTAATAATTCTATACGACACCTTTTTTGTTTGGTGCCATGATAATTGATTTCTGTATACAAAATAACATAATTAATTAAATCAAGAATGGCTAAAAGTAAAAGCAATCTTAACAAAAACAATTTGTACGGCTCAGCACATTCAAAGAAGAAAATGCAAACGTATGTGTTACACGTGTACATACGGCGTGCAACAGACATGATCCACTTTGCTTTGGCGCTGTTTGCACGATTGTGCAATTGTGCAGCTTTACACATACTATTTAATCTTTCAAGTACATTTAATACATGCATTTAAAAAAAATTACGTCTCTTTGTCTATTTAGACTGAAATATATTTATGTTTTATAAAAGGCGTGCGCCCAAAGTCAGAAATCAAACTCGATTTTCGATGCATCAATTTATGTCTGATATTGATAACAAGCTCGATATTTCGAAAGCAAATATCGATGTTTTATTGCACATCGGTGTATATTGCGCATCCCTACCGACGGCAGAACGATACGGCTCGAACGTTGAAGCAAAATAAATATTTTCGAATTACGGATTCCGTACCTTCCTGAAAATTATTTATTGTTTGTAGTGAATTTATGCCATGCGTTAGTGTCATTTATTGTGATTAGCTAATTTTTCAAGTGAAACTGTGGTAGCAAGTCGCAAACAAGTGCACATATTATAAAATCTAAGATACTTTTATTGAAATCTTCTGTTAATTGCATTCAAACTTCTATGGAACTATCGATAGTAGCGGTAGATTCAACTATCGAAAGTCTGGCAAATTGAGATGGGCAGTTTTAGTGCTTTTTGAAAAGACACAAATGTGAATTTAAAATTAGGATATACTCTTATAATTATTCCCCTTTTTGGCACATAGTCTATTTTAAAACGTTGCGTTATCTCTATATATATCAAACAGTTTGTCCTGACTGACTGACTGATTGCTGGTCAACGCACAGCCCAAACGGTAGCGCTGAAATTTGGACTCAAGTATCCTTTTATAACGTAGGTGCCCACTAAAAAAAGATGAAGAACACAAATAAAACTGCATACTCGGTTTTTGAAATTTGTTTTGGAAACTAATTAGTTAAGGCTTTCATGGGGCACAAAAGAAAATCGAAAATTTTCATTTAAATACCTTGGACTGGTCTAATAAGGTGAAAACATATGCACATACAAAATAAATATAATTTGAAACATTATATTGAGACGGGTTAAGACGGGCAATACCTGCTAGTCTCTTCTATAAAAATTCGGCAAGCTTTGGGGGGTTTCCAACATGGCCTCGGAATCATACATATGTGTTTGTCTGCAGTTCTGCTAAGCGTTTCCGGGTAATATACACGTCACACATTCTTTGCAGAATGTTCCGAGATGTTGGTTCTTGCCCGTGTTCGCAGCAACATTCTGTCACCGACGCCATTTTTGTGCATGCGGACTAGAGCCAGTTTCCATTTCTTGTGAAATACATTCTTGTGAAATTACTTCAGAGAACTTGCATATCCATCCAGTGCTATTTTATGCTGAGCTTGTTCAGATATACATATATTAATGTAGATTGGCGAAGAAGTGGAAGGGCTCACCCCACATCTGAAGTGTAAAATGTAAAGACTTTATTTTCGATATTTAGCAACTTTTTATACTCTGTACATGAAATGTACAAGAGTATATTAGGTTTGCGCGAGCTGAAAAATGTAACAGGCCGAAGGAGGCGTGGCAGACCCCACAAAGTATATATATTCTTGATCAGCATGACAAGACGAGTCGGTTTAGCCCTGTCTGTCTGTCTGACCGTCTGTCCGTCCGTATGAACACCTAGATCTCAGAGACTATAAGAGATAGAGACACCAAAGATTGCACAAAGATGCCTTATGTGTGTATTCTATACGAGTTTGTTTTATTTTTTTGATTCCCCCCCCACTTCCCCCCTATGGGGGTTTTTCCGTAATGCCGTTCGTATAATCGCCTATATCTCGAAGACTATAAGACCTAGGAACACTAAATTCTAGTCCAAGGTGCCTTGTGTGAATACGCAGAAAATGTATATTTTGGAATTTCCCTCCCTCCCCCCTCTCCACCGCAAATGCGATTTTCTCTAACTCCCGTAATTCTTGGAATTTCGAACTAAAATTTTGGAAATACTCCCAGTTTGTAATTATGTGTCCGTATGCCAAGTTTCACTATGATAAACCGATTTAACAAGGAGTTATAGCCATAAATATATTTGCTGCTGCAGCGCTGCTCAAACGCTGCCCGCGGCTGTTGTTGATGTTGCTGTTTGGTTGACTGCGAAAATGCTTACACAGACACGAATATATGCGCATAGGCATACATACACTCACACAGATGCAATTGCTATGTAAATGTGCAATTATACACCCTTTACGTGAGTTCGAATACCGAGAAAGGTAAAATCGATCATTGAATTTTTTTTTATTTTCTTAATTTTTTTTATTTTCTATAATTATTGTAAACATATATACAGAGTATTTCAAAGTCTGGACACCCGACTTTAGCTTTTTTACTTGTTTTTTAAATTAATTTAAGCAAACGACCTAACACAAATTATTTACTTCTATTTCATTTCAATAGGCTATTAATATGGACAACACCGATATCAACACTTTATTCCGAATGGGTCAGTTATCATACAAATTAAGTCGTTATGAATTAGCTGAATATGCTTTTGTATCATGCCTACAACAAAATACAAAACACTTTGCTGCTGCACATGGCTTATTGATACTTTATTTAAATCAAAACAATTTAATAGCTGCGTATGGAATAGCATCAAAATTATTTAAAAATAATCAATGTTCCAAGCTGCTTGATGGTACCGTTTATGACATCTTCCATAGATTTTCAAGTTTCATTCCGTATTGCGATAAGTTGTTTGGAAGGATTCCAAATGAAGCAATTGAATCTCTCGATCGACCCATTTTTAATACACTTCATGAAGCTGAACCCACGATTAAGCCGTTAGAATATGAAACAACTGTAACAAATGAACAACCAGAATTTTTGAATTTGTATTCTATTGGAGAATTTATTTTATTGAAGCTGAACTACTTAAAAGAAAATCATTTGGATCTGCCTCTTGCATTCAGTCTTAAGCCCGTAAACATTGTTGAGAAGAAAAATAGTGTGCAACAGATCTCTGAAGTAGAAGATACCCAAAGATACGTATATACTGAAATCAGTGATCCGAGCTTTGATAATGTCGGGACTGATATTTTTGAGGCCGACATGGAAGGAAATGATTTAAGATCCGACGAAGATATTGAAAAACCGAAACCTCGAAGAAGATGTAGCGACCTACGACTTCTTGAACAGTGGGGGTGGCATAAAAACCGGAAATCATCCTCACGTAGGAAAACCCAATCGGAACGCACAGAAATAGATATCTCACTAGCCGGGTTCCTCCGGAAAACTTTCACACCATTCTTAAGGTGAGTAAGCAGTTACTTAATCATTTTGATAAACAAGTTTGTTTCGCCTTTTCAACGTCGCAAGTTAGTACACCATGTGTTACAGTGTGATGGAAGTAAAGAAAAATTGTTGAACATATAATCAAAAAAAAAAAAACGTTCTTTGTGACGTTGCAAAGTGGATATTCAGTTGGTCTAATGTTTGTTACGCCGTAAAGAGGCGTATTAGACCTATAATTATACATAAGTATTTAAATCTTGACCGCGATTTATATTTGTGCTCCGCCATAATTTTGAAGTAAAACTTCTTATGTGAGGGGTTTGTCAGCTGGATCAGCAACTGACAAATGGCATCCTCCCAGATCTTTCGGCACTAGCAAAAAGAAAGCTAATAGACATTTCTAAATTCATCTGGGCGTCCGGATGGATGTAACAAATGCGCAAAAATGCAGCCAACCACGGGAATATAGAAAGCGGATTTGTCCCCGCGGTACCACAACGGTGCCAAATAATCATGGCCAAAGTGAGTCAGGGTTTTATAAACTTTGGTTGCCGCACCTACCTAACATTGTCATTTTTATACTCTGTACATGAAATGTACAGAAGTATATTAGGTTCGCGGGAGCTTAAAAATGTAACAGGCAGAAGGAGGCGTGGCAGACCCCACAAAGTATATATATTCTTGATCAGCATGACGAGACGAGTCGATCTAGCCCTGTCTCTCTGTCTGTCCGTCCGTATGAACACCTGGATCTCAGAGACTATAAGAGATAGAGACACCACATTTTGCACAAAGATGCCTTATGTGTGTATTCTATACGAGATTGTTTTATTTTTTTGATTTTCCCACCCACTTCCCCCTATGGGGGTTTTCCCGATTTTCCATTCGTATAATCGCATATATCTCGGAGACTATAAGACCTAGGAACACCAAATTTTAGTCCCAGATGCCTTATGTGAATACGCAGAAAATGTTTATTTTGGAATTACCCTCCCTCGCCCCTCTCCACCGCAAAACGCGATTTTCTCTAACTCCCGTAATTCTTAGAATTTCGAACTAAAATTACCAAATACCCCCAGTTAGTAATTATGTATGTTTCATCATGATAGACCGATTTAACAAGAGTTATAGCCATAAATATATTTGCTGCTGCAGTTCTGCTCAAGCGTTGCCCGCGGCTGTTGTTGATGCTGGTGCTTTGCTTGACTGCGAACATGCTTACACAGACATGAATAGACGCGCATAAACATACATACACTGACATAGACGCAATTGCTTTGTTTGTGTGCAATTATACACCCTTTACGTGAGTTCGAATACCAAAAGAGGTAAAAACGATCAATACTTTTTTTTTTATTTTCTTAATATGCAATTTTCGTAATATGCAATTTTATTTAATTTCTATATTTATTGTATACATATGTACAGCGTATTTCAAAGTCGGGACACCCGACTTTAGCTTTTTTACTTGTTTTAATTTGGCGTCAGTGCACTGCACATTATTGTTGCAATTATTTTCTATTTTCTTTTAAGCAGCTCCCTTTACTTACGGAAGGTTTTGTGTGTTTTGTTCGCGGTAACCATCTCATTGTGCACTCAGCCTTGTTGTTGTTTGTGGTTGCTGTTTGCAGTACCTAAAAGCTTATCTCAGCGCCGCTCAGTTTTTGTTTACAACATTCTTCTTAAGCTTTCCGCTAACTCACTTACTTAGATCATTCACCTTTGTGTTAATTCCGACCACATTGTCGTGCTGCAACAAGTCTTGCGCAGTTAAAGATGCAATTGATTCTGATGAACTTCGGTTTGTTAACTGTTGGTTGTGCGAGAATTTTATGCATATTAAATGTGCAGGATTAAGTGGTCGTGACCTCGACAAAATTTACTCACCTAAAAAGGCTGTGGTGGTTTGAAGTGGTCATGCCCTGTATGCATTGACATCCAATTTAATTTCTCACGTATGTATAATAACGTGAAAAATAAATTTTTGAAATTGCAAAAAATAATTTAGCAACTTTCAGCGCCGCCGAAGGGTAGGATAGGGCCTCAATTTCTAGAGGAACCGCCTTGCCCAAGCTCACCAGTGATTTACGATTTATCGCCAGCAATCTCGTTGTCTGCTTGCAATGCTAATTTGTTTTGAAATTTCCCCCATACATTCTCCTGCTCAGGTTACTTTGGTCCCGTGGATAGAACCTCCTGCAGTAAGCAAGACAGCAACTGCCTCGAAAGCTTTTAAGCAAGCTTTCTCTGCCAAATGTTTCGAATTTTCCCCGCAGTTTCATCACTAGCTGCAGAAAGTGCTACAGTTCCAGCTCTTCTTGAGCCCCCAGATCTTACTGTTATAGCTCCCAGAAGACAAGTTTTTGTATCTTCTGATACCACATGCCAATCTATAGTATAGCAGCCTAGTGTGTCTATTTCGAAGTTCAGTTTTGCTGAGCCCTGTTCCGCCTGAGGCTTTTAAAATTATATGTAATCCAAAATGTTTGCCTTCACAGAAAAAACGAGTTTCGTCACTGCCTGTTGATTGCGTTTTCATAAACGTAGTTAAATCCTACGATTTGTGATAACGAAATTTTATCAGATCACTTTTGTATCTTTCGTCGTGATTGTCTGAGTCGTCGAGGTGGAGGCTTACTGATTGCAGTCAAATCCAACCTTCGGTCGGAAATCATTAATGTAGATGTACCAAATGATATTGAATTTGTTCCTGTTAAAGTCATTTTCCCGTCATTTGCATTAGCTTCCTCTTCCGATATTCAGGTTTATATGCAACATATAACTTGTATTAATGTAATTTCCACTCATCTCCGTGACAGTGACGCGTTTGTTGTGGTAGGTGATTTTAATTTGCCTAACATAGAATGGTCATTTTTCAATGAGTCCAATTATTAGGTGCCCTCAGCAGAGCATGCATTTTTGGATTGCCTGTTGGACCTTTCCTTGTTTCAAATTAATTTTATACCTAATCACCTAAGCAAAATGCTTGATCTTGTCTATGTCACTGACCCTAGTTGCGCAGTTGTCTCTAAGTCTTCACCTCTGTCAGTGGCTGAAGATACTTAGAGTGGAAATCTCCCTATAATTTTCAAAATGTCGATTCTTTCTCAAAGGAAATTTTTCTTAGACAATATTCCTAGTTGTGTACTCAAGGAGTGTTCTACAAGTATAAAGCCATTTCGGGCTCAAAAAAATTCAGTGTAAGAACCACAGTGCACAGTACGACAAGTGCAAATCAAGCCACGTCAAATTTTAAATCCACAGCCTGGTCCACTCATTCTCAACTAAGACTACTCGTCTTTAAACTAACACTATGAAGCTTTAAGAAGTTTGTACCTTTCAACCACATGTTTGTCAGCAAGTCAGAAGCACGACAACCACGCGAAATGATATCTGCCCAGTTCTTGGTTGAGGGAACGTGCCTCCAAATGACATTTGAACATTCTTGCAGCTCGGCTACCCTGTTGGCAACCAAGAATTGCAGCTTCGAGGAGTGCATTTGAATCCAAAAATAGACCTGTTTCACATAAATGTCCAGTTGGCTTTAGAATTTCCGCCAAACTCGGCTTAGTAGAAGGGCGCCACAAAGTTCAAGTGTCGGTAACGATTGGACTTTCATTGGCGCCACCTTCGATTTTGCCACTGGAAGGTTGACTTCTATGCCATGCGTAAGATGTGCGCGAACATATATGCAGCAACCGTATGCTCTCTCGGAAGCGTCTGCGAATCCATGTATTTCGCAGCGACGCGTCGGAGATGTGAAACAATATCGTGGAATTTTCAACTTGGCTAGATCTTTCAGATCTTTTTGCAAGTCCATCCACCTGTCACGAATAACTCCATCAACAGGAATGTCCCAATCGAGCCCCTTTAAAGTCAAATCTTGAAGTAAAATTATACACCGTATAATTACTGGGCCGATGAACCCTAGAAGATCGAAGGTCCGAGCGATTCGTGAAAGAATATTGCGTTTGGTCATTGGCCCATTTTCCTGGTGTCCGTAATAAAATACGAATACAATACGACGAGGTTGCCATGCCACTCCAAGTGTTTTCGTAACATCTTGATCCTTAAGCGCGATAAAAACATCGTTTTCAGACGTTCGTATAATGTCTGTTGAATTGCTGCTGAATTTTGTAAGTTGTAATCCTGCTTTAGAAAGGATCTTTACCGTTTCATCCTTTTTCTCTTGTAATTTGGATAGCTCGCCAGCACCCGTGAGAACATCGTCCACGTATAAGTCACTGCGTAGTGTAGCAGCACCTTCAGGGAACTCAGACTCATATAAGTCCGCAATATGATGAATGATTCTTATCGCAATAAATGGAGCTGCTGACGTTCCATATGTTATAGTGTTGAGTTGATACGTTTGAAGTTCATGCGACGTGTCACGCCGCCTCAGTATCCATTGGTAGCGCCTGTCTCGTTCATCTACCCGGAATGTGTAATCGAAAAGACAAGAATGTAGTAATTAAGTCTTGTTGAATCGTGGGTCCCACCCTTAGAAACTCGTTCAGGGATATACCCCAATGTGTTTTAGCTGATGCATCAAATACGACGTGAAGTTTTGTCGACAAACTTTGTGGTCGTAATATGCAATGGTGTGGAATATGAAATTGCGACTCGGCTTGTGTCCGAGGTCTATGTACTCATTCATAAATTCGGCGTATAATTAACTTAGCTGATCATAGCGATACAGTTTACGTTCTAGTGATTTGACACGCCTGAGTGCATTTATTTATGATTCTCCCAGTGTGGAGAATTCCGTGAGTGGCAATCTAACTTGTATTCGCCCTGTAGGGGTCTGTGAGACTCTGTTTCGAAAATGCTCTTCACAAAGACTCTTTTTCGTCTGTGAAGATTTCGCCGGTAGAAGACTGCTTCTACCTCCCAGAACCTTTGAACCAACGAATCTAGCCGTGTTTCATGAAGTAACACTGCTGAACATGCGTGTCAGTGCCCATGTTGCCCCGACGATCCACCCATATTCAGTGTTTACAATGTATGGCATATCTTTACCAATCTTAAGTTAATCTGATACGTAAGATTGGTGTAAAGTTAATCTGATACGTTATATGTTTGCTGTGGCTGCTTGGACGAAATTTTTTTCACAATGGAAAATGTTGAAGACCATGTGAAGTCCTAGTGCCTTGACTTTACTGTTGCAAATGTAACAAATGAGACCTTATGAATCGAATCTGAGATGCCGCTCACTTCTTGACTCACCCGATGCTTCTTGAGTTGAAGTCGCTTGGCTGTCTCTTCTTGTTATAAAGCAAGAATTTTAAGTTTACAATTTAAAACTTCAGCATCTTCAGCGTCGTTACCTTTAATCACCCTTGCATGTAAGTTCTGAATATGTCGTTCAAGCACGGTGCGTTGAGCTCTAAGACTCGTTAGTCTTGATGCAGCTTTAACGTTGTTACCACCAACTCCCGACACTGAGGGTACATCCTCATCATCACTCATGATGACCGATTGTAGCAACAATTTGATGTAGGTATACCAATGTGTTAACAGAACGGTGTGCAATCAACAGGTGTACTGTCTTAGCAGGAATGTGCCCAGGCCATAGTAACTCCAGTGATATGTTAATAGGAAAGTATTAACGTCGATCGTACTGTTAACCAGAATGCATTAACAGCGGTGGGGCAGCAGCTATGTGCTAGCAGCTGAGTACTGTATTACCAGGAATGTGCTCACACTACAGTACGTCCAGTGCTATGTATGTTAATAGGAATGTATTAACATGAAAGCGGTAGCAGCTATGTGCTGGTAAAGTGGTACTAGCTGGAATGTGCTCAGGCTACAGCAACTCCAGTGTTATGTTAGTACGCGAGTATTAACATCGATCTTACTGTTAACATAAATGCGTTAACAGCCATGTGGTTACAGACATGCTTACAATGCATGTGTAAATGTGTGTAAAGAACAGCAAATCGTAGAAACACGCCGTTATGTTGTCACATATGTAGGGGTGAGAAGTGGTGCCTTTGTATGAAGGTTACAGGTTATGTGCAAAATTTGCTAATGTCTACCCTCGTAGCGCCAAATGTGTGTACATCTGCCAACGTAACCAACTGCTTCTCGACGACTCCGCCTTATCTCGGATTTGTGGGCAAATGAAGAAGTATGATGAAAAATCCGAATACGAGTTGATAACAATTGGACGATAACTCAACTGCGAGCTTCTGTCCTGTCACGGTCGCCAAATATTGGCCGCTTTCTCGGCCGGTAAGATTGTTGCCCCTTTCCTATTCGGTAACACCAATGCCGTCTGCAGTTCCCAATTATGGTTAGGAGGATCATTCCACACACACGTGGTATTGCTTTAAATATAATGCGCGTATGTCTTTATTCGATGGATTCACTTTTAGAACTTCTTATGCTAAGTGTAATAGGCGTAGCAATGGTAAAACGAAAATGTAGAGAAGGACAAATGATGCAAAGAGAGATATTTTGCGTTGCCAGACTACAAAATTAATGGCATACAAATCGTCATGTTCACATTCAACCTTTCAATAATATAATTAATTATAAACTATTCTTTTGCTCAGTTGCAAAAATAGGCGATTGATTCCTTATCTCTAAATATATATGAAATTTTTAATTTTTAAACCGTGTTATCTCAAAATCGTGTAAAAAGACCGTTTAAAAACAGAATTATATGCATTTATTAATGACTTCCCCTCTACATTGTCTTATTTTGTCTTACATAAACCCTCTTCATTTTCAACACCTGCAGGATGATCTGAACTGCATGCAATCTTGGTGCTTAGCAAACCACTTGCTCTTAATATAAGTTCATGACTTTTCATCGAGCTTTTCCCCATTGAGTCAGCGTATATCGACTGTTGAAGACCTTGGGGTTTTTTATGATTCCAAATTGAACTTCAATCTTCACAACTCTAGCATTGTAAATAATGCCAAGGGAGTACTTGGATTCATAAAACGATGGTCCAAGAAATTAACAGACTCCTTTAATACCAAACTTCTTTACACTTCTTTACACAGTATAGAAAGCATCAGGAGGGTATTGAATCTGTTCAGAAGCACATCTTACTTTTTTCTTTACGTGGTCTTAGCTGGGATCCCATTCTTCGCTTGCCATCGTATTCTAGCAGACTATTGCTTTTAAACCTGCCTTCATTAATAATTCGCAGGACTGTTCTTCGAGTAGTTTTTCTACACAACCTCTTATCGGTGAGGTAGACTCCTCTGTCCTTTAAGGTCGCCTCAACTTTTCAGTTCCTTGTGCTCTTGCTTACAAATAGCAACTAATGTTCGCTTATTAATTGTCTTTTAACTCGCGACAAACCAAACACGAAATACGATCTCGCCGGGGCCTCCAAATGTTGAGCGACAAATATTTTTAGGTAGCTGTATTGAATTCTATAATCAAGACTGCTTTCCAACAAATAAAACAAGTTGACTTTCAACAACAACGTTATAATGTTTATTGTAAATATGCACTGCAACTACTATTATGGCTGTGTCTCAGACCAATTGTCTTGCTTCGTCAAACAACAACGCAAATGCGAGATCGAATTAATCGTGTACAAAGAGGCTGAACTGCACAGGCGGGCTACAATTACATACGCTACTACTTCAGCTGCATTTGCAGATCAGTCACTGCAAATGAGAGTGAGAGCGTTGCCAAATTTCAATGTTAATTGGAGCAAGAGAGTGCAGCCGAATTACATGATGTTATGTTACAGTTGTTTTAAGCAAACGGCAAACAATAATGTGTTATTAGTTTACGTTACAAGTTAGCAAATGTTAATTCTATTTAGATGACTTCGCTGCCGCTGCGCCGAACATACTCCCCCCGTTGACAGCTTCTCTTTCAACAGAATTCTTGAGGGGCAGCAGGCACAAGTTGTTGACGGCTCTTCTGATAGCTCCAGATGCAGCCTTCAGGTTCCAGGAATGAGTTTGACTACTCGAGGTAGCGGCCATCGTATGGAAGGTAGGTTCTCGTCCTTTACGATCACAACATCGTTGAGGAGGGGGAATGAAACGCCAATCGATGCCATCAGCCAGACAAAACTGATGAACTGCATCCATATGAGAATGACTTAGTACGAGCGGCTTCAATTCCAGTAATTCATTTTTTGCGCCGACAAAATTAGTAACATTATCAGACCAAATTTGGCTCGGCTTGCCACGAGTCGATGTGAAACGCTTCAAAGCGCTGAGAAATGAAGCTGTTGACAAATCTTTCACCAGCTCTAAATGCACTGCTTTACTTGTGAATCAAATAAACACGGCTATATAGCACTTGATAGGAGGCCTGATGCGAAGAACGGTCCACAATAATCGACTCCAGTGACTGTGAATGACCGAACGGCCTCAAGACGGTCCCTTGGAAGAGTTCAAGTCCCAAGTTCATTTCATGTGAATGAGCGATGAGCGCCAGTGTGATTGGATGACGGCGAGGCAGAATGATACGATGCCGAGCATTATATCCAAGCGAAGAATTTCCAAGCTTTCCATCAATGCGAAGGACTCCACTGCTATCAATAAATGGAGCGAGAGAGAAACAATGGAGCTGGATTTTTTGACCATGTCGTTCGATTGCAACTCCTTAGCGTCATCATATAGATTAGCCAACCGCACAATACGAAGCAAAATCTGGGTGCCATGATGCACGTCCGATACAGTAAGGCCAGGGTGCCCTACGCGATTTATAAACTTGTAAATGTACCCAAAAGTTCGCTGCATTGAACCAAAAGAGTTTGTGCGCTTGCATCCAAGAGTGACATCTAAATGCGGAGATTTCACCAGCAGCGCACTTTTCCGCAATTCAAGTGCCTGTCTTTCGTGGAGGCAGGAAACGCCGACTGGCCGGCGTGATCAGCCATCACATATGTAGGGTCAATGCAACCAGTGCTCAGATTGGGCTAGGGCTTCAGGAATCGCGCCTCTCGACAGAATATCCGCTGGATTAAGTGCTGTAGGAACATAATGCAACTCCATATCGACAGTCAGCTCCTGTATGGCTGCTACGCTATTTGCCACGAATACGTTGAACCAGTAAGGTTTATCACTGATCCAGGAAAGAGCCACGGAGGAATCGCACCAGTAATAGAACTTGCCAACGATAATGCCATAAGCTCAGCTAGCAGCTTAGCACCACTCAATTCGAGCTTTGTCGCAGACAGCGTCTTTAACGGCGCAACTCGAGATGTTGAGTATAAAATATTACTTGCAGCAGCTTGGCCTCTGGACAGCGTACACGCAGGCGCCATAAGCCTCAACGCTAGCATCGCAAAATCCGTGTATGTCCACTTCAGCGTTGGGATTGAGAGGAAATCTGCGAAACGAGAGTCGATGTACGTTTTGAAAGCAGCTGTTTAAGTCAATCCAAGCTGTGTTGCGTTCAAAAGGCAAGCTCTCACCCCAAGACAGTTGGTCCTTGCAGAGCTGTTGAAGAAATATCTTGCATTTAGTAATGAATGGCCCAAGAACCCCAAGCGCATCATAGAAACGGGCTATAGTAGACAACACGGCGCATCTGCAAGGCTTCAGAATTGCTTCTTAAGGTGCTAAAGAAAACAAGGCAGACGGTATCTGGTCCACTGATGTTGCCTCTTCCCACCTGGTCTAAGTTGCAGCGCCAAGCTTTTGAAGCAGAATGCAAACAATCATGCAACCTGAGATTTGCTCCAAATTACCAAGCGTCTGCAGAGTGCGCATGTGCGAGTTACATCCGAAAATTCACGAAGTTTTGCAGTACAAATATCCCCAGTTAGTTATTATGTGTCCGTATGCCAAGTTTCATCATGATAGACCGATTTAACAAGAAGTTATAGCCATAAATATATTTGCTGCTGCAGCGCTGCTTAAGCGCTGCCCACGGCTGTTGTTGATGCTGGTGCTTTGGTTGATGCGAACATGCTTACCCAGACACAAATATACGAGCATATACATACATACACTGACAAAGACGCAATGGCTTTGTATGTGTGCAATTATACACCCTTTACGTG
Source organism: Scaptodrosophila lebanonensis (assembly GCF_003285725.1). Taxonomy (NCBI): domain Eukaryota; kingdom Metazoa; phylum Arthropoda; class Insecta; order Diptera; family Drosophilidae; genus Scaptodrosophila; species Scaptodrosophila lebanonensis. The sequence goes on from NW_022060738.1 coordinate 1,258,908, forward strand.
AGTTCAAATACCAATAGAGGTCAAATCGATCAAACATTTTTTTTAATTCTCTTCCTTTTTTTAATTTCTATAATTAATCTAAACATATGTACAGAGTATTTCAAAGCCGGGACACCCGACTTTAGCTTTTTTGCTTGTTTTCCTTGTCTTCTTCAGCTACGCTCTTGAGGACTTCTGGATGGTTAGAGCTCCATTTTCTCAGCTTAAAGTTGCCAAGAAGCAGAATACCGGCTGTCTGATGCATTTTATCTCTAGCTTCAGCGATTGAGGAGTTGCCTTCAGAAATAAAATCGTCTACATAAAACTCTTGTTTAATATATACATTGAAGATAGCTGTCTGGAGTATCTACTCTACAATCTGCTGTATCAATAGCGAAGCTATGCTGACTATCCGCGATCGTAGGCGCAACAAGAGCTGAGAACCTGGTGACGTATTCCGAGGTTCGAGATTTTAGGCAGATATGGACAGCATTTCCATCAGTTGACACGCTTATGTCGCCAAGGCCTGAGACGGTAGCTGAAGATCTTGTTTTATTTAGCCCCAATTGCTACGCAAAGCGAGAAGTGACGAGATGCAATTGAGAACCTGAATCTAATAAAGCTCGACAAGGAACGAGTGAGCCGAAGCAATTCTTAACAAGAACGATGCCTGTAGCCAGGAGCACAACATTAGATTGGAGAAACTGGGAAGCAAGTAGACGTTTGAGGCTGAATGAGCAACATGAGCCGGCGAAAATCATGCAGAGACCTGAGGTGCAGCCGAAACATTTTGCAACGTGGACATCGAGGTACTAAAGTGCAGCAAGTGTGATGCTTTCCACCACAAGTGCGACAGTGGCCACTGCTGCAAGACCGAGTTTGATGCCCCTTTTTTAGGCAGTTGTAGCAAAGAACGAGCTTTTTCACTTCTTTGTGGTGCAGTAGTTAGTATTTTGGTTAGGTTTTCCCACCTGAATGCTCCGCGTATTGGTTGCCATACCAAGCAGTACGTTTTCCAATCTTCGGCATCGCTTTTCCAAATAGTCATAAAACTCCGATGCAGACGGTATCTGGTCCACTGATGTTGCCTCTTCCCAACTGGTCTGAGTTGCGGCGTCAAGCTTTTGAAGCAGAATGCAAACAATCATGCAGCCTAAGATTTGCTCCAAATTACCAAGCGTCTGCAGAGCGCGCATGTGAGAGTTCACCTTATCCGAAAATTCACGAAGTTTTGCAGCGGACGATGAATCTACCCTCTTGAGCCCAGGAATCTCCTTTCCAGTCACACGGAAAACAGGACGTTTGTTACTAAAGCGATTATATAAAATATCCAGGGCCACATGATAATTGACACTAGAGAATTCTAGCGATCTCACTGCTTCTAGAGCTGGGCCTAGCAGGCGTGATCGTAAATGATGTAGTTTTTCAATATGAGTCAGGTCGGCATCTTTGTCGATGACTGAATTGAACATTGCAATGAAGTCCGCATACTCCGTATATCCACCAGAAAATGTAGGAAGCTTTATTTCTGGCAGACGTGGGCTACTTGCCATGATCACGGTTTGGCTTATAGATTCTTCCAGACGGCCAAGCGTAGAATGGGCAGGCAAGTGAGACTGCGTCTACCAACAAATTAAATTCAGTTCGCGACGGAATTCCAATTTCATCATGATCCAGCTTTTCCAGTGAGCTATGTGCGCCCTTGAACTCTAATTTGGACTCATCTATGCGATGTTGCAGTACTTCCAAGTCGTCGATGTTGCAACGATTAAATCGTGGGCACCCTGTTGGGCCCAGACACGCCAACTTGCACTTCATCCACCATTTTGACAAAGGGTAAGCGCTAAAACAATAACACGCAATCGTCCGATAAAACCGGTATGTCATTGCGCGGGTGATGACAACGAACGGTAACAAATAGTAACTAATGTTCGCTTATTGTCTTTTAACTCGCAACAAACGAAACACGAAATTCGATCTCGCCGGGGCCTCCAAATGTTGAGTGACCAATATTTTTAGGTAGCTGTATTGAATTCTATAATCAAGACTGCTTTCCAACAAACAAAACAAGTTGACTTTCAACAACAACGTAATAATGTTTATTGTAAATATGCACTGCAACTACTATCATGGCTGTGTCTCAGACCAATTGTCTTGCTTCGCCAAACAACAACGCAAATGCGAGATCGAATTAATCGTGTACAAAGAGGCTGAACTGCACAGGCGGGCTACAATTACATACGCTACTACTTCAGCTGCATTTGCAGATCAGTCACTGCAAATGAGAGTGAGAGCGTTGCTATATTTCAATGTTAATTGGAGCAAGAGAGTGCTGCACAAGTAGCCGAATTACATGATGTTATGAGTTTCGTTACAAGTTATCAAATGTTAATTCTATTTAGATGACTTCGCTGCCGCTGCGCCGAACATAGGTATCTCGGGAGAATATCTGACTACTTACAGCTGTGAGTCGGGGGATAGCTTACCGGACTGTCTTTCAAATTTCCCCCCACCGGGTTGGAGATTTCCCTTTTACTCTTTCTCTTTATGCAAAATTAGCTGCTAAGTAGAATTCTTTCTCTACTTACTATTTTTTTAGCCTGTTAGCACATTAGAGACATTATCTCTCTGACCACATATGACTGTGATTCGTGGCATAGCTGGCCAAATGGCAAATAAAATTCCCCCAACAGTTCAAAGGCATTAATAGACGTTATTGTATAGTTTTTGCTTCGGCTTTCTTATCTTTTAAGCTGAAATTGTAACGTTGTAGTATTAAATATCTTTATTATACCCTGTAACCAAAGCGTAAAAGGGTATATTAGTTTTGTGCGAGTGTACATGTGTGTACATTATTCTAGCTCTTATACTTTCTGAGATCCTTGAGTTCATACAGACAGACAGACGAACAGACGGACATGGCCATATCGACTCGGCTTGTCATCCTGATCAAGAATATATATACTTTGTGGGGTCTGCCCCGCCTCCTTCTGTGTGTTCCATGTACACTCGCACAAAGCGAATATACCCTTTTACCCTTGGGGTGCAGGGTATAACAACTAGTATGTACTCCATTTTGCTCATTTTGGAACTTTCGCACAATGCTTATCAGAATCCAAGAAAACTTATTTTTTCTACGTTGTCATTTTTATTTACGCTTTTAATTATATTTGGCATACTTTTGACTAAATTTTCTATAATTTTCTTTGCCACAAATCCTGCTTGTATGCTGGAACCGATTGGAGGATTTTTTTCACAATCGACCAACAATTTTCGATTGGATTGAGATCAGGACTCTGTGTTGGCCATCCCATCATCTTAAAATTTTGTTTTGCGATCCATTCTTGGACGATTTTAGCGGTATGCTATGGATCTCCACCTTATTGGAATATGATCTCATTTTCATAATACCCGTATTTGTCAACAAAATCGCAAAGATGGGTCTGCAAAATTTCTAAATAGTCTTCTTTTTTCATAATTCCACCATTTTTTTATTGGACTAAGACTCCCCTAAGTAAAAAACCTCCAGACCATGTCATGTTCTCCCGGGTGTTTCACTGTTTCGTGGACGTGGGCTTTTTGCATCTATTAAATTTGGATTTGTCCTACCATATAACTTTTTTCCAGTGATCCACAGTACAGTTTTTGTGAGCCTTGCCAAATTTTTATCGAGCTTTGATGTTCTTGGATTTTAAGGCCGGTTTCTTCTTTTTCCATTCTGAGATGTACTCTGTGCGCTTAAGTGCTCGACATGCAATCCATTGGCTAACGGGCTTGTGTATCGTTCCGGCAGCATCATTGGACCCCAAATCCTTCTCCTTTTTCATCCTTTGCATCATAATGCCTTGCATCTGCATCAGTTGAAATTCGCTTTCGACCGTTTGGCTGATTTTTGGGCAAAAAATTCTGGACGATTGTGAAAAAAAACGATTGAGACTCCACGAATCGGTTCCAGCAAATCAGGAGGATTTGTGGCAGCGAATCCAGAAAGGGTGGCAAAGGAAATTATAGAAGACTAGCGGCCCGCTACGAGCTTACGTAGCTAAGTGATAATAAAAAAGTGAAATAATAAAAAAAATGTAATTGGAACATCAAATATATTTATTCAAACCATTTATTGAATTCATTTGTTACAAAAAAATGTGATAAATGAAGAACTCGACCGATTTTGTGCAAATGTCACATAAACCATCTACTAAATAGTCGGAACAAAGCCTAAGCATTTGGTTTGGATAGGTGAGCTCGTTCTTGAATTATAAAACAAGAGAGAACGCTACAGTTGAGCAAGCTGGACAGTAAAATAGCCTGTACTCTCCACAAAAAAGGAAAATTAAAAACAAAAAAATTAAATTATTAATAAAATGAATGAATGAATTAATTAGTTAAATTAAATTAGAAGACATGTTTATGTTCAGTTTTAACAGCATCCATTTACATCACGTGCCTATGCGTGTATGTATGCAGCACAAAGTTGAACCAAAGCAGCACCAACCACAACAGCTGCGGGCAGCGCTGCCGGCAGAGCTACAGGCAGCGCATGAGCAGCGATTTTATTTATGGCTTTCTTCAGAATTGACCTATCATAATGAAACTTGGCACACGGACACATTACCACTAACTGCATGTAACAACCAAAATTGATTTAGGGGAACAACGATACCAAATTTGGTTATTCTAGCTCTTGTACTTCCTGATATCCTTGCACAGACAAAGGGACAGACAGACGGACAGACGAATATGGCTATATCGACTTGTCTTGTCATCCTGATCAATAATATATATACTTTGTGGGGTCTGCCACGCCTCCTTTTGTGTGTTACATACATGCGCACAAAACTAGTATAGCCTTTCTTTGGGCTGTGCGTTGATCACCAATCAGTCAGTCAGGACAAACTGTTGTATATATATAGATTTTATGTTTCTGAGTTTGTTGGGTGTTTATTGGTTCTATCTTAAGCAAAAATTGAATCAATTTGAACAGTATTAGAAGTTATTATATTATATTGATATTATTAGCTTTAAAAAGCAAAACTTATCAAATGTTGTTTTATCTGAGCAAATAATGTTTAACGAATCATCTGTAAGGTGATTTTAGATAAAATATTTAAAAACTGAGATTTTAGGCGCCAGTTTTGCAGCGGACGTCCAAGAATGACTAGCAAGCGCTAGGACAGGAATTTAGTCCGAATCATCCGTTTTAAAACGGCTCCAGATGCCAATCGATGCGTTCCACCAGATTTAATTGGTACAAAGACAGCACAAATTGATCAGCTGATGATAGAGCTAATATGTTATTTTCTGACGAAAGCGAAATCAACTCAATTGGAACAGATTCGGGAGTCCATGACTCCCATGACTCGTCGTAGAGTCAATGAAAGATTCAGTGCTCAATGCGTGCAAAGTTCTGTGTTGCATTCCCCATACATTATGATCTGGGGAGCAATTACAAGTCGTGGCGCTGGATAACTTTTATAGCTGTCAACTCGACAGTATATGTAGAAATAATAAAAATTGGTCTTTTGCCAGCAACCCTATTGGGAACGTTTGGTTATTACTATTTAGCAAAAAATACGCCGTTATAAGCCCGGCTGTGCAGACAAATGGGGGCCACACCCACCAAAAAACAAAACATTAATTTTTCTAATTGAAATAAAATGAGAGACAAGTAATACATATTTACAATTTAAACAAATGAAGAAGCTAAAGTCGGGTGTCCCGACTTTGAAACACTTTGTACATTCTCTGTATGCTTCGCCTGATCAAAGCAGCAAGAATAGGTCTTATACACGCCGCCTTCAGCCTGTTACATTTTCACCTTCCGCAAACCAAATATACTCTTGTACATTTCATGTACAGAGTACCCCCTATGGGGGTTTTCCCGATTTTCCATTCGTATAATCGCCTATATCTCGGTGACTATAAGATCTAGGAATACCAAATATATTAGGTTTGTGCAAAGTATGTAACATGCAGAAGGAAGCGTCTCCGACCCAATAAAGTATATATATTCTGAATCAGCATGACGAGAGAAATAGATCTAGGCATGTCCGTCCGTCCTTCCGTCTGTCCGTCTGGATGAACGCAAGGATCTCAGAAACTAAAAAAGCTAGAATAACCAAAGTTGGCATCCAGATTCTCCTAGGACGAGTTTATTTTATTTTTTGGAATTTTCCCCCACTTCCCCCGCTACAGAATTTCGTCATTACCATCCACATTTGTAAAGCTCCTCTAACCAAACTTTGCACACATAATTTCTATATAATTATCTACTTTTGTTTCAAATTTCTAAATCGGATGGTTCTAAGAAAAGTTATTACCGAAACAACTTTACTTCGGTACTACGCCCACAAGCTGCAGCATCAAGTTCGTTCTTCTTCTTCCTCTTTTTGCTTCTGCTAAAGCGCATATACCTCAGTGTCGGAAGTTTACCTGGGTACAGGGTATTACACTGTTGGGCTTGCTCGACTGTAGCGTTCTCTCTTGTTAGTAGTAGTAGGTACCTTTATTTTTTAATTCACATTTATTACGTTGACAAAATGTTTCTTAATTTTATAGTTAAGCTAAAAAATAAAGCTATATTTCAAAATTAATCGACTTGGTTAAAAAACCGTCTGTCGGTCACCAACAAATTACCCTAAACTTACTACACCTGGCTGCCCGGGTCTTCCACAGATACCAGATCGTTGGCCGTGAAGTTCGGATAAGAAGTTGGTGTTACGCCAATACTTTATTTACAATTAATTTACCGCCGTCAGTCATTGTTTTTATTTTAATATTATTATTATTATTAGTTATGTTTATGTTATATATATGAATCACATTTATATTATAATATATATAGTTACATTTGTTCCTTTCATTTTAATTTTATTAAATTTAAAAATCACCTAGCTGTATATGCTCCCTATATCTAAGCCCATGTTTTAGATATTTTACTAATGTAGTCCAATTTGTTCCGTTCAGGAGATCCATGGTCTGTTCCGAATTCATACGACTTTTCTGTAAATGTTGAAATCTAACCTCGCTAAGAATTGTACAGGTGCCGATGAAGTGTATGACATTTTCTGTGGCTTCGAGATTGCACAAGTCACATATTCCGTTTGAAATATGAGGCGAATAGTTTAATGGCAACGTATCGGTGCGAGTTTTAAAAATTAGGGATAATTCCGCGATACTGTATTTGTTGAACTTTGTTATTAGGTTCGGCAGCCTTGTATCTGGCATAAACATGGTTATTTGTATGTACATATGAGAAGTGTGCATACAGTGCTTCAGAGTATAATATTGATAGTCCTGTTTCAATGTGAATTGCATAATTTTGGGTGTACTTTGGTAACCTAAATATTTTCTTTATAAAGAAACGCTGCAGTTTTTCGACTTCTTCATAGTACTGCAGTCCCCATATTTGTGCTGCATAAAGCATAATGGACCGCACCGTAGCTCTAAATAATTTAAACTTTATACTTGGAAGTATTTCTCGTTTACCAAGGAATGATTGCTAAGTACTATTTAAGGCTTTTATGGAGTCCGAGAGTTTTAGCTTAAGGTGCGCAGAGAAGCTTAGACTTTGAGTTACCGTTACTCCAAGATATTTAAACTCTTTAACTATAACGTCTCCCCATTTAAGTTCCAACTTTCGTTCACTAGACGACCTCTTCCATCACCAGGAACCATCTTCCATCTTTGCTTTTTCCGTATTAACTTGTAAGTTCCATTTCTCACAGTAAACGTAGAGGGCGTTTATCATCACCTGCAGTTGCTGGGGCGTTTGTGTCAAAATCACCATGTCATCTGCATACATCAAGATCTTGATAGTCGTACTTCCAAAAGGTATACCTTGGAAGTAGGGGGCTCAATACGCCAGTGTTGTTGAAAAACCAGTTTGATAACTCCGTTCCGTCCCAGACAGCAGCTAGATTTTCCCTGTACAGATTGCAAATTACTTCTAGAATTTTGGAAGATACTCCAAGTTGATGAAGCTTCAACAAGAGGCTTGTTCTGTGTATGGTATCGAAAGCAGCTTTGAAATCCACAAAACAAAGATATAGTTTTTGTTTTCTGTCCAGGTAGACCTTCGCTATGGATGTCAACGAAAACACGCTGTCCACCGTCAAGTATCCGCTTCTAAAGCCACATTGAAATTCGTTTAACACGTTGTTGATTGTCACCAATGTAGTGAGTCTCTCTAAAATAATCGACGTGAAAACTTTTTCTTTAATTGCTTGCTATTTTAGGATCCCCCTTTTTAAGAAGAGGGAAAATTAGCGTTAAAAATGCTATTATATTCGACTGTTTGCACATTTTGAAGTTCGAGAGGTGCGAATATCAATAATTCTGCCGTAATCCGATCTTCTCCTGGGGGCTTTATTTAAGTTGACTCGCTTAATGGCTGAACAGACAACCGTCATGTTGAATTGGCGCATCTAAAAAACCATTTGCAATGATTGGAAGTTGCATGGTTAAGTAGCAGTCAACTGTTTGGATATAGAGTAATGTGGAGAAGTGGGAAGCGAGATCTGATGCATTGGCTTTTATAATCATATTTTTTACTCCACTGTTTAATCTTTTAACTAAAGCCCAAAAAGATTTCTAGGTTAATATTATATTGCTTTTTCTTTCTATTGCAGCAATCCTTAAAATTTGTATTCGCAACTCTATAGTTTGAACACTCTGATGCGTTATCACCACAGCAAGCGATCTGTCTCAGATGGAAAGACAGATTTCTAGCATCCGCACATTCATTGTCAAACCGTGGTTGGTCGAAACTTATGTTGCGCAGCTTTTGCAAACCTCCGTCTGAATTTGCGTTCTTTTGCGATCGCATCTATTAGGTTTTCATGAGGACCTTGAAATCATTCCAGATCCTCTAAGTTTCTCTGTAGGCATGACACGTATTTGGGCCTAAGTGTTTTAGTCCAGCGAAGTTTAGGCAGCAATTGGATGGTTTGACTTTCAACTCTTGCAGTCTCAAAACTAACCGATACTGCAACTACTGGTCAGACAACATGTCCCCGTCTACTGTCATATCAGAGACACGGCTGTGCCAGGCTCCGCCTACCATACCATAGTGAATTTGCAATGACCTCCTATGAACGTGAAAGCTCCTTTCGAATCACTTTCAGTCCTAGAGTCCGATTTTCCATTCGTATAATCGCCTATATCTCGGAGACTATAAGACCTAGGAACACCAAATTTTAGTCCAAGATGCCTTGTGTGAATACGCAGAAAATGTATATTTTCGAATTTCCCTCCCTTTCCCCTCTCCACCGCAAATGCGATTTTCTCTAACTCCCGTAATTCTTGGAATTTCGAACTCAAATTTTGCAAATGCCCCCAGCTAGTTATTATGTGTCCGTATGCCGAGTTTCATTATGATAGACCGATTTAACAAGAAGTTATAGCCATAAATATATTTGCTGCTGCAGCGCTTCTCAAGCGCTGCCCAAGCGCCTGCGGCTGTTGTGATGTTGTTTAGTTGACTGCGAAAATGCTTACACAGACACAAATAGACGCGCATAAACATACATACACTCACATAGACGCAATTGCTTTGTATATGTGCAATTATATACCCTTTACGTGAGTTCGAATACCGAGAAAGGCAAAATCGAAAAATTTTTAAATTTTCTTTTTTTTTTTTTATTATTATTGTAAACATATGTACAGAATATTTCAAAGTCGGGACACCCGACTTTAGCTTTTTTACTTGTTAAATGTACATTTGTATATTTTGTCGCACAGGGCCAATGTTCGTCTATAAACCGAATTGATGTACACGAATTTAAGAGGCCACCAACTCAAATAGTTGAGCCTTTAAACAATATGCGCAAAAGTAGGAGTGCGTTATCTCGTACAACAGCACAGCGAGAAGCATTAGAGAGAAGCTGCACTGGCAGCTGCAGAGACTAAGAAAAGGATAACAAAAGGAAATGTACAAAGAGAGCAAATATTGAGCGCGATCAAAACAAACATTATAAGAGTTATTAAACGTTTAGCGCTTCTTGCTTCACAGAGCAAGGTACAATTTGTATATATGATTAATTATGCGTCTGCTGCGGACGACTGCGCTGCCTGCGCCTGCTGCTTGACCAAACAGCACTCTTATTCGAAACTTTCATTGCAAAAGATGAAGACGTATATACCAACTATTTCCCCGATTTCAACCTACACTGGCCCCGGCCACTCGAATATTACAAAAAGGACGAGCAAGCGGAGGCTACCTATTCGCAGTGAAGAAAAACGTCCTAAGCCAATACAAATGCACTTTTAAAACTATAAACAATAGAACTGTCATTGAACTAATCGTCAACACCGAAAGTTTCGTAATAGTTCCCTTTGCAATAAATGGTTAGGCGTCTTCGAAGAGCTTTTTGATTTCCTGATGGCACTTAACTATCATAACATAATGCTGCTTGGAGACTTCAATGCCCGAATAGGTCCCGAGCAAGCCATTACCTAATCTTATGCCCCGCAAAGTAAACACGACGGTATGACCAGAAAAGCGAAGGACGAAGGACCCAAAAGGCGTGAAATTGTTGGAAATGTGTAAGGCTACTAATCTCCTGGCGAGTATTCTGTGCGGCTGCCTCCGAAATACAGCGTCGAGTTGCTAGGCGACTCGTACCAGCAGGCACGCCGCCGTTTTCTAAATTTGGAGAGAAAATTGGAGCGCAGCCCCAATTTAAAGGTTCAGTACTCGGCCTTCATAAAAGATTACGAGGATTTGAATCACATGTCTCTTGTCAGCACTGACTCAAGCGATAAAAGCAAGTACTATCTACCGATGCAATGATGATTGCGTCTTAAAGGAGGATAGTACAACTACGAAGCTCAGATTTGTGTTTGATGGATCTGCGGCAACAACTTGTGGCTACGCATTGAACGAAGTTTTGATGGAAGGTCCCACCATTCAAAGCAAGCTCTTCAACACATTGCTACGGTTTCGTTCGTTTGCAATTGCACTCACAGGCGGTGTATGCAAGATGTATCGCTGTGTACGGGTGGCAGAGCCCGACACTTTCGACACTGATACACCGCACCAAGAAGTGCAAGTCTATAAGTTGGATACCGTAACATACGGCACAAAACCTGCTTCGTTTCTCGCGGTACGTACAATGCATCAATTGGCCATGGATGAGCAGGCCTCATTTCCCATTGGTGCCGAAATTCTTCAGCGTGATTTCTATGTGGATTACTATTTCTATCTCATTACTGGAGGCAGTTCAGTTCCGAAGGTGATGGAGATCATGCATCAGACTACTAGTGTTCTGTCGACTGGCAGTTTCAAATTGCGGAAATGGTGCTCAAGCAACTCTGCAGTACTGCAAGGCGTCTCTGATGCAGATAAGGAATCGCTGCTAAAATTTAATTTAATTTAAGAAAATTGGAGCGCAGCCCCAATTTAAAGGTTCAGTACTCGGCCTTCATAAAAGAGTACGAGGATTTGAATCACATGTCTCTTGTCAGCACTGACTCAAGCGATAAAAGCAAGTACTATCTACCGATGCAATGATGATTGCGTCTTAAAGGAGGATAGTACAACTACGAAGCTCAGAGTTGTGTTTGATGGATCTGCGGCAACAACTTGTGGCTACGCATTGAACGAAGTTTTGATGGCAGGTCCCACCATTCAAAGCAAGCTCTTCAACACATTGCTACGGTTTCGTTCGTTTGCAATTGCACTCACAGGCGGTGTATGCAAGATGTATCGCTGTGTACGGGTGGCAGAGCCCGACACTTTCGACACTGATACACCGCACCAAGAAGTGCAAGTCTATAAGTTGGATACCGTAACATACGGCACAAAACCTGCTTCGTTTCTCGCGGTACGTACAATGCATCAATTGGCCATGGATGAGCAGGCCTCATTTCCCATTGGTGCCGAAATTCTTCAGCGTGATTTCTATGTGGATTACTATTTCTATCTCATTACTGGAGGCAGTTCAGTTCCGAAGGTGATGGAGATCATGCATCAGACTACTAGTGTTCTGTCGACGGGCAGTTTCAAATTGCGGAAATGGTGCTCAAGCAACTCTGCAGTACTGCAAGGCGTCTCTGATGCAGATAAGGAATCCCTGCTAAAATTTAATGATGGTAGCGACATCACCAAAACATTGGGCTTGTCCTGTAATAACCAAATCTAAAATCTTTATGCAGGATCTCTGGAAGGCGAAGCTGGAGTGGGATGAGAGTCTTCCGGCGGCGTTAGCAACCACTTGGATTGGTTTCTGCTCAAATTTTGAACGTGTGCCAAAGCTAACTTTTCCACGGCTGGTGCTCATTCCTAACGCAACTATTGAAGTCCATGGCTTCAGCGATGCCAGTATGAGCGCTTATGGAGCGTGCGTCTACATAGTCTCTACAGCTCAGGGAAAAACGACGGTGCAACTTCTTTACGCTAAATCGCGTGTGGCACCTTTAAAGACGACCACAGTACCCAAGTTGGAACTCTGCGGTGCTACATTACTGGCGCAGCTTATGCATGAAGTGGCCAAGATGAAGATATTCTGTGGTCCATGCTAATGCTGGTCTGACTCATCCGTCGTATTATCTTGGCTTCGCAGCGAGTTTTCGACCTTCAGGAGCTGACATCTGGAATGGAGTGGAAATACGTGCCAACGAATTGAAATCCGGCAGACATTTTATCTAGAGGGCCTCTGCCGGTGAACTTTTGGCATCTTCGTTGTGGACTCATGTACCCAAATTTCTTACAGAAAGCAAAAGCAAATGACCTGAATCCTGCTTGTCTGTACAGTGCTGCTTAGAGCGGCATCCTACACAGATGTTTCGGCAGGCTGCAAGTTCGTAAACTCTTTCTGCAAGTTACAAAGGGTTTTTGGTTTCGTCTACAAATTTATTCATCGTATCCGGTGCTCTGGCTTAACACTGGCTTGCCTACATCATGGAACTCACATTCTGCTACGTTCTATTCAACTATCAACGGTTTTCGAGGACTACAAGGCGCTACGGGCGGGACAGCGAGTGAAACCCTCCCTGGCCTCGCTCGCGCCATTTATTAATGAGGTTGGATTGCTTCGCGTAGGCGGACGGCTGAAAAATTCTCCGTTGGATTTCGCAGCCAAGCATCCAGCAATTTTACCCAGACAAGAGCGCTTATTTATCATCACCACATTCGCAGCTTACATGCTGGGCCACGTGCGTTGTTGGCCTCAATTCGTCTACAATACTGGCCCATAGGCGGCCGAAAGACGGTTTCAGCAGCTGTCAGCAAGTGCACAGTATGCTTCAGAGCCAAGCCGCGCTTGGTTGAGCATCTGATGGCCGACTTGCCTGGCGATCGAGTGGATTCGTCGTATACGTTTATGGTCACTGGCGTTGACTACTGCGGCCCATTTTTCTACCGGAGTGAGGTTCGCAACAGGCCAGCCATAAAATGCTACAGCAGCGTCTGCATATGCTCCGCGACAAAGGCTGTGCATCTAGAGCTCGTCAAGGACCTGTCCACAGCTGATTTTCTTGGCGAATTAAAACGCTTTATCTCCACGCATGGTCGACCCGAATGAATTGGCAGAGTTAAAGCGTCTGTTCCTGAGTGCTGAGCATGTACAGGCGGTGCAAGAGTTTTGCTTAGCAGAGTCGATTGACTGGCGATTTATACCTCCTCGTTCACCACACTTTGACTTTGGGAAGCGGCGGTGAAGACGGCAAAGCATCATTTTTACCGTGCTGTTGCCCCTGCAATACTCGACTTCGACGAGATGCGCACCTTGGTTTGCCAGACCTTGACGTGCTGACTCCCGCTCACTTCCTGGGTACGGCGCCGCTTATACCATATATTGAGTCTGATGTTACCAAGCTCAATTACGATCGTTTGGGTCGTTGACAGCGAGTCACCTATCTGCGTGTATGTATGCAGCACAAAGTTGAACCCCAGCAGCAACAACAAAAACATCTGCTAGCAGCGCTGCGGGCAGTGCTACAAGCAGAGCATGGGCAGCGATTTTATTTATGGTTATAACTTTCTTCAGAATTGACCTATCATGATTAAACTTGGCAGACAGACACATAATCACTAACGGGATGTATTCACCAAATTTTATTTTGAAATTCCAAGAACTAACAAACTTTGGAGCTCGTTTTCCCCCCATTGTAGCTCGGAATTTTCCAAAATCCCTTCTTAGTGCGCACCTACACCATGATAGGATACTTGAGCCCATCAGCATCCTAGCTTTTACCGTGTGGGCTGTTGACGCGGTTTGCTTTTGTGCCCCAACATTTTTTTACAGGAAAACTCCCATATTTTAGACTTTAACAAAAAATATCAAAAAACCAAGTATACAGTTTTTTTGGAATTGTTCTGAGAGTATACAAACTAAGTATATTAACTAAGTTGAAGTTAATCAGATGAAAACTGTAGATTTTTCATACAAACGTTAGAGCCTGTTTTCCCCCCTTTGGAGCTAGAGTTTTCCAAAATCCCTTCTTAGTGGGCACTTAGACTATGAGCACCTAGACTAAGGATACTTGAGTCCAAATTTCAACTTCCTAGCCTTTACCGTTTGGGCTGTGCGTTGATCACCAATCAGTCAGTCAGTCAGTCAGGACAAACTGTTTTATATATATAGATGTACGTATAACCATACATATTACTTATTATACTATATTTGCTATTTGGAAAATGAACTCTTTAACTCGACAGAAGAATATCATATAGTAAATAAACTTTATTTATATTTCTATTTATTTTATTTTATATTTATAAGCACATTTTACTTAGCTCAGCAAAGACGGGCAAGACCTGCTAGTAATAACATAATTTAGGATATCGGTTCTTCGCGTCAAATTCTGAAAAAAAAGTAAATTAAAACAAAATTGCTTCCTGCTTCGGGAACAGGGTATAAAATAAGGTCAGTAGTCGGCGAGGAACCTGCAAGTAGTAACATATTATAATTAAATACTTATTTCATTTTATATTGCTAATAATATACTTTTTTGCTTTCAGTGTTTCACCTGACGAAACAACTATTGGATCAAGAATTCGTAACGATCAATGTAAATTATGCACAGAATCATCAACACTTGAAACATTTCTCAAACAAAGATCCAATGATTTTCAAACATTTTTGAAATTTTCAAAGGCAAGTAAAACTATTTCGTTTTCTTCTTTCAAATTAATTTTAATATAATTTTTTTAATGTGCGGTGGCATCAAGAATGTGAACTACATTAATTTACAATTTTTGTTCTTCACAATTTAAACATGACTCTAAAAAGTTCTATAACTTCGTAAATTCTAAGAGAAATCTTCGACTTTGAAATGTACTAGAGTATATTAGGTTTGCGGGAGCTGAAAAATGTAACAGGCAGAAGGAGGCGTGGCAGACCCCACTTCTTGATCAGCGTGACAAACCGAGTCGATCTAGCCCTGTCTGTCCGTCCGTCCTGGATCTCAGAGACTATAAGAGATAGAGACCCCAAATTTTGCACATGGATGCCTTATGTGTTTACGCTCTACGAGTTTGTTTTATTTTTTTGATTTCCCACCCCCACTTCCCCCCTATGGTGGTTTTGCTGATTTTCCATTCGTATAATCGCCTATATCTCAGAGACTATAAGACCTAGGAACACCAAATTTTAGTCCCAGATGCCAGAAAATGTGTATTTTTTGGGGTCGTCATCTCTTTCCCCTATCTGCAGCAAATTGTTACTCCCGTAATTCTTGGAATTTCAAACTCAAAAGTCACAACATTGTTGCCGGCGTTTCCCAAGGGTCAGTTCTGGGGCCCTTGTTGTGGAACGTCATGTATGACGGAATTCTACGCTTTTAGCTCCCACCTGGCACGGAGCTAGTGGGGTATGCAGACGATGTAGCGATCGTTTGTGTCGCGAGGCAACGCGGGCACTTGGACGCATGATGGTCAACACTCGGCGCCCAAGACAAGGACGTACTACTTCTATCGAGCGTGACTAAATATATTATGCTCTACGCGGCACCAATATGGGCTGACGCTGCAAAAAAGAAGAGCTACGTTCGGAACCTCGTAGCCACGTACCGGCTCAGAGCACTCCGCGTCTGCAGTGGCTGTTCTGGTGGTGGGGATGGTGGTGGGGATGGTCCCCATCGACATTCTGGTCACTGAAGCAAGCGCCCTTCATGGCATCACTTCCGGTCAGCCTCGAAGAACTGTGCAGGCAGAGGCAAGGCAAAGATCATTGAATGCGTGGCAGGAACGCTGGAATACCTCATACATGGCCGCTGGACTCACAGGCTAATACCAAATATTGCTCTGTGAACTAGCAGAACACACGGGAATGTAGACGCAACTATCTGACGCAACTGTTAAGCGGCCACGGTTGCTTCAGAAGCTATCTCCACCGTTTTGGACATGACTCTACAGCGATGCCCTACCTGCTCGATAGTTATTGAAGACGCACATCATGTAATCTTCGAATGCCCCAGATTCGAAGTGGAGAAGCGGAGTTGGGAGGAATTAACTGGCACTCCTCCTCTGGCGACGAACCTAGTAACTAACATGCTCGCCAACGAAGAGTAGTGGAGCGCGAAAGAAGGGGTGTATAGGCAGGCTGTAATCCGGGCGAAACAATGCCCAGCAGTCGTACCGCCCGGATCACAACCTGTGTATACTTATCATTTGTTTATTCATTTATCTACAAGTATCTCTCTTTTTTCTATATTATATATTAAAGAATAGAAAAAACAAACAATTGCTTTGTATATGTGCAATTATACACCCTTTACGTGAGTTCGAGTTTTTATACTCTGTACATGAAATGTACAGAAGTATATTAGGTTTGCGGGCGCTGAAAAATGTAACAGGCAGAAGGAGGCGTGGCAGACCCCACAAAGTATATATATTCTTGATCAGCGTGACGAGACGAGTCGATCTAGCCCTGTCTGTCTGTCTGTCCGACTGTCCGTCTGTCCGTCCGTATGAACACCTGGATCTCAGAGACTATAAGAGATAGAGACACAAAATTTTCCACAAAGATGCCTTATGTGTGTATTCTATACGAGTTTGTTTTATTTTTTTGATTTTCCCCCCACTTCCCCCCTATGGGAGTGTTCCCGATTTTCCATTCGTATAATCACCTATATCTCGGAGACTATAAAACCTAGGTACACCAAATTTTAGTCCAAGATGCCTTGTGTGAATACGCAGAAAATGTATGTAAATCTTGGAATTTCCCTTCCTCCCCCCTCTCCACCGCAAATCGCAAATCCTCCGCAACTCCCGTAATTCTTGGAATTTCGAACTAAAATTTTGCAAATGCCCCCAGTTAGTTTTTATGTGTCCGTATGCCAAGTTTCACTATGATAGACCGATTTAACAAGAAGTTATAGCCATAAATATATTTGCTGCTGCAGCGCTGCTCAAGCGCTGTCCGCGACTGTTGATGCTGGTGCTTTGGTTGACTACACATATGTTTACACAGACACGAATACACTCACACAGACGCAATTGCTATGTAAATGTGCAATTATACACCCTTTACGTGAGTTCGAATACCGAGAAAGGTAAAATCGATCAAATTTTTTTTTTTAATTTTCTTAATTTTTTTTATTTTCTATAATTATTGTAAACATATGTACAAAGTATTTCAAAGTCAGGACCCCCGACTTTAGCTTTTTTACTTGTTTTTAATTTTCTTAATTTTTTTATTTTCTATAAATATTGTAGAGATATGTACGGAGTATTTCAATGTCGGGACACCCGACTTTAGCTTTTTAACTTGTTTTTCCTTGCGAATAACAATTCTTGTAATGATTCTGTAAGGGATGAATTATATGCAAATTTTTTCCAGTCGACGTACTTCTCCGTGTCTTTTAACGGTAATTTTTACCCCTTCCGCATTTTCCCTTCAAATTCAATATTTGCTCCAATAATTACAGATTCTTGTATTTTATATAATATACAATCTGTAAAAGCTTCATTCTCTCCTGGGCCTGACAACATTCTTAGTTGTGTGCTTAAATAGTGTAGTCCTCTGCAAACCGGTGCTTAGGCTTTTTAATCTGTGCTTTGAGAACGGAATCTTTCCTGCTTCTTGGAAAGAATCGTTTATTATACCACTCCACAAAAAGGGCTGTAAGTCAGACATTTCCAACTATAAAGGCATAGCTAAACTGTCTGTCATTCCTAAATTATTTGAATAATAATTACTCCCTCTTTACAGGATCATTGTAAGTCTGTTATCTCCCCTGCTCAGCATGGATTTTCTAAAAATCGGTCAACAACGACTAATTTGCTTGATTTTACATCTTTCATTAATGATGCATTCTTAGCAAAGATTCAAGCTGATGTTATATATACTGACTTCAGCTAAGCATTAGATTCTGAAGCTAACTTGTATGGGATTTCCCTCAAACTTTTTGAAATGGATTTCCTCGTACGCAGAAGGTACTGTTCAGGCCGAATATTTCTAAACCTGTTTTCGTAACTTCTGGTGTGCCTCAAGGTAGTTATCTTGGCCCCCTATTATTCACTCTAATGACCTTTCGTCTATCCTGCTGCATTCCCGTATACTAGACAAAAATGTTAGTGGAACCCTGAGGCAAATTTTGTAGCTGCTGTCTACACTTGAGCATTCTAACTCGATGCTCTGGAAGTGAAGTTTTTATGTACACTTCTGCGTTGCTAGTCTCAGACCGATACCGAAAGTCGAAATACCTACCGCAAATTTAGGGTCTGCTCTAATTAAGCGCGTTTTTTCGCCGAAACTTAAAATTACAGCAGTTTCCTCTGTTATTACTTGCCTATCTACTGTTCTTTTTAAAATGACGGCAGGGCAGAGCTGCCCGCAGCTATTGTTGTTGTTGCTGCTTGGGTTCAACTTTGTGTTGCATACATACACGCATATAAACTTGCATAGGCATGTGATGTAAATGTATGCTGTTAAAACTGAACATAAACATGTCTTCTATGTATGTATTAAATAATTTTCCCTAGTATTCATTTTTTCATTTCAATTTTTTTTAATAATTTAATTAAAAAAAAAAAATTTCTTGTATTAAATTTTCCTTTTTAGTGGAGAGTACAGGCTATTTTACTGTCGGGCTAGCTCGACTGTAGCGTTCTCTCTTGTTTTTTTATTCTTTATTAGATCAGAGGTTCTCTGTAAAAGATATTTGATGTTTTATTTTGTGGTTGCAAAATAAATCATTTTCAGTAGCTCCGACCCGTGATAGGTCAGCATACAGTAAAACATTGCTTTCGTATGTCGATCCCTACTAATTCGAAGGCGTGGCCTTGGGACTATCGGAAATTGAAGCCATATAAACGATCAAATGGAATCATCGGTATCCTCGTTATATGAGCTAGTTGACCAGTTGCTAGGCCGTTGATACATACGTTGTTGGTGCTGCTTGGGTTCAACTTTGTGCTGCATACATACACGCATATAAACACACATAGGTACGTGATGTAAATGTATGCTGTGAAAACTGAACATAAACGTATTCTTATTTAATTTAATTAATTAATTAATTCATTCATTTTTATACCCTATACCCAAAGGGTACAAGGGTATATTAGTTTTGTGCGAGTGCACATGGAACACACAGTTACCAAGTTTCATTATGATAGAATGAACGGAAAGAAAGTTATAGCCATATAACCAGTCCCAATGCACACATACATACATATGTACAAGTACACAAACACGCATAAGGCACGATTCTGATGTAAATGGAAATGTATGTATGCATGCATGGAATATTTTATATTTAATTTAGTTAATTAATTACATTAATTTAGTTAATTAATTGAATTAATTTAGTTAATAATTTAATTTAATTAATTAATTAATTTAATTACTTTTTTATGGGGTGGTACAGGGTATTTAAGAGTTGAGCCTGCTCGACTTTAGCATTCCTTTCTTGTTTTTAATAATTACATTTTTTTTAAATTTTAAATTTTAAATTTTTTAAATTTTAATTTTTTTTTTTTCCTTTTTTGTAGCGTTCTTTCTTGTTTAACGCTTTCCATTTAAGCTGTGCGTTGATTGCTCATATTTACATACCCACATATGTTTATAAATACATACAATTTTTTTCCTTCAACAATAAAGCCCCATTGCAAAAATTGGGTTCAAAATGCAGATATATTATACAAACCATTTTATATACATGTATGTATGTACAAGGTAAACAGGACTTATGGCGAATGTAAGAGCCATCTATTAGTATTATATAGACTTTATTTAATACAATAGTTTACAAGATAATATTCAATATTTTACGTGTTGTATCGCGGCAAGGCTGTAGCGTCGATAGATGAGATCGAATGTCTTGCCATCAGAGTTGCCATCGGAAGCGTTACCAATGGTGGCGAATGAGGTTGCCATAGTACTCCCCCTCTAGAAAACCTGTCACGGTAAAGGCTGGGAAAACCGTACTCGAAAATGTTTTTCGTAGGTGCGTGTTGGCTTGGACTCAGATTTTTGAAGTTTGAGTGATTTGTCCGCATCATCCTTGACCACGAAAGCCGGCTTGAGTCTGTCTATGGAAATCGCTACTTCTTTACCATCTTTCTTTATGATAAAAACACGATCATTTTCTCTGCGCACCAGTTCGTAGGGACCAGTATATGGCGGCTGCAACGGCTGTTTGACGGAATCAAATCTTATGAACACATGTGTACAGTCGTTGATTCCTTTTTGCAAGAATAATTTGTCTCGGATGTGATGCGATGTTGCGGTTGGGTGTACTTGTCGCATATGGCTGCAAAACTTAGTGATGAAAATATCAGCATCAGCAGCACATCAATGTCGTCGAAGAATTCATTCGGCAATCTTAACGGTGCGCCATATAGCATTTCTGCTGCAGACGCCTTCAAATCGAGTTTGTAGCATGACCGCAATCTAAGTAGCACAGTGGGTGGTATTTCCGTCCAAGGAGAATCAGAATGGCACATAAGGGCTGTTTTGAACGATCTGTGCCATCGTTCGATGAGGCCATTGGATTGTGGATGGTAAGGCGTTGTACGAATATGTTGTCCATCAATCAATTTAATAAGCTCATTGAATAACGCAGACTCGAATTGGGTACCTTGATCGGTTGTCAGAGTTTTAGGTGTGCCGAAACGAGCAATCCAATGTGTCCAAAATGCCGATGCAACCGTCCCTGCTGTAATGTCGCGAAGCGGTGTAGCTTCAGGCCAGCGTAAAAATCGGTCAATCATTGTTAAACAATAACGGAAACCTTGTTGAAGTGGCAATACGACTATGTCCATATGGACATGCTCAAATCTCTTGTCGGGAACGTCAATTTTTCGAGGCTGCAAGGAATTGTGCTTGTGAATTTTCGCCCTCTGACATGGGAGACAATTTCTACACCAATATAAAACGTCTTTGTTCATGTATGGCCAGACATATTGTTTCCGTAGTTGCTGAAGTGTTGCTCTGCCACATCGCAGAAAATGGTTGTGTTGTCATCGTTCCGAATTGATTTCAACTGTAATGCTGTTGTTCCTTTTAGTAGCTCACTCAGTTCAGTGTCAGAAGCTTGAACTGCTTCTATACTGGAGAAGGTAATTGTGGTCGGCATCTTTATTTCGCACAGTCGTGACAGTGCGTCTGCAACTGCGTTTTGTTCGCCTTTCACGTGTACAATTGTGGTCGAAAATTGTGATATGAAATCTAGTTGCCTCAGCTGACTATCGGATGCCTTATCTGGTCGTTGGTTGAAAGCAAAGGTCAATGGTTTGTGATCTGTTTTAATGACAAAAACGCGTGCTTCGAGAAGATGTTTGAACATTGTTTGAAGTGTTTGATTGCTTCATAAATGGCAAGCAACTCAAGTTCGTAGGTGCTGTAGGCTTGTTCCGTTTTGGTTAGCTTCTTAAAAAAAAAAAAACCCAGTGTTTGCCACATGTCGTCGACTTGTTGCTCGAGTGAAGCTCCAATGGCAACGTCAGAAGCGTCACAAACTAAAGCCCACATTGCCTTATTCATTGGATACGCCAACCGCCACGCTGCACTTGCAGTCCTCAAAAACTTTTGTCAACTCAGGAGTCCATGTAATTTTGCGTTTGTCATTTTTCTTGATGTCTCTTGTGAGCTCAGGAAGAGGTGCCTGAATATGGGACGCATGAGGTAAGCAACGGCGGTAATAATTTATTATTCCAAGAAAGCGACCTAGCTAACAAATGGTATCCGGTCTGGCGTAGTTCAAAATTGCATCTATGCGATCGTTGGGTGGCTTTATACCGTTTTCGTTAATAGTATAACTTAAAACATGTAAAAAAGCTAAAGTTGGGTGTCCCGACTTTGAAATACTCTGTACATATGTTTGCAATAATTATAGAAAAAAAAAAATTAAGAAAATAACAAAAAAAATTATCGATTTTACCTTTCTCGGTATTCGAACTCACGTAAAGGGTGTATAATTGCACATTTAGATAGCAATTGCGTCTGTGTGAGTGTATGTAAGCATATGCGCATCAATTCGCGTCTGTGTAAGCATTTTCGCAGTCAACCAAACAGCAACATCAACAACAGCCGCGGGAAGCGCTTGAGCAGCGCTGCAGCAGCAAATATATTTATGGCTATAACTTCTTGGTAAATCGGTCTATCATAGTGAAACTTGGCATACGGACACATAATTACTAACTGGGGGTATTTGCAAAATTCGAAATTCCAAGAATTACGGGAGTTAGAGAAAATCGCGTTTTGCGGTGGAGAGGGGCGAGGGAGGGTAATTCCAAAATAAACATTTTCTGCGTATTCACATAAGGCATCTGAGACTAAAATTTGGTGTTCCTAGATCTTATGGTCTCCGAGATATAGGCGATTATACGAATGGAAAATCGGGAAAACCCCCATAGGGGGGAAGTGGGGGGAAAATCAAAAAAATAAAACAAACTCGTATAGAATACACACATAAGGCATCTTTGTGGAAAATTTGGTGTCTCTATCTCTTATAGTCTCTGAGATCCAGGTGTTCATACGGACGGACAGACAGACAGACAGAGCTAGATCGACTCGTCTTGTCACGCTGATCAAGAATATATATACTTTGTGGGGTCTGCCACGCCTCCTTCTGCCTGTTACATTTTTCAGCTCCCGCAAACCTAATATACTCTTGTACATTTCGTGTACAGAGTATAAAAAACGAACCTCGGATTTTGCGAACTGACATTTGCTGGCGTTGATACACAAGCCGTGTTTTCGCAAAATCTCCAAAATTGTGCTGAGGTGTTCATCAGCTGTCGTAGAGGCTATGAGGATGTCATATATGTAGTAGTATAAGTAATCCAATCCACGAAATAGATTATCCATGAATCTTTGGAAGGTTTGGGTAGCGTTTTTTAATTCAAAAGGCATTCTTAGAAACTCAAAAAGGCCAAATGGTGTACAAACAGAAGTCTTTTTGATATCGTTTTCGGCCATTGGTACTTGATAATATGCACGCACCAAGTCGAGTGCCGTGAAGATCGTTTTTCCGTGTAGCTGTTCTGAAAAATCGTATATGTGCGCGTTCGGATAACGATCTGGAATTGTAGCAGCGTTTAATTTGCTGTAGTCCCGACCAGATCCCGATGGTCGATCAGCGACTGAGCTACCAGTTGTTTCGATGAAATTACGGACCTCAGAGTCAGTTTGTGTAGATAAGTTTGGCGGTCTTGTAACCTCCACGAATTCTTTGAGAAGATTTCGAAAGTCATCAGCGCTTTGTACTGTTGAGATTGCAGGTTGATCAGATTTCATCAAACGGGCGCCTGTAGTTAATCCAGTCGGTGAGTCGATGAGTTGCTGATTATTGAGATCGATGATGAGTTGAAAGTTAATAAGGAAATCCGCACCAATTATAGCAGTGTGTATATCAGTTATGATGAAGGGCCAACGGCTCTAGAGGAGATCGCTTTGTTGAGTCTTCTGTTTGACTGCAGATCGTGGTATCACAGACACCACTGATCCCGAGTCCACCAGAAATCGAGTTTGTGTTGCTTGGTCGAAAATATGTAGACGCGTTTCCTTTAGAGTTGTAGGTGGTTTGACTATGTCGCTGGAAGATTGTTTGCTGTCGCTTACCAGCGCGTTCGATGACAGCTTTGTTAGTTTAAAGCTTGATTTTGAGAGCAGCCAGGCTGGCATTTACAGGCATCATTGCCAAAAGTCTGATGATAAAAACAAACCTTTGGTTGTTTTTCGTCTGCCTTTTTGTGGATTGTTTTAGCCATTTCACGTGTTCGACTACGTGAACGATTTTGTTTGAGATGTGTAACATCGGTTTGCAGCTTCTCGACCTTCTCTGACAGTGTACAAACAGAGGCTATGTTAGATCTGTGAATGATTTTGGAGAAGCGATTGCGCTAACGGAGTCCTCGCCGGCAGCTATAGAATATGTAGTATTTGTTCCGCCAGCTTCTAACATCTTGTCAGCAATCCTGGCAAGTTTGTCAAGATCGGTTTCTTCCCACACCGAAAGTATCGGTCGAATGGATACCGGCATCTCTGCAAGAAACAGTGTAAGGATTATATTTTCGTGCTTCGGATCTGAGGCCAGCCGACGCATGTGCGCCAAAATTCCGGACGTTTTCATGTCAGCCGTCTCTCCCCCTTGTAACAAACGACGCAACATAAATTCAGGCGTCTCGGCGAATTTTTCCAGGAGATGAGTCTTAAGGGCAGCGTATTTGTCGTTAGCCGGTGGGTTGGTTACTAAATCAGCCACAACCAGTGCGATGTCTTCCTCTAACTGTACTGTGACCAGGTCAAATTTATCTACATCAGCATGGACGCTTTTAAGGCGAAAAGCGCGTTCCACCTGTGCGAACCAAAGTTGTGGATTGCTGCGAGTGAATTTGGGTACCTGTATTTGCAAGCGTTGCGGTGGCGATGCAAATTCGTTTGTCCCATTGTTTGGTTGTTGAACAGCACGTAATGTGTCCATTTCCGTCTGAAGCAAACGTAGCTGATCTTTGATTGCCTGTTCCAACTCACTCATGTTGCTTGTAGAAGGTTCGTCTTGGAAAATTAGTTTTTTTCTTGTACGGGAGCGTAGGTCGTATCTAAGTTGTTTCATGCACCACAATGTGAAACGTTTTAGTTTTACGTATGATTCAAAAATGTCGGGGTCACCACTATGGCGAATGTAAGAGCCGTCTATTAGTATTATATACACTTTATTTAATACAATAGTTTACAAGATAATATTCAATATTTTACGTGTTGTATCGCGGCAAGGCTGTAGCGTCGATCGATGAGATCGAATGTCTTGCCATCGGAGTTGCCATCGGAAGCGTTACCAATGGTGGCGAATGAGGTTGCCACAGACTTTTTGAAACTAGCGCCCCCTGGTGGCGCTATCTATATGTCGACTGGTGCGTTAGAATCTGCTATCTTTATCGATTGTCCAGTGAGAATTTTTTGACAATTAATAGATTGGAAGTGAAGTCATTGCGTTTTAAGTGTCAGTATGTTTGTGTTATCGGTGCGAAAATGAGCTTCGAACAAAGAGCCAGCATTAAATTTTGTTTTAAAATTGGTAAAACCTTTACCGAAACGTTTCAATTGATGGAACAAGTTTATGGCGATGATTGCCTATCCCGTAGCAGAGTGCACGGGTGGTTTCAACGTTTTCAAAGTGGTCGTGAGGACACAAATGACGATCAACATGTGGGCCAATCAAAATTCGTGATCTCCAAAAATTCCATCAAAAATTAGCCGAAATCACCATTGAAATTTATGGAAATGGAATTGAGCATCGGGAAAAATGAACAAACTCATTCTTTCTCGGGCTCAGGAGAATCTGTATAACAAGTTTGGTTATTCTAGCTCTTATACTTTCTGAGATAGATACTCGATAACCAAACTTTGTATCGAGGTTCCCCTAAGTCTTAGGCAGGAACACTTTATTTTTATACCCTGTACCCGTAGAGTAAAAAGGGTATATTAGGTTTGTGCAAAAAATGTAACATGCAGAACGAAGTACCTCCGACCCCATAAAGTATATATATTCTGAATCAGCATGTCGAGAGAATACGATCTAGACATGTCCGTCCGTCCGTCTGGCTGAACGCAAGGATCGCAGAAACTATAAAAGCTAGAATAACCAAATTATTTTATTTAATTCGGTCAATTCTAAGAAAAGTTATTAGCGAAACAAATCCTCTCCAGTGCAATCCCTCCAAACTGCAGCAACAAGTTCGCTCTTCTTCTTCCTATTTTTGCTGCTGTTTTGGGCGCATAAAACTCAGTGACGGAAGTTTACGTGGGTACAGGGTATTATACTGTCGGGGTTGCTCGACTGTAGCGTTCTCCCTTGTTATAGCCTGTACCCAAAGGGTAAAAGGCTATACTAGTTTTGTGCGAATGTATGTAACACACAGAAGGAGGCGTGGCAGACCCCACAAACTATATATATTCTTGATCAGGATGAGAAGACGAGTCGATGTAGCCATGTCCGTCTGTCCGTCCGTCCGTCTGTATGAACGCAAGGATCTCGGAGTGTACTAGAGCTAGAATAACCAAACTCGGTGTCCAGATTCCCATAAGCCCTAGGCAGGTCAAGTTTATTTTTTTATTCTGATACACCCCCCCACTCCCCCGCAATTCGTGTTTTTTTTTTCATAACTCCCGTAGTTCTTGGAATTATGTAGCTAGATCCCGTTAGTGATTATGTGTCTGTATACTAAGTTTCATTATGATAGGTAAATTCTGAAGAAACTTATAGCCATAAATAAAATCGCTGCCATTGCTCTGCTTGTACCGCTGCCGGCAGGGCTGCCCGCAGCTGTTGTTGTTGGTGCTGCTTGGGTTCAACTTTTTGCTGAGTCACTATTCTGATGTAAATGTATGCTGTTGAAACTGTACATGAACATGTCTTTAATTTCATTAAATATTTTAATTCATATAATTTTTTTCCCCCTTATTGGTGGGAGGTACAGGGTATTTAAGAGTTGAGTTTGCTCGACTTTAGCATTCTTTTCTTGTTTATTTTGATTTGTGCCAATTTGTGCTGCAGCTTGTGGGCATAGTATTGGAGTGAAATTGTTTCGCTAATAACTTCTTAGAACTAACCCATTTAGATTAAATTTGAATCAAAAAGAGAAGCTAAAGTCGGGTATTCCGAATTTGATATACTCTGTATGTAGTATAATTATTTATTTATTTATTTTATCGACAAACAATGCAGTTATTGTAACTTCGGGCGTACCTCAAGGTAGTCATCTCGGCCCCCTATTATTCACTCTATTTATTAATGATCTTCCGTCTATCCTGCTGCATTCCCGTATACTAATGTATGCCTATGATGTAAATCTTAGTTTTTCGTATAAAGATCCTCTTTATCAGTTGAAAACAGTTTAGATCATACTGCAGGCGAGACGAGCGGTTTTTAAAATCTATTTTTGGTTGATTTTCTAACGGTACTTCTAGCAGTTGAGTCATTTTAGAGGATTTTCTAGACATTTCGACCTACTTATAGTTGTGTTTCTAGCAATTTTCTTCGATAACCGACAGTGATGTTAATTTTTTCAAGCCAAATGTACAATCGTTTTTTAGTTATTATAAAGACTCCCATTAACAATCAAAAAGGACTAATTCAATTTAAATTACTCCAATGTAACCACTAAGTTTCACTTCTATCGCGTGTCGCCCAAATACAAAATTTTTTTTATTCATAATATTGAGTTTGTGTCCAGGTGGCCGCGACTAATTCGAGCAAGTGAACCGAATAATCAGCTCTCCATTAACTTCAACTTCAATTCCAGACACAATTACATAATTTGTATAGCCTGTACCCAAAGGATAAACGGCTATATTAGTTTTGTGCGAATGTAAGTAACACACAGAAGGAGGCGTAGCAGACCACACAAAGTATATATATTATTGATCGGGATGACAAGACTAGTCGATATAGTCATGTCCGTTGGTCCGTCCGTCCGTCTATCTGTATGATCGCAACGATCTCAGCAACTACAATAGCTAGGATAACCAAACTTGACATTCAGGTTCCCCTAAGCCCTAGGCAGATCGAGTTTGTGTTTGAGTTTCTGATACACCTCCCCACTCCCCCGCAGCTCTGCCCGCAGTTGTTGTTGTTGTTGCTGCAAACTTTGTGCTGCATACGTACACGCATATAAACACGCATAGACCCGATGATGTACAATATGTTAAACAAGTAAAAAAGCTAAAGTCGGGTGTCCCGACTTTGAAATACTCTGTACATATGTTCACAATATTTATAAAAAAAAAAAAAGAAAATTTAAAAAAAAATGATCGATTTTACCTTTCTTGGTATTCGAACTCAAGTAAAGGGTATATAATTGCACATATACAAAGCAATTGCGTCTATGTTAGTGTATGTATGTTTATGCACGTCTATTTGTGTACAGACACAGGTAAGCATGTTCGCAGTCAACTAAACAGCAACATCAACAACAGCCGCGGGCAGCGCTTGGGCAGCGCTTGAGCAGCGCTGCAAAAGCAAATATATTTATGGCTATAACTTCTTGTTAAATCGATCTATCATAGTGAAACTTGGCATACGGACACATAATAACTAACTGGGGGTATTTGCTAAATTTTAGTTCGAAATTCCAAGAATTACGGGAGTTGCGGAGGATTTGCGGTGGAGAGGGGGAAGGGAGGGAAATTCCAAAATACACATTTTCTGCGTATTTACACAAGGCACCTTGGACTAAAATTTGGTGTTCCTAGGTCTTATGGTCTCCGAGATATAGGCGATTATACGAATGGAAAATCGGGAAAACCCCCATAGGGGGGAAGTGGGGGAAAATCCAAAAAATAAAACAAACTCATATAGCGTACACACATAAGGCATCTTTGTGCAAAGTTTGGTGTCTCTAGCTCTTATAGTCTCTGAGATCTAGGTGATCATACGGACGGACGGACGAACAGACGGACAGACAGACAGAAATTGTATATTTTGGAATTCCCCCCCCCCCCCCCCCCCCCTCTCCCATGCAAATGCGATTTTCTCTAACTCCCGTAATTCTTGGAATTTCGAATTTTGCAAATACCCCCAGTTAGTAATTATGTGTCCGTATGCCAAGTTTCACTATGATAGACCGATTTAACAAGAAGTTATAGCCATAAATATATTTGCTGCTGCAGCGCTGCTCAAGCGCTGCCCGCGGCTGTTGTTGATGTTGCTGTTTGGTTGACTGCGAAAATGCTTACACAGACACGAATAGGTGCGCATAGGCATACATACACTCACACAGACGCAATTGCTATGTAAATGTGCAATTATACACCCTTTACGTGAGTTCGAATACCGAGAAAGGTAAAATCGATCATTTTTTTTTTTTTATTTTCTTAATTTTTTTTATTTTCTATAATTATTGCAAACATATGTACAGAGTATTTCAAAGTCGGGACACCCGACTTTAGCTTTTTTACTTGTTTTTTCTTTTTTTGTGGAGAGTACAGGCTATTTTACTGTCGGGCTTGCTCGAATGTAGCGTTCTGTCTTGTTTCTGACTAAAACAAATTGTTACAGAATACGATTATTCGCACAATTTTCGGCGATCTTAAAAAAAGTACTCGTTCCCGCTGCTGAAACCAAACTAAAATTAAATCTACTTATCTTGCGTTTAAAAATTTTCATGTTTCGTACAGTACAAACAAATTTGCTTTAAAAATGATATGCAAAATAGACATAATCCTAGGAGGACCACTTTTCGGCGGCAACGCAAATAATCATATTTATGCCCTCTAACCAAGAGGAGTGAAAACTAAAGGTTTTCGTAGGATTAAGATGACAAGACGAGTCGTTTTATGAACAATAAAAGTAGAAAAGTTAAATGAAAAAGCTAAAGTCGGGACACCAAAAATACTCTGTTCCTATGTGTAGAATCTCTATATATAACAAACAGTTTGTCGTGACTAACTGACTGATTGGTGATCAACGCACAACCCAAACGGTAAGAGCTAGGAAGCTGAAACTTGTTACAAGTTTCGTTTCACAATGTAAGTGGTTGGTTGTTTGGTTTTTATAAAATACTATCGAATCCAGCTGGTGTTGGTGCGGCACTGAATTTTAGTGCCTTTATGTTTTCTGACGTCACATCCTTCCCAATGCCTCCTTCGCTTTTTCTGGTTTGATTGGGTCCTTGGTTATACTTGAGTAACCACTGTGATCCAGATTTCATTGTCTGTACAAATGATATCCATCGCCTCCCTTTCACGCTTTTGTCGAAGTTGCGACTCCCGTTCTTGTTCTATGGTGCGTGATTCGCGTTCTTTGGTACTTTCAGAAGCTCTTTTCTCGCTCATTCTGATTTGTGGTTTATATTACCAATAGATGCTTTTTTGGTGGTATTTTTGTACCCTGTACCCAAAGGGTGAACGGGTATACTAGATTTGTGCGAATGTATGTAACAGGCATGGGGAGATGTGGCAGACCCCATAAAGTATATATATTCTTGATCAGGGTGACAAGCCGAGTCGGTATAGCCATGACCGTCTGTCTGTCCATCTGTCTGTCCATCTGTCTGTATGAATGGAAGGATCTCCGAAAGTATAAGAGCTAGAATAACAAAACTTGGTATAAAGATTCTTCTGAGCCCGAGAAAGGACGAGTTTGTTCATTTTTTCTGATCCACCCCCCCACTCCCCCCCCTATTAACGATTTTCTATAACTCCCGTAATTCTGGGAATTTTTAACTAAAATTGGGTAGTCACACCCAGTTAGTGATTATATATCTGTATACCAAGTTTCATTATGATAAGTTATGTACAAGTACAAAAACTCGCATAGACACGATTCTGGTGTAAATGTAAATGTATGTATGGAATATTTTATATTTAATTTAATTAATAATTAAATTAATTCAATTTTTTTAATAATTTTTTTTTTTTTTTTTTTGTGGGGTGGTACTGGGTATATAAGAGTTGAGCCTGCTCGGCTTTAGTATTTATTTCTTGTTTTTTCATAACTCCCGTAATTTTTTTCAATTTTGGCATACACATCCAGTTTGTGATCATGTATCCGTATGAAAAGTTTCATCATGATAGGTCAATTCTGAAGAAAGTCCTGACTAACTGATTGGTGATCAACGCACAGCCCAAACGAAGCTGAAATTTGGGCTCAAGTATCCTTTCATAGTGTAGGCTGGCGATAAGAAGGGATTTTGGAAAATTCGAGCTCCAAAGGGGGAAAACTAGCTCCAATCTACAATTTACATCTGATTAACTTCAAACTTAGTTTGTATACTCCTGATAAAAATTCCAAAAAAAACTGCTTACTTGGTTTTTTGAAATTTTTCTTGGGGCCTGAAATATGGGAGTTTTCCTGTAAAAAATGTTGGGGCAGAAAAGGAAACTGCGTCAACAGCCCACAGCCCAAACGGTAAAAGCTAGGAAGCTGAAATTTGGGCTCAAGTATCCTATCATAGTGTAGGTGCGCACTAAGAAGGGATTTTAGAAAATTCGAGCTCCAAAGGGGGGAAAACGAGCCCCAAAGTTTGTTTGAAAAATCTTCAGTTTTCTACCAATCAACTCTAAATTTAGTTTTTATAATCTATAAAAGAATGCAACAAAAATTGAAATGAGTTGTGTTGGAGGTTTAATTATTGGCGTTTTAATATGTATTCACTTTTTCAAATGAAAAGTTTGTGTTATAAATTTCGTCCGATTGAGGTAAAATTTGGGTAATGTAATCTACGTAACTAAATCTACAACTTTGCATTCAAGGATTTTCAAAATATGCATTTTACAAAAGCAGGCAGAACAAACAATACAAAATATCAAACAGTTGGGGACAACTAAGTATACATTCACACACACACATATAAGCAGCTGTTCGTGTAGTTGCGTACAAACGATTGAAATAGCCAAAGCAAAATGTGAGACACTAATGTGTGAATGTACACACATTCATATGTACACATCTATGTACATGTACATATCTATGTATGTATGTTCATTCGTCTTGCACTGACAGAGCAAGAAATGTTAATTAATTAAAAATTATTTAACATTTTTAAAAGTACTTTTTTAGTTGTTTGCCAAATGTACTTGGCATTCGAGTTTTCATTAGTAACTTTATGCAGCAACAAAAAATTACAAAGAACGCAAATATCAAATAGTTGGGGACATCGTATACACACACTCACACACAGACCAAGCAAAAGTTCGTGTCTATATGTGCGGTTCTCTACGTACCTACGCATATTCTTCTTCACGTTGCGGGCAGATGTACATATGTATGTTTGTATATGATTTGTTCTAATTGATCTCAATAAATTATAAGATATTATTATTTAAATTTTCTGTTAATTGCATTCAAACTTCGATGAAATTTTTGATTGTATCGTCGGATTCAACTATCGATAGTTTTCATGCTCTAGCACATAGAGCATCCGACACATGCCCATCTCTAGCATCTCAGCTGATCGCATATTTACAGCAACTGACCGTTTTAGTGTTAGCTAACAACGCTACAAATGTATTCTGAACAAATCTAAGAGTCATTTACCTTTAAGTCTATTTTGTGAGTGTATTCATGCGATTTACAAAAGCAGAAACAAACCTTTTATATTCACAACAATCATATTTGGAATTGAAGACACAAATTAGTGTTAAATTAAAAAATTTAATGCATACTTATATATGTATGTATGTATATAGGCGGATAACGCCTGCATGAACAATTTAAAAGTATGTACATATCAGCGTTGCCGAACGAAGAATATCATATAGTAAATAAACGTTTAATTATAAGCACATTTTACTTAGCCCAGCAAAGACAGGCAAGACCTGCTAGTCATAAATAAAATCGCTGCCCATGCTTGTTGCTCTGCCCGCAGCTGTTGTTGTTGCTGCTTTGGTTCAACTTTGTGTTGAATACATACACGCATATAAACACCCAGGACACGGTTCTGATGCTGAAACTGTACATGAACATGTCCCTACTATCGTATTCAATACATATATTGAATATTTTGTATTTAATTTAAATAATTTGATTAATATACTTTTTAAAATTATAATTATAAAATTATATAATTGCAATACAAAGAAATTGCGTTTTTGTGAATGTATGAATGTCTATGCGCGTCTATTCGTGTCTGTATAAACATGTTTGCAGTCAACCAAAGCATCAGCATCAACAACAGCTTCGGGCAGCGCTTGGGCAGCAAATGTTTTTATGGCTACAACTTCTTGTTAAATCGGCCTATCATGTTGCAAATACCCCAGCTAGTGATTATGTGTCCGTTTGCCAAGTTTCATCATGATAGACCGATTTAGCAGGGAGTTATAGCCATAAATATATTTGCTGCCCAAGTGCTGATCTCTCTTTTTCTGCGTTGGTTTGTGGCTCTATCACTTCTCTGGCGAAGCCGCCGACATGGATCCAGTTTTCAATGGATTTCAACATCAGGTTTCGTAAGGTGCTGGGTATAACTTGTGCTCCGGCTGCTCTTTCTAGGCTGTTCCGCTGGTGGTTATATCGTGGACAGTGAAGTAATACGTGCTCTGCGTCTTCTATAACGCTTGTGCATTCTGGGCAGGTGTTGTTGTTATCGTGCTTGTATTTGTACAGGCATCTAAAGCATCCATGCCCTGTTAGTAGCTGGGTCAAGGAGCAATTCACCTGCCCATGTCTCCTTTGGGTCCACTCCTTTATATTTCCGAGTAGTTTATGTGTGTAGGGCGTGTGTGGATCCTGAATATGATTGCCTGGTGGTCGTGTCAGCCCGTGGAGGATAATAATGCAGAACTGATGAAGGTTGGGTCGATCTTCGAACTTCTCCTTCCTCTGGAAAAGGTGTCCTTTTCTCCGCAGTTGAGTAATGACACATCCAAGGGTGAGATATCCTCGAGAAGGTATTCTCCCTTGTGGTTAGTACGGGTCGAACCCCATTCGACTGTCTTTCGCATTCCTAACAAGATTTGCAAGTGCTTGTCTGTAGGTCTCTAACGGCATGCTGGGGGGTAGTAACAGCTGTAAAACATTATTCCGTTGACTGGGCTTTTTCCACACTCCATATCGATGCCTTATTGCATCCGCTAGTGGTTCATCGTTGCGGGTCAACCGCTCTGTAGTGCTAGGTCGATGTTTTATTCACCCACTGTCTCCTTTAGCAGCCGCCTCGCAGTGGTTTAGAATCAATTGTAGGACTCTGATTTCTGTTTGTTCAGAGCGCTCTGTCCGGCTGTTATGTAGAGGGGGCATTTAGACCCTCCTGTGACATGTCTGGCGTAGGCATTTGGGTCGTTCCTACAAAGCAAACTGTGTGGGTCTCCTTGACACGCTTTGGTTAGGTGATCAAGTCAGCCGCACCTGACTCGGTCCGTCCGCTTTCTCGCTTTGGGGGTCTATCTTAGACCTTCTACCACCCATCATTTCATTTTAGCTTGGGCAGCAAATATATTTATAGCTTTAACTTCTTGTTAAATCGGTCTATCATAATAAGACTTGGCATACGGACACATATGCACTAACTGGGGAGTATTTGAAATTCCAGGAATTACAGGAGTTAGAGAAAATCATGATTTGCGAGACACCAAATTTTGCACAAAGACGCGCCCTATATGTTTGTTTGTCTTATTTTTTGATTTCCATCCACTCCCCCCTATGGGGGTTTTCCCGATTTTTCATTAGTATAATCGCCTATATCTCAGACACTATAAGTCCTAGGGACATAAGTTTTGGTCCTAGATGCATTATGTGAATACGCAGAAAATGTGTACTTTGGAATTTCCCTCCCTCCCCTGCCAACTTACCTCACCCTTCTCCCTCCCTTCACCCACTTCCTCACCCCTCTCCCCCTATCCATCTCTCCCGTCGTGTTTACTTTGGATCCCACCTTGTAAATCATTAAAGATATTGCTTTAAAATTTTTTTTACCTTTTACCAGTTTGTTTCCATGTTCTTTCTAGCTAATTGCATTCGGGACACTTTATGGCGACTTAATAATCTAGCAACCAACTTGGGTACACACTATCCCATTGGAAACATTTAACAAATTTGTCTTTTAACAATTTTCGCTTTATTTTATTGTCCTTCCCGTCAAAAACAGCCTTTTCATTCTAAAAATTCTTTTTACCCTACGGGTACAGGGTAAAGAAGGGCCTCTTTCTCTTGACTGGCGCGGCGCGCGACCGCTGACACCGACTCTAAAAATAACAATAATTGTATCTACATTATATATTGAATATTAATTTGTAGAAGAATAAGCAATTATTTTTTACTTTTTAATGCCTGTTAATAGTTTGAAATCGGTTTTTTTTGTTTAAATTGTTGTTTATTTTTGGATTTTTAGTGAATGTAAAGTACACTAACTAATGTGTATGAATATAGGTAGACCTAATAAACGTGTATCTCATATGAGAGAGCGCCACTCTTGTTGTCAATATATTTTGTCGAAAACGTTCATCACACTGTCTGTCTGTCGCCTGCGAATATCTTCTGTTCTGATTTGTTGAGTTGCGGCTCTTGTTGCAGTTTGTTCTTCTGACTTTAAAGCTTTTTGAACGCTGGGGTCGTGTATTTTTGCTACACGCATTGTTACGGTTAGATTTTTTCGACGGCATTATACTGAAATTAAAATTCTATTTAACATGATATCTCATTTAAATTTGACACTCATCTACCGGGTGCCTTCGCATGATATCTAAAACCCATGAACATTTTGTATGTTTTAAGAATTATATGGATTTCTCATGGATGCCATTGTCAGAATTGGACTAAATTGAAATGGGACCACATGGGAATCGTCAGCTTTCAAATACAAAAGGAATCATTTGAATCGGTTTACACTGTCTAAAGTTCTGAGGTAACAATGAACAATACAGTCGAATTGAGAACGTCCTCGTTTGCAGAACCTAACCAAACTCTCATCAAAGTACCCTTAAAGTACATCCTTTCCAATAAAAAAAAGAATCATCGAAATCGGTTATCGTGATATAAAGTTATTCGTTCATTTGTCTTGCACATACTTAATACAGCTTTCAAATGGTATAAGAACCATTAAAAACAGTTCACCCAGTCGAGTGTACCAAGGTAACAAACATAAAAAAAAAAAAAAACAAATTCAGGAAGCTGAAATTTGGACACAAGATCCCTCTTATAGTGAAAGTGAGAACTAAGAAGGTGTTTCGTAAAATTCGAGCTCCAAAGAGGGGAAAACGAGCTCCAGCGTTTGTATGAAAAATCTACAATTTTTATCCGATTAACTTCAAACTTAGTTTGTATACTCTCACAAAGAAAACAAGAAAAACTGTATTCTTGGTTTTACACCATTTTTCCTGGGGCATGAAAAAGGGGGGGTTTTCCGTGGAAAAATTGAAACACAAACATCCCACAGCCCAAACGGTAAAAGTAAGGAAACTGAAATTTAGGCCCAAGTATCCTGTCATAATGTAGGTGCTCACTAAGAAAGGTTTTTGGAAAATTCGAGCTCCAAAGGGGGGAACTCTAGGTCCAAAGTTTGTTTGAAAAATCCGAATTTTTCAACCGATCGACTTAAAACTTAGTTTATAAAATCAATTAAAGAATACAAAAAAGAAACTGCATACTCGGTTTTTTAAATTGTTTGTTGGAGCTTGAATTATTGGGGTTTTAATATTTATTCACTATTTCAAATGAAAAATTTGTGTTAAAAATTTAGTCCGATCGATTTAAAATTTGGGTAATGTAATCTACGTAACTAAATCTACAACTTTGCATTCAAGGATTTTCAAAATATGCATTTTACAAAAGCAGGCAGAACAAACAATACAAAATATCAAACAGTTGGGGACAACTAAATATACATACACACACACACACATGCAAGCAGCTGTTCGTGTAGTTGCGTGCAAACGATTGAAATAGCCAAAGCAACATGTGAGACACTAATGTGTGAATGTCCATACATATGTGCACAACTATGAATGTACATATGTATCTACATATGTATGTATGTTTGTACATTCGTCTTGCACTGACAGAGCAAGAAATGTTAATTAATTGAAAATTATATAATATAACATTTTTAAAAGTAATTTTTTCTTTGTTTAGTGCATTTGGCATTAGGGTTTTCATTAATAACTTTATGCAGCAACAACAAATATCAAATAGTTGGGGACATTACATACACACACTCACACACACAACAAGCAACAGTTCGTGTCTATGTGAGCGGTTCTCTACGTGCGGTTGAAAAAGTAAAGAGAAACATATGTACATATGT
The DNA here is from genome assembly GCF_003285725.1 of Scaptodrosophila lebanonensis. Classification (NCBI taxonomy): domain Eukaryota; kingdom Metazoa; phylum Arthropoda; class Insecta; order Diptera; family Drosophilidae; genus Scaptodrosophila; species Scaptodrosophila lebanonensis. The sequence goes on from NW_022060738.1 coordinate 1,296,016, forward strand.
ATGTATGCCTGTGTATGAATATAGCATGTATGTACATTCGTATTAATGTATACATTGGGCAATCGAACACAGTTGTTTGATTGTAAAAAAATAATGCTTTAAAAACAACAACAACTGCAAGTCATTGGCTCGCTCTTCTTCTTTCGTTTTAACCATTTAATGTTAATTGCAATGGCAAAACGCCAAAAGTTTACATTGCGGGTAGATGTATGTATGTATGTATATGATTTGTTCTTATTGATCTCAATAAATAATTAGATTTTATTATTTAAATATTCTGCTTATTGCTTTCAAACTTCGATATTTTGATGGTATCGGTGGCTTCAACTATCGAAAGTTTTACTCTAGCCAATTGAGATGAGAATTGTCAGTGCTTTTTGATCGTGGCTCATCGCTGCACGGCATTGACACGAGTTTGTGCGTAACCGTATTGACTTAATATGGCACGAAAAGACTCAAATGTGAATTTAAAATTAGGATATACCTTTATAAGTATTCCCCTTTTTTGCACATAGTCTATCTTAAAACGTTGCGTTATCTCTATATATAAAAGAGTTTGTCCTGACTAATTGGTGATCAACGCACAGCCCAAACGGTAAAAGATGAAATTTGGACTGAAGTATCCTTTCATAGTATCCATCATAGTGTAGGAGCACACTAAGAAAAGCTTTTGGAAAATTCTAGCTCCAAAGGGGGGAAAACGAGCTTTACAAAATATTAGTTATAGTGGTCATGTTCGTTTAACGAAATAGTTTGGCAAGAACAAAAATGTAACGGACTACTGAACAATTTTTTGTCAAGAACAGAAAATGTTCATTTCAATACCTTAAATGTCTTCCTACTGGTAACTTATAAGGTGAAGGTAGGTTATTCACACACAAAATAAATACAATTGGAAACATTGAGCCGGGTTAAGACGGGCAATACCTGCTAGTATAGTATAAAATAATAAAATAGTAGGAAAGGGACAGATTGAAAGTGGGAATTTTTTTGGAATTTTGATCATTACATCGAAAAGGAACGTGCAGGGTATCACAAAATAATCCAAAGAAAAACTTACAGTTTAAATAATAACTAAGTATTATGTGCATGAAACGACGTAACGATATGTACATGACGACGGTCATAGCCGCCAATTCAATACCAGGCTTTTGAAGCGTAATAAGTAGAAATGAGTTACTTGCATTCTCGCTTTTCCGGGTAGCATAATCAGCAAGACGGGTCATATACTATATTTAACAGTTAGATTGTGGGTGTAACAACTTATTTAAATAAAAATATCTATTAATAGATTCGATTGGCATATTTCTGGTGTCAGTTTTTACAAAATAAGTTAGTTTAGTGAACTTGTTATACTGTGTTCATCGATTTAAATAAATTAAGCTTAAATAACCACAACTTTGAATTTATTTTAGGAAAAAGAAATGGATTTGCTAAATTTAAATTTTTTATGGCTCAAAACAATATCGGAAATGTGGTCTTCGCCTATGCCGAGCGAAATAAAATTACTTTTCATGGATTTATTTTTGGTACATATGTAAGTATAATATTATAATTACATCATTATAAACATTACATCATTATTATTATTAATATTATTATTATACATTTATGAGCTAATTTAATTTATTTAGCTATAGCAACGAGGGCCGTAAGCATATAAAGTTGCATTAATTATATATATTGACTCGATTTTAGCTTAGTTATTAGAGAGTTAAATGTAAGTAAGGTGACTTTTCATTTTTCTGGAAAAATATGTATTTTTTCATAAACATTTATATTGTAATGCCTTTAGATATAATGAACTTATGCCACCGCTTCTTCCAATTCTCGAAGCATTTCTGAAATTCACTTTTCGGTATGGCAGTTCTTCTCGCTCGTTCTTCGATTCTGAATTTATCTCAACAATTGTGGCAGAACGCTTTCCTTTTATGTGTCTCTTCAGTTTTGGGAAGAGGAAAAAGTCACAGAGAGCCAAATCTGATGAATAAGGTGGTTGAGGTATGATTACGGCGTTGTTTTTTGCCAAAAAATCACGAACAACGACGTTGCTTTTGCTCAAAATTGAGCAATTTCGGAGCAAACTTCGCTGTCACACGTTTCATGCCCAAAACATTCGAGAAAATTGAATGGCATGAGCTGATTGATATGCCAACATCCTCTGCAACTTCCCTAATAGTGATTCGACGATTTTCTAAAATAATTTTTTTCACTGTTTCGATGTTTTCGTCGCTTGTTGAGGTGGTTACAACTCCAGGACGCTCATCGTCATCAACATATTCTCAGCCTTCTATAAAGCGCTTAAAAACTTTTTTGAAACAAAGTGGCCTCGCCGAAAGCCACAATCAACATATTAAGTGCCTTTGAGCACTTTATTCAGGTTTGAACGTAAAATTTAATGCATATTCTTTGATCCATACAAAATTGTGACTAACCATTTCAGTTGTCAAAATAAACTACTAATCCAAATTGGCTGATAATGCCAACATAAGATAAACATATGTGTACCAACATAACAAAAAACAAGATAGAACGCTACAGTCGAGCAAGCCCGACAGTAAAATAGCCTGTATTCTCCACAAAAAGGAAAAATTAAAAAAAAAAATTAAAAAAAATTAAATTATCAAAAAAAATGAATGAATGAATTAATTAAAATAATTAATTAAATTAAATTAGAATACATGTTTATGTTCAGTTTTAACAGCATACATTTACATCACGTACCTATGCTTGTTTATATGCGTGTATGTATGCAGCACAAAGTTGAACCAAAGCAGCAACAACAACAACAGCTGCGGGCAGCGCTGCCGACAGAGCTGCAGGCAGCGCATGAGCAGCGATTTTACTTATGGCTATAACTTTCTTCAGAGTTGACCTATCATGATGAAATTTGGCACACGGACACATTAGTACTAACTGGATTTAAAATTCCGAGAATTACGGAAGTTATAAGAAAAAATACGAATTGCGGGGGAGTGGGGGGGTGTATCAGAAAAAATAAACAAACTCGTTCTGCCTAGGGCTTATAGGAACCTTGATACCAATTTTGGTTATCCTAGCTCTTGTACTTACTGAGATCCTTGCGCTCATACAGACAGACGGTCAGACGGACATGGCTATATCGACTCGTCTTCTCATCCTGATGAAGAATATATATACTTTGTGGGGTCTGCCACGCCTCCTTCTGTGTGTTACATACATGCGCACAAAACTAGTATAGCCTTTCACCCTTTGGGTACAGGCTATAACAAATGGAGAAGCTAAAGTCGGGTGTTCTGACTTTGAAACACCTTGTACATATGTGCAGAATAATTATGCGTGTCTATGTATGTGTTTGTGTATGTCTCGTGTGCCAGTGCAAAGCAGCAACTACAACAATAGCTGGCAGTGCTTGGGCAAGATGACATACATGGCTATAACTTCAGGTGTAATCGGCTTATCATAATGAAAAGGTTAAGTAAAGTTTAAGTATACGCCCAATTTTAGTCAAAAATTCCTGGAATTATGGGAGTTTATGAAAAATCAGTGATTGTGGTGGAGAGGGGGGAGGGAGGTAAATTCTAAAATACACGTATTCACATAAGGCATCTTGGACTAAAATTTGGTGTCCCTAGGTCTTATAGTCTCCGAGATATAGGTAATTATACGGTAGGAGTTGCTGAGTCAAGTTGTAACGTAGCTCGGGCCCGGGTATGCTCGCTTGCCAGAGTCACTGCAAAATTAATCGGTTTCAGGCTCCAAAATAAAGGGCGGTCTCTACTTGGTTTTCCACTCGTTACAATCTTCGTTTTATTTAATGGTATGCTGCCTCCAGGGGCAACTTGCGGAATCGATGGGGAAGAGGGGTTAGGGGAAACCTAACTACAATACTTTTATTATAAAAACTTCGTTGGCAGTGCAACTACTCGCCTTAGCTGCTGTATAATGCCCATCAACGCACTATGGTTTTTTTGCCCGTTTTTTTGGCAGAAACTCGAAATATTAAGATATTTAACCCAAATTTAGTTTGTACGCATATTTTGATACCTCAAGACGACATACCAAGTTTGGTTCAGTTTGGGCCACTATTTCATATATATAGCTGCCATATAACCGATATGGCCGACTTTCACTAACTTCAGTACTTTTAACTGTATCGAACCAGAAACTGGCCTATGTTTTGCTCACATGCAATATATTTTAGCTCACAACATATAAATAATTTAATATGAGTTTATTTTATTTTTCTGATTTCCCCCCTCCCCCCTCTTCCAGGCCCCAGAGTTTCGTTAATACTGTCCACATTTCAAAACTTTGCACACGTAATTTATATAGAATCATCTATCTTTGTTTTAAATTTCAATTAAATCGGTGCTTTTTTAGAAAAGTTATTAGCGAAAACATTTCACTCTAGTACTACACCCACAAGCACAGCATCAAGCAACCTCATCTTCTTCTTTTTGCTTCCGCTATGGGCGTATATAACTCAGTGCTTGAAGTTTGTCTGGGTACAGGGTATTTCGCTGTCGGGATTGCTCGACTACAGCGTTTTCTATCACGGCTCAAAATCGCCATCAACATCAACAATCATGTTAAAAGCAAAACAACTTGTGTTTTTTTTTGAATGGCTTTAAAGTTTGATTACAACTTGGCATGTGTTTTTTAATATAATTGGAGAAGGATTTTACTTTTACCGATATTAACATAGTATTGTATTCAACTAAGATGCTTACGTTAATTTTCTGTAATATATTCTGCTTAAATGCGTATTCTGAGTCTTTGTTGCTGCTACAAATGTCAACAATGTTTGCATGCCCAAACAGTAGCTTTGCTGCAACAAACGCAATTTTACAGAAAACGTGCTGATTGGGACGAAGTCCTTTAGTAATTCCATAATAAACATATATTAGTTAGTATTTCCACATTTATAACTTTTTGCAACTATTCAAAAGTACTATTCCACGAAACACAGCGCAACTTATAAAGGTTAATTTTAAAAAAAGCACATGAACAACACATGGCACAATTACACGAACACACTTCATCGCTTAAAAACAGTTTTGGATTATAATTTTACATACCTTGATTAACGTTTTCCATTATATAACTTAACTTTTATGGGTTATTTTCTTAATTCTGGAAGCTCTGAAAGTTTACCAAAAATTGCTGCCAAAATCACAAATACATGTGTTTCACACAATCAGGTAACTTTGACTGCGCGCCAAGAAAATGGTGTTGCCATATCAGCAGGAATTAATTTAATTTTCGCTTAATTAAACAATTTATAATAAAATAAAAATAAAATTTTTTATATTTGGACAAAATTTTTTTTTGACTTTCTGCCAAAAAAAAAACGGGGAAAAAACCATAGTGCAACGTGAGGAATTGTTACAGTGTGTGGCTCATGAACTGGGCGCCATTGTCAGTGACAAGTTGTTTCGGCGTACCAAAGTGTTCTCATTCTCGCAGCGCCAGTTTTACTGCCGCTGCTGTTGCGGTGTGGATTAGGACCAGCTCCGTCCACTTGCTGAATTTGTCTACAAGCATCACCAGATATGCGTTGCCCCTTTTGGACCGCGGTCCCACAAAGTCGGGGCATATGACATCCCACGCTGCTGCCGCTGGCCGGAAGTGCATTTTGCCGGCCGCCTGTCGTTGTTGGGCTTGGAAACGCTGGCAGCACAGGCATTTGCGGACGTACTCGGCGACATCTGCAGGTACAGGCCTGGCCAATGCAACTGCTCGGCTTCGTGGCTATACTAAAGCTCGACTGCACTTTTCACCTTCCATCTATATACATCTTTTCTGTTGACGCGATTTTCTTTTGTGCCCCATGAAAGCCTTAACTAATTAGTTTCAAAGAAAAAGTTCAAAAAATAAAGTATGCAGTTTTATTTGTATTCTTTTATTTATTTTACAAACCAAGTTTTAGGTCGATCGTTTTCCCCCCTTTGGAGCTCAACTTTTTTTAGTGGGCACCTACGCTATAAAAGGATACTTGAGTCCAAATTTAAGCTTTACCGTTTGGGCTGTGCGTTGACCAGCAATCAGTCAGTCAGTCAGGACAAACTGTTTGATATATATAGAGATAACGCAACTTTTTAAAATAGACTATGTGCCAAAAAGGGGAATAATTATAAGAGTATATCCTAATTTTAAATTCACATTTGTGTCTTTTCAAAAAGCAAAAAGCACTAAAAATGCCCATCTCAATTTGCTAGAGTATAACTTTCGATAGTTGAACCTACCGCTACTATCGATAGTTTCATAGAAGTTTGAATGCAATTAACAGAAGATTTCAATAATGGTATCTTATAATTTATAATATGTGCACTTGTTTGCGACTTGCTACCACAGTTTCACTTGAAAAATTAGCTAATCACAATAAATGACACTAACGCATGGCAGAAATTCACTACGAACAATAAATAATTTTCAGGAAGGTACGGACTCCGTAATTCGAAAATATTTATTTTACTTCAACGTACATCGATGTGCAATAAAACATCGATATTTGCTTTCGAAATATCGAGCTTGTTATCAATATCAGACATAAATTGATGCATCAAAAATCGAGTTTGATTTCTGACTTTGGGCGCACGCCTTTTATAAAACATAAATATATTTCAGTCTAAATAGACAAAGAGACGTAATTTTTTTTAAATGCATGTATTAAATGTACTTGAAAGATTAAATAGTATTTGTAAAGCTGTACAATTGCACAATCGTGCAAACAGCGCCAAAGCAAAGTGGATCAAGTCTGTTGCACGCCGTATGTACATGTGTAACACATACGTTTGCATTTTCTTGTTTGAATGTGCTGAGCCGTACAAATTGTTTTTGTTAAGATTGCTTTTACTTTTAGCCATTCTTGGTTTAATTAATTATGTTATTTTGTATACAGAAATCAATTATCATGGCACCAAACAAAAAAGGTGTCGTATAGAATTACTAGCAGGTATTGCCCGTCTTAACCCGGCTCAATATAATGTTTCCAATTGTATTTATTTTGTGTGTGCATAACCTACCCATATGTTTTCACCTTATAAGTTACCAGTAGGAAGGCATTTAAGGTATTTAAATGAACATTTTCTGTTCTTGACAAAAAATTGTTCAGTAGTCCGTTACATTTTTGTTCTTGCCAAACTATTTCGTTCAACGAACATGACCACTATAACTAATATTTTTTAAAGCTCGTTTTCCCCCCGTTGGAGCTAGAATTTTCCAAAAGCTTTTCTTAGTGTGCTCCTACACTATGATGGATACTATGAAAGGATACTTCAGTCCAAATTTCATCTTTTACCGTTTGGGCTGTGCGTTGATCACCAATTAGTCAGGACAAACTCTTTTATATATAGAGATAACGCAACGTTTTAAGATAGACTATGTGCAAAAAAGGGGAATACTTATAAAGGTATATCCTAATTTTAAATTCACATTTGAGTCTTTTCGTGCCATATTAAGTCAATACGGTTACGCACAAACTCGTGTCAATGCCGTGCAGCGATGAGCCACGATCAAAAAGCACTGACAATTCTCATCTCAATTGGCTAGAGTAAAACTTTCGATAGTTGAAGCCACCGATACCATCAAAATATCGAAGTTTGAATGCAATAAGCAGAATATTTAAATAATAAAATCTAATTATTTATTGAGATCAATAAGAACAAATCATACATACATACATCTGCCCGCAATGCGAAGCAGAATATGCGTAGCTCCGTTATTCGGTTTCTGCTTTACTATCGCTTACGCAGTCGTTGCTTAGCGACGGTAACTGTAAACTTTTGGCGTTTTGCCTTTGCAATTAACATTAAATGGTCAAAACGAAAGAAGTTTTGCGAGCCAATAACTTGTTGTTGTTGTTTTAAAAATTTTGATTTGAAAACATAGAACACTATTTATTACAATTAAACAACAGTGTTCGATGGCCCACTGCATACATACAAACCTATATATGTATATAAGAATGTATGTACGTACATACATACTTATTGATGTACATATGTACATACTATACATACAGACGTATGTATATATGTATGTACGTATGTAATACATATGGTGCCGGTGTAATTCATAATGCGAAATTCTTTCTAAGGGGAGCAATGTCCCCCCTGCCCAACCTGCGTACGCCCTTGTAGTCCGTTGTCCTAAAATCCCTTATGCCAAATGTACTAAACAAAGAAAAAATAACATAAAAATGTTTATGTTATAATGTTAATAATTTTTAATTAATTAACATTTCTTGCCCTGTCAGTGCAAGACGAATGTACTTTTATACATATGTATGTATGTATATATGTACATACATTTGTACAAATGAACATTCACACATTAGTGTCTCACATTTTGCTTTGGCTACTTCAACCGTTTGCACGCAACTACACGAACAGCTGCTTGTATATATGTATGTGTGTGTGTATGTATACTTAGTTGTCCCCAACTGTTTCATATTTTGTATTGTTTGTTCTGCCTGCATTTGTAAAATGCATATTTTAAAAATCGTTAAATGCAAAGTTGTAATTTTAGTTACGTAGATTATATTACCCAAATTTGAAATCGATCGGACAAAATTTATAACACAAACTTTTCATTTGAAAAAATGAATAAATATTAAAACCCCAATAATTAAAGCTCCAACACAAAATTCGAAAAACCGAGTATGCAGTTTTGTTTGTATTCTTTTATAGATTATAAAAATTAAATTTAAAGTTGATCGATTCAGAAACAAACAAACAAACAAACTTTGGAGCTACTTTTCCCCCCTTTGGCGTTCGAATTTTCCAAAACCGCTTCTTAGTGCTCACCTACACCACTGAAGACAACATGTGTCCAATTTTCAGCATCCTAGCTCTAACCGTTTGGGCTGTGCGTTGATTGCACATAGCTTTTCGTTTACCGAATTTTCCACCGGAAAATCATTATTATTCAGGCCGCAGGAAAAATATTGAAAATCCAAGTATACAGTTTTTTTTGTATTCTTTGTGAGAGTATACAAACTAAGTTTGAAGTTAATCGGATAAAAATTGTGTATTTTTCATACAAACGTTGGAGCTCGTTTTCCCCCCTTTGGAGCTCGAATTTAATTAAATACTAACGTACGCTTTTCTGTTCTGATTATATATATTAAAATTAAATGCGATTTATCGAAAACATCGATATTTTTCATTGATATATCGCAATACATCGACGAAATATGGTGATGCATCAAATTGCATCAAAAAAACATCGATTTTTTTCTACAGACAATCGATAGTCGGCGATTAACTATTTTGCTAGTTTGATCACATATGTATGTATGTGTGTATGTATATGTATATGTATACATACACATACATATGTACATGAATTGCATAATTTCTCTGCCTCTCTCTCATAGTTTATAGTAGTTAAATTATTTTTCTACTATACATATGTATGTGTTTATGTATGTGCATATGTATGCATACTATGTACGTATGAATCCGTTGCATTATTAAATATGTTTGTACAAACACACATACATGTGTATGCTAGAAATGTCGCCATTTTATTTTTGATGCCATATGTGTTTGTTTACATATGCTTATATGCATATATTTACAAATATATATGGTACATACAAATTTATATCCATACCTAACAGCAGGTAGCGAGAACTATTGCGACAAAAAACAAAGTAAGCGGCAAGCGACCAAAGCTAACTGTAAACTTTCAGCGAAAAATAAGAGCGAGCCATACATCTGCCCGCAATGCGAAGCAAAATATGCGTATGTAGGTCCGTTTTCGGCTTCTGCTTTACTATCGCTTACCCAGTCGTTGCCTAGCGACGGTAACTGTAAACTTTTGGCATTTTGCCTCTGCAATAAACAGGCGTAAATTATCAAAACGAAAGAATCCAATAACTTGAATTTGTTGTTGTTTTTAGTTTAAAAACTTTGATTTAAAACCATAGAACATTATTTATTACAATCAAATAACAGGGCTCGATTGTCCAATGTTTACATACATACATACGAATGTATATACATATACACACAGGCATACATAGATATGTTTGTACATATGCATGCATAGGGTTTGCTTTGTTTTGTTTCTCTTTACTTTTTCAACCGTATGTAGAGAACCGCATACATATACACGAACTGTTGCTTGTTGTGTGTGTGAGTGTGTGTATGTGATGTCCCCAACTATTGTATTTGATATTTGCGTTCTTTGTTATTTGTTGTTGCTGCATATGATGGCAAGTAAAAAACATATTTCTATATTTATACCCTGTACCCAAGGGGTACAAGGGTATATTAGTTTAGTTTTGTGCGAGTGCACATGGAACACACAGAAGGAGGCTTGGTAGACCCCACAAAGTATATATATTCTTGATCAGCATGACAAGCCGAATCGATATAGCCATGTCCGTCTGTCCGTCTGTCTGTCTGTCTGTATGAACGCAAGGATCTCCAAAAGTATAAGAGCTAGAATAACCAAACTTGGTATAGATTCTCCTGAGCCCGTGAAAGGATGAGTTTGTTCATTTTTTCTGATCCACCCCCCTACTTCCCCCCTATTAACAATTTTCTATAGCTCCCGTAATTCTTGGAATTTTGGTAGACACATCCACATTAGTAATTATATATCCGTATACCAAATTCATTATGATATGTTGATCAGAAAGAAAGTTATAGCCATATAACAATACCCAATGCACACATACATACATTTGTACAAGTACACAAGCACACATAGACACGATTCTGATGTAAATGAAAATGTATGTATGCTTGTATGGAATATTTTATATTTAATTTAGTTAATTAATTAAATTAATTAATTAATTAAATTAAATTTTTTTTTTGTGGGGTGGTACAGGGTATTTAAGAGTTGAGCCTGCTCGACTTTAGCATTCCTTTCTAGTTTATATTTAATTTAGTTAATTAATTAAATTAATTTAGTTAATTAATGTAGTTGGAGCTAGTTTTCCCCCCTTTGGAGCTCGAATTTTCCAAAATCCCTTCTTATTGCCAGCCTACACTATGAAAGGATACTTCAGTCCAAATTTCAGCTTCCTAGCTTTTACCGTTTGGGCTGTGCGTTGATCACCAATCAGTCAGTCAGTCAGGACAAAATGTTTTGTATTGTAGCGTAAATCGCCCTTTGGCCGAGCGGTGATCGGCGATTCCCTTCGCAAAACAATAGCGGGCAGGTGTGTAAAGCAGCAGGGACCGGCAGCGTGGCGGCTGGCGAAGTGGCTGCAGCAACAAATCTGTATAGCGGAGGCGCTCGTGGCGCTCGTCGACGCTTGTCAGAGAAGGGCCCACTTTCAAAGATTTAACAGCAGCGCCAAAGAAATAATTGCGCCGTTCAACTCAGCTTTCCTTTACTTCACTTTATTAGCCTTCAATGGCGATCAAAACAGGCAGATGGCCCAAATACTTAAGGATTTAATTTACACATATGGAGATGCTTGAAAGATCCGCATCAGCGGAGAACACAACCGTGTCGGTCCAGCGCACACCAGGAAGAGAGCAACTCCTTAAAGTTAGTTGCGGTTGAATCCTTGAAGTTGGCTGCGGCAACATGGATCTTGTAACAAACAGCTGTTGATATGTGGCGCATGGGGGCGTATCGATAAGTGCAAATCGATACTTGAGCGCCAAGCTCGCAGTTTGAACTATGTACTACCAATTTGCATTACATTACCCCCCGCTGAGACTCGAGACTTTTGGCCGAGTACATCTTGACCATCTTCTCCATAGGGTGCGAGTCGGTTGACGTGCACAGTTTTTGTAGATCGCTTGCCAGGCAGGCGCACCGTGTACACAAGGTCCGATATGCGACGCACGACCAGGCTAGGTCCAATCCAGTCCGACTGCAGCTTGGGGCAACGACCCACTTTGCGGGCGGGTGCATATAACCAGACTTTGTCGCCGGGCACGAACTCCCTGGGATTCGCTCTCATGTCGTATCGCATCTTGTTGTTGGCGGCAGCTGATTGCAGCTGCTGACGGGCCACAGTGTGAACCGTTTTGAGTTGGTCGCGCAAGTTCTCCACGAAGATAGGGTAGGGCGTTTCGTCATTACAAGGCAGGCCGTAAATCAACTCACAAGGGAGCCGCAGTTCACGGCCAAGCGCCAGCATAGCCGGGGAGAATCCGGTGGCTTCGTTGGTTGCTGAGCGGTATGCCCACATAGCGAGGGGCAAGAGTTCGTCCCAGTCACGCTGACTAGCAGAGACGAATTTGGCCAAGTAGTCCAAAAGGGTACGGTTGAATCGTTCCACCATACCGTCAGACTGGGGATGTAGAGGCGTGGTGCGTGTCTTTTCCACGTCCAGGAGGCGCAGGCAGCATTGGAAAAGTTCCGACTCGAAGTTGCGACCTTGATCTGAATGGAGAATAAATGGAGCGCCAAACCTGCAAAAGACTTCTTGGATTAGTGCGCGTGCAACTGTGTCAGCAGTTTGGTTTGGTAGTGCAATACACTAGGGCCATTTAGTGAAATAGTCCATCACCACTGCAATATAGCGATGGCCGCGTGGGGTGAGTGGCAGTGGCCTCAGCATGTCGATCGCCAGCCGTTCGAATGGGCTGCCGATAGCGCTGGGCTGTAATTGCCCGATGGTTTTGCGTGAAGGGCCCTTACGAGCGGCGCAAACGTCACACCGTGCAGACCAGAGTGCGACATCCGAGCTTTGGCCAATCCAGAAAAATCGAGCTTTCGCTTTGGCCATAGTTTTCTTTACACCAAAGTGTCCGCCGGTCGTAGAGTTGTGAATGCTGCGAATACTGTCATCAATGAGTGCCTCAGGAACCACGAGCACGGGAACACCACTAGTCGTCTTCAACGTAAGTGCACCCTGATCAAGCTGCAAGCGATCAAGAAGGTGCCAGAATGCTCTCAAGGTAGGGCACTTGCCCCACAAGGTTGATTTTGGTGGGCGTTCTGCACTGGATACCCACTGGCGGACGACGGCCAGTGTCTTGTCAGCTTCCTGTTGCTGCCCATAACTGGCTGCCATGATTTGGGTGAACAGCACGAAGTGTCCATCGCGTCGCTCAGCTCGCTCACAAGTACGACAATCCCCGCATGGCCGCCGTGATAGAGCGTCTGCATTACCGTGTTGGGTACCAGCACGGTGTTGAATGCGCATGTTGTACTGCTGCAGTCGCTCGATCCAACGGGCTATCTGTCCTTCTGGCTCTTTGAAGTTGCACAGCCAGATCAATGAAGCATGATCCGTGCGCAGTAAGAATTCGCGCCCATGCAAGTAGTGATGAAAGTGTTTGGTGGCTTTCACTACCGCTAGTAACTCTCGTCGTGTGACGCAGTAGTTGCGCTCGGCCGGCTGCAAGCTTTTTCTGTAGTACTCGATGACACGTTCAACGCCTTCTTGGATTTGGCTAAGAACTGCGCCCACGCCGCTGTCGGAGGCATCAGTATCCAGTATGAACTCGCCAGTTTCACTTGGAAACGCCAGTATGGGAGCCGATGTCAGCTTAGTTTTCAGCGACTCAAAGGCGCCAGTAGCTGCTTCGTCCCATAAAAAGTCACGCTTAGCCTCTGTCAACGCGTGTAGCGGTCGTGCAATGGTAGAATTTAATCAATACTGTCCACATTTTAAAAGTAATATAAACAAAACTTGGCACACGTATCAATATACAATTATTTATTTTACTTTACAATTTCTCCAAATCGGTTAATTCAAAGAAAAGTTATTAGCGAAACAATTTCAATCCAGTACTACAAGCAGTGACCCGTCATTAGGCCAGTGATGAGCCTGCACTCCTTTCTCTGGCGTTCCAGGAGGAATTGTATGTGTTTGTGGTCTCTACCCTTGCACATCGTGCGTGCTGTTCTGCAGTTGGTTGTGTTGTTCCACTGTCCTTCTGCCTCATTCCATGCCCTATGCTCCCTTTTGGTGGTATAGGTACTTTGTTTATATCTGTTTGGGCAACATTTACTCATTGCTTAGCAAGAGTGTCTGCCATCTCATTGCCCACAATGCCCCGGGGGCTGGGGACCCCGTAGATATGCACCTGCTTGCATTCCTCTCTGTTTTTCAGTCGCAGGACCACCTACGGCTAATACTTCCTCCTGGAAGTTGCACGGTGCCGCGCTGCTCATACGTGTGTATGAGTACATGCTCTGCACAGTTAATTGCTGCCCCGGTTACTGCCTCGATTTTTGAGCCGTCCGTGAATATCTTGGTTGCGCATGGGTTTCTTCCTTCCAATTCTCTGATCCTATAGATGTTGTTGTGTGCTTGAATCTTGCATGTAGAGCAGAGTAGCCTGTCCTACTATAGTGTTCCTCCATGTATCGTTTTCGTTATGGTCGTGGGGTCCCATTCCGCGTGAACTCTTCTGCAGCTCAGCTGGTTTTTAATGCCTCTTGTCTTGGCGTGGCTGGAAAGATTTCATCTTATCCGACAAACTTGTAACTTCCGAACGGGTCCAAGGCTCATCCAATCTTCTCCGGTATTTGGATGCTTTGGATCGCTGTTCCATCATCCATGCTGCTTCCGGTGTCGTCCGTACAGTCTGATAAGTGTATCTCAATTAAAGCGGTTGCTGCTATCCGTCCATGCGCCGTTTTCTTTCTTGTGCTGACTCCGTATGGTGGGCTGCTCTGCTTTTTTGGACCTTTTTTGCAGGACCACATGCTGGCCCTTGTTATCTGGTTTCGCATGCAGCACTTGGCAATGGGCAATTCATGATTTTGCCATTTCAGTAGTTTAAGGGTTTGTTCCGCTAGCAAGACACTTGGGTTGGTTCAAGAGCGAAAATATTGAGGTACATACAGCTAAATACGTCGAAAAATAGCAGTAATATAAAGATAGCGCGAAACCATCAACGGAAAAATAACAATTTTAAAATCATCAGACGGTGGGACGCTGTTTGCATTTACAGATCAGCCGTTACATATAGTTTTTCCAATCACAAGTTAATATTGTTATAGTAAATAACAATTAATTTCGGATCTTAAGTAAAGCGGTTAAAACTTGTTGGTTTAAAGGGAAAAGTACAAATTTTTTTAGATAAGCGTAATGTGTTTTTTTCTAACATTAATATTAAATGTAAATTACGCAATATAATATAAACACACAATTTCTCTTTTCAGCGATTTTTTCGGATTACCTGTCTGGGATTTTGCAGATACGCCCGATTTCCGTGATTTTTTCGGTATTCAATTATTATTTATGGAACTCCTGTATGATAAATCGACAAAAGCACACAGGTATATTATAATTTAGTAAAACTACATCTGACAGTCTGCCCGTTACGTTTGGATTCGCATTCGAATGTTCAACGACGTCGGACGTGTTCTTTTATCGCTCCGCCGTGTAACAAATTTAAAGTGCAGTTAACACCAATTTAATTCGCGAAAAGACGCTTAGGGTACGCATGAGCACCTGTGCTCGTGTTACCCATATAAATTATCTGTTAAAGGGTGGACTATTGCTTGAAATAAAGCAATGCTGTTGAGTAAGAGCGCAAGCTTGCTTACCAAAGAAAAAATGAGCAAAACTCGTGCACAGCAGCAACAACAACAAGACGACCGTCGACTTTCGGCTGTTCGTACCAACAACGCATACTTCACCATACGCTCACCAGAGGTAACGGCACCTGAAACAACTGCATCACTGCAAGTTGGAGAGAGCGTCTCTCTCGCGCACTATAATATGCTCAGTCAGCACATTGCAATGTGGGTCATGGAGTGCCCAGTGCCCCTCCCCAGACCCCTCCAGCCTTACCAACGAGCTTCTGAAACCAACAACGACCAGTACATTGCCTTCGCTTACAACTGTGTCTTCGACTGTAACAACGACAACAACAACAACGGCAGTCTCTCAGCGCCCGGTATTGTCAACTCAGTGCGACCAGCTCCCCCTCTCTAAACCGAAAAGTACAAAAAGCGCAAGCAGAACGCTAACACAGACCGGGCTCGATCGCTATGTCCAAATTAAAAGAAGGTTAAGCCCACAATCAACGAAAAAAACCAACGCACCTAAAATAACAAAAACATCGGAAAACACTGTGCCAAATGAAGCGCTGAAAAACAATAGATTCGCGATTCTCAGCGAAGCAGAAAAAAATAGCGTTGAAACACCAAAGGCCAAGCAACTAAAGCCGCCACCTATTTATGTGCGTCAAGCAAATTGTACAGATTTTGTTAAAAAACTCAGTAATAAAATTGGCGAAAACAAATTCTATGTTACGTCGATAAGAAGAGGTAACATCAATGAAATTAAAATACAAGTCAACGACGAAAAAAACTATGGATCAGTGGCCAAATACCTAAACGATGAAAAAATGAGTTACTACACGTACCAACTTAAAAGTAGCAAGGGACTACAAGTGGTCATCAAAGGAATAGAGCCAACCGTTCCAGTCGAAGAGATAAAAGATGCACCAAAAGTTAAGGGCTTTGAAGTCAAAATGGCCATGAACATAATAAACAAAAATAAAATTCCCCAACCAATGTTCAGAGTAGAATTGACACCTGACTCCATGCCTAAAGGTAAAAACGAAGTTCACCAAATTTATAAGCTGCAATATCTACTGCAACGTAGAATTACAGTTGAGGAACCGCATAAGCGAAATGGACCTGTCCAATGAACAAACTGCCAGGAATATGGGCATACAAAAACCTATTGTACCCTACGTGCAGTTTGCGTTGCCTGCGGGGATGTACACCCCTCTGAGTCCTACCCCGTAAATAAGGAGGACCCATCTGCGAAGAAATGTAGCAATTGTGGGGGAAACCATACTGCCAACTATAGAGGTTGCCCTGTGTATAAAGAGTTAAAAAGTCGCATAAGCCAACAAAAAAACGCAGCTCGAAACCCTGCCATTATAAAACTTGCCGTATATACCACCAACTACGATTCCATGAGTATCTTTTGCTCAGGCGTTAAATAACACTAACGAGTCGTGTGCCTCAGTTTCTAAACCGAAACTTCAACAAACCACTGCAGGAACAATGCACCATCAGGTACCGCAACAGAGGCCAGAAATGACTGCTCAGCAGCCCAATGCGGATCCATCCCAATTGCCTAGTGGAATTGAATCAATTCTGGCAACTCTCACCAATACAATGGTAGCAATACAACAAACGATGCAGGAAATTATGCGCAATCAAAATCCCCTCCTGGAATTACTTATCAAACAGAAATCTAATTAAATGGTCTCTCTAAAAATATGTTTCTAGAATGCAAATGGTATTTCACAGCACAAATCCGAGCTCTTGCAGTTCCTCGATCATCATGACATTGACGCCATGCTCATATCAGAGACTCACCTAACAAACAAAAATTATTTTCATCTCAATGGTTACA
The DNA here is from genome assembly GCF_003285725.1 of Scaptodrosophila lebanonensis. Taxonomy (NCBI): domain Eukaryota; kingdom Metazoa; phylum Arthropoda; class Insecta; order Diptera; family Drosophilidae; genus Scaptodrosophila; species Scaptodrosophila lebanonensis. The sequence goes on from NW_022060738.1 coordinate 1,313,312, forward strand.
ACTTCTATGCGACAAACCGAGGTACTGGCATTCTTATAAAGCATCAGCAGACACTATCCGCTGCCATCATTTGCTACAACTTATTTACAGGCCACAACAAATCAAATCGAAACTCAAAGCGGCTACTTAAGCATATCCGCAGTATACTGCGCACCGCGCTTTTCTATTTCTGAAGCAGAATTTGTAAAATTCATCGATCTGTTAGGTGACTGGCTTATAGCAGCTGGTGACTACAATGCAAAACACACCCATTGGGGATTCCGACTCATCACCCCGAAAGGAAGACAACTATATAACGCCATAATAACACCAAGAAACAAGCTTGATTTTATTTCTCCAGGCTGGCCTACATATTGGCCCACAGATCCAAAGAAGCAACCCGACTTGATAGATTTTGCTGTTACAAGAAGAGTGCCACAGGCTCAGATTCGTGTGGAGCACTTATCAGACCTATCATCGGATCACTCGCCAATCCTTCTGCACCTTTGTGACCATCCACAGTTATTGGAACGCCCACATTTTCTAACTTCTAGAAAAACAGATTGGCTTAAATACAGGAAGTACGTAAGATCCCATATTGATGACTGCCCTAGCATTTATTGTAAAAATGACATAGATACCTCAGTTGAAGCGTTAGTGTCTGTAATGTCACTGGCGGCAAAACATTAGACTCCAATAACTACAGCTAATAAACTTCACAAATGCAGCCGTGTCCCCAGGCACGTTGAAGAGCTGCTTCGCAATAAGAGAAAACTTCGGCGGGAGTGGCAAGCCCACAGATCACCTGAATCGAAGGAGCGGTTAAAAATAGCCAACCAGTAGTAGACTACGCAAAGCCCTAGAAGATGAATAACACCGAGCTCAAATGGATTATATGGAGCAACTCTTCCCAAACAGCAAACGATTCCCATTGTGGAAAGCTAAATCAGGCGTATGTCCACCAATCGAAAGTGAATCACCATTACTATACGTACACAAAGAGGAAAGTGGGCTCGCAGCAACGAAGAGATGGCAAATGTATTTGCCGCCCATTTAGAAAAAGTCTTCAAACCACATCCTGCAAGAAATAGCTTTGTGCTCCCACCAACCAATTATCTTGAAGCTACCACGCCTATCGTATTTCAAGTTGGAGAAGTTACAAGTGTCATTAAGGACCAAGTTTCAAAGCAAAAAAAGCGCCGGGCCACGATTTAATTTCCCCCAAAATGATCATCGAATTGCCGAGCTGTGCAGTATATCTTCTCACCATTATTTTCAACAGCATGATGAAATGGGGCTATTTTCCTCAACAATGGAAAAATTCGGTCATCAAAATGATCCATAAAGCTGGAAAGGACAAGTCTCAGCCATCATCATAAAGATCTATCAATCTCCTGCCGTGCCTATCGAAGATATTCGAATCGCATCAAGCAGCACCTACACACCAACAGTGCAATCCCAAATCACCAATTTGGTTTTCGCGAAAAACAAGAAACCGTTGAACAAGTCAACCGAATAACCTCTGAGATACGAAATGCATTTGAAAAACGAGAGTATTACTCCGCTGTTTTTCTGGATGTCGCCCAAGCCTTCCACCGCGTTTGGCTGGATGGCTTAATTCACAAAATCAAAATATTACTTCCACAGAACATCCACAAAATACTGGAGTCATACCTACAGCAAAGAAGTTTCGCAGTTAGATGCAAAGATTTCCTCTCCGAATACCATCCAATTAAAGATGGCGTACCCCAAGGGAGCGTGTTTGGACCAACACTGTATAATATATACACAGCAGATATACCGACAAACAGTCAAAAAACAATTTCGACATTTGCTGATGAAACTGCCATCCTAAGTCGGTCCAAGTGCCCAAAAAGAGCCACAGAACTTTTATCATCTCACCTCGTGGCCATAGAAGAATGGCTAGCAGACTTGCCCATGTAAACGAGCAAAAGTGCAAACATGTCACCTTTACCCTAAACAAACAGACCTGCCCTCCATTGTCGCTAAATAACATCAATATTCCACAAGAAACCGACGTATCATACCTTTGTTTCCATTTGGCGTGAGCACATCAAAGAGAAGAGAGATCAACTAAAACTAAAAGCTATTAATCTACATTGGCTGATAAACGTCCGTTCACGACTAAAACTGTTCTCAAACCAATTTGGACATATGGCTCTGAATCGAGAGAGCGCAATTGAGGATACTGACACCATCACTGGGGCACCCAGGTACATAAGAAGTGATAATATCCGCGAAGATTTATATGTGGGATCTGTAAAAGATGAAATCGCCAGGTGAAAGCAAAGTACCAACTTAAGCTTCGGAACCATCCGAACAGACTTGCACAGAATTTAACTTGTCAGGCTAGCCATACACGACTCCGGCGAAGGGACCTCCCCACCCAGCAATAACAGTTAAAAAAAAAATAATTGTAATTAATTAAATAACTGTATTAGATTAAGATTTTACTACTTATCGTAAGTCTCCTAGAGAGAAGATGCGATAAATAAAAAAAGATTAATACAAAAAAAAAAAAAAAAAAAAAAAAAAAAAAGTTTGCACAGAAGAACCTCCATATGTATTAGTATTAGGAGGAAAACTGGCTCCAAAGTTTGTATGAAAAATCCGGATTTTTTAACCAATCAACCTCATCAAACTTAAAAATGTAACTGGCACAAGAAGGCGTGGCAGACCCCACAAAGTATATATATATATATATATATATATATATATATAATATATATATATATATATATATATATATATATATATATATATATATATATATGATCAGCTGTAATAATGCCCGTGCCGCAGTGACCGTCTCAGGGCGTCGAAACAATCAGAGGACGGCAAAAAGAAGTATGTTTAAAAACGAATAGAAATGCTATCGGGTGTCCCGACTTTGAAATACTCTGGACATATGTGTAGAAAAATTATATAAATTTTAAAAATTACGAAAATTAAAAAAAAAACAAGTAAAAAAGCTAAAGTCGGGTGTCCCGACTTTGAAATACTCTGTACATATGTTTACAATAATTATAGAAAATAAAAAAAATTATGAAAAAAAAAATAAAAATTGGAACGATTTTACCTCTTATAGTCTCTGAGATCCAGGTGTTCATACGGACGGACAGACGGACAGACAGACAGACAGGGCTAGATCGACTCGTCTCGTCATGCTGATCAAGAATATATATACTTTGTGGGGTCTGCCACGCCTTCTTCTGCCTGTTACAATTTTCAGCTCCCGCAAACCTAATATACTTCTGTAAATTACATGTACAGAGTATAAAAATTACCACTTTTAGTATCCGAACTCACGTAAAGGGTGTATAATTAGACATTTACATAGGAATTGTGTCTATGCATGCCTATGCGTTTCTATTCGTGTCTGTATGAGCATGCAAGCAGTACAATGTTGAACCAAAGCAACAACAACAATAAGTGCTTGGCAGCGCTTGGCCAAATATGATATATTCTTGTATGGCTATAACTTCCTGATAAATCTGCCTATAATGAAACTTAGTATACGGACACATAATCACTAACAGTAGCCATTTGCCAAATTGTAATCTAAAATTCCAAGAATTACGGGAGTAATGGGAATTCAGGAATTGCGGTGGTGAGGGGTATTCACATAGTGCATCTTGGACTAAAATTTGAAGTCCGTAGGTCTTATAGCTTCCGAGATATAGACGATTATACGAACGGCGTTATGGAACAACCCCATTATAGGTGAAGTGGGGGGAAACGAAAAACATAAAACTAACTCGTACAGCGTACACACATAAGGCATCTTTGTGCAAAATTTGGTGTTTTTATCTCTTATACAGGGGTGCCTCAGAAATCTCTTCTCCCCAAAACCAATTCTTGGTGCCACAGATGGAAAGTATGGGAGGTTTCTAATATCGTAAATTTGATTAAAAACTTTAAAAAAGACACTTTTCCAACCCAAGAAATCATTGGATTATAAACCTTCCAAAGTAAACAGGACTTTTGAATCTAGCGCCCCTGGTGGCGCTATCTATATCTCGACTGGTGCGTTAGAATCTGCTATCTTTATCGATTGTCCAGTGAGAATTTCATGTTTTAAATTTGGTAAAACTTTAACCGAGTGCACGAGTGGTTTCAACGTTTTCAAAGTGGTCGTGAGGGCATAAATGACGATCAACATGTGGGCCAATCAAAATTTGTGATCACCGAAAATTCCATCGAAACTGTGCGTGAACTCATCAAAAATCAGCCGAAATCATCATTGAAATTGATGGAAATGGAATTGAACATCTCCGAAATATCGATTACGAAAGGTGTGTGCACGGTTTGTTCCGCACAAATTGACTGACGACCAAAAATTGCTCAGAATCGATCGACGCTTGTGACTGATTATTTGACCAAAATTCACATTTTAACCATTAACCACTCGTCGTATTCACCTGATATGGCACCGTGCGACTTCTACCTTTTCGGAAAAATGCATTTGCCCATGAAAGGAAAGCGTTATGCAGACGTAGAGGCCATTCAAAAGGCTTGCACCGGCATACTCGTTCGACATGCTTTTGGATCGTGCAAAAAGCTGTATTGAAAGAGAAGGAGACTATTTTGAATAAAATAAATTGATTTTGCCGAAAAAACCATTTGTTCTGTTTTTTTTAAAGTCCTGTTTACTTTGGAACACACCTTGTCTACATCTACATAAAATACATACATATGCATAAATATACAGATTGTGACATTGAGGGCTATTAGTTTCTAGAATTAAGCACTGTAAAATTTAACAATTATATACTCGTCCAAAATTCATCAGCACGCTGAACGCGTGGTCGAGTTATTCCTGAAAAGCGGGACTGAGCCATTTAATTTTGATATTAAAACGTCTGGCAACGTTGAAATGTACATATGTACAGTTTATTTTTTGATGCATGCGCTATCTATTGTCATATGCATGTACATACATATACATATGTACTAGAGAACTGCAATGAGTATGTTCGACCACCCTTGCTGAAAAGATCATTGCTTGGCTGCAAACGAGCTTGAACGAGTTGAGTACTCTCAGCATTTTTCTTATGATCGAACTTGCATGAGCAATCTTTCTATTTTTACGAACAAGCAAGGGTCTTGATTGGTTTGCTTTCAAACAGTTCAGGCTCGGTCACTTCGATTAAGATGACTGGGTCCTGATCAAAACAAACCAGACTTTGCAGAATGAGCGTTTGATCGAACGAGTATATGCTTAAAAAAAGCAAATTAATATAAATTAAAATAGCATAACTTTTTTTAATTTAAATAAAAAGAAAGGTATTCTTTTCGCTAATAGTTTTGTTGGCTTCTTTAATTTATATGCATTTACATACTTGTATACGAAGTTACTATTGAACTAAATACCGAAAAAGCAATAGAAAATGCAAGTGCACGTGCAACCGCCGATATCATTGGTCATTTCGGTCATGCGGGCATGATTTAAATACGAAGTTCGATCATTTCTTGCACGCAGACAAAAAATTTCGGTCACCGCCGCTCATTCTGAGTCTGCAGTTGTGAGTCGAACTGACTGGTTGGCGAGCGTTCGTTCACAACCGATCATAGCTTGCATTCATGCAAGAAGTTTCGGTCACAACCGCTCACTTCTGAGTTTTTGCAGTTGTGAGTCGAACTGACTGGTTGGTGAGGGTTCGTTTAAAATCAATCATTGCTTGCATTCATGCACGAAGTTTCGGTCACAACCACTCACTACTGAGTTTTTGCAATTTTGATTCGAACTGAGTGTGAGGGCTCGTTCGCAACCAGTCATTGCTTGTCACTATACCCAAATGAAATAATCATACCGAGTATGGGTAAATACTTGAGTATGACCGAAAATGTAGTACTCGTTGCAGTTCTCTGGTGCGCACTAAGAAGGGATTTGGGTATATTCGAGCTCCAAAGTAGGGAAAACGAGCTCCAAAGTTTGTTTGAAAAATCTTCAGTTTACCACCAATGAAATCAAATCTATAAAAGAATACAAAAAACAAGTAAAAAAGCTAAAGTAGGGTGTCCCGACTGTGAAATACTCTGTACATATGTTTAGAATAATTATAGAAATTAAATAAGTAAGGGAATTAAACAAAAAAAATTTGATCGATTTTACCTCCTTTGGTATTCGAACTCACGTAAAGGGTGTATAATTGCACATTTACATGCCAAGTTTCACTATGATAGACCGATTTAACGAGAAGTTGTAGCCATAAATATATTTGCTGCTGCAGCGCTGCACAAGCGCTGCCCGCGGCTGTTCTTGATGTTGCTGTTTGGTTGACTGCGAAAATGCTTACACAGACACGAATAGATGCGCATAGGCATACATACACTCACACAGACGCAATTGATATGTAAATGTGCAATTATAAACCCTTTACGTGAGTTCAAATACCGAGAGAGGTAAAATCGATCAAATTTTCTTTTTATTTTCTTAATTTTTTTATTTTCTATAATTATTGTAAACATATGTACAGAGTATTTCAACGTCGGGACACCCGACTTTAGCTTTTTTACTTGTTTCTCTTTTGTTCTTATCATTATCATTAAATTAGTACAAGTAGTAAGTGTTGCCTAATGAATGTAAATGTATAGTATAGGTTGTGCTTTTTGATTTTTTCATTAGTTATACTCATGATAGTGTGCTTCAATTCTAGTTCTAAAATGCGTTTCACTGCTGATTTTTTTTAATTTATGTGGTAGCTCGTTCCACAGACGAACAGCAAAGATGAAAAAGTGCTTTTCTGAACTGGATAACCTATATTTTTCGCAAACTATATCATTGGTCTTGATGAACTAAATGAGATTTTGTTATACAGATAATACGGTTCTTTACGATTAATGGTTCTATGCAAGAAAATTAGAGTCCTAAGTTTTATCGACGAGTTAAGGGTCAGGTTAAAAATTTGGTTAGCGTATGACGTTATAGATTCTCTTCGTTTAATGTTATAGACATATCGCGGAATGCTGTTGAAGGCGACTTTTAATTTATTCTGGCTTGCGGCATCGCAGTTTCCAAAAAATTCAACCCCATAAAATAATGAGGGTATCAGGTATGACTTTGCAATAAGGAGCTTGAGTTTGCCTGGGAGGAAATTCTGCGTCAAAGAGAGGTGCCTTAGTGCACTATAAGTTCTTCCTACTGCATTATTAACGTGATTATGCCAGGATAGAGTCTCATTGAGGGTTATCGCTGCCTTCTTTACGCAATCGATATGCTCATTGCTGAGTTTCAATTTCTCTAGATTGAGTGGGTAAATTTTCTTTTTATATAATACCAGGTATTTAAATTTTTTCGGGTTTAACTGTAGATCATTCATTATCGCCCATTCACTGATTTTTAACAGATCGTCATTACAGACACTAACACATTCTTTTATTCTATTTAACGGATGACTAACATATAGCTGGACATTATCTGCGTAAAAGTGAATCTCGCAATTTGACACGAAACATAGAAGGTCATAATAGAAAATAACAGAGGCCCTAACACTGATCACTGTGGGACACCACAATTTATTGACATAAAAGACGAAAAACTACACGAGGTGACAACTGCTTGATGGCGACCGGATAGGTACGATTGGACTAGACTTGTTGCGGGGTCAGAGAAGTTGAAGAGTCTTTTTAGTTTTGTGCAAATTATGGTATGGTTTACTGTGTCAAAAGCTTTAGAATAGCCAAGAAATGTAAGAAATGTTACCATACTGTTGTCGACTTGCTTGCGAATGTCCTCTGTAATTTTTAACAGTGATGTTATACATACAGCTTCTATTTTTTCTAAAGCCCGATTGTTTGTCAGTTAATATTGAGTTTTCTACCAAGAAGTTAGTAATTTGGTTGGCCATTAGCTGTTCAAATGCTTTTGAAAGATATGATAGAATGGTAATTGGCCGAAAATCATTGTCTCCCTTAGGTATAGGGATTATTTGTCCGAATTTCCATTTGTACGGAAAGTAAGTATGGAGTTAAAAATATATTTAATATGCTTTAAGATTTTAGGGAGTAAACATTTTAAAAATTTTGGGTGAATTTCATCAAGACCAGTGGCGTTTGACTTCACTTTGACGATGGAATCTAAAACAAAACATTGACGAACACACATAAAACTAAAACTAATATCACAATTTATCAGGGAAGTATGGTTCAGGTACGCGTTTTCGTGGACTTCAGGTACATCTAAGTCTACAAGTTTGCTATTAAGCGCATCTACGTTTACTTCAGATGTTAAAGAAGGTTTGCATTTCCCAATCCCTAACTTTTTTAGCTCAGTCCAAACCTGATTTGATGATAGGACTGAAGTGAATTTGGCAGAAAAATGGGCACGTTTGGCATTTGTGATCTTCAGCCCTACTATTCTTCTAAGTTTTTTATAATGTAAAAGGTAAGCCGCCGTCCTGTAGCGTTTCCACTTTTTGTAAGCATGATCTCGGTTTTTTATTGCACAACCGATATCCCTACTGAACCATTCGTTTTCGACTGGCTTGATAACTTTGTATCGCAGTGGCACAAAGGTATTAAAAAGATGCTGAATGTTTTTATTCAACAGTTCAAGCTGCTCGTCAACATTAGGTTTAGTAAATATTTCGTCAAGGTTTAAGTTATCACAGTATTCATACAGTAGCCTATGGTCAATTTTCCTAATGTCCCTAAAAGAGATTGCATGGTTACTTTGTTCTTTGTAGATGTCATACGTCAAGAAAATCATGTCGTGTTTAAGCTGGCGCTGAAAGCTGGTCAAATAGGATAGCTTTTTTTGGTGTCATTAACAAAAAATACGTCAAGGAGGGTATCACAAGTGTTGGAGAAGTGCGTCGGTAAAGTAGTGTTTATAAGTCCCATGCCAAGAGGTGATGTTCAGTTAACATATTGCTGTTAAAATCTCCAGCTAGGACAATATTGTTATGTTTTAGAGAAACCGAGTGAAAGGTGTTCATGAAATCGCTATAATCCGTTAACCTGTTTGGTCTATAAGCACATCCGATAAGGATGCTTTCAGTATTGCTGCGAGTTGTTATCTTCAAGAACAGATATTCAATATTGCTGCCCAACGGCTGTTTGCTAATCATCTGACATTTCAGACTGTTTTTTACATATATGTCCACATCCCCCGCATGCCCCTCACGATCAACGCTAAACATTATACCCATCACAACATATAGATTGATCACTAAGACTAGAAACCAACCACGTTTCAGACACACAAACTACATCAACATTGGAATTGACAAAAAAATGTCTAAACTCATCCATTTTTATAGCCTGCACCCAAAGGTTGAAAGGCTATACTAGTTTTGTGCGCATGTATGTAACACACAGATAGAGGCGTGGCGGACCCCACAAAAAAAAATGCACTGAAACACACACAAACTTATTGAAACAGGACGGCAGGCAGAAACAAAATAAAGAGGCACTAACAAAAAACACAGCAACAGATGACAAAAATATTAAATTGTAGATTTGATACTTAACTCTGCACAAGTTATGGTGTGATAACACAACACAGTGTAGAGCATATAAAAAAAAGATTTGTATGCAACAATTATAAATTTAAGTTCAAAAAGAACAACCAGAAGTAAATAAAAATGCAGAGCACAAACGCTTCTGATAGAACACAAGAGAAAGTTCTCTTTTCCTTTTGTGCCCGAAGAAAGCCAATATAAATCCATCAGTATCCAAGAAAAAATGTAAAAATGCGAGTATGCAGTTTTATTTGTATTCTTTTATTGATTTTAGAAACCAAGTTTTAAGTTTTCCCCCTTTGGAGCTGGAATTTTTAAAAATCCCATCTAAACTACGATAGGATATTTGAGCCCAAAGTTCAGCTTCATAGCTTTTGCCGTTTGGGCTGTGGGCTGTTGACGCGGTAAAGATATTTTCATCAAACAAATTTACTTGGAAAGAGAAATTTGTAAGCTTTAAATCATATCATTGCAAATTGTGCTATGGTATTTAGCTGCACAATATGAGCTGAAATTTTGTTGCCGGTGCAATATTTGCCTAATAAAACTGCCAAGTTTTCACATAAAAAAACATTTAATGATACATTTATTTTCAATATTGTTATATTTTATTTTTTCAATAATTAAAAAATAAAAACAAAATTTTTAAATTAAAAAAAAAAATAACAAATATTTTCAATTTAATATTTTATTATTAAATTTTGCATTATGCAGAGCAATGTTCATAAAAAATCACCTTTTTAGGTTTTCCGTCTGTTCGTCTGACCGTCTGTCTGTATGAGCGCAAGGATCTCAGTAAGTACAAGAGCTAGGATAACCAAAATAAAATTGGTATCAAGGTTCCTATAAGCCCTAGGCAGAACGAGTTTGTTTATTTTTTCTGATACACCCCCCCACTCCCCCGCAATTCGTATTTTTTCTTATAACTTCCGTAATTCTCGGAATTTAAAAATCAATATTCTAATTTAATTTAATTAATTATTTTAATTAATTCATTCATTCATTTTTTTTAATAATTTAATTTTTTTTTAATTTTTCCTTTTTGTGGAGAGTACAGGCTATTTTACTGTCGGGCTTGCTCGACTGTAGCGTTCTATCTTGTTTTAATTAATTAATTCATTCTTTTTTTTTAATAATTTAATTTAAAAAAAATTTTTTTTTTTTTAATTTTTTCTTTTTGTGGAGAGTACAGGCTATTTTACTGTCGGGTTTGCTCGACTGTAGCGTTCTATCTTGTTAAATATAATTCACTATCACAAATAATAACTTTATTTCAAAAACCTAAAAAGGTGATTTTTTATGAACATTGCTCTGCATAATACAAAATTTAATAATAAAATATTAAATTGAAAATTTTGGACATGGCTATATCGACTCGTCTTCTCATCCTGATCAAGAATATATATACTTTGTGGGGTCTGCCACGCCTCCTTCTGTGTGTTACATACATGCGCACAAAACTAGTATAGCCTTTCACCCTTTGGGTACAGGCTATAAAAATACTATTCACTGCTTATTGCGCACAACTGACTGCTTTTTAAGTCAAAACTAGATAATTGCGCTTCACCAAAACTATGGGTAATATATACCATTTATACCTAGGTTAACGACCCCCTTTTTGTCTGTAAAAAAATACCCTAAAAACAAATTTTAATGAAATTATGCATAAAATACACCCAGCAATACAAATCAAAACATCAATGATTAGTCATATAATTTAGCTAATATTATACCTGAAAGATGAAGTATTTGCATAATATTAAATTTTTCATGTTTCGATTTCTTTAAGAGTAAGATTTTCTTACTCTCTGGGAAATTTAATTTTAGATACGTGTATTCATAATCCCCAAAGCGTTCCTGAAATTTTTGATTGATTGATCGCAAGCTGTTTCGGCCTAAGGCCCCACAGTGCAGCATAACAATGTTTAAAAAGTTATAAATCTTAGAATGCGAATTATTATAATAAAACAAAAAAAAATATCTTTTTATTTCAGTATTTTGCCCAATATCTGGACGGAATTATTAAACAACCTCAAGTTTTTTTTTGGATGTGCAACGCAAAAGAACGTAGTAGGTTTGGAAATCTTGACTTACCGAGTGCTCAATATAGAATTTCTTAATTATACTGCTAATTTTGATAATAAAAAGAGTTTGGAACTAATTAATTTTGTTGTTGAGCTGTTAGGCACAAAAGATTCAAATTTTTGTATTCACTTGCCAAACTTGAGCTCATGTTGCATTACAATGGATCGATGGATATTTAGGCGCCTAGAAATTGAAAGGTAATTGTTTACTAATCTAATAATTACTTATTATTAATTGTATTTTAATAATATTAAAAATATGAAAGGGTTATAAATGTAAGGGTAAAAAATGTTTTGTCGGACAATTTCGTGCAAAGTTATCAATTCAAGGTATTGCTTATTTCTCTTCGAAAAGAGTGGAAAGCTAGAGATGAGTTGTACTTTTTTATAAGTTTACCCACTTTTTCCGCAAAGGGAAAAAAGTGTATATATACCATTTTAGTACGAATATATGAAACGCGCAGGTGGAGGCATGACAGTATCATGATCAGCATGATAAAACGAGTCGTTATAGCCATGTCAATTCATCTGTTCCTATAAACAGAAAGATCTTGGAAAGTATAACGCAAGTTAATTTCTAGAGTCTCGACTTCGAAATGGGGCAAGTTTAGGGGATATTTTTTTTGTTTAGGTTGAAAAAATTCCAAACGTGTAATAATTCATCGCACTACATTTTCCCAAACGTTTCCAAACTCACAGATCATCTCTAATAAAAAAGAAGTAGAGAAGCTGAAGTCCCGACTTTAAAATACTCTCTACATATATGTAGAATAATTATGCGTGCATTCCAACAATTATTATTAAAATATGACTAATTGCGGTGGAGAGGGGGGAGGGAGAGAAATTCAAAAAAAAAAAAAAAAACAATCTTGCACAGCGTACACACATACAAGGTGTATTCCAAAGTAAACAGTAAAAAAAACCGAACAAATGGTTTTTTCGGCAAAATCAATTTATTTTATTCAAAATAGTCTCCTTCTGCTTCAATACAGCTTTTTGCACGATCCAAAAGCATGTCGAACGAGTATTTTAGCTCGTTGGCCGGTATGGCCACCAGTATGCCGGTGCAAGCCTTTTGAATGGCATCTACGTCATGGGCAAATGCATTTTTCCGAAAAGGTAGAAGTCACGCGGTGCCATATCAGGTGAATACGACGAGTGGTTAATGGTTGAAATGTGATTTTTGGTCAAATAATCGGTCACCAGCGTCGATCGATTCTGAGCAATTTTTGGTCGTCAGTCAATTTGTGCGGAACAAACCGTGCACACACCTTTCGTAAGCCCAAATGCGATAAATCGATATTTTGGAGATGTTTAATTCCATTTCCATCAATTTCAATGATGATTTCGGCTGATTTTTGATGAGTTCACGCACAGTTTCGATGGAATTTTCGGTGATCACGAATTTTGATTGGCCCACATGTTGATCGTCATTTATGTCCTCACGACCACTTTGAAAACGTTGAAACCACTCGTGCACTCTGCTACGGGATAGGCAATCATCGCCATAAACTTGTTCCATCATTTGAAACGTTGAAAATTTAATGTTGGCTCCTTGTTCGAAGGTCATTTTCGCACCGATAACACAAACATACTGACACTTAAAACGCAATAACTTCACTTCCAATCGATGAAATGTCATGAAATTCTCACTGGACAATCAATAAAGATAGGAGATTCTAACGCACCAGTCGACGTATAGATAGCGCCGCCAGGGGCCGCTAGATTCAAAAAGTCCTGTTTACTTTGGAAAGCACCTAGTAAGGCATCTTTGTGCAAAATTTTGTGTCTCTAGCTGTTATAGTCTCTGAGATCCAGGTGTTCATACGGACGGACAGACGGACAGACAGACAGACAGGGCTAGATCGACTCGTCTCGCCATGCTGATCAAGAATATATATACTTTGTGGGGTCTGCTACGCCTCCTTCTGCCTGTTACATTTTTCAGCGCCCGCAAACCTAATATACTTCTGTACATTTCATGTACAGAGTATAAAAATAAGAAGAGCGAACTTGATGCTACAGTTTGTGGGCGTAGTATTGGAGAGAAATTGTTTCGCTAAGAACTTTTCTTAGAAATGACTAATATTAGAATATTACTTGCACTTGGAAATACCCCCAGTTGGTTATTATGTGTCCGTGTACCAAGTTTCACTATGATAGACCGATTTAACAAGAAGTTATAGCCATAAATATATTTGCTGCTGCTGCGCTGCCCGCGGCTGTTGTTGATGCTGGTGCTTTTGCTGACTTCACACATGTTTACACAGACACGAATAGATGCGCATAGCCATACATACACTCACACAGACGCAATTGCTATGTAAATGTGCAATTATACACCATTTACATGAGTTCGAATACCGAGAAAGATAAAATCGATCAAACATTTTTTTTAATATTCTTAATTTTTTTTATTTTCTATAATTATTGTAAACATATGTACAGAGTATTTCAAAGTCGGGACACCCGACTTTAGCTTTTTTACTTGTTGCTTCTGCCATTAGCGCATATAACTCAGTGCCGGAAATTTGTGTGGGTACAGTGTTTTTTTTTACTGTCGGCTTGCTCGACTGTAGCGTTCTCTCTTTTTTGGAGTACAAACTGTGACAATTTTGGTATTCTGATCAAGGCTCTTGGAAATTATAAAAGCTAGAATAACCAAACTTGGTTTCTAGATTCTCCTAAGCGGGAGATGTAACAAGCTTGTGTTGTTTTTTTTACACCTCCACTCCCCTGCCGTAAGTGATTTCTCACAGCTCTCGCACTTCGTGGAACTCCGAGTTCAATTTTGACTTTGTGTCTATATGCCAAGTTTTAAATTAATAACCTATTAATCAACCGATTATAAAGGAAGTTATAGCCATCAATGTAATCTCTGCCCATACTGTGCCCGCACATGATGATTCTCTGCTGCACACATACACGCACATAAGCACGCACAGAAGTGGTAATAGAGTTGAGCCCACTCGACTCTAGCATTAATTTCTTGTTCAAATGAAAATAGTGAATTATTTAAATAACTATTGTCAATTACGCTGTATCCGCAATTTGAAAGGTTTGTATAACAAAAAATTTTCGTTTGAGTATACAAACTAAGTTTAAAGATAGGGTGAAAAATACAGATATAGAGAAGAACAAGAGAGAACGCTACAGTCGAGAAAGCCCGACAGTGACATACCCTGTACCCAGGTAAACTTCCGTCACTGAGTTATATGCGCCCAAAGCAACAGCAAAAAGAGGAAGGAGAAGATCAAATTTGTTGCTGCAGTTTGTGGGGGTTGTACTGGCGAGAATTTGTTTCGCTAATAAATTTTCTTAGAATTGACCGAATTGGATAAAATTTTAAACAACAGTAGATAATTATATATATATATGATGTGTGCAAAGTTTGGTAGCAGTTGAAATGTTGACGCTATTGACGAAATTCTGTAGCGGGGGAAGGGGGGAAAATTCCAAAAAATAAAATAAACTCGTCTTTTCTCGGACCTAGGAGAATCTGGATGCCAACTTTGGTTATTCTAGCTTTTATAGTTTCTGAGATCCTTGCGTTCATCCAGACGGACGGACGGGCGGATGGACATGTCCTGACCGATTTCTTTCGTAATGCTGATTCAGAATATTTATACTTTATAGGGTCGGAGATGCTCCTTTCTGCATGTTACATACTTTGCACAAACCTAATATACCCTTTTTACCCTACGGGTATAGGGTATACAAAAATCGAGTTCAAGTTTGTGCACTTGTGAGAGGTTATGTTTTTATTCATCGCCTTAAAACATTGTATTACAATATTTTAATTATACGTTTTTCTTTTTAGAAAAACCAAACTATCTCAAATTCCTGTTTTATTTGAGAATGGTAAGTGGATCGATCTTTGTGAAAATTTAAAGGAGCAACTGGGTATTAAAATGAACATTGGTAGCGAACCTGGAGGACTCCTTGACTATAAGAATTTAAACGAGCTCTTGTTACATTGTTTGTGGCAAAGAGCTCAATATGAGGTAAAATAAGTTTATAGTTAACCCATGAAAAAATTTGTAATAATGTGATTTTTTTTATAGGATTGTTTAATATATGCTGAGTCATTTCTGCATTACCTTACTCAAAATTATTTAAATGAATGGAACATTTCATGGATTGATTCAATTAATTTTGCTATGTCGTATATTGAAAATATTCTGGCCAACGAAGGATTTGAAATGGGTAAATTTTATATCAATGTTTTGTCAGTACTGATCGTTTCTATTGCATCCATAAGAAAAGTTTTATTAACATTTTTTTTTTTTGGAGATTATATACCAATGCTACATACCAAGTTAGGTTAATGTGCGTTCAGCCGTCACAGAAATCCTCCGTCTCGTCATCGACTCATCGATGCCACAGAACTTATATTTTTTTTTCGAACTTCCCTGTTGTCAGCAACAGATGACTGACGTTGCCCCCCCTACAAAAAATTTTGCCATATAAAGTCGACCACACGTTCATTATTATGACGCACTATTTCGCCTTAAAATGTATCTGAGTTGGATTTGTTGAAGTTTTTTCATTGATCATGTGCATAAGATATTTTTTAAATACATCGTGCATTATTTAAATAAAATTTTAATTTTTTGCAAATTTACATTTGTGTCTTTTCGTGCCAATGAGTCAATACGATCAAACACGGCACTCCTGTCAATGCCGTGCAGCGATAGGCCACGATCAAAAAGTAGCTACGTTATTCTGCTTTACTATCGCTTACTCAGTCGTTGCCTAGCAACGGTAACTATAAACATTTGGCATTTTGCCTTTGCAATTAAAAGGCTTAGATGATCAAAAAATGTGAAAATGTGCCATGACTTGCAGTTCCCGTTGTTGCTTTTCGTTTTAAAAATTTCATTTATGATTGAAAATCATGGAACATTATTTATTACAATTAAACAACAGTTTTCGATGGTCCACTGTATATATACAAACATATACATACATATATGTACATATGCATTCATGGGTTTTTAAGCATCGAGCGAGCTCAACTATTAAATACCCAGTACTTCCCACAAAAAAGGAAAAAATGAACAAAACATTTGAAAATTTATTTAAAAAAATCATATTTATTAAATTAAATACAACTTATTCAATTCATATATGTAATTAGAATAAAAAACAAACTTGACCAGCCTAGGGCCCAGGGGAACCTGAATACCAAGTTTGGTAATTATAGCTCTTGTACCTTTTGAGATCCTTGCGCTCATACAGACAGATAGACGGTCATGGCTATATCGACTCGGCTTTTTAGCCTGATTAAGAATATATGTATATACTTTGTGGGGTCTGCCACGCCTCCTTCCGCCTATTACATACATTCGCACAAGACTAGTATAGCCTTTTACCTTTTGGGTACAGGCTATAAAAACTTCAACAAATCTAACTCAGTTCCAATGTTTGGTCGTCTTCATATTGCATAATTTTTATTGCGCCTTTGTAGTCCGGTTTCCTAAATTGTGTATAGAGTAAAGAAAAATTCGGTTTTCACTCATTCGATTTTATTTTGAAAATTATTTTATGCAATTGGCTCTAGTTATGTTGAGTATGTACTACAAATTTGGAGACCGTCAAAAAAAAAAAAACCAAAATATCGTTTAAAAAAAATAATGAAATAGAGTTATTAATGAAAATCGTAATGCCAAATATACTAAACTAAGAAAAATTACTTTTGAAAATGTTAAATAGTTTTCAATTAATTAATATTTCTTGCCCTGTCAGTGCAAGGCGAATGTACATACATTCACCCATTAGTGTCCCACATTTTGCTTTGGCTATTTCAATCGTTTGCACGCAACTTCAGGAACACCTGCTTGCATGTGTGTCTGTGTGCATACTAAGTTGTCCCCAACTGTTTGATATGCATTTTATGTTGATTGTTCTGCCAGCATTTGTAAAGCGTAGTAGTTGTATATGTAGTTGTTTAGTTTATTTACGAGGATTACATTACCCAAATTTTAAATTAACCGGACAAAGATGCGAATTTTCAGATAAACTTTGGAGCTCCTGGAAAAATGGTGAAAAACCAAGTATGCAGTGTTTTTTGAATTTTAGGTTAGGTTAGGGTGAAATGGCTGGGGTGATGATGTTCACCCGCCCACTTAGGCCATTAAGGCCCGTTTTGATACCATGTAATCTCTAATTGTGTTGGTTAGTCTTCACCCACCCGGTGGTATTTCAGAATTTTGCTAAATATACGAGTTCTACATTTTCCATTTCTGAGAAGTGGCTTAAGAAAGGTTTCCCTATGCGTAGTCTGCGCCTGCTCAGGGCCGAGCAGTGGCCGAGCAGTGAATTTTAGGTTAGGTTAGGGTGAAATGGCTGGGGTGATGATGTTCACCCGCCCACTTAGGCCATTAAGGCCCGTTTTGATACCATGTAATCTCTAATTGTGTTGGTTAGTCTTCACCCACCCGGTGGTATTTCAGAATTTTGCTAAATATACGAGTTCTACATTTTCCATTTCTGAGAAGTGGCTTAAGAAAGGTTTCCCTATGCGTAGTCTGCGCCTGCTCAGGGCCGAGCAGTGGCAGTTTCCTTAAATATTTCGATGTCCTGGCACCTATATGAGGCTAGTACTGACTAGTTCGGCCATCTCGTTGAGAGATCTGCTACAGTCTGTGAGAACTTTGGAGTGTCCACATTGGAATCCAACGCTTTGAGAGCCGCTTGGCTGTCGAAACGACAATCGCATCTCCAAGTCCGGAGAAAAGATGCCGCCTCCGACTCTCTGTTCCAGTTTAGAGTCATCCGTAAAAAAGTTGATGGCATTGTCTCATGTATGTGGGAGGCTATCCCACTCTGGTTGGGAATCCTGGAATCCGAGTCGGAATCCTGACTGCTATTTCTTCTCAAAAATGAGTTTTGGTATGCAGTAATCCGTATGGGAACCCCCGTGGTGAAGACGGAGTATGCTTGCACGTCCTCTTGCCGTGCTTTTCCAGGCAGAGCCTTCTCTCAGCCTTAGGGCTGAGTTTGTGGCCAGTACCTTCCCGACTATGTCTAGCATGAGAAGATGGAAGAGTATATTAAGGGCCTACAGTAGTGTAGTACGAAGTGCCCCGCTTATGCCTAATTCTGCCGATCTACTGAGTTGGGTGAGAACGGTTGATTTTTCCAGCGCAGGCTATGATTCCGTACAGAAGAATCGGTCTTATGATGGCCGTATATATCCAGTGTACGATGCTTGGTGAGAACCCCCACCTGGTGCTCTTGTGGCTTTTATTACCAGCTCTATTGTGTTGTCGCTCCAGCGCAGTTTCCTGTCCAGGATGACTTCTAGGTACTTGGCACTGTGGCGAATTTAAGGGGAACTCCTTTTAGTGTGGGTGGCTGAAGTACCGGAATCTTGTACTTTCTTGTGCAAATTACTAGCCCTGCTAGTAAGCAGCTGACTGATGAAGCTTACCAGGGAGACATCTACCCCAAGATCCGCCAACGACTGGGTGATTGCCGACGGTAATATATTGTTGAAGGCGCCCTTGATGTTCAAAAAGGCTACCAGTGAATACTCCTCTCTATTCTGGAGACCAGGGAGTGTAGAGCAGTGTCAGTGCCTTTACTGTATGCGTGTTGTGAGTTCGACAGCAGTACCTGGTTGTCCACCAGTGTCTGAGGTGTATTTCTATTAGTCTCTCTAAAGTTTAAAGTAGAAACGAGGATAGGCTGATGGATCTTAATTCTTTCGGTTTGACGTGATACGGTTTCCTAGCCTTGGGGATGAACACGACCCTTACCTTTCTCCAGCATGCTGGAATGTGGTTGACTCTTAACAACTTCTAAAAATTGTCAGAATCCAGGACATAATGTGCCGCAGCGAATGTTGGAGTTGGGCCGGGACAATGCCATCCGATCCAGGAAATTTGTAGGGCTGAAAAGTTCAGAAAGTCCACCTGCCGTCTTCCCTTTGTACATTGTAATCTTGACTCGATACTTGAGCAGTAGTTGGCCTTGCCTATTCTAATGGCCGACTTAAAGGTGGCAAGTTTACGCTTCTATAGTTCCCAACTGGGTTCTGTGTTACATCTTCTAGGCACGTTGAATTGTCTTCTACATTCGACCCGAAGACCATCCAATTCAGTGGACCACCAGGGCGGTTTAAATTTGTCCTTATAAACTGGGCTTGGGCAGGCTTCCTTAACCGAGCCCGAGCAGGTTTTCGTGAAGGTATCCACCAACTTGTCCAATTTCTCTCCCGTATCGGGTTCAGAGTTTTGTAGGGGGATATTTTTCTGATGAGCAATCTCAGATACTACCCCCAGTTGGTTTTCTTCAGATTGAAGTCTTTAATGGCTTTAGCGGTGTGGTACCCTAGCCTGAAGTGTATGAGGCTGTGGTCCGAGAATGAGTGATCACTCATTTAGGACGGAGGGTCCAAGGCAAGGATTCTGCGTTCAAGAAATTCAGACGCCAGTGTGACGTATTTTTGTTATAAAGATGGTAGGTTACTACTTATTATTAAGACGTATACTAACTCACCTCTTTGATTGATATCATTGCTGCCCCATTGAGTATGGTGAGCATTGGCGTCTCCACCTAGGATCGTGCATATTTCGTTGTCGCCGCTATTGCCAACTAGGGCTCTCAGCAGCTGCGGGATGGGGTTATCTTGTTCATGGGTCATGTAGAAAGAAGCCATTGATCGTGGTTAGGTCATCATCGCTGAATTGGGGGAGCAGAATGGGATTTAGTTCTTTTTTAGCTAGAATACATGTTCTAAGTTGACCCTTACCGTTCCCATTAAACAGGGTAAAATTTGGTGAGCCAAGACCCCGGATCGCGCTGTTGTTTATCCAGTCCTCTTGAATCAGGACTTTGCCTGCTGCCAGACGAACCATTAGTGCAGCCGGTTCTGCCTTACTGTGTTGCAGGTTTATTTGGAGGATCTGCATCATCAGAATTATCCATCCTTTCGTCGGCTTCTCCACTGTTGTCTTCGAGGAGACACCGCTCGGCATAGAACCGGCCCAGCACATTTCCGTAGTCGGTCGAGATGTCGTCTCGTAGATCCCCGGAGGGTTCATCTACATCGACATCCATCTCGTCCTCGCTGGGCGGCTCTATCGTGTTTGTGTTCTCGGCGAGAGTACATAGTGCTCCCATATCCGCCATCTATATGTTTAGATTTATTTGATCGAACCGGTAGCTTAGTCGGCCTTCCGTTGCATTCAGCTGCTCCACGCATTCGTTGTTTAGCATAAATACGACCTGCATAGTTGCTCTTTTTGTCGGTTCTGTTTTTAATACCCTCCAGCCTTGAGTATTAATATTCGTGTTGAAGAGCTGAATAAGTTCCAGTATTTTCTCCGGTTCTGCGGGCCTGAATCCCAAAAGAGATTTCTGTGGCACCGATAATTGGTTTTGCGGAGAAACTTGGGCGGAAGACATTTCTGTGCCACCCCTGATATATTCAGAAAATAATTATTCTATTATGTAACCGTTTTCTTTATTTACGTAGCTGCCGCCCTATTACATAAGTGTTCAAGGCTAGTTCAGAACCTCATAAGTATTTTATCTTATCAATTTGATGAAGACGTTGGAAAGAAATTATATTTTAATGATGAAAGGAAAATGAGACGGTCATGGATGATACTGCATCGTGTTCTTTTGAGGTAAGCAACAACATAATTAATTAATTTGAGTCAAAAATTTTAAGAATTACGGAATTTATAGATAAATCACTAATTTCGGGGGAGAGGTGGGTGGGATGGGAAACTCCAAAATACACATTTTTTGCATATTCATTTAAGGTGTCTTGGATTAGAGTTTGATGTCCCTAGGTCTAATGGTTTACGAGATATAGATGATTACGAACGGTGTTACGAAAAATCCCCTGGTCGGAATTGCCAAAATTTTGGCATAAAATAGAATATATTTTTTTGTATTTAAACAAGAAAGCAATGCTAAAGTCGAACTCAACTTAAATACCCTGTACCTCCCACCAAAACGAAAAAACGAAAAAAAAAATTTTTTAATTAATTTTAAAATTATATTAATTAAATTATTTAATTAAATTAAAACAAATTATTCAACACATATACACGATAGTGGAGACATGTTAATGTACAGTTTCAACAGCATGCATTTACATCAGAATCGTGTCTTTGCGTGTTTATACGCGTGTATGTATGCAGCAAAAAGTTGAACCAAAGCAGCAACAACAACAACAGCTGCGGGCAGCGCTGCAAGCTGACCTAAAATGATGACACCTGGCATACGGACAAATAACCACGAACTGGATGTTTATGCCACATTTGAGTTCAAAATTACAGGAGTTAAGAAAAACGCAAATTGCGGGGGAGTAGGGGGTGTATCAGAAAAAAAACACAAACTCGATCTGCATAGGGCTTAGGGGAACTTGGATACCAAGTTTGGTTATTCTAGCTTTTGTACTTGCTGAGATCGTTGCGCTCATACAGACAGACGGACGGACAGACGGACATAGCTATATCGAATTGTCTTGTCATCCTGATCAATAATATATATACTTTGTGGGGTCTGCCACGCCTCCTTCTGTGTATTACATACATTCGCACCAAACTAATATAGCCTTTTACCCTTTGGGTACAGGCTATAAAAAAAAGAGTTTGAATAGCGTAATAGAGCATAAAATAAGGTATCCAAGTTGCATAGTGAATAATTTTTCCTATGACTCTGGAAGTTTGTAACAGTCCTCAAGCTGTTTTTAAATTAAAGCATTCCTGTTTTGTTGTCTTTGTACTAAGTGGTATTTTGATGCCCAATAAATATTGTTGAAACAGTTTAGTTATTAGATTGCTGCAATGGAAAACATAGCCAAAGGTATGTCAAATATTAAACATTAACCTAATTTTATGTTTTGATTTATGTTGTCTTTGTCTTTGTGTGTTGTTGTCGACTCATTGTTTTTAGATGGTAATAACCTAAATGAAATGTTTTTGTGGATTAAAAGTTAGTAATGTAATGGTCTTTACTATAACTAATTGCTATTTGTTCAATAAAACGTGTAGAATACGAATATATTAACCCTCTCGGCTCCTTCTTGTTCCTTTACAAAAAAATTGTGCTTATTGCAGCAAAACTTGTGTTTGGCCACGTAGAAATTGTTGACATT
The DNA here is from genome assembly GCF_003285725.1 of Scaptodrosophila lebanonensis. Classification (NCBI taxonomy): domain Eukaryota; kingdom Metazoa; phylum Arthropoda; class Insecta; order Diptera; family Drosophilidae; genus Scaptodrosophila; species Scaptodrosophila lebanonensis. Next base: position 1,335,979 of record NW_022060738.1, read on the forward strand.
TGGAGCAGCAACAAAGACTCAAAAAACGTATTTAGGCAATGTATGTATATTGCAGAAAATTAAAGCAAAAAGCACATGCCAAGTTGTAATGAAACTCTATAAAATTTAAAAAAAAACAAGTAAAAATGCTAAAGTCGGGTGTCCCGACTTTGAAATACTCTGTACATATGTTTACAAAAATTATAGAAAAACAAGTAAAAAAGCTAAAGTCGGGTGTCCCGACTTTGAAATACTCTGTACATATGTTTACAATAATTATAGAAAATAAAAAAAAATTAAGAAAATAAAAAAAAATTCAATGATCGATTTTACCTTTCTCGGTATTCGAACTCACGTAAAGGGTGTATAATTGCACATTTACATAGCAATTGCATCTGTGTGAGTGTATGTATGCCTATGCGCATCTATTCGTGTCTGTGTAAGCATTTTCGCAGTCAACCAAACAGCAACATCAACAACAGCCGCGGGCAGCGCTTGAGCAGCGCTGCAGCAGCAAATATATTTATGGCTATAACTTCTTGGTAAATCGGTCTATCATAGTGAAACTTGGCATACGGACACATAATTACTAACTGGGGGTATTTGCAAAATTAGTTCGAAATTCCAAGAATTACGGGAGGGAAATTCCAAAACATACATTTTCTGCGTATTCACACAAGGCATCTTGGACTAAAATTTGTTGTAGTCTCCGAGATATAGGCGATTATACGAATGGAAAATCAGGAAAACCCCCATAAGGGGGAAGTGGGGGGAAAATCAAAAAAATAAAACAAACTCGTATAGAATACACACATTACGCATCTTTGTGCAAAATTTGGTGTCTCTATCTCTTATAGTCTCTGAGATCCAGGTGTTCATACGGACGGACAGACAGGGCTAGATCGACTCGTCTTGTCACGCTGATCAAGAATATATATACTTTGTGGGGTCTGCCACGCCTCCTTCTGCCTGTTACATTTTTCAGCTCCCGCAAATCTAATATACTCTTGTACATTTCATGTACAGAGTATAAACACTCGAATTATATTGATTTTATCATGATTATCGAAGTTGATGATTGCAAAATTGCACGCGTTTTTGCAATCTAAAAGACATATATATGCTATAAATATTAGTATATTTAAGTATATGTACTCAATCGATATTTGAATTTTACCGCGATAATGAGCACAGTTGGGTTGCTGGAGAAAACGAACGAAATTTATTTAAGCGAAAGAAGTTCGTGTGTCGTGCTTCAATGCTATTTTACTTGTGAAAGTTATTTTCAAATTATGCTTAGGCCTAGAACAATGCGAGCTTTTCTTACATTCTATCAGCGCGCCTTAACGTTACAATGTTAATCTAAGCTTATACATAGTTCCTTCATTACACTGCTAAAAATGCATTGGCTTACAAATTAAGTTTACAATAAGTCTAATTACAAGCTAACAATTCAAACTTATGACTAACTCCTGCTTCAACATTCCGGCCCCGTTAAAGCGATAGGCTTTAACTTATTGGTAATACGGCCAGCTTATAAATTGGCCACATGCGCCTTACCGTCTTGCCCGACGGTTGTGCGAACCACGCGCCCTGTCAGCCACTTTTGGGGTGGAAGATTGTCCTCGTGGATGAGACTTCCACGTTGGGCTCTCCTTTGGCCCACCGCGTTCGCTGCTGCAGACGTAGTCCCTGGACCAGTTGCGCCAAAGCTGCAGCTTAAGCACCGAAAGTTGCTGCCACCTTTTCAACAACCCGGAGCTGATCCTGCTGTCTGCCCTTCCTGGCTCGGATTTGTGCGGCAGCGAACGTAGAGGCCGACCTATTAGCAGATGGCCTGTAGTCAGGGCCTCGTCGTCGCTTGGATCGCTGCTGAGGGGGGCGAGTTGAGTAGCGCCTCTACCTCCACCAGATGGGTATTCAGCTGTCCTTGCGTCAGATGAGCGTTGCCGACTCCTCTTAGAAGGCGATTCTTGGCGGCCAGTCCTCCGAAGTGTGGTGCTCGCGGCGGAGTGAACACCCAGGCGATCCCTCACTGTGCGACGTACGACACCATCCTGTCCTTCTGGTCTCGGAATGCTGCCTGAAGGTCCTTCAGAGCGTTGCTTGCTCCCACGAAATTTGTTCCTGTACACGCGCTACGGAAGACCCCGTCTGCCGATGAACCTTTTAAAAGAATTTAAAAATGTTTATTATTTTATTTATTTGACTCAGCAACTTTGGTTTGTAGCGGAAGCAATGCACGCAGTTTTTTACTGCCCTTATGCATGCCTCTCGAGCATTGATAAGCCATATTTGTTGCCTAAGAAGGGCAACCATGACTTCGGCACATGCATGATGATTTTCGAAATGCAAGGCGCGAACGAAAAGAGTTTCAAGACGCGAATTTCGTGGCATTAGCAAAGGAAATTTCACGTCGTACGGCAGAGAAGCGTTAAGCAGTTGTCCACCTACTCGCACAAGTTGCAAGTTAACTCCGTTTTGCTCGTACTGGTGCAAGAATGGATTCATGCTCTGATATTTTGGTTGAAGCAATTTTGACGCCTTTAAATTTTCAACCTCCTTCTGAACCGCTTCTATCAGTTTAAGGAAAGCCAATTTTAGCTCACTTGCAGTAAGCAAGCCTCTACTTTTGCATTTCAATTTGAGACAGAACCGATTCACTGTGTGCCACTATACGAACCAGCTTTCTGAAATCGGAGCACCTCCATTTACCATTTACTTGTATATCTGCAAATCTATTGGCGACAAATGTCGACAGCGAAGATGGATCTCGTTTAAGCCAGTACAATGTAACTTGCGAGTCTGACCAAAAATTAATGCTCTCTATTTCAAATTGGGATAACAAGGGCGACACCTGAACAACAAGGCAGAGACCACATTGTTGCCGTTGTCAGTCCGAATGTTGATGCAGCAGCCATAAGCGTGGCTGGATGCATCTGCGAAACCATGCATTTGGATAGTTCGACTTCCGGCGAGACCTACATATCTCGGTATATTGATTTGGTCAAGCTTAAGCAGATTTGACTTGAATGTGTCCCAAAACGTATGCAAGCTCATTGGGATTGCCTCATCCCAATCAAGTTTCTGCCTCCACAAATCCGACCGACAGAATGTTGCGATTAGTGGGCTTCAGAGACTCAAAAGTATTGTCCAAATAATGATAAAAAGTATCACGTTGTGGCGCCCATCTCATACCTAATGCCTTTATCGATTCCGAGATATCGGACGGCAACGGCTTTTCGTCGCCACTATTGGCAAACAAGTCAGCGTGACTTGATGCCAATTTGGCTAACTGGAAACCACCAGATTCCAATATTTCTGACACTTGTTTGCAGATGACTTTTAGGTCTGCCAAAGTGTCAGCTCCTGTGATCATGTCATCGACATAAAAGTCGTTTTTTATGACGTGAGCTCCAATTGGGTGCGAACTGCTGTACCAATCCCTCAGTTCGAAAAGGCATCGAATCGCCTAAAAGTGCCGAAGCCGTTCCATAAGTGATCGTGTTCAGATCTTCAGATGCATTTTGTCGCCACTTCAGCCACTTCTACTTGCCAGTACATTTTAGAAATTTCGGCACTTACTGCGTATCTATGCAGCCGAAAATTAACTAGAGTGGCATATAAGTCCGTCTGAATTGTAGCACCTACCATTAACGTATCGTTCAGTGACACTAGCGGTGAGGTGTTGCGTCGAAAACTACGCGCAGCTTAGTGGTGCTACTTTCAGGCCTCAGAACGCACTGATGAGGAATATAACAGTGTAGTTCTAGAGGAGTACCAACAAGCTCTGACATGTGACCGAGATCTAAATATTCTTTCATGAACTTATTGTACATGTCATGTGAGCTTTCATCTTTAAGCAGCCTGCGCTCCAACTATAAGAAACGCCTTTTTGCTGTCTCAAAGGAATGACCAAGCAAATTAGGGTTTCTTTTGAAGGGAAGTTTTACTTCGAAACGGCCAAAAGGTAGTTTACGGACTGTTTGGACTGTATGGGACTTGCTCTAACTCTTTAAAACGTTGAACCAGAGAATCGAGAGAACATTCATTTTCTTGGATGGCAATATTACATATTGCTGACGCAGAAGGTGCCCTTTGGGAAGTGTGGGACCGAGTTTTATTTGGCCAATGCACAGAAGCTCAAAATATGTTTCGGCTCCCAGCAGCAGGTCTATTTTAGCTAGTCTGAAAAACTCAGGATCAGCCAGTTCGATATTTGGTGGTACCTGCCACTGGTCGAGACGCACGGCATTCTTGGCTGACAAGCAGATATTGAGCTTAGTACCCAAAAATCTGCCACGAAACTGTATGCCGTGGTGCGTGACTGAACACAAGTGTTCTATGCCGAACCGAATTGTTCGACTGGCCAACTGTTAAAATATTTAGCGCACTATTTTCTCGGCGTAAGCGTAAGCGTTGAGCCAGCGACTCCGACATATAGTTGACTTGGGACCCAGAGCCCAACAATGCCCTAGCAACCTGAAACTGGCCAGTCCTGTCCTTAACTTTTACAAGTGCTGTAGTAATTATACCTGATCCTTGCTTTGGACATGGCTAACATATACCTCACTGGTCGGATGCGATGTTGCCGCATTATTGGCACCTTGCCATTCATACCGATGAAGCAACGTATGATGAGCCTTTGAACAGACTCGACATTTGGAAGCCTTGCACCATGACCTATTTTTAGGCAATTTATACACAACTTTTGCGCTTTGATGAAAGTGAAACGCTCTGCAACAGGAATTGCTGCGAAAGGTTGACAATCAGCTATGTCGTGGTTTGCTGAGTTGCAGTAGTTGCACTTGCGCGCAGATCTTGTTTCAGTTTTTGCACAAGAGAATGCCGATTTGGCTTGGCGCTTGCCTAATTCTGGCTTTGGCTTGCCTTTGCTCTTAGTTGCTTCTTCTCCAGATAAATACTGATAGCGCCTATTCAGTTGTGCCGCGCAATCAGCCCAAGATGGCAGCTTATTATAATCCAGTTGCTCCTCAAACCGTGATTTGGTGGTATTGTCTACTTTAGACATCACCAAATGGATTAAGACTGCGTTCAGAATTTCTTTATCGTGACCAATTAACAATAACGACGCATATACAGCTGATACTGTATCTGTCAAAGAGTATTAGCCATTTATTGTCATAAACTGACTTAAGACATGCAAGAGCCTTTCATAATTGCAGTCTGTTATTGGGAATGCCTTTATTGTATCTAACGCTTCATCGGACAGACACCAAACCAAGTGGTTGAATTTTTCAACATTTGACAACGTCTTATCGGTAGGCTCTCATACAAATTTATAAAGCTTTTAAAATCAGCGTGCTTGCCGCTAAACTTAGGCAAGCGCATCTGACGAATCCATAATGAACGCCTTATATTGCCTTCTCTGTACCGGCAACCAACAAAAAGGAAACATTGAGTTAACAGTGCAAGAATATTTACGTACCTATGCGTTAATTTAAGCGCAAGCGTAAGTACAATGTTTAGGCACGTATCTAGTTTGCAGATTCTTAAGTTTAATATTATGTAGCGCGCTAGCAGCCAAAGAGATTTGCAATTGCAACAAGAGAGCGCTTGATCAATCTCTTAAGCTACCCTATATATATATATATATATATATATATCCATAATCCATATATATATATATATATATATATATATATATATATATATATATATATATATATATATATATATATATATATATATATATATATATATATATATATATATATGCGATAATGAACATTATACATAGTTCCTTCATTACACTGCTAAAAATGCATTGGCTTACAAATTAATTTTACAATAAGTCTAATTACAAGCTAACAATTCAAACTTATGACTAACGCCTGCTTTAACAATGATCATGTTGAGTATTGTTTGAAACTGATACGGTCGAGCAATCCCTGTACCCAGTCAAATTTCTGGCACTGAATTATGTGCGCCCATAGCAGAAGCAAAATTAACAAATTTATATAAACTTTATATAAACGTGTATAGACTAGTGACTACTTGTAGGAGCGTCTACCTACCAAGTTTGGTTAATATGTATGCGCTCAGCTTATACCGAAGTGAGTGAATGTTGGTCTTATCGGTTATATGAAGCTATATGAATTAGCGAAAATGCAACCAAACTTGATATGCTATCTTGAGAAAATATGCGTAAACTTAATTTAGGGTAAATATCTTAAAATTTCCAATTAATGCTCAAATTTTAGCAATTCCGAGCAGTGTGGATTTTTGGGAAAATCAAAGTCATCTGTATAGAATAAAGCATAAAACATACTGTTAAATCAGTTTATCATTATGAAATGATATGGAACTGTATCTATGTGAGTGTATGCATGTCTATAGCATGCATGCATCCAGTGCATTGTTTAACCAAAGCAGCAGCAACAGCTACGGTCAGCGCTTTGCCAAATATTAAATTTATGGCTATAACTTCCTTTTAATATGTCTTCAATATGTCTGGACTTGTTGTAAGCACATAAACTCGCCTAATGTAGACTGGTAGGAATCAATATCAACCTTTTGACAATGCACGCTGATACACATCACTTGAAAAAACATCCACTGGTGTAGATGTAACGGCACGTATAATTAACAAGGATTAATGATAGTTCAATTCTCCGATGTCGACGAACTAGAGTATACAATCGAGCTTGGGATTCCACTCGCGCACTGACTTCTTCTTGCGTTACACACATCGATTTGGCAGCTCCGTTGCCTACGAGTCGTGCCTTGAAGCGCTCAACTTTTCACAGGGAGTCACGTTTGAAGCTACCAGGTTACCCAACTGCACGCTGATCCATGTGAGTGACATGTTCTTGAACATAGCATACAGGAAGGTCTTCTGCAACAGTATCTTCATTGGTCTGACCATCACAGCGCTCATCGAATATAATATCCCGCCTCTCGACAATCGCCCTTTCTGGGTCATGCAGCCATCATTTGCTTATTCATTTCCTACTGGATTTAATTTACCTTTACGGGGATCCTTTTCAAGTGCAACTGCAATGGAACCGAATATGTACCTCATGGAAGAAGTATATGTGAATAAATATTTGAATGTCTCCCATCTTTAGTTGTACCGGTACATTTGTTTTTGGTATGCAGAAGTGTGTAGTTGTAGTCTATTTTGAGAAAAACTTTGCAAAATTCTTCTTTGGTCGCCATTCTTAAAACCGTTTTCATAAATTTGTTTGGCGTCAATTGATTTACTTAGGAAATAAATATATATGTGCAAACAGTGATACGAGTGCTTTTGACGGTCAGTGTGCTACAAAGTTGATGTCTTTTCATTAAAAAGTGTAAAATATATTTGAAAGAACGTAAGTAAACTAGTGCACGTGTTTTTAAATATTGAATGTTCATACGAAATGTGGATTTTACCTAAAATGCCACATGGAATGCATTTAATCGAGCGAATGATCGAGGCTTAATAAGAAGAAAAGGTACAAAAATAGCTGACAGAGTCAATCGACATCGAAACACAATAAAAAAATTTCCTTAAGAACCCTGATTCTTATGGTGAGATCAAAAGGTACGGAAACCAACCAACATTGACGAACATTGTAAACGGGAAATTAGGCGTCTTGTTGTTCAAAAGTACATGTCTTGCAACGAGATAAGGGGTCATATAGATCTCAATGTTACTAGAAGATGATTCCACCAAATTCTGGTTGAAAATATCAACGCTTAATATACTTCCCGAGAGCCAGTACTTAAGCTACTTCCATTTCCGTCGGGCTCGTTTATCATTTGCTGAAAAGCACAAATTTTGGATAAATAAATTTCGCAATACTATTCTTTCCGACGAGAAAAAAAATAACTTAGATGGCCCAGATGGCCAAACTAATTACTAAAACTATTAGCCAAAGTTTATAGGAATGCTCGCCAATTTGACACAATAAAACAGCTTAAAGATGTTTATTTATTTATTTAAATCAACAAGTGGGTTTGTCGATTTATTCAATAACAATATATAAGTAATAACATTTTATATATATATTAAGATCTAAAATTAAAAATTCAAATATGATTAATATAACATAGTCTCAACTTAAAAGATAAGAAAGCCTACGAAAAAGCTGTACAATAACGTCTATAAATGCCCCCGACACGTTGGGGGAATTTTATTTTCCAGTTGGCCAGCTATGCCCCGATTCACAGCCATATGTGGTCAGAGACATTATAGACCTAACAATCTAAACAAATAGTATGATGTAGAAGAGGAAAATTAATTCTACTTAGGAGCTAATTAGAAAAAGTAAGGAGTAGAAAGAGACAGAGGTAAAGAGGGAGAGAAAGGAAGAGGAAGAGAACGGGGAAGAGAGAAACAGGGAAAGAGAACGATGGAACAAGAAAGACAAAAGGAGAAAGAGGGAAATCTCCAACCTGGTGGGGGAAAGTTTTAAGCCAGTCCAGCCAGCTATGCCCCGACTCACAGCAGTATGTGGTCAGAGATTTCCACGGAGATAACTATAAAGAATAACTTTCATAGAATAAAGAGAGAGTTCTGTTGAAAGTAAATGAGAAAGCTCATTATAATTGGAACAAATGACTCGAAAACGATTGTGCACCTAGACAAGACGAATGGCAAATAATTCCTTGTTGCTCTACAAGGAACGGAAAAATTAAGGCGACCTAAGAGGGAAGAGGAGTCAACCTCGCCGATAATCAACTTGTGGAGAAAAACTACTCCAAGAACAGTCCTACGATTTACTAAAGAAGGAAGGTTTATAAGCATCAGCCTGCTAGAGTACGATGGCAAGCGGAGGTTGGGATCCCAGCTTAAACCACGTAGAGCAAAAAGAAGGAATTGCTTCTGAACAGACTCAATACGTTCCTGTTGCTTTCTATACTGCGGGCACCAAACGCATGAGCAGTATTCAAGCACAGGGCGTACTAGTGCAGTGTAAAGAAGCTTAGTGCTATATGGGTCATTGAATTCCTTGGACCAACGTTTAATGAATCGAAGTAATCCCATAGCCTTATTGACAATACTAGATATGTGAAGGTTGAAGTTCAATTTGGAATCAAAAAGAACTCCAAGGTCTTCAACAGTCGATATACGCTGCAATGGCACATTGTCAATCGTATACGTGACTAAATGGGGCAAAGTTCGGTGAAATGTCATGAACTTACACTTAGCGCAATTCAGGTACAAGTGGTTAGCTAAGCACCACGATTGCATGCAGTTCAGATCATCCTGCAGGCGATGACAATGAGTATGGTCATCAGCATACATATAGTAAGAATATGAGAGTGTGACAAGGTAGAGGGGAGGTCATTAATAAATAATGTAAAAAGTAAGGGGCCAAGATGGCTACCTTGAGGCACACCTGATGATGCAAACACGGGCTTAGAAATGTGCGACCTAATCCGTTGGGTCCTATTTTTTAGATAAGACGAAATCCAACTCAAAAAAGCGGAGGGAAATCCTATACGACTTAGCTTAAAGAGCAGAAGATCATGGTTCACAGAGTCAAATGCTTTACTGAAGTCAGTGTAAACGACATCAGTCTGCATTTTTAGAGTAAATGCTTCATTTACCAAGGAAGTAAATTTCAGCAAATTGGTCGTAGTAGACCGTCTCTTAATAAAACCATGTTGAGCAGGAGATATGACAGATTTGCAGAGATGCTGCAAAGTGCCGCAAACTATTTTTTCAAATAATTTTGGTATAGCGGACAACTTTGCAATACCTCTGTAATTCGAAATATCAGACTTACCACCCTTTTTATATAAAGGAATTATAAAAGATTCTCTCCAAATAGTTGGAAAGATTGAGGAACCAAGTGACAGATTAAAAAGTTTAAGTAATGGTTGTAAAAGGGAACTAGAACACTCCTTGAGAACACAACTAGGAATATTGTCTGCTCCAGGAGAGTATGAAGATTTTAAGGATTTGATAGCAGAGAGTAGACAGCTATCAGAAATTATGGGAGCGTAAATAGTGTGAGAAGATGAAATGCTATAAGGATAAGAGTTATTACTAATAGAAACAGAGGAATAAGTTGATTGGAAGAAGTTGGCAAACAAGTCAGCAGCTTCAGAATCGTTGCTGGCTTTTTTGTCACCAAGCAAAAATGACGAAGGAAGGGAAGCAGATTTACGTTTAGAGTTAACGAACTTATAGAATTGTTTAGGGTCCTGTGCAAATTGTATCTTGCATCGGGCAAGGTAATTATTATAACATCGTGAATTAAGGAGAGCAAAATTGGATTTCGCTAAAGAGTATTTATAGAAGTCAATAGATAGGCCCGACTGCTTATACTTTTTAAAGCATCTAGATTTAACATTTTTGAAGTTGGAAAGTCTTGGTGAAAACCAAGGAGGTTTTGATGACGCAGACGAAATTACACGTTTTGGGATGCAGACATCAAAAAGAGCATTAATAGTGTCATAGAAAAACTTTACGGCTATGTTGATGTCAACAACACTATACAAATAGGACCAATTAGTTGCTGCAATAAGTTCGTTTAGCAAAGAAAAATTTCCTTCGCGAAAGCACAGACTAGTATTTTTGGGAATAAGTGCTGGAGTAGAGGTAGGGTTTGAAATGGAGAGGGAGATTTGCAAAGTAGGGTGGTAAGAATCTTCAGTATAAGGGGAGAAGACCTACAGATAACTGTACTAGCAGGGTCGGTGACAAAGACGATATCAGCATTCTGCTTAAGTGATTAGGTATAGAATTAATTTGGAACAATGAAAGGTCAAACAAGCAGTCTAAACAGGCATGCTCTGCCGAGGGTAACAAATAATTAGACTGATTGAAGAATGACCATTCAATGTTAGGCAAATTAAAATCACCTACCACAACGAACGCGTCACTGTCACGTAGGAGATTAGAGATTCCTTTTATACAGGTTATATGTTCCATTTACACCTGTATATCAGAAGAGGGAGGTATATAAGAACAAGAGATGTCTAGTGCAAAAGACGGAAAAGATACTCTTACAGCAACAAATTCAACATCATTAGGTACATTTACATCAATTATTTCCGACCGATAGGAGGAATTGACTGCAATCAGTACGCTTCCGCCACGTCGAGCCGGACGATCTCGTCGAAAGATACAAAAATTATCTGATAAAATTTCGTGGGATTTAACCACGTCTCTGAGAACGCAATAATATCAGATTCGAACGAAAAACTACTAAGAAATAAACTACTGAGCTTGGACACAATACCCCTAACATTCTGATATAGAATGTTTAACGAAAGTGGACGAGCTCCTAGTTTTTTGAAGTCGAGCTTGAGGTTGGCTGCGAAGATTGGCCAGCAGACTGTAAGTTGACCGGCAAAGAGCGAGCTCGTTTTTTCTGCCTAAACTCATGTACAATCATTTGTGGCGGCCAACATTTTGGGTCACAAATAGTTGTAAATGATTCAGGTGGTACACTTATTTTGAACGAGGCTATTTCTCGGGGCTCGGAAAAGCTAAACTTAGAAATAGATACAGCAACTGTCGACTTACTTGCGATATAGGCAGCGATAGTCTCACAAGAAGTATCAGGGGACAACCGAGACACGAAAACTTGCTTTCTAGGAGCTACCACTGTGAGAGACGGGGGCAGAGGAAGGGCTGTGACTACCGCACCTTCTACAGCTCCTGAAGAAACTATAGGAGGTGGTGCCGACGTTTTAGAAGAAGCCCTTGTTCTTACAGGTTTAGATATATTAGGCATAGAAGGAGCTACCAACGGGGCAAACATAACATGAGCCGGCAAAGGCAGAGGGGAAATTTCAAATAAATTTCCAGGCGAAGTAGACAATGAAATTGCCAGCGACACATCTACATTTAATAGCGAGGGAATCGGAGAAGCTATCTGAGCCGAGCTAGGTGGCACCTCTAAGAATTGAGGTTCAAGCCTACGCTTGGGAGGAGATTCGAACTTATATTTACTAAGCAAGTCGGTCCCTGTGTCAAACTCACTTGAGAGTTGCTTAGTAATTCTATGCAAGCTCAAAAATTTATTTCTCACATTGTCATACATACGAGAGAAATTAAATTGTATGTCTATGCAAACAGGGCATGACCATTTCAAACCACCACAACCTTTTTTAGGCGAGTAAATTTTATCAAGGTCACGACCACTTAGTCCAGCACACTTAATATGCATAAAATTCTCGCACAACCAACAACTTACAAATCGTTGTTGTTCGGAATCAATTGCATCCTTAATTGTGCATATATTATATAATTAAGTGAGTATTTAAAAGTCGTGATTTTAGCTTTACACTTGTTATTTATTAATTTATTTACGATGTATATTTATGTTTGCGCATATCTATAAAAATTATTTTATTTCATTTGGTCGTCTTATTTCAGAGAAGAAACTCTCAACAGAAACTTATTTATAACTGGATCGGAAGAAGACTGTTTGCCTTTGTCATTTGTTCTTTTGTTTAGAGCACATGAGTATATAGGAAAAAAACAAACATGTACTAGCGATGGTGGCGAATTTCTACATTTTATTATTCAAGCAATTCTACCTAATTTGTGTGCACCTATATATAACTCTTGCCGCAACCACACATTGGAACATATTGAACAGGTATGTTGTTTCTCAAAAAATAAAATAAGTGGAGCAGCTAAAGTCGGGTGTCCCGACTTTGAAATACTCTGTACATATGTGTAAAATAATTATAGAAATTAAAAAAATTAAGAAAAATAAAAAAAAATTCCATCCATTTTACCTCCATTGGTGTTCGAACTCACGTAAAGGATGTATAATTGCACATTTATGTAGGAATTGTGTGTATGTGAGTATATGCGCGTCTATTCGTGCCTGTGTAAGCAAGTATGCAGCACAAAGATAAACCAAAGCAGCGACAGCAACAACAGCTGCGGGCTGCGATTGAGCAGAGAGAACCTATATATGGCTATAACTTTCCTATCATGATAAAACTTGCCATACGGCCTAATCATAATCACGGAGTGGACGTTTGCCAAATTTAAGTCCAAAATTCTGAGAATTACGGGAGTTATGGAAAATTCCTAATTGTAAAGGAGAGGTAGGAGGTAGTGAATTAGCGTAAACACATAATGCATTTTTGTTCAAAATTTGGTGTCTCCAGCTCTTATAGTCTTTGAGATCCAGGTGGTCATACGGACGGACAAACAGACAGACAGACATAGATGACTCGTCTTGTTATGCTGTTCTGGCAACACCAAAACCTAAGATGAGACCGAAAAGCTGGAGGTATGGCAGTTTCAGCATAGAGGCCGATGTTCCCATCGCACACCGATGTTCCCATTCCCACAAGATTTTTTAAAGTGTCCAATGCCACGAACTTCCTTTCAGCATTTCAACGCACTGAGTAAGCCTGAGGCAATTATTTCTCATAAAGCAGTTGTTTTAGGTCCCCATGCTGAGGTTTGTCAATTTTTTAATCCTTTCCAAGCACTTAAACTTTTTTTTCGAATCTTCTCTCTAGTTATTTCATTAATTACATTTAACTATTTAAATTACGGCCCTAACAGTTATTGCTGGGTGCGGAGGTCTCTTCGCCGGAGTTATGTATGACCAGCTTAGCTAGCAAGTTAAATATTGCACAAGTTCCGAAGCTTAAGCTAATACTTTGCTTTCAGCTTGGCGATTTCATCTTTAACAGATTCCACATTTTCATTCCGTATGTACCTGGGTTCCCCAGTGATGGTTTTCAGTATCTTCGATTAAGATATCTCGATTAACTACAAATTACTAATGGAAGCGTTTCTGCATAGTTCAGCGCCATATGTTCAAATTGGTTTGAGAACTGCATTGTTGAAGAGTTTTACTGGTGAGCGGACGTTTATAAGCCAATATAGATTACTAGCTTTTAGTTTCAGTTGATCTCTTTTCGCTTCGATGTGTTTGCGCCAAGTAAGTCGTTTATCCAAATGGATACCGAGGTATGTTACATCGTTGTTTTGTGGAATAATAATTTAGAATAATGTTGTTTAGCGACAATGGAGGACAAGTTTGTTTGTTTAGGTAAAGGTGACATGTTTGCACTTTTGCTCTTTTACATGTGATCGCTCAGATCAAGCGAAATTGCCGGTAGGCAAAGTACAAATGGTCCTCGTCGCCACGGTCCAAACAAAATGTATATATAAGTCGATTATAGACTTATATACAATAAAGCATTACCGAAAGAAAAAATATGTACGAACGAACTGCACGAATCGACTTCCAATTTTTAAGTGTTTATTGTTATCCATGCAAGGCTTAGCACACGCATAACAAATTTGTGGACCTTTTGTTAACAGCGAGAGAGAATTAATTTACAGCTGCTAAATTAAAATGAGCGCACTTACAATTATTGCTTACAAGAACTTAAATCTATAATTCAAATGTTTTCCAACAAACTTAAATCTATGAAATGACCAAACATTGGCCGTGTTGAAGCTATTCGCTTCAAGAAAGCTCGACAGGTAGAGGCGCCAAGCTGAATTGCCCTGTTTAATACGCCCGCCTTCGTCCTTACTATTGCCACGCGCATTTTTCCATCTGCGCCTTTTATCGTCTCTTGGACGACTCCCAGCAACCACTGCTGAGGCGGCGCGTTGTCCTCATGGACGAGCACGACTGCTTCGGTCTCCAGATTTGTTCGACCTATTGCCCACTTTTAGCGCTGCTGCAGGCTTAGCAGGTAGTCTCTGGACCAGTCTGCCCAAAACCGCTGATTGATGCCTGAAATCAGCTGCCAGCCTTGCAAGTAGGTCAGCTTGTCATCTCTCACGCGATGCCCTGACCCGGCTGGCAGTGGTACGAGCGTTTCGCCTATGAGTATGTGAGCTGGAGTTATCGCTTCGCCGTCAGTGGGATTCGCTCCGTCCACCACGATTGGCCGCGAATTAAGGATGGCCTCCACCTCTACCAGGACGGTCGCCAGCTCGTCCTGCCCCAGCTTGGTGCTTCCTATGGCCTTGAAGAGGAGTACCTTTGCCGACTTTACGGTCGCTTCCCATAGGCAGCAGAAATGCGGCGCTCGAGGGGGAATAAACTCGAACGTTATTCCCTTCGTGGCAGCATACGACGTGATGGCATCCTGGTTGCTGATGAAGCTTGCCCGGAACTCGCTGGACTGCTCCACGCGACCCTCAAAGCTGGATAAACACATTATAAAAGAATTAGCAGTCACGTCAGAAATGATATTAATGTGCACATCTTTGGATGTAAAACAAACGAAGACGGCAACGTACATCTTGGCGCTCTGCCACGTATTCCCAGCGTGACAGGAACTGGACTACAAAAGTCCACTCCGCTGACTTCAAACGGCCTACATCCATGTAGCCGATCAGCGGGTAAAGTTCCTATTATTTGGTTGGCTAGTATTGGTTTGTATCGAAAACAATGCACACACTTGCCTCGCGTTTACCAGTCAAGTATTCTGGCGAAGAATAACCAAGAGCGCTCGGTAAGGTGCAAGTACCGCAGATATAAATTTACAAATCGCCATCTTTTGGCATGAGTAATGGGAATTTCGCATTGTGGGGCCACGGCGCTTTGAGTAAACAGCCGCCAATTCGTACCAGCATTAAAGTTCGCTTTCCATACTGATAAGGACTCAGAAATGGATTAAGCTTCTAGTACGACGGTTGCAGGATCACCGACTTATCCAATTTGACTATTTGGGCTGCAAAAGCCGTATGCTGAACTACGTGCACAATGGCCAAAAAGGCGACGTGTAATTCAACCGAAGTTCGTAGAAGTGATATGTGTTCCGTTTATAAATCGGAACATGTACGACACTATGCGGAGAATTTTCAAATACGACGATGACCTTTTAATTAAATCCAAAATTGGATTTGAAGCATTATCGGCCGTGATGAGAACCGTCGCATTCTTCCGCTTCTCCAGCACTTATTGCTTTTTGGTCAACTTAATGTGAGAATTAGTTGGCCAAAGGTTCTGGTCACATTGTAAAAACTTTGGACGACCAAACCAATGTGAATCAATCAATTCTGCAGTGGTACAACCACGCGAAGCTAGGTAGGTAGGTAGGTAGGAGCGACACCTAGGGTATATACCCCGACTCACTTAGGCCCTAGAAATTGGCCCGTTGTGATACCGCATGGACAAGTCCACTTCCCAAATGCCCGTGTTTGGCTGCATGTCTGCGCGAGTATTACGTCCATCCAGCTTCCTGGATGAACTTGAAAATTTCTATCGGCTTTCTGTTTGCTAGTACCGATAGATTTGGGAGGAGGCTGGCTCCTAGGAAGCGTTGTCTTGTCCTTGGCAAAGCCGGGCAGTTGCAGAAGAGGTGGGTTACAGTTTCCTCCTCTTCCACGTCTCTGCAGCTTCTACAGAAATCGTTGTGATAGAGTCCTAGTCTGGCGGCATGGGTGCCCACCAGTCCACCATCGAGTTCGACATGATGGCATTAAGGGATTTTATAGCCGCTTGGCTATCCGAGTATATGCAGATTTCTCTGATATGTGTGGTTGGGTTTGCCAGTATAAGAAGAGCTTCTTGAATGGATATGATTTCCGCCTGGAACACACTGTAGTGATCCGGTAGCCTGAAGGCTCTTCTGATGCCGAGTTCTTCGCAGAAGACACCCCCGCCTACGCGGTTATCCAGCTTAGAACCGTCTGTATATATTTTGATGGAATTGGTTGGGCCTGGCGGGCCGAAGTTCCAATCTTCTCTAGAGGGAATGATGGTGTGAAATGGAGTATGTGGATACTCCTCTGGGATGCAGTGGTCAGTGACTGAGGGGATAGTGTCATTTCCTCTCAGAATTTTGGCATGACCAAAGCATTCTTCTGACCACTGGTTGGTTTCTCTCATGCTAAGAGCCGCCAGCGTGGCGTTCATCTTCCCCATGAGATGTATTGGGAGTATTCCCAGAATTGCATCTAGTGCATCTTTTGGAGTAGTGCGTAGAGATCGAGATCGATAGTTTAGCCTGTCGCTGAACTTTATTAAGTCTTTGAAGAGATGAGTTTTTCGTAAGTGATGGCCACCATATGGAGACACCATATAAAAGTATGGGTCTGATTATTGCAGTATTATGCCAGTGGACCACGTAGGGGGCCATGCCCCATTTCAGTCCAATGGATTTTCTGCAGGTATATAGTGCGATTGTGGCTTTCCTCACTCTAGTCTTCAATGTTCAGATTCCAGTCCAGCTTCCTATCTAGTATCAAGCCTAGATATTTGGCTGAACTGCTGAAGGATAATGGTACCCACTTTAGTAATGGGGGACGAAGAGGTGGGATTTTGTATTTCCAGCTCTGTTTTGCTGGGATTTACACTTAGGCCACTTGACGTTGCCCAAGTTGAAAGTGTGCTTAATGCATCAGTCATGCGTTCGCACAAAGTTTGAGGGATCCCCCTATCCCTTCTAAGGATCGTAGGATTGAGTTCACCGCCACGTTCCATAAGAAGGGTGAGAGTACACCGCCCTGAGGCGTTCCGCCACTCACATATCTGGATACCGTGGACAGCCCCAGTGTAGACTTGATGGACCGCCTAGTAAGAAGCTAGTAAGAAGCTCCCCAGGTCTGTGAGTGAGCTTGTGATGGCGCTTGGAGACTCATTTTTGAAAGCACCTTTTATGTCTAGGAAGGCGATTAGTGTGTATTGTTTGATTTTAAGAGCCTTTTCGATGCCCGAAGTGTCAGCATGAAGTGCCGTTTCTGTGCCTTTGCAGAAGGCGTGTTGAGAGCTTGAAAGCTCTGAGAGCGGGATCTTGCTTCTTAAATAGAGACCCACTAGTCTCTCGAATGTCTTTAATAGAAAAGATGAGAGACTTATCGGTCTGAAATCTTTCGGGGTAGTGTGCGAGGCTTTACCTGCTTTGGGTATGAAGACCACTCTTGATCTAAGCCAAGCTTCTGGGATATTCCTTGTCAGGAAGATTTTGTAACAATTCTCTGCCAGCCATCTGATGCCAGTATTTCCTGCGTGAATTAGCTGCGCCGGAATGATGTTATCCGGTCCTGCTGACTTATAGGGCTTGAAGCTTTTTATTGCACATCTATTATTATTTTCAGATAGTAGATAGGGTGGCGTTTGAGATGGACCCGCGCTTGCTGAATAGCTGGTTGGTTTGATGCTTGTAGAGCTGGGAAAATGGGTGCCTAGAAGCAGCTCTAGAGACGCTTGACTCGAGGTCGCCCAAGTCTTGTCTGGCTTCTGAAGGTAACCTAGCGTTGAGGGAGTTTTTGAGAGGACCTTCCTTAACCTTGCGGCGTCGGAGGTGTTCTCGATATCTGAGCAGAAGTTCTGCCATGAAGATCGTTTTGCCTGTCTGAGCATTTTCTTGTATTCTGACAGGCTTTGTTTGTATGCATACCAGTGTTGCTCTCCCCCTTGGGATCTGGCTGCATTGAAGAGTTTCCTGGCCTTTTTTCTTGACTCACTGACCTGTGGAGTCCACCAGGGAGGCTTGAGTTTGCCTCATGGTTTCCCAGTGGGGCATGATTTCTGCAGCGCGATATCGCACGCTGTGGTGAATTGATTTATTAGCGTCGAGGTGAATTCAACTGTATCTGGGCCCTCGGGAGGGTAGTTTGGAAGTATATTACTTAGATGATTAGAATACAAAGACCAATTTGTGCGTCTAGGATTTCTAGCCGCGATTGGTCTTTCATTCTTTAGAGATTCTTCGAATTGAATGTTTTTGTGGTCTGAGAAGGAGTGTTCTAATAGGACTCTCCATTTGGAAATACGATTGTAAAGTGCGTCTGACGCCAAAGTGAGGTCAAGAACCTGGCTTCGGTTCCTTACCACAAAAGTTGGATCTGATCCAGCATTACATAAAAATATGTTAGTAGACAGGATGTAGGTAAAAATGAACTCACCCCGTACATTGGTATCAGTGCTACCCCACTGACTGTGATGAGTGTTGGCATCGCATCCTATGAGCAGATCTATGTTGTTCTGCCTGCTGTCCTCTATTATCTGTCTTGTCAACAGAGGTGGAGGGTTAGCTTTCTCGTAAGCCATGTAGACTGAGAATATTCTTAGAGGCTTTGGCCTAGCCTCAATGCATGCCGCTGTGTTATCTTCATCACTAAAATTGGATAGCAGAAAAATGTTTATGTTTTTCTTGATTAAGGTTCTGGTCTTGTCTGAGCTTTTCGCTGTAATCAGTTTATACTCCTTCGTCCCCAATCCAGAAACCTTGCCCCTACGGACCCAAGGTTCCTCAAGGGCATCTACCTCTATCTCCACCACTGTCCTATCGGCCTCGTCGACGTCCAGGATGAAGTCGTCATCGTCGTGGCCTAAAGTAGCGAACCCTTTCGCCAGTTCGGAGGTGTCGGAGGAATATCCTTCAAGGATATCCGATTTGTAGCCATACCTGCCCAAATTTCCACATCTGGCCAGCTCGTCCACCGATTCCTTATTGATAATTAGTACGATCTGGCGCGTGGTCCCTTCCGCCTCCTACCTTGACCGCGCTCCAGTCGTCCGTTTTCAAACTAGGGTTGCAGATCTGAAACACTCCGGATCTCTTCTGGCTTTTCTGGTTTGGCCGATACCCTGAACCTGGCACGATGTCTACTGGGTATGTCAAACCAGTCCACTGCTACTAATTTTGCACATGGGTACACTTCACCAAGCGCTGCTATTGATTTTTTATACGCTTCGGCCGACCGCTTGTCGTGACAAGCGATGGCCTTGACTCTGCCCTGATGCCAGCCTGCATCATCGCAGATCGGTGGTGGTTCTCCATTTGAGACCTTTGCAGTATGTCTGCTGCGCGTCTTTTGACAAGAAACGTCGTTTTTGTTTTTGTTGGTGGCATCGCCGAAGTGCCTGGCACTGCAGAGTTACCAGCAACCTCCCCTTCGACTGCTGGCTTAGCTGCTTCGCATTCGAGGTGGAGGGTGTCTGCTGCTCTCCAGATTCTGAGACAACCGATTGGCTTGTCTGATTGTCTCCACCTGCACTGGCAGCAATGGGATGGGAGCTGTTGGGAGTTCCCTGGAGTTCCCTGGTGACAGTCAAGTCTATGACCGTTTGGTTTGAGGGATTAGAAATCCCGTCCGGTTTATGACGAGATCCGGTCTCAGTGTTTTTGTTAGTTTTGTTAGGTTTTGTTTTTTTGAAAGGTTGCATGTTTGGTCCCACGAGTAGACGGGAAGGGGTGGGTCACCCGTGGCATAGCCCGGGTACCAGAGGAAGCCTGACTTAAAACTGGAGGTCGGCAGGTGTCCAGAGTTCGCATAGGCTAAGCACCCGCTCAGCCACGTATCCATTAGCCTACGCTGTTCCGCTTTGGATTGGATAAGTTTATAGAGTTTTCAGCTCTCGTCCGACTACCATTAGTCAGCACCATCTGGCAGAGACATGATCGTGCCAGGGGCCTGCTTCCAGCTGCCCTCGCGATGAGAGTATGGTCGCACTACCAGTGGTGTATCACAAATTGGTGATTACACGTTGATCCCCTTGTGATACCCATCGGCTAACGGCCAGACAATTTGTTTCGCTAATAACTTTTCTTAGAATTAACTGATTTAGATTACAACGATTATTTTAAATATATTATCAGGAACAGAAATTTTGAATGAAGAAATGTTACGCTTATACTTAAACATGAATTTCGAAACTAAAACGTCATCTGCTAAGTAAGAAGGAACGTTTTGGCAAATGTGCAGTTTGATGGCATACAATACAAAAATCGACGGTGTGGCGGGACACCAAATAAGGCACCAGGATCATGAAGAGCAGAAGAAGAAGTCGGGCGTCTTGGAGTAGCAGTGATGGGAACCGCCGCAGAACAGCCAGCGGTAACAGGAAAATCCGCGATAGAATCACTGGCGTCAACGGCAGCATTCACGTCGGTAATAGTATTGGCAATTGACGTGGCTGAAGAAGCACTCAGAACAACCTCTTCGCTGGTTATAGAAATAGTAAGAGATCGCGAAGATGAGGCGCTCTACCCAAGAGAAGACGTGGAAGGTGTAGCAAATGTTTCAAGGATAGGTTTGGGTTAGCCGGTGTAGAAAGTGATGCACAATTTGTGTTGTTATCCGGGATTACACGTTTGTTGGGCTGGGATATAGTTAAGTTTCGTTTCTTCATTTTTGGAGACTCGGACAGTAGCTTAAGACCAAGAAACGTCGTTTCCAACGATACAAATTTTTCGTGGAAAACTTGAAACTCGGCACTTTTATACTATTATGCTTCATAAACTGACGCATTTCGGCAGCAATACTACGACATTTTTCAGAAAACCAGATTAAGCCAATATTTTTGCCTAAGTAGTCAGTTACCCGGCCAATAAACCGGGCCCATTTCCCGTGACCAACGTCGTCACACTGGAAGGTCCATTGAACCAAGTGTTGGCACAGATGCTGTTTTAGTTTAGGATAGTTTAAGAGAAATATTTGAATTTTAGTTTAGGGCGAAAAGAGAGCGCGAGAGCGGCCGTTTGCGGACGTCGCCTCGCGCCCAATCGCCACCGCATCGTTTCGTACTTTTCTATATTAAAGTTAAAGTTAAAAGCAAGCGTCCCATTTTTCTTCGTTTTTATACAATTTATATAAATTAATATAAATTTTCACCAAGCTTATGGCCAAACTCGCAGGACTTTCAACTTTTCGTTGAAACGCTCTATGAATAGCACAAGCACACGCATTCAAAGAAATTAGTTAAAATGTTTTTAATCGATTTAAAGCAAAGATTTTATTCAAAAAATTCGGGAATTGATATGTTTTGACTCTCTGTAAGAATTTCAACACGTCACCACTAAAAGTTGAATTTTTATACTCTGTACATGAAATGTACAAGAGTATATTAGGTTTGCGGGAAGTGAAAAATGTAACAGGCAGAAGGAGGCGAGGCAGACCCCACAAAGTATATATATTCTGTCTGTCTGTCTGTCCGTCTGTCCGTCCGTATGAACACCTGGATCTCAGAGACTATAAGAGATAGAGACACCAAATTTTGCACAAAGATGCGTTATGTGTGTATTCTATGCGAGTTTGTTTTATTTTTTTGATTTTCCCCCCACTTCCCCCCTATGGGGGTTTTCCCGATTTTCCATTCATATAATCGCCTATATCTCGGAGACTATAAAACCTAGGAACACCTAACTTTAGTCCCAGATGCCTTATGTGAATACGCAGAAAATGTATATTTTTGAATTTGCCCCTCCCCCTCCCCCCTCTACCTCGCAAATGCGATTTTCTCTAACTCCCGTAATTCTTGGAATTTCGAACTAAAATTTTGCAAATGCCCCCAGTTACTTTTTATGTGTCCGTATGCCAAGTTTCACTATGATAGACCGATTTAACAAGAAGTTATAGCCATAAATATATTTGCTGCTGCAGCGCTGCTCAAGCTCTGCTCAAGCTCTACTCAAGCTCTGCCCACGGCTGTTGTTAATGCTGGTGCTTTGGTTGACTGCACACATGTTTACACAGACACGAATAGATGCTCATAGGCATACATACACTCACACAGACGCAATTGCTATGTAAATGTGCAATTATAAACCCTTTACGTGAGTTCGAATACCGAGAGAGGTAAAATCGATAAAATTTTTTTTTTTTATTTTTCTTAATTTTTTTTATTTTTTATAATTATTGTAAACATATGTACAGAGTATTTCAAAGTCGGTACACCCGACTTTAGCTTTTTTACTTGTTTAATCCAGTAAAAGGGCGCAGTCGGTAAGGAAAAAATATTGTTTTTGTTGTTCCTATAAAGGAAAAGTGAATGCACTGATGGTAAGCAACAACAAAAAGTCACTTAGATTCCGATCACCTGCTATGTAGTCCAGTAATTGCTTTTTATTGCTATTCAATGTCCAATTGAATAATCATTTCAATAAGCAACACAATTAAAAAATAATATAATCCTACTTATATTTGGTTTCAGGTTACATATTGTATGTATGGATTCCCACCAAAAAGAGCACGGTCGAGACATCTGGAGGAACATAACTCAAAACAAATAGCACTAACATGGGAAAATGCTTTGGACATTTTTTTCATTTATGCTCCTGATATCTTACCCGAGTTCAATTCATACAAAGTTGAATCTATAACGTCGGATATGGAGCAATTCTTACAAAACGTAATAAAGTTGTTACCAGGGAACGTGGACATGGACTTTGGAACTCGTAATATAAAAGAGTTTATATCAGGATCTTCTATTAAATTATCGTCGAAATGTGTGCACTTACCATTTAAAATTAAAAATATATTTTATTTGGTCGCCGATTACTATTTCAAATCCCATGACTTTATTAAAGCAATTACTTATTATATGGACGATTTAGCTGTAAATACGAGTCGCTTTGATTCATGGGCTGGAATATCTCTTTCAAAAGCCAGCATAATTGACACAAAAATTAATGGATTTCAAAAGACTGAGTAAGTACATTTATTTTTTAAATTTCGTGTATATAGATACTTATAATACACATAGTTTTTTTACAGTATCTTTGTTTAGGAGATCAAATATAATAATCTATCATGTGTGTCAATGAAATTGTACTTCAGCGCATTTAAATAGCATGATAATTAATGGATAAGAACAGACATATGTATATCCTCAGCCGTTTTGAACAATAAATATATGGTGAGAGGTGTTAACTTGACCCTCGTATTTAGATATCGATTAAAGGCTACCATACTTAATTATAGTTACAGCTATTCTGCATTTATTAACTAAATGGAAAAAGGAATAAAAGTGAAGTGTACCCTTTATCATCTATGTCAACCATGAGTTATAGGTCTAATATCTTCATTCGACGCATGATGTCCATTTTAGAATATCATGTGGTGGTTTGTTCATGACTCAGATGATGGTGAATTGACATTTTGCAGTGATAACAGTGCATATGAGCACCTGGATCTCAGAGACTATGAGAGCTAGAGACACCAAATTTTGCACAAAGATGCCTTATGTATGTACGCTGCGCAAGTTTTTTTTTTTTATTTTCCCCCCGATTTCCCCGATAATGGGGTTTTTCCGTAACTCTATTCGTATAATCACCTATATCTTGGAGACTAAGACCTAGGGACACCAGTACCAGATGCCTTATGTGAATATGCAGAAAATGTGAATTTTGGAATTTCCCTCCCTCCCCCCTTTCCCGTGAAATTTTTAATTGAAATTCAGAATATCATTCTAGATAGTGATTATGTGTTCGTCAAGTTTCATAATGATATGCCGATTTAACAGGAAGTTGTACAAGTCGGAGAATTCATCGCTGCATCGCTGTGTGGCTTCTATCGCCGATTTGCCGATGTTGTGTTACCTTCTTCAGCAGGAGACTCGGCTTCTGCGATTGATCTTTTCTGACCCATGCCTTCCTCCCATATTTTGGGAAAAGTAAATCCTCGGCCACTCTGTTCATTTGCAGTACATTTGCAGTTGTGTTGACCCTTGTTATCGGGTTTTACACGTTAGAATTTTTTCACCTTCTAATCAGTTCTTTTGGGTCCGACCTTGCGAGAGGTACTTGAACCTTCCGGTACCGGGAAAAATAATTGATTGCCCTCGGCCTCTGTCTAGAGACGGCACTGCTTCTATGCAACTTCTTACGCTCATTTACGGCCTTCTTCGTGGCAGTTACTTTTCAAAGACCGTTGCACCTCCACACATGATCGAGGTGTGACAGCTGGCGACATGCAAACCCGATTTCCAATCACCGTGCTTCCCACCGGCTTTTGGACGCGATAATTTTATTGACCACAGCAGGTTTTTGACTACTTAAAAAAATTCCTTAATATGCGCCCATTTTTCTTATAAAGTTTGCTGTAGTGATGCTGAAATCAATATTTTTATCTTTTAATTGTTATTTTTGTCGAAAATCTATTTAAAATTGCTTTCAGTCCATTTCAGATTATTCTTGAATGTGAAGAAGTTATACGATGTTTTGAAAAATGCATTGGCCTAATGCAAACTCATATACTAATTTGGATTGAATATGGATCTTTTGCTTACTCCATCAGCTCCTACTGCTCCAGGAACTTGAAAAAAGCAACATCAGAAAATGCAGCCAGGTACGTTATCTATATATAAAAAACAGTTTGTCCTGACTGATTGATGATCAAAGCACAGCCCAAACGGTAAAATCTTGGAAAATGTTTGAATTTATGAAATTTTTGTTGGGGCCTGAAATATAGGAGTTTTTCTGTAATAAATGTTGGGGTAAAAAAAAAACCGCGCCAACAGCCCAAACGGTAAAAGCTAGGAAGTTGAAATTTGGGCTCAAGTATCCGATCATAGTGTAGACACGCACTAAGAATGGATTTTTCGAGCTCCAAAGGCGGAAAAGTTTGTTTCAATAAAAGAATACAAATAAAACTGCATACTATGTTGTTTAAATTTTTTCTTGGACCGTGAATTATTGGGGCTTTCTTGGGGCACAAAAGGAAACCGCGTCAACAGCTCACAGCCCAAACTGTAACGAATTTTGAAAAGTTCGAGCTCCAAATGAGGGGAAATAGGCTCCAAAGTTTATTTGACAAATCTTCTGTTTTTCACCGATGAACTTCAAATTTGGTTTTGGGATCTATAAAAGAATATAAAAAAAAACTTCACTATTTATACTCTGTACATAAAATGTACAAGAGTATATTAAGTTTGCGGGAGCTGAAAAATGTAACAGGCAGAAGGAAGCGTTGCATACCCCACAAAGTATAGTATATCGGAGACTATAAGACCTAGCGACACCAAATTTTAGTCCAAGATGCCTTATGTGAATACGCAGAACACGTGTATTTTGGAATTTCCCTCCCTCCCTCCTCTCCCCCGCAAATCGAAACTCCCGTTATTCTTGGAATTTTGAACTAAAATTTTTGCAAATACCCCCAGTTAGTTATTATGTGTCCGTATGCCAAGTTTCACAATGATAGACCGATTTAACGAGAAGTTATATCCATAAATATATTTGCTGCTCAAGAGCTGCCCAAGCGCTGCTCAAGCGGTGCTCAAGCGTTGCTCAAGCGCTGCCCGCAGCTGTTGTTGATGTTGCTGTTTGGTTGACTGCTAACATGTTCACACAGTCACGAATAGATGCACATAGGCATTCATACACTCACATAGACACAATTGCTTTGTATATGTGCAATTATACTTCCGATACGTGAGTTCGAATACCGAGGTAAAATTATCCAAATTTTTTTTCTTTTATTTTCTTAGTTTTTGTATTTTCTATAATTATTTTTAACATATGCACAGAGTATTTCAAGTTGGGACTCCCGACTTTAGTTTTTTTACTTATTATTGGCACATCGCTGCACTGCGTGGATACGAGGGCCGTGTTTCATATTCAAATTATGTGCGTGTTCGTGTTGACACAATAAAGCACGAAAAGACACGAACTTGAAAATCCGATAGAAACAAAAACAACACGACCAAAATATAATTTAAAGTTAGGCAATACTCTAATTCCAGTTTTTTGCACAAAGTCTATCTTAATACATTGTGTTATGAACATATATGTATTTAATTGTTGAAAAAATCAAGGGATTTGGATGGAAAGCGCATATCCAAAAAATGACAATCTTAATGATGCATAAAATAAATTAATATTTTGCGAAAAAGTAATATTATGTAATTTATCGGTCCTTAAAATTGGACTACCGTATACACATGTATACAAGCATAAATTAAACATCGAACACCAAGTTTGTTTACATTTCAGATTATACTGTTAGGTTCATGCATACCTAATATATCAATCAATAATATATATACTTTGTGTCCCTGCCACGCCGCCTTCTGTGTGTTACATACATTCGCACAAAACTAATATAGCCTTTTGCACTTTGGGTACAGGCTATAAAAATAATTAAAATCGATTGGGTAACAGTGTGCTACTGTGTACTATACCATAAAAGGAAACATGAGTCGAAATTTTAGCTTCCTAGCTTTTACCGTTTTGGCTGTGCGTTGATCACCAATCATTTAAACAACAGGTACACTTATGAATATATCTTTCTTTATTACTATAGATTTTTCTATTGAACAATTCTTACGTTACTTATTTTACTTACATACTTGTAAGAACTATAAAATAATAAAGATTTTAAAAATATTTTCATTTCAGCATGCGATATTTCAGGGAAAAACAAGAAAAAATGATGAGCATAGCTTACAATTGTTTTTCAGTAGCTTCTACATTACAATGCTCGGAAAGCCTAGCTACGGATACAAATGATGAGAAATGGCTTTGCCACTATATGTTAGGAAAAATTTCTGAAAAGCAGGCTAAACATCCCGCCGATTACTTGAATTATTATTTAACG
Organism: Scaptodrosophila lebanonensis; assembly: GCF_003285725.1. Lineage (NCBI taxonomy): Eukaryota > Metazoa > Arthropoda > Insecta > Diptera > Drosophilidae > Scaptodrosophila > Scaptodrosophila lebanonensis. The sequence goes on from NW_022060738.1 coordinate 1,363,187, forward strand.
GTAAGTTTAAATACAAGTAAATACGAAATCATATTCTTTTGCATTAAGTACTTTTTCACTTTAGCAATAACTTTATTAAAAACAAGCACTTTTGAAATGCGCTTTTCGGTATGGCCATCAGCTCCTTCTTCGATTCTGACTTTACCTCACCAATTGTGGTGAATACGGTGGTTGAGGCATGATTATGACTATGTAAAGGGGTGGATGCCGTATCGTAGCCAAATGCGAACAAATTGGATGATTTGATTTGATGTATGGTTTATTTCATTCAATAAAAGTTCACTTTGGGGGCGCACATGCGCAAACTCACAATTGCAGTACAAGGTGAATACCAAAAACTAAACCTAATCTCAGCTTATTCTAAGGCTATGCTAGGGGATCGCCGGTGTGGTGGAATTGTGTCCGCAGCGGTCGACTAGCGGACTGTGCGCTCTCCTGCTCAAACATTCAGCCCCCCTTGCAATACATTGCAAAAGCAAGTGGTAACGGAATAGGTAGTCCTCAGCTGCTGCAGAATCCACCCAAAGGCAGTATTCTGGGCAACAGGAAATGCAGTTTGACCCGGCACCAGCCCTTGTTGGATGATGTTCGGATAAACATTACCGCCAGCGACAGGGGCGTGAAGTGGCGTCGGACTGGCTCGCCCACTGCAGCTGAGGGAGTCCTTTACTGGACCATAGCCTCCACCTTCAGGATCACCTCCAGTTCGGTGGAAGGCCAGCTTTAGGCCTTTCGCGAAGGATTTGCTGATACGGCTGAACGGGCTGCAGGAGTCAATCAGCACGCGGACGTCACACCATTTCTGTCCTGAGACCACTCCTGAGCGACGCTTGCGCTCGCGCGACCGGCTCTTGCGTGGTGCTATAGGTATTAAGAAAGAGATGCACGTAAGGGCAAAGCAAATCATGTATGAAAGAACGCATGTTGGGGTGTGTCTGGTGCAGCACTTGAGGCTGTGGATGTATATGCGGAAGTGGCTGTAATCTATAGGCGTCGACTCATCCTTGGCTGATGACTGCAATTTTTAAAAAAGCTGCCGTGCTTGTTAGCATCACATGTCCTCCGCCTCCCCAACCTTAAAAGGAAGCTTGTGCGCAATCTGCGTGGAGAAGGACGAAATGGACTTGGCTTTGGAAGTCGCTACTGGGCCGGTCAATATCCAACCGAAGATAGTCTCCTGACCCAATAGTGTGCCGCAAATATTCCGTTGGAGACCGTCCAATAATATTGATGGAAGCATATCCGCACCGATGAGAATATCTACTGGCGAGCTTTGGAAGAAGAAAAGGTCAGCCAAACGTAATTTTGTCAGGTCCCTCAAAGCATCGTGCGGGATTGTACAAGACGTGCCAAATTTGGAAGAACGCAGGCTGAATCTCTATTTGCAGCCTTGGTTTCGAAGGCACAACAATCATAAGATTGCACAGATTGTCAACATCGCCGTTGCGTCAACATGTTGCAGCAGCTACATCGTGCGTGGATGTGCTTGTAGCTGGGGTCGATGATGGAGGAGCACCACGATGCAGCAATGTATGGTGGCACTCTTTGCACCTGAAACAAGTGTGCGCACTGCTACACTCTCGTAGCTGATGCGCTCTCGCAAAACAATTTAGGCGCAATTGTTGCTGTTTGATGCAAGCAATCCGGTCGGTGATGGACATTGCCAGAAAACGAGGGCACATTCGGATGGCATGGTTCTCCTTCGAACATATCTTGCATGCCAGTGGCTTGGTTTTGTTGGATGAGGGTGGTTTCACGCTCACCTGTGTCTCAAACGAATTTAGTTTTTTAGGCACCCCGCTCCTTCTCTGAGGCTTGGAATGGCTTTGGTCCTGAAAGCTGGACCTCTCGTCGCCCATTGCCTTAAGGGTGCGCTAGCGTTCAACCAGAAAAATGCTGAGATCCACCCATTTTGGAACTTCTGTTTTGCTTTTTAAGGATTGCTCCCAGACAGCTCGGGTGATCTTGGGAAGCTTGCGTTCGCAGAAGAAGCACAAAATAGGGTCCCAGTTTTCCGTGTGACCTTGGAATGTTCCAAAGCAGTGAGACACCCTTAAAAGGTGCTTTGAAACCCTTTGACAGCTGCTCCAGACTCTTGGCCGATTGTGGAAAGGTTTAGCTGGCTATTAACCAGCAGTCTTTTATTTTCGAACTGCTCTTTTAGATTCTCTCAAGCGGACTCAAAGACGTCAGTGAGTAGGGACTTTGAAACAATGGCCAGTCGTTTTGGCATTGAGATTGAAAAGTTTCTCAATAGGAGTGAGCCTCGGATTATTAATATAAACTGCAGTGAATAGATAACGGAAATTAGGCCACCATAAAGGATTGCCACTGAAAACTTCAGTGTCGACCGGAGGGAGGGAACAGCCTCTGTTGCTCATCGAAAGATGAATCGACAGTAAGAGCTGGCTAGGTGGCTTACTGGCGTCGGAAAGGGTGTCAATGCTCTCGCTGAGCTTGGCTGCACACCTTTCATAAATTAGATGGCAGTGCTCGTACTTCTTGAGGACGACTGCATGCCTACTTTCCTCAGTGCTCACCGCACTTAATGGTGTCGTGCATCGATTGCACTCCTGCTCTATTTGGGCCCATAACGCCTTGACCTGGTCTCTCCGGATATTGAGAACATACAGGCGTGACTCTACTGTCGAGGAAGCCGACATAGTAGCCTGGAAAGCACTTAATTTGTCGCTCACGAGGAGAAAAGTGTTGAGCGCCATTTGGCCGGAGGATCGGGATTTGTGAGATACGGATCTAGTCCTTTTTTTCTCAGTAGGAGCAGTCGTGGCTTCGGGAACAGAAGCCTTGGAACTCGCGCTTGCTGTGAGCGACTGAGTGGGACCGGCCCTTGACGTTGAGGCGGATGGAACACTTAGCGTAGCTAGCGCTGGTTTTGAAGATGGGTCAGCTATGTTTTGTCCCTCTGAAGTTTTACCCTGCTGGCATAATAAGCCTTGTAAAACGGACTTGGACTGATTATATTGTATGGCAATACGAATGGAAAGCCTAGAGTTGCTTTCGTAAAATTTATTTTTTTATTGCGAAAAGAAAAAAATATATAAATAGTTTGCGCAGGCAAAAAAGGGGAAAATGTATTTTAATCAACGCCGGTCTTGGATCCAAAATAAACGCTTGTACAAACTATGTATAATTTGCAAATAATCCCGAGGGAAAAATATAATTTATTAAAATATATGTTGAAATTTCGCCCAAGTGCCGAAACAAATTTAACGGAGATATCCAAATATATATGTGGGCTACAGAACGCGAATAGTTGAGTGTCGGAATTCACAAAAACAAAAAACACAAATTTAAAAAGAAAAAACAGTAAAAAGCTAAAGTCGGGTGTCCGGACTTTGTAGCTGGTTTGGGCTATGTGAGGAATAATATTGCTATTTGGGCAGAAATCTTATATGCAATATAATAATGCAGAATCAAAAAAACAATAGATGGTAGCAATTGCGGGGGAGAGGGAGGAGGAAGGGAAATTCCAAAATAAACATTTTCTGCGTATTCACACAAGGCATCTTGGACTAAAATTTGGTGTTCCTAGGTCTTATAGTCTCCGAGATATAGGCGATTATACGAATGGAAAATCGGGAAAAACCCCATAAGGGGGAAGTGAGGCGGGGGAAAATCAAAAAAATAAAACGAACTCGTATAGCGTACACACATAAGGCATCTTTTTGTAAAATTTTGTGTCTCTATCTCTTATAGTCTCTGAGATCTAGGTGATCATACGGACGGACGGACGGACAGACGGACAGACGGACAAACAGACAGGGCTAGATCGACTCGTCTCGTCTGCCACGCCTCCTTCTGCCTGTTACATTTTTCAGCTCGCGCAAACCTAATATACTCTTGTACATTTCATGTACAGAGTATAAAAAATGCAAGGGCAGGAGCATACATAAAAATCGCAACACCCGGTCCGTATGCATCAACGCTGCGGAGAGGAACAGCTGGCGGTCAGTCAACACGCTTATTGTTTCATCTGCGTTCAAACTGACGCCGCCAAGGCACTGCTGCAGCGAGACGTTTTTCTGTGTGTATGTGTATGGGTGTGAGCGCCAGAGAGCGATAAGAACGACCGAAGAGCGAAGGCGTGGTGAAAATGTGGACGGGCAGAGGAGCCAGCTTATTTTAAGCGCTGCAAAGTCTAGCGACCAACACAAACGAAAGAAGCCCAAAAAATATATAATTGTAGCTGGTTTGGGCTGTGTGAGGAATAATATTGCTATTTGGGCAGAAATCTTATATGCAATATAATAATGCAGAAGCAAATAAACAATAGATGGTAGCAAGCAAAGCGATGCAATTTAATACTTTGAATTTTGTGTTTAGTGCACGGCTTGGATAATTGAGGGAGAGAGAGAGAGAGATAGGAATACAAATAGGCGCACCGTGTGTAGTGTCTCAACTTAAGCGTGTATAGGCAAATTATATGTGGAATTGGATGTTAATAAATACCTATGTGATTTGTGCACTTATTAACAATCCTATGTTGGCACAATTGGGGTTGCGGCACAACACAATATGTTCGCTCATACACGGTTTACATTTAAGATCTTTGGAACTTACAGCAAGTCCGAATATGGAAAGAATATGTCTGGCCATATGAACAAAGACTTATTATATTACTTTGCAGCCTCGAAAAATTGGCGTTCCCGACAACACGTCTGAGCATGATTACACGGACATAGCCGTATTGCCACTTTAACAAGGTTTTCGTTATTGTTTAACGATAATTGACCGATTTTCACGCTGGCCTGAAGCAAAAATTATAAAATTGATTGGTGACAACATATTCATGATAGGGCGCTATCATCCACAATCAAATGGCCCTATTGAACGATGGCAGAAATGTTTCAAAACAGCGCTTATGTGCCATTCTGATTTTCCCTGGACGGAAATACTACCTACTGTGCTACTTGGATTCCGGTCATGCTACAAACACGATTTGAAGGCGTCTGCCGCAGAAATACTATATGGAACACAGTAATGCTGCTAATGCTGATCTTTTTATCACTAAGATAAAATTATCGTGTCTTTATTGTCAAGAAAGATAGTAAAGAAGTAGCGATTTCCATCGATAGACTCAAGCCTGCTTTCGTGGTTAATGATAACGCTGACAAATCACTCAGTCTTAAAAAATCGGAGTCCAAACCAACACCCACCTACGAAAAATTAACTATTGTATTCAACAATTGAAAAAGCTAAAGTCAGGTGTCCCAACATTGATATACTCTGTACATATGTGTAAAATATTTATAGAAATTATAAAAATTAAGAAAAAAAAATTTAATGGATTTTAGCTCTCTTGGTACTTTAACTCACGTAACGGGTGTATAATTGCACATTTAATAGTAATAATGGCTATAACTTCTTGTTAAATCGGTCTATCATAGTGAACTAACTGGGGTATTTGCAAAATTTTAGTTCAAAATTCCAAGAATTACGGCAGTTAGAGAACATCGCGATTTGCAGAGGAGAGGGGGGAGGGAGGGAAATTCCAAAATACACATTTTCTGCGTATTCTCATGAGACCTCTGGGACTAAAATTTAGTGTCCGTAGGTCTTATAGTCTCTTAGATATAGGCGATTATACGAATGGAAAATCGGAAAAACCCCCATAGGGGGGAAAATCAAAAAAATAAAACAAACTTCCACAGCGTATACACATAAAGCTTCTTTATGCAAAATTTGGTGTCTCTAGCTCTTTAAGCCTCCGGTAAGGTATTCATACGGACAGACAGTCGACAGACAGACAGATAGACAGAAATAGATCGACTCGTCTTGTCATGCTGATCAATAGTATATATACTTTGTGGGGTCTGCCACGCCTCCTTCTAATTAGGATATTCTCTTATAATTATTCCCCTTTGTTGCATATAGCCTATCTTAAGACATTGTGTTATCTCTTTATATCAAACAGTTTGTCCTGACTGATTGGTGATCAACGCACAGCCCAAAGCTTAAATTTGGATTCAAGAATCTTTTCATAGTATCCATCATAGTGTAGATTCGCACTAAGAAAGGCTTTTGGAAAATGCAAGCACCAAGGTGGGGAAAATGAGCTTAAAAAAATATTAGTTATAGTGGTCATGTGTGTGTACGACTAACGAATTTTTTTGTCAATAACAAAAATGTAACGGAATATGTTTTTTAGAAATACCTTAAATGTGCGAATGTATGTAACAGGCAGAAGGAGCCGTGGAAGAACGTATAAAGTGTATATATTCTGTATCGAAGCTCTACCCGCATCTGTTGTTGTTGTTGCTGCTTTGGTTCAACTTTGTGCTGCATACATACATATGGACAAGTACACAAACACGCTTAGACACTATTTGATGTAAATGTATGCTGATGTAAATTGTACACAAATGTTAACGTATGTGTATATGCATGTGTTAAATGTTTTATATTTAATTAAATTAATTAAAATTTCATTAATACATTTTTTTGTGGGGTAGTATTTAAGAGTTCAGCTCGCTCGACTATAGCGTTCTTCTTTTGTTTTTATTTGCCGAATTTCAGAGAAATTTAGTTTTAAAAATAATATTAATTTAATGCCTTTCGGCATGGGCCGACTGCTACCTGGCCAGCGAGGTATCGTTGCTAAAACTGCAACTCATTACTGTAGATACATATTTTCAAACTATTAAATAAAGCATACAGTATATACATACACATCCTTAAACCATTAATTAACTCTATTTATTTCTTGTAGGCCTCGAATTATTTGTATGAATGTAGTGCTACGTATCCAATTAAAATCAACCATAACAATCCAACAACTTTATCAGTTGAAGCCCTTGAAATTTTTTATCGCATTAATGCCGCTATAATTAAATTTTTGGAAAAAAACTCATTTATTACGCGTTCAATTGGAGACATATTCAAAGGTGTCCTGAAGCAACTCTCAAAAAGTCCTTTCGCTTTTAACAAGGCTAAAATTGATGGTAAGTAAATATCAATTAATCGACTTTGTATTATACGAGTATTTATTACTAGCAGGTATTGCCCGTCTTAACCCGGCCCAATATGTTTCCAATTGTATTTATTTTGTGTGTGCATAACTTACCCATATGTTTTCACCTTAAAGGTTACCAGTAGGAAGGCATTTAAGGTATTTAAATGAACATTTTCTGTTCTTGACAAAAAATTGTTCAGTAGTCCGTTACATTTTTGTTCTTGACAAACTATTTCGTTAAACGAACATGACCACTATAACTAATATTTTTTAAAGCTCGTTTTCCCCCCGTTGGAGCTAAAATTTTCCAAAACCCTTTCTTAGTGTGCTGATATGATAGATACTATGAAACGATACTTGAGTCCAAATTTAAATTCACATTTGAGTCTTTTCGTGCCATATTGAGTCAGTACGGCCACGCACAAACTCGGAATATAAAACACGGCATTCGTGTCAATGCCGTGCAGCGATGAGCCACGATCAAAAACCACTGGCACCGATACCATCAAAATGTCGAAGTTTGAATGCAATAAGCAGAATATTTAAATAATGAAATCGAATTATTTATTGAGATCAATAAGAACAAATCATATACATATATACATACATCTGCCCGCAATGCGAAGCAGAATATGCGTAGCTCCGTTATTCGGTTTGTGCTTTACTATCGCTTACGCAGCCGATGCCTAGCGACGGTAACTGTAACATTTTGGCGTTTTGCCTTTGCAATTAACATTAAATGGTCAAAACGAAAGAAGAAGAGCGAGCTAATGACTTGCAGTTGTTGTTGTTTTTAGAGCATTATTTTTTCAATCAAACAACTGTGTTCGATTGCCCAATGTATACATTACTAAACAAAGAAAAAATTACTTTTAAAAATGTTATATTATATAATTTTCAATTAATTAACATTTCTTGCTCTGTCAGTGCAAGACGAATGCACATACATACATACATATGTAGATACATATGTACATACATAGATGTGCACATACATATGTATCTATGGACATTCACACATTAGTGTCTCACATTTTGGCTATTTCAATCGTTTGCACGCAACTACACGAACAGCTGTTTGTATGTGTGTGTATGTATACTTAGTTGTCCCCAACTGTTTGGTATTTTGTATTGTTTGTTCTGCCTGCTTTTGTAAAATGCATATTTTGAAAATCCTTGAATGCAAAGTTGTAGATTTATTTACGTAGATTACATTATCCAAATTTTAAATCGATCGGACTAAATTTATAATACAAACTTTTCATTTGAAATAGTGAATAAATATTAAAACGCCAATAATTCAAGCTCCAACAAAATTTAAAAAACCGAGTATGCAGTATTGTTTGTATTCTTTAATTGATTTTAGAAACTAAGTTTTAAGTCGATCGGTTGAAAAATGCGGATTTTTCAAACAAACTTTGGAGCTATTTTTCCCCCCTTTGGAGCTCGAATTTTCCAAAATCCCTTCTTAGTGCTCATCTACACCATGATAGGATACTTGAGCCCAAATTTCAGCATCCTAGCTTTTGCCGTGTGGGCTGTGGGCTGTTGACGCGGTTTGCTTTTGTGCCCCAACATTTTTTTTTACAGGAAAACTCCCATATTTTAGGCCCCAAAAACAATATCAAAACACCAAGTATACAGTTTTTCTTGGAATTGCTCTGAGAGTATACATACTAAGTTTAAAGTTAATCAGATGAAAACTGTAGATTTTTCATACAAACGTTGGAGCCTGTTTTCCCCCCTTTGGAGCTCGAGTTTTCCAAAATCCCTTCTTAGTGGGGTCCTAGACTATGAAAGGATACTTGATTCCAAATTTCAGCTTCCTAGCCTTTGCCGTTTGGGCTGTGCGTTGATCACCAATCAGTCAGTCAGTCAGGACAAACTGTTTTATATATATAGATGTCATATTTGTCGTTACCTTGTGTGCGTGTGCCTTTCTTTTTTAGAAAAATAAAGTAAGGGGAAACTTGTGTGCAACCTAACATTAATAAAGCAACATTCGTAGTTGTTCTTCTTTCCCGTTTTGGCACTGCATTGGAAGCTTTATGTGAACTTTGACGTACAAATGCAAAAGCACAAGAAGTGCTTATGGTGGTGTAAGTACTTATGTAGAAATGCTTTTATATGCATAAAGAAACACCGTGACCATCTTACACCACCACCAAATCGGGCCGAGCATTACGGTTTCCATATAGCGGCGGAGCATTGCGGCGCCTGCTTCCGTCTTCTTTCATTGCAAATTAGAAAAGAAAGACCAAAACCTGCTTTCTGGTTGGTTATGGTACGCTGCATTCAAATGCCGCTTTCATTATCGATGTTTCATCATCGATATTTAATGTTACAACCAATAAATGTAAAAACGAAAACAATATTCAAATCTCATTAATATATAAGCTAAGAAGTCGAGCTCATCGCTTATAAAATTTCTCCAGAAGTGAAAAAAAACTCGTTCACTTGTGTGAAAAGCTGTCAGGGATATTGACTATATATTTTGATATTTGCCCTAGCGATTTCATCATTTGTTGTTGTTTTCCAGTTGTTTAACACATAAATTCCTGGATCAACAGCAGTGCATATATCTATATATATATAAAACAGTTTTTCTTGAGTGACTGATTGGCGGTAAAAGCTAGGAAGCTGAAATTTGGGCTCAAGTATCCTTTCATAGTGTAAGTGCCCACTAAGAAGGCTTTTGGAAAATTCCAGCTCCAAAGGGGGAAAACAGGCTCCAGCGTTTGTATGAAAAATCTATAATTTTCATCTGATTAACTTCAAACTTAATTTGTATACTCTCAGAAAAATTCCAAGAAAAACTGTTTACTTGATTCCTTGAAATTTTGGGGACTGAAATATGGGAGTTTTCATGTAAAAAAAATGTTGGGGCACAAAAGGAAACCACGTCAACACCCCAAAACGGCAAGAGCTATGAATCTGAAATTTTGGTCTCAAGTATCCTATCATAGTGTAGAAGGGATTTTAATAAATTCGAGGTCTACGTTGTGAGTGCAGTAGCTTGAGGACGCAGATTTTTGAGCTCCCCATAATGTTGTTCTTCCTGCGGGAAATTGGCGCAAATAAGTGCTAAAAATATCTATAGTGACCTGGATCAGTGCTGCTTACATGAGTCCGGTGAGGTTGTAGTGTTGGGTCCTGAAGGCGCCGAAGAAGTTCAACTCCACTCCTCGCACTGCTAGCTGTAGAATTATGGCGGCTCATACCATGAGAAGCGGTAACACAGTCTGGGCCCGACGGACTGCGTGCAAGGCCATTCTTCGTCAGGTGGATGGAGAGCGTTTCGGAATCAGTCGTACTCCGAGCCGGCGAGGCGACGATCCGGTAAGATCAAGCATTTTTGTAGCCCGAAAGGTGCATCGATCCCTTCAGACCAACGCGCGGACTGGAGCCCCCTAAAATGCAGAAGACGAGGGCGGCAATAGTTTCCCTTAACAGAGCCAATTTCAGAAATTGAGCTTTTGGCACTCAATATGGCGCGAGCGCTCTTGTTGATGTTCTCCAGTCGGTGAAAACACTCATATGGCCTGATTTGACACGCTAGCTGCCTCCCTCCCACGGGATTGTCGCTGTGGCGACTTTCGGAGTATTGCATATTCCTTTAGTGGAAGTCACTAAAATTTTATAATTTTTTTTTATTACCACTATTATTTTTGCAAGGAAGCGCGGCTACTAACATATGGGAACTGATTCATTTCCAATTGGAGCCAGTCCACAGGTGGTTCCTGGCGGAACTTACAGCGGAACGACAGCGAACCACAGGAGCCAGTTCAAACTCCGCAAATAGTGGTTCTATTAAATACGGTGACCAGCCGACACAATTCTAGAATTTTTACGAAATTTTAAATTTTTTTATGGCGCTCCGTAGAGGAAATATACCTAGTAGCGACATTTTGTAGATGCATGCAAAAATGCAAGCCTCCATACGTCGACTATATAATAGTTTACTTTAAGGCACTTCTTACGTTGATCCTCCAGTTGAAGCGTTGGCCTCCAGATGACCCGCAAAGGAGTTGCAATGGGCACCCAGGCCACGGAACTGGCCGAGCCGACCCCTAACGCACTGACGGCGTGCCCAAAACATAGAAACGGGGCTCGTGGGATTCAACTCCCGAAGCAACATGTATGTCGCCTCGCTCACATCGTAATATCACTTTCTCCGTAGCACCGAGCCCAGTAGCGTGCTACGTATGGTATACTGGAAGCCCCTTATGTTTTTGACGATTCGAGCTGACGATGTTGGTATTCTGCGACCTAAGTACGTACCGAAATGGCTCGTAGGTTAATGCCACCATTGCCCCCGTCCCACTAAAACCATGGCAGGCCTCGAGTAACGCTTGCTGTTCGTCGCCATTTATTTGGTTGTGTAGGCTCAGATGTATATTCCTGACTAGTGCCGATCTGGCTCTGAACTTTGTTTCCCATAAAGAGCAAAGTCAACCCTCGCGTGGACCTCACTCATAGAAAGGCACCCACGGGATCACTACAACTACACGCACGAACAGCAATAACGGATCCAAGTTGGGACCCAATAACAATGATTACAACAAAACAAAAAAAACAACTGCAGTAGTGGATGTAGATGATGAGAAGATAGGTTTTTTGCGCAGCTCGGTGTTGAGGCGAAGACGGCCAGCCAAGCATGGAGCCGGCAACCGCCAAGAAGAGCGCCTGGTCAAAGGTGAAAGGTCGCGGGCAAAGGAGACGCACCAAACCAGAGGCGATTATTGTCAAAAGCATAGGCGATAGCTAATTTTCTGACTTGCTGAGGGTGGTCAAAGCGGACCCGACCCTACAAAGCATGCGCGATGATGTCCAAGGCATGCGCAAAACGGCAAATGGCAGCCTACTATTGCAGCTAAGTAGAGCCCCAGCCCATAGTGAGAATACGCTGCACTACATGGCATAGCAGACGTTAGAGCCCTGACCGAACAAGCTAAAATAGAAATTCGTGACCTGGATGAACTCACTACCAAAGAGGAGATATGTGAAGCGATCGCAGCAAAAGTGGAGAACATCAGCTTGGACTGCTTGTCAGTAAAGTCGATCTGCAAGGCACGTAGTTGACAGCAAACTGCAGTGCTCGCACTGCCTGCTGAAAAAGCCATGTCACTTTTGGACCTGGGCAAGATTCGGATCGGATGAGTCATATGCCTCGTGCGAACCATAGTTGACCCTATGCGGTGCTACAAATGCCTAGACTATGGCCACATGGCAGGAAGATGTACTAGCAGTGAGAATCTAAAAGGGAACTGCTTTAAATGCGGCGAGAAGGGCCATGTTGCAAAGACCTGTAGTAAGGACGCAAAATGTGTGGTATGCTGTAGGAAATGACTACAGAACTATCCCCACGCCACCGCAGCTTCAAATGCCCAGCGTTTAAAGAAGCTGTGCGTCAGGCGAAACACTGAAGTTCATCCAGCTGAATTTGAATCATTGTAGTGCGGCACAAGACCTGCTGCACAAAACAACACAGGAGCTCTCGGTGGACTTGGCATTCCTGAGCGAGCCCTATAGATCACCGAAAGACCCCAGATGGGCCACTCACCAATCTGGTAAGGCTGCGTTATGGGTCTGCGGACCCCGAGGGACCCATTTGGATGAAGTACGTGCAGGTAGAACGTTTGCGAGCGCAAAAGTTTGCGGCCTGTGGAATTACAGTTGCTACCTGCCTCCTAGCTTGACGATTAATGACGAGCTGGTGATCGACGCAGCGAATCGCCGTAGAAATTTCTTGGCTGGCGACTTTAACGCATGGGCGGTGGATTGGGGCAGCACTTGTACGAACACTCGTGGCTGTATACTGCGTGAAAACTTCGCAAGCATGGATATATCTCGGCTAAACACAGGCACCGAACTAACATTTAGTAGAGCCGGCTCAAGCTCTATAATCGATCTCACGTTCGTAAGCAGCTCTTTGTTCAACTCGGCGTCGTGGTCTATGAGCGACGTCTATACGGCTAGTGATCACGAGGCAATAGTCTGCACGGTTGGTGAAAGGTCGAACCGCCAGCGGCATGGACCGCGCACGGAGTACTCGTATCGCATCAATACGTTTAACCCTGCTGCATTTTCGGAAGCTCTGCCTCCACTGAACCTGGCCGGGAACCCCCACAGCATGGCGCAGGTAGCTTTGGCACATCTTCAGGATGCTTGCGAGATGAGCATGAGATGAGCACCATACTCGACGCACTTGGAGGTATCCTCGAGTACCTCTATCAATGCATTCGTTGCTATTTTAGCAACAGGGTGCTAATATACGAAACGTCAACTGGCACTAAGACGCACAAGGTCTCCGCAGGAGTGCCTCAAGGCTCAGTACTGGGGCCACTCCTGTGGAATACAATGTATGACGGCGTTTTGAGGCTAATGTTACCAGCAGGTACGGAAGCGGTGAGATTCGCAGACGACGTGGCCATAGTAGCGGATCTAGCAGATGTCGAGGACAAATGCAACGTTGCCATCAGCAAATTAAAGCCTGGATGAACTCAGTGGAACTTAGAACTGGCAACTCATAAATCGGAGGCTGTCTTAATAAGCAGCCGCAAAGTAGTGGAGATAGCGCACGTAACCATCGGCAACCTGGTGTTGGCGTCTAAACGTGCAATTATGTATTTGGGCGCCATACTGGATACTAGGTAATCCTTCCGCGAGCACCTCGCCCAGTGACTTATCGCCTAGGCGGTCTGCGCGTATGCAGTGCGTTCAGGACCGTGTGAGACGACGCGGCTTATTGGACAACGAGGCGAGCACAATCCACCGGAGCTCGAGAGCTGATGGTACGAGTGCGACGGTGACGCCATCTCTGCGTAGGGCATTACGCTCGACCGCGAGGCAGCACAGCCTATATGCACGACAGGAGCGATGGAATATCTCCTCAAAGGGCCGCTGGCCCTGCGGCGCCTGCTTCCGTCTTCTTTCATTGCAAATTAGAAAAGAAAGACCAAAACCTGCTTTCTGGTTGGTTATGGTACGCTGCATTCAAATGCCGCTTCCATTATCGATGTTTCATCATCGATATTTAATGTTACAACCAATAAATGTAAAAACGAAAACAATATTCAAATCTCATTAATATATGAGCTAAGAAGTCGAGCTCATCGCTTATAAAATTTCTCCAGAAGTGAAAAAAAACTCGTTCACTTGTGTGAAAAGCTGTCAGGGATATTGACTATATATTTTGATATTTGCCTTAGCGATTCCAACATTTGTTGTTGTTTTCCAGTTGTTTAACACACAAATTCCTGGATCAATAGCAGTGCATATATCTATATATATATATAAAACAGTTTTTCTTGAGTGACTGATTGGCGGTAAAAGCTAGGAAGCTGAAATTTGGGCTCAAGTATCCTTTCATAGTGTAAGTGCCCACTAAGAAGGCTTTTGGAAAATTCCAGCTCCAAAGGGGGAAAACAGGCTCCAGCGTTTGTATGAAAAATCTATAATTTTCATCTGATTAACTTCAAACTTAGTTTGTATACTCTCAGAAAAATTCCAAAAAAAAACTGTTTACTTGATTCCTTGAAATTTTGGGGACTGAAATATGGGAGTTTTCATGTAAAAAAAATGCTGGGGCACAAAAGGAAACCACGTCAACACCCCAAAACGGCAAGAGCTATGAATCTGAAGTTTTGGGCTTAAGTATCCTATCATAGTGTAGAAAGGATTTTAATAAATACGAGGTTCCAAGGGGGGAAAACGAGCTCCAAAGTTTGTTTGAAAAATCTTCAGTTTTCCACCAATCAACTTTTTTATTTTTTAATCTATAAAAGAATACAAACAAAACTGCATACTCGGATTTTCGATATTTGTAGTGGAGCTTGAATTATTGGGGATTTAATATTTATTCACGTTTTCAAATGAAAAGTTTGTGTTTTAAATTTTTTCAAATTTGGGGACTGTAATCTATGTAACTAAATCTACAACTTTGCGTTCAAGGATTTTCAAAATATGCATTTTACAAATGCAGGCACAACAAACAATACAAAAGATCAAATAGGGACAACTAAGTATACACACACACACGGAAAAAAGATAGTAAAAGTGAAAGCAAACGGGCGTGTGTTTTAAACGGTCGTGGGTTTTCCTTTCGTGTACTGTAGCAAGTCGGCTGCAATAAATTCTTTTGCGAGTTATCTGGTGAGAGCTAAGGCGCTGACGTCACTTACCATCGCCTCACAAGGATTGGTAAGATACCTTCCTTGAGTATATTGGCTGCTGCTGAATAGGATCCTCCCGGCTGGACTTTGTACCTTCACCTTTGACCGCCAAGGTACTACACTTGCGCTGGGCAGGTCGACGGGTCGCGCGATTTCTTTCTTTTTCTTTTCTTATTGTCCGCCCACGTTTTCTCTGCCATTGCTTGGTCGACTGCATAGTTGCATTGCTTCAGCTGGCCACTGGCCAGCTGATGCTGTGTTGCGTCTGGCTTATCGACAGCCGGTTGGTTTTGTCCTACAGGGGGCGCCTGCACCTGCATACTTTTACGGTCGTCAGGCAATTGGGCCAAAGCGTCCCCATACACCCAATACACTGCAGCATAGTTTTAGGGATTCGGAGCAAATTCTTCGAATTTACTCGAGCAGTTCTAGCGAGTTGGTACAAAGGTCGGACAGGCCGTTATGCAACCCCTACCGCGCCGGCGGTGTACCTAAAAGGGGCTCTGGCGACCAAGCTGGGGCGGGATAACCCCCATCCCGTCAAGAAGAAATACTTGGCCACCGAGGGAACTCGCTAAGAACCCACCTCGATGACCGATATGCAACTGCAGGGGCTGCAGCCACCAGGTACTCAGCAGCTACAGGGAACGAACCAGAATGTGCTTGTCGTTAGCGGGGCTACTCAACCAAAGGCCTACTTGGAGGCGCCTCGTTTACTTACTAATGTCCCACCGTTTGCAACCTTGGGTGAAGAAATGTGGCTTGAGACAAACGAGGCGGTAGCAGGCGTGAACCCTTTTGCGCGTAGGTCTCTGGTGGCCAGATCCTCACCAAAGTCGGCTCCACCATCAGTCCCACCATCAGAGCTTTGATCTTCTATGGTCACCTGCCGCAACTCTTAGCGCAGATAACCCATCTGAGCCGGCGAACACCCTTGGCAACTCCTTTGCCGACAACGCCTCTGCCGACAGAAGTGGCGCCTAGCGGCCTTTCTGTCCAGCCACCGGCTCTGGCAGAGATGCAAGAATTGAGCTCACGCCTGTTGTCGGTTTGCCGCCTCTTCGAAGGCCAAAGCAAGCGCCATGTCAACCAGCAGGACAAAGAGCTGTTTGCTGAGATATTGAGGCTGCACAGTTCAACATGCAGCAAGTTAGAATGGACAAGCATCGGAGTTAAGCCACACTGTAGCGGAATTGACGTTCAGGCTGCAGAGCCCTGGCCTAAAGCGTCTAACCACCCTCAAACAGGTACCCCTAAAAAGCTTAGGGATCCCAGGAGCAACCAGCGCGTGACCCCGCCAAAAAAAATATAAAATGCACGAACATAAGCTTTCCACCACACTACAGAGTCTGAGCAGGCAGGCCCCCGACTATCTGCCGCAGAACTTTGCACAGGTAGTGAAGGAAATTGCCATTCCCGCTTCCAAGGCCGACCCCTGGACGACTGTCCAGCGCCAGACTCGAGTGAAGCCCAGCAGGCCGGATGCCATCTTAGCCAAGGGCGATGGGGATGCCCAATATGCCGTCATCCTGAAGGCAGTAAAATCGGCTACAGAATGACAGTCCTTAAAAAACGACGTCGAACGAAGAACGGGTAATGGTAGCCTGCTCTTACAATTGATCAGATCACCGACGCACAATGTCAGAAAGCTACCTGAAGCCGTGGAGGCGGCCTTACAAGGTATGGCAGTTGTCAAGCCATTGGTAGAAGAGGCCCAACTCGAGATCAGGGACCTAGATGAGCTAGTCACAATGGATAAGATCTTGGAAGCGCTTAAGACGACCTCTGAGAACCGTAGCATTGGGCCCGATGCGGTGAAGTCAATCCGTAAGGTGAGCGGTGGCCAACAAATTGCCGTACTATCGCTGCCAGCGGAGAAGGGAAGGAAGCTCATGGAAATTGGCAAAGTGCGAATTGGCTGGGTAATCTGCCGTATCCGTGGGGTGATTCGGCCAACACGTTGTTATAAGTGTCTCGGTTTCGGTAGCCGACAGCCGACGGCAGAAAGGATCTAAAGGACACCTGTTACAGGTGCAGGCAAAAGGGGCACCTAGCCAGAAACTACTCAAATAGCCCTAGATGCGCATTATGCGCGAAGAAGAGCCTACCATCTACAGACCACGCCACTGGTAGTTTTAAATGCCCGGCATACAAGAAGACCGTACGACAGCTAAGATGTTAAGGTTTCTGCAGCTAAACCTTATCCACTGTATTGCAGCACAGGACTTGTTGCTGCAGACCGTTAGGGAGGAGAATATTAGCTTTGCGATACTCAGTGAGCCATATAAAACTTACAGTAGCAGCAAATGGGCCGTGGATTTGTCTGGTAAGGCTGCTTTATGGCTTTCGGATTCTAGAACGCTCGCTTACTCAGAAACCAAAGCGGGACACTGCTTTGTGAGAGCGAAGGTTGCCGGCCTGTGGGTCTACAGCTGCTACGACCCACCCAGCCTACCTCTGTCGGAGTTCGCCGCTGTGCTAGACGCACTGGTGAACGATGCCAAGGGGCGCAGTCGCGTCATAATAGGCGGAGATTTCAACTCATGGGCAGTCGAATGGGGCAGCAGTATCACTAACGCGCGTGGACGTACACTACTGGAAGCCTTCTCAGGACTGGATCTGACACTACTGAATACTGGCTCACAACAAACATTCAGTAGGGCACGTATCGGATCCATAATAGACCTGTCATACGCTAGTAGCTCCCTGCATAGCCAGATCAGGTGGTCTATTAGCGATGGATTTGCGGCAAGCGACCATGTGGCTATAGTATTCACATTTGGTGATACATCCCGCATCAGTCTAAATCCACCGCCCGCCAACGTGGCATACAAGATGGAGTCGTTCTGCCCAGTATTATTTGCAAGCGCCGTCAGCGGCTTTCGCCTCTCCGGTGACCCGCAGAGTATGGCTCTAGACGCCGTGTCCCATATCAGAGCAGGATGCGATGCTAGCATGGCCAGACGCTGCTCGTTCCGGCGCCATCACAACGAACAACGAAATCGCCGAATTACGGAGATTATGCATCAGGGCAAGGAGAGTATCCTAAAGAGCACGCTGTACGCCCTCGTTCTCGATCAGGCAGGACATGTACCGGGAGTTTAGGCGTGCGCTAAAAAGGGCAATCGCAGCAAGCAAGAGACACTGCTTCTTAGAGCTGTGTGACTCCGCCGAGCAGGACCCCTGTGGGAAGGCATATAAGCTGATCGTGAAGCGAATCCATAGTGGTGGACGTGATGCCCCCCTGGATGCCGAGAACTTCTATCGGATTGTTGGGACTCCATTCCCTACGAGACCGGAGACGCCTGCGAGGATCCCCACTACAGAAGCAGCCTTTGACGATGTCAGCACAGAGGAAGTGCTCCTAGCTGCTCGCAGTCTTAAGACAAACAAAGCACCGGGCCCGGACGCAATACCTAACCGCGCCCTTAAATTGGCTTTGTGTATGCAGCCTGAGGCGTTCGCTTCTCTCTTTGGGAAGTGCATTAGGGAAGGCATATTCCCAGAATGCTGGAAGATACAGAACCTGGTCCTGCTTCCAAAACCTGGCAAGTAAACCACTTGAAGATCCCTCATCTTACAGGTCGATCTGTCCCCTAGACTCAATCGGAAAGGTCCTGGAGAGACTATTATGCGTTAGGATTGAAGCAGCTATCGGTCTTTCACCTAACCAATTTGGGTTCAGGAAGTCGAGGTCCACGTTAGATCCTATCGGTAAAGTAGTGGACATCGCGTCTAATGCGATTTCTGGTAGCAGATGGAGAGGCGGATTCAAGGAATATTGCTTGGTGGTGACCCTGGATCTAAAGAACGCATTTAACTCGGCAGGCTGGGGATGCATTCTAAACGCGCTGGTGGAGCAAGGCGTCCCCACGTACTTAGTGCGATCCATTAGGAGCTACCTTAGTAACCGCACACTCAGGTTGTTGTGTGGTACCAAAACCCACTATGTCGTCGCTGGTGTTCCCCAAGGGTCGGTCCTCGGGCCGCTGCTATGGAATGTCATGTATGACGGTGTCCTCCGTCTCCACCTTCCACCGGGCACGGAGCTAGTGGGGTACGCCGATGATGTAGCAATTGTTTCCGTCGCAAAAGAAGTCAGAACCGTTGAAGACGCGTGCAAACACTGCATTCAAAGGGTTACGAGGTGGCTGAATGAAGTGGGACTCGAACTGGCGGTAGGCAAAACCGAGGCAGTACTAATCAGCAGCCGCAAGGCGGTAGAACAGGCGCACATACGTATCGGCGGTCTGATAGTGCCTTCCAAACGCTCCATTACCTACCTGGGAGTTAGCCTGGACACGCGGCTTTTCTTCCGAGAGCACTTGGAGCAAACCAACAAGAAAGCGGCGGAGGCGACAATCCGCTAGCCTCCGTTACGCCGCCAGACTTGGCATCCCATATAATTATTTCTGCCCAAGCTGCAGAGACGTAGAAGAGGAGGAAAGCACAGAGCACTGCTCACTGCTCTGATTAAGCAGGCGAAGACTATTTCTTAGCAATCTAGCAAAAATACCCAGTATTGATATTGCGAGCTTAAATTCCTCAACTATTCCAGTTGGTTTGGAGCGGGCCAGCTCAATCAATAGGGAATAAATACATCGAAACGGGCCTCCTTTGGCCTAAGTGGGCGGCTGTGAACAATACCGCAGCCATCGCAGCCTAACCTAACCTAACAAGTAGAGAAGCTAAAGTTGGGTGTTCCGTCTTTGAAATACTCTGTACATATGTTTAGAATAATAAGAAAATTTCCTAAAAAATGTCGATCGATTTTAACTCTATCGAACTCACGTAAAGGGTGTATAATTGCACATTTACATAGCAATTGCGTCTATGTAGACACATAGTGTCCCTTCGTGCCTGTATGTTTGCAGTCAACCAAAGCACCAACATTAACAACAGCTGCGGGAAGCGCTTGGGCAGCAATTATATTTATGGCTATAACTTCCTGTTAAAGCTGTCGATCATAATGAAACTTGGCGTAATCACTTACAGGGGGTATTTGATTTGAAATTTAAAGAATTACGGGAATTATAGAAAATCGCTATTTGTGTCGGAGAGGGGGGTGGTGGGAAATTCCAAAATACACATTTTCTGCGCATTCACATAAGGCATCTGGGACTAAAGTTTGGTGTCTCTAGTTCTTATAGTCTCCGAAATATAGGCGATTATACAAATGGCGTTACGGAAAAATCCCCTTAGGGGGAAAGTGGAACAAACTTGTATAGTGTACGCACATAAGGCATCTTTGTGCAAAATTTGGTGTCTCTAAGTCTTATAGTCTCTGAGATCACGGACAGACGGACGGACAGACGGGCGGACAGACGGAAGGACAGATGGAAGGACAGACGGTCAGACAGACGGACAGACAGAGAGGGCTAGATCGACTAGTCTAGTCATGCTGACATATATATACTTTGTGGGATCTGCCACGCCTCCTTCTGCCTGTTACATTTTTCACCTCCCGCAAACCTAATATACTCTTGCACATTTCATGTACAGAGTATCAGAAAAAATAAACAAACTTGATCTGTCTTGGGCTTATAGGAACTTTAATACCAAGCTATCCTATGGTATCCTTATGGCTGTCCTAGTTCTTATACTTACTGAAATATTTGCGTTCATACAGACAGACTGATGGACAGACGGACGGACAGGCGGACATGGCTATATCGACTCGTTTTGTCATCCTGATCAATAATATATATAATTTGTGGGGTCTGCCACGCTTCCTTCTCCGTGAACCAACAAACACACAAAACTAGTATACCCTTCTACTTTTTGAAAACAGGGTATAATAATGAATTTAGTATGCAGACGCTCCTAATCCTTAGTCTATACGGATTTATTTTATTTTTTGATTTACCCACTTTCCCCGCAACCGAAGTTCGCCAATACTGTCCACATTTTCAACATACCTAAACAAAATTCACAAGAATTCTATATTTTTGCAGGATATTTTTTTACACGGTTTTCATTGAGCACGGTTTGAAGATTAATAATGTTATTTATTGTTCCACGACTTTATTCCATTTAGCACGATTCAAAATAACGGAAAATAAATAAATAACAAGAGAGAACGCTACAGTCGAGCAAGCTCGACAGTGGAATACCCTATACCTAGACAAACTTCCGTCACTGAATTATATGCGCCTCTAGCAGAAGCAAAAAGAAATAGAAGAGCGAACTTGATCCTGCAGTTTGCAGGCGTAGTACTAGAGTGAAATTGTTTCTTAGAATATTCCGATTTGGATGAAATTTAAAACACAAGTAGATATTTATATATAAACTAGCGTATCTGGCTTGCGTTGCTACTTCACTAAAAATGTAAGCTTTAGGACTCTTTCCGTTACTAAAACTGTATGTTGGTGGGCTGTCTCTGCTGCTCTAGATGTAGATGCCCCGTTGTGCTTTTGCTGAAGCCACGGCTCCCGTTCTTTTTCAGTTTCTATGGCTCTAAATGTGAAGGACGACTTGTCGTGTGGGCCCCACTGTCTGCTCTACCTTGGCCACACACCAGTTGTCCGTCTTTAGTTGCGGATTACAGAGTTGGAAAATTCGGAGGATCGGGTCTGGATCCTCCGGCTTTGATAATACCCAGATCCTCGCCCTGGGTCTGGTATTCGCACCAATCCACGGCTACGAACTTGACACCTGGGTAGATCTCTGCCAGGGATGCGATTGCCTTCATATATGTCTCAGCCTTGACTCTTTCTTGGTACCATCCGAAGTCTTCGAATCTTGGTGGAAGTGGTGGTGGTGTTTTCCAGGTGCTCCAGGAAGCAGCCACAGGGCCGCTAGCTACAGAGCTAGTTCTCCATCCATGGCCACAAGTGGCGGGGGATTAGACCCTCTTTGTTGCCCATGTCTAGAACACCAACTAGGATCTTATCCCTGGCCACCTCGGCGAAGGAGCGGGTAAGCGGCTGTGGTCGAGTCCTTTTGGCTGGTGTTGGCGTCAAACCTTATGCAGAT
Source organism: Scaptodrosophila lebanonensis (assembly GCF_003285725.1). Classification (NCBI taxonomy): domain Eukaryota; kingdom Metazoa; phylum Arthropoda; class Insecta; order Diptera; family Drosophilidae; genus Scaptodrosophila; species Scaptodrosophila lebanonensis. Next base: position 1,385,309 of record NW_022060738.1, read on the forward strand.
CTCTGCCTTTTCGGGGCAGATCTGTGTCTGGGTCTATTCCACCATTTTATGGTCGTCGGGGGACGTCTCCGGAGTAGTGAGATCTTCTGCAGTACGACTGTTTTAGTTGTGGTGGCTTCATTGCCGAAGTACCAGAATGGCGGTTTACCGGGTTACCTCTGCTGCTGATACTGGTTTAGCAGCTTGCCTTAGCTGCTCCACCGTTGTAGCCAAAGTAGAGGAAGTTTGCTTACCACCAGAATCCGAGGAAACCGATTGGCTTATCGATATGCCCCCGCCTGCACTGCTGGCAAATTTGATGGTCGCTACGAGTAGCTCCCATCCTGGTCGAGAGTTAGGTTCATAACTGTTGTTAAAGAGGGATTTGCGGTACCATCCAGAATTTGGCGAGCTCCAGTCTCAGCCATTTTTGTCTTAGTATTTTTGTTAGTTGTTACTAAGTTTATTCATAGTTTAGTTCCAACGAGTAGACGAGAAGGGGTGGGTCACTCGTGGCATAGCCCGTATACGACGGGAAGCCTATCTGAAACTGGAGGTCGGCAGGTATCCAAAGTTCGCATAGTAGAGACTGAGCACCCATTCAGCCACGCAGCCATCGGTCTAATCTGTTCCGCCTTGGATTGGGGAAAATTTTAAAGAGTTTTCAGCTGTCGCTCGGCTCTCTCAAGAGGAGAGTATAGTCGCACTACCAGTGGTGTATCACAATTTCGCCGCGTACCACCTGGCTTGGTGGTTGCACGTAATCCCCTTGGCATACCCTTTGGCTGACGACCCCAAGATAAGTTATTAGCGAAACAATTTCACTCCAGTATACTCCCGCAAGCTGCACTATCAAGTTCACTCGTTTTCTGTTTGCTAGAGGCGCTTATGACTCACTGTTGGAAATTTGTCTGCGGTAGGTTATTTCCCTGTGGGACTTCCGTGTTTGATTTATGTAGCTTTTGAAATATGGACAGGGAAGCAAATAAAAAAAATAAAATAAACTCGTATAGACTAGAGACTGGGAGCGTCTGCATACCAAGCATGGTTAATGTACGCTCATCCGTTTCCGAAATCCAGGCGTTCATTCAGATAGACAGACGGACGGACATGTCTAGATCCATTTCTCTCGTCATGCTCATTCAGAATATATATACTTTATAGGGTCGGAGATGCTTCCTTCTGCATGTTGCACAAACCTAAAGGGTTTATTAGGTTTACCCTACGGGTACTATGTATAAAAACAAACCACACAAACCTATTTGCCAAACGACGTCAACGCCAGCAACTAAACAATAACCCCACTATATATGCACTGCAGGTGGTAGAAAAAATAACGATAACACCAACAACAGAAACTGGCAACAAAATTTTATCGAATCCACACACACAAAGGCACACAGCATACAGCAAGGGCAATATAATAACAGCGACGTTCGTACAGACTGAGTTAAGCGAACATAGCGGGTCATATACTTTCACTCGTTGGCTAAAACGCGCCGTTTTGACTTGAGATATTGAGTTCCGTCGTTCCTCTCTGGCCTTCAATGTAAAGCTGTGTTCACCAACATCGATGTTTTCGATATTTTAAAACCAAAACATCGATACTATCGATATTATGTCATTTTGCTTTTATTTGTTAGATCAATATTTCTGTTCAAAAATATCAAATTATTTACGATGATGCTTTTTTACTACTTGTGTTTAAATTTAGCCAGCTTTGCTAAAAGTGCGTTCAGTGGCACATAATGTTGTGTTAATTAAATGAATCATCACTGCTCGCGAAAAAAAAAGATGGCTCATTTTCTTTCCTATCAATGTTTTTTCATTCCTTCTAACACAGTTGTTCCTCGATGCAACTATAAAAGGGAAACATTTATAGAAGCTTCAATGCATAGCAGACAACCATTACCTTAATAAGGCAGCACGTGTTTATTTCTGAAATACATACATATATATATCAAGTGTACTTTACAGATATCTATATATTGTTTGCGTCCACGTTACATCCACGTTCGCTGTCAACACCACTACTTCCAAAACTATTCAAATCCAATTAATTAATATAAAATCTGGGATTAGAATATTTCATCCTGCTTCTTTGCTTTCGAATTTAAAAAAAGTACCCGATTATCGATATTGGCAGCTAAAACATTGATTTTTTCGATATTGCCCAAACATCGATATATCGATGTTCAGATCGATGTTTTGCCAGTTCTACTTCAAGGAGCGGCATTAATTTTCTATTAGCCTTTTCTTTTTGTATGCACCTCAGTGACTGGGGCTAGAGCTGGCCATCATTCTGTCCCATGGCATCTTTAAGTTTCAAAGTGATGCTCTAACAACCCAGAAGTGCTCAAAGGAATAGACATCTACAAATGTATAAATAGCGTAAGGCTTCATGGCCTTAGTGAATGTTCATCATGGTACCCGGATTTTGCTTTGGATCGCTCAATTGGCTTTTCTATATAATGACTCAAGGGATTTTCAGTCATAAGGCATGGTCGAAAATGCAATTCCATCGTTCGTTTCCCTTTGCTTGAATGTTTTGAAGCCGATCGGGCATTTACAGTTGTTATGTATTATGTAAATATGTATTATAAACCTTTCTTCTAGGAATTGGATGTATGGTATGCCCCGGGATTCTATTACTATGATTGCTACTATGATTGCGGTTTTATTTACTTTACAAGTAAAGCGCTCCATCTAGTGGGATCCTTACATGGAAGCAGTTTATCAGTATTGCCTGGTAGATAATATCGATTGGTGGCTCGTTACCCTTCGTTCTCTGCAATTTGGTGGATTGTTGGAGCGGTAAAGATGGCGACCACCATTTTGACCAATTCGATCATTTTTGCATAGCACCCTTTTTGTAGATATTTTGACGCCTTTCCATGTCTTGTTCTGTGTGTGCTCAAACCGCTCAATTTTAAAAAGCTGAATTATAACCGTTTAGATGGTTGGCAGTGCGTATCACGTTTGCAACAGGTATGTGTTCTACGACCGCTTGCGTGAGGAGTACCTTACTCTTCTCTAGCAAAGTCCAAGTGGTGCATGTGGGTCAGCGACGTTGTGTTCGTTAAGGATGCCATGCGATAACCACTTGCTAGAATAGTAAAACTCATTCATGGAAAATATAGCGTATTTCATGTTTTTAGGAGGGTCGTCAACAATATGTGTCTGCTGATCCTCATTGACAAGCCTATCAACTGCAGCTGCAGTGTTGTTGCCTTTCCAACTGAACACACGATAAATTCGATCTCGCTTTTGTTGTTGTTGTCGGCGAAGCAAAAACAGTCGGTCTTAGCCACACTCATTATTAGTTTGTAATTAAATAAACATCATAACGTTATTGCTAAAAGCCAACATGCTTTTTCTAACAGTTACCAAAAAACATTTGTAGCTTAACAACAATTTCATATATGATAATAATATACAGTATAGCGTTTTAATATAATATGGTATAATACGTATTTAATTTATTTTAGGTAACTGTCTTTACGCTATAAAAAGGAAATCAACTGACTTAACCGACATAAATGCTACAAAAAAATTATGTTTTGAGATTACCTCCAAAAATGTTACAGAAGAGGAGAAAGAAGCCAGTCACATAAACCCAGCTACTGAAGTTTTAAGAAGGTTTTCGGAGGTAAGATGCACAAAAAAAAAAACAACTGATATTACGTATTTAAATCAAATATGTCCGCTCTATAAATATATCGACATACTATACATATCTAATCTTATTTAATATATATACTCGAATAAGTAATATAATAGAAAATGTTGCGTGTTTTTGAAAGGAGTTGAGATACCAAAAAAAATGCGAATACAGTTTGAAAATAATTTAACTTCAAAAGATTCAGAAAGGTTATTATATCGTCATAAAGTTACTCGATTGGAATTCGCCATTAAGAACATGGCAACTGACTGGTCCAACGTACGACATTTTTAATGCAATGTGTTTAATAATTTATTTGTATAGCCTGTACCCAAAGGGTAAAAGGCTATATTAGTTTTTTGCGAATGTATGTAACACACAGAAGGAGGCGAGGCAGACCCCACAAAGTATATATATTATTGATCAGGTTGACAAGGCGAGTCGATATAGCCATGTCCGTCTGCCTGTCCGTATGAACACCTGGATCTCAGAGACTATAAGAGGTAATTTTGCAAATACCCCCAGTTAGTAATTATGTATCCGTATGCCAATTTCAATTTGATAGACTGATTTAACAAGAAGTTATAGCCATAAATATATTTGCTGCTGCAGCGCTGATCAAGCGCTGCCCGCTGTTGTTGTTGATGTTGCTGTTTGGTTGACTGCTAACTTGTTTACTCAGACGAATGTACGAGCATATACATACATACACTCACATAGACGCAATTGCTTCGTATATGTGCAATTATACACCCTTTACGTGAGTTCGAATACCAAAAGAGGTAAAATCGATCAAAAATTTTTTTTTTAATTCTCGTACTTTTTTTAATTTCTATATTTATTCTAAACATATGTACAGAGTATTTCAAAGTCGGGACACCCGACTTTAGCTTTTTTACTTGTTGCTTACTACTCTTTAGCGAAGCAACTTTACTGCAGTACTACGCCCACAAACTGCAGCGTTCGAATTGTGTCAATACTGTCCACACTTTTAAAGCTACATGAACCAACTTGTTATGAAGGCCCTTTTAATATATTTGGATTTCAGATTACGTGGATTCTTCTTAACCGTTGACCTGCATGTAGCAATAATAAAGCGTGATCTAATTAAATTAATTAAATCAATTAAATTAATAAAATTAATTAAATTAATTACTTTAATTACTTTAATTAATTAAATTAATTAATTAATTTAATTAATTAAAGTAATTAAATTAACCATACCACCATTCAATATGCTTGTATGGCTGTTTTGTATGGTGAGAATCTGGCAATTTTATAGGCTGTTGCTGTCTTGTTGACAAATGTAAAGCATTTCGTAACCTGCCACAAAACCCCAAAACTTGCTCCTCATCCACAATTGGCGATAGTTGGCTCAGTTTTGTAGACTTCGGTAATGTTTGGCGAGTCTTGGGATCCCCGATACGCACTATGTGGACCAATGCTGCTTGCAGTTCAGTTACTGATATCGGACCTATAAGACGATTAATGGATTTAGATTTAGAATTCTTTAAGAAACGTTTTATATAATGCCATAACGTAGAACAATCGATTATATGACGAAAATCTTGCAATAAACGCTTCTTCTTTAACAACGTGGTTGGTCTGCAGTATGGCCGGTTTCTCTTCCATTTCCAAGTCTATCATTGGTGAGACAGTGCAATTGGTTGGCCATTGTTCTGGGGATTGAGTTAACCAGGAAGGGCTGCTCCACCACAGAAAATGGGTAGATAGTTAATCAGGGGTAAAACACGAGTAGCACAATCTGCGGTATTGTCGAATGTGGGGAAATACAGCCATTGTGCAGGTGTGCTGAATTCCAAAATATGCACGACGCGATTGGCCACAAAGGTTTTTCAACGGACAGGGTCACCGTTAATCCAATATAGTACGATTGTGGCATCTGACCATTAGAAAATGGGAATGGGCTCGCTTTTATGTAAATGTGCACCAATCCATTTGGCGAGATTCGTTGCCAAAACTGGTCCAGATAGTTCGATCCTAGGGATTGTCCAAGGCTTACGCGGCTACGAGCTGTCAGCAATTGCGAAATCACCAATCCTTTCTTGTTTTCCACGCGAAGGTATGCACAAGCAGCGTAGGCCAACGATGATCCGTGCAGCTGAAGTGACGTATTCTGCGCTGAATCGATTCCCAGCCATCGTGGCACTCTGATATTCTCTACGTTGGATAGCGTGACGATATAGCTTTGCCAGTGCTGTGGTACGTCCTTATCCCAATCTAGTGGCGTCAAATTACCGTCATCGCGTTGAATTTTTGTGTTCCAAATATTATTCATGATGACCTTAGCAGACGAACCTGTACGATAAAGCCCAAAGGATCATACAGACGCGCTATGGTGGAAAGTACAGAACGTGTAGTACATGTTTGATTCAACGTGTACTTTACTTTGAAGCCATAATAATCTTTGTTGGGATGCCAGTAAAGACCTAAGGTTTTGAAACTCAAGAATGTGTATAGTACATTTGCATGGTCTGCTGAGGGTATACCAGTCAGAAGCGCTGTTGAGTTTGACGACCATTTACGAAATTCCATACCGGCTGAACATAAGATGGCAATCAGTTGATTACGAATGGCAATGGCTTCAGAGATCATAGACTCCACTTTGTATGTCATCCACATAGGCATCATGTTTGAGAATGTGAGCAGCAAGAGGATTGCGATCACGTTCATCATCTGCAAGCTGATGCATTACTCGTTTAGCTGTGTACGGAGAAGATGCAATTTGGTTATGTTTGTCGATCCAGAATATGCGATGATAATTTATATCGTCTGTATGCATGTCGATGCAACAATACATTCGTTGAATATCTGCAGCAAACACATAACGATGTTGACGCCAATGGAGAATAACTCCTGCTAGATCGTTTTGTAAAGGTGGTCCAATACAAAGTATATCGTTGAGCGATTTCCAATTACTTGTCTTACAAGATACATCATACACTCCTCGCAATTTGGTTGTGACTCTTCTTCTTACAGCATGATGAGGCAAGGTACATGATGTGCATACTATGTTGTTATGAGCATCAAAGCGATTTGTCGTGATTTGCCAAGTACCTGCTGAGGGTCAAACAATGTTTTGAGCAGCAAGCGTACCATGTACTTGCCGTTTGGTTGACGTATGTGTGTTTGTTAAAAATGGTTTTCACACCATTGTTCTTCTGCAGTAAGACGTCGTACCGTATCCATTCGATCTTGTTCAAAATACTTTTGAAACAGGACATCCAAATTTGTTTGATGGCACTGACCGTAAATTGATTTGTCCAAACAGAATCCACCCGAGCTGCGAGTTTTGAGCGATTGTTGGTTTGGGGTGCCTCTTTTCATATCTGAAAGTATGAGATGCGGTATTAGGTCAACTGCAATGATTATGTCAATTATATTTGATTTAAAGTACTGTGGATCTGGAAGTTGTAATCCTTGGATGTGACGCCATTTCTGTATTGGAATATCTGTGTCGATGTGAGTGCTGAATTGTCGGTCGGTACACGAGCTAATTCTGAAATGGATAACCCATCCATTTACAACTATTCTTCGAGTTGTAACCGACTCCGTTCTTCGAGTTTTAACCGACTCCGTTGATCTCAGCCGAAATTGGATGACGTTTCAAGCCAAGCGATTGTACAACATGCTCCGTAATGTGAGTTCCTTCAGATCCATTATCTATAAGTTCTCTGGCAATGGATGACTGTCCAGTTTCGTCATTATGTATTTCGACCAAAGCCGTTGCCACAAGCACGGTGCGAACTAACTGAGATGAAGGCTTGGTCACTGCCGATATGAGTTGCGTTGTGCTTGTGACCACTGCCTGATCTGAAGTACTAGCTTGTAGCTTTTGTGGAGCCGGTATGTAGTCTGGTTTGTTGGTTAGAAAATGCAAAAGCGTGAGATGTCGTCCCATTGCTGACAGTTTCGTTTGCTGCAAAATTTCGATTTTATATGTGCGGAATCAAGACAATTAAAACATAACTTGGTGCGTTCAGCAATCGATTTTCGAGTAGAACAATCCTGTGCGATAAAGTCAGGACAACGACGCAGCAAACTGTCGTTGCAATTCCCACACCGTTGGGAAGCCATATCGTTTGTGGTTGTGTGAAAACTATTTTGTTTCTGAAACGCATTACCTAGAAAGTTTTTGGATGTTATTTGGTGAGTTGTTGGAGCCGCTTGACGGTTGTTGCCTGATGGACCGATTCTCAATTATATCAACCCTGATCAGGCGATTATTGAGAAACTGCTCCAACGTACTACCTGTAGGAACGTTAGATGAGCTACCAAGAAAGTGCTCCCATGCTTGTAGATTTTTCGACGGAAGTTTAGTCCAAAGTTGATGTGCCATCTAATGATCGCCCGACTTCATGTGGATATTGATACATTATATTTATACATTGATGCATATACATTTGTGACATTAAGCATCCTCTTGAGATCGCCCGAATATTCCTTAGTTAGAGAAGGCAAACCAAAAAATATGTTCATTTGATGCATGAACTGTAGTCGTCATTGTTATGTACGAGTTGTGCAATTGCGTAAAATGCTGGCTACTCTATAAATTTGCCAGAAAAGGTTGGTACAGGCAAATTGGGCAGCTGTACGCTAGACGACGGAGATGTTTGCATGATCGAAGTTTGAATTTGCATGATAGAAAGTTCATTTTCCATTCCTACTATTAGAGGGAATGTCTGTTCAAAAATTTCGCAATATATATAAGTATATATATATATAAGTATATATATATATATATATATATATATATATATATATATATATATATATATATATATATATATCGAATAAAACTTCAGACTGACTATTAGATCACAACACAAGCAAGAACCAAAAACACTCACCCCTTTTACTGTCTGTATGTATGTAACCTTGTAGCGTATTGTTGCGTGTTGTTTTTATTCCCTGTACCCAAAGGGTGAAAGGCTATTCTAGTTTTGTGCGAATGTATGTAACAGGGAGAAGGAGGCGTGGCAGACCCCACAAATTAAATATATTCTTGATCAGGGTGACAAGCCGAGTCGATATAGCCATGTCCGTCTGTCCGTAAGGATCTCAGTCGGTACAATAGTTAGAATGACCAAGCTTGGTATCCAGGTTCCCCTGAGCCCTAGGCAGGTCAATTTTTTTTTATACCCTGTACCCGTAGTGTAAAAAGGGTATATTAGGTTTGTGCAAAGTATGTAACATGCAGAAGGAAGCATCTCCGACCCCATAAAGTATATATATTCTGAATCAGCATGACGAGAGAAATCGATCTAGACATGTCCGTCCGACCGTCTGTCCGTCTGGATGAACGAAAGGATCTCAGAAACTATAAAAGCTGTAATAACCAAAGTTAGTATCCAGATTCTCCTAGGTCCGAGAAAGGACGAGTTTATTTTATTTTTTTTAATTTTTCCCCCCTTCCCCCGCTACAGAATACCGTCCACATTTCAAAAGCTACCCTAACCAAAATTTCTCACATAATCTATACATAATAGTCTACTTTTGTTTCAAATTTCATTTAAATCGGTTTATTCTAAGAAAAGTTATTAACGAAACAAATTTTCTCTAGTGGAACCCCTCAAACTACAGCAACAAGTTCGCTCTTCTTCTTCCTCTTTTTACTTCTGCTATGGGCGCATATAACTCAGTGACGGAAGTTTACCTGAGTACAGGGTATTTCACTGTCGGGCTTTCTCGACTGTAGCGTCCTCTCTTGTTTTATTTTTATTTTGATACACCCCCCGTAGGAACGTTCGTAGGAACGCCCTGAGCCGCCAGCGTATTCAGAATACAACCCTAGTCCGCCGAGAAGAACGCGTTCCTCACGTCCAGACTAACCACACGGCAGTATTCCTATCCTCCTCTCCATCTGGTACCTGCGATTGCGTACGACGCGATGCTTACAACTTTCTCATTGCGCCCAGGGTGGATTTCGCCTTCCTAAATCCAAATTGGTTGGGTGACAGCCCAATTACAGCCTCCTTCCTTGTGCACAGCATTTTCTCCAGCACCTTCCCGATGGTATTCAGGAGACAGATTGACCTGTAAGACGAGAAGTCTTAAAGTGAGTTGCCTGGCTTTGGGAGCAAGACAAGGTTTTGTATTTTCCGGCAGTCAGGAAAAACGCCCTCTCTGAAGAGACCGGCGAAAGCCTCAGGGTGCGATTTGGCACAGCATCTGGACCCGGCGTTTTGTTGGGCTTTCGACTGCGAGCGGCGTGTAGAACCTCCTCTAATATCGCATCTCTGTTAGGAGTCAAGGCCGGCGTTTCTGGACTCGCAGGGATTGAAGCCTCCACAATTATCGAGAGCTTCAGCGCATCCTTGGGGACGTCATGGCGTCCAGCGTTGACACGCTTGACGATTGTCAAGCTTATAAGCTTTTCTGATCCTGTTCGGCGGTGTCGCATAACTCTAGGAAGCATTCCCTCTTAATATGTAAAATTGCTCTTTTCAGCGAGCTCCTCTACTGTGCAGAAGGCCGAAAGGGGGCGTACTTCTTGCTCTCTGAACTCTTCTCCTGTCTCTGATGCACAGTCTACGCAGATCGGCAATATCGTTATTCTACCAATAGACCGGAGCGTGATGTCGCCTATAAGGTGGACGTCTGGCCATGCTAGCAGCGCAGGCAGCTCTGATTTGAGCAGCAGCGTCCACGGTCATACGCTGAGGATCTCCGGAGAGATCCGGAGCCGCTGAGCGCGCTAGCAAATGATGCTGAGCAAAAGGATTCCAGCCTGTATGCGATACTAGGGAGCGGTGCCTCACTTGCAAGAAAAGCGTCGTTAATGGACCACCTGATCTGGTTTTTTAGAGAACTGCTGGTCGACTATGAAGCCGATACCTGCCCTTCTAAATGGTTTCTGCGATCCACTATTTAATTGTGTTAGTTCTAGGCCTGAGAGCGCTATTGCAATATCCGGCCGCGAGCGTTGGTGACGTTGCTGCTCCATTCTAGCGCCCACGAGTTGAAGTCGCCCGCAATTATAACTGGACTGCTGCGAAGTCCGTCAGGGCTTTAGGCTAGGTGGTAGGTAGCAGCTATATATCCACAGAGTAGCCACCTTGGCTATAACGAAGAAGTGGCCAGATCTAACATTAGAAAAGCATATCGTTCTAGATCCGCACAGCCACAGAACCGTTTTACCGGGCATGTCAGCGGCCCAGCTACTATTGCTGTGGACTTTATATGGTTCGCTGAGAATTGCCAGGCTTACCTTTTCTCGCTGACAGTTTGCAGAAGCAGTTCTTGTGCTGCAATGCAGTGGTTGATGTTAAGCTGAAGGACCTTCAGCATTGTTCAATTGTTGAAATGCCGGGCATTTGAAGCTGCCTGTGGTATGGACCGTTACTGGAAGCTTTTTCCTTCTGCACAGTGCATATTTCGGGGTGTTAGAGCAGTTCCTGGCTGTATTCCCCTTGTCGCCGTATCTGAATCATGAGTCTTTCAGATCGTCGTCGCTCGAGCATTTTGCTGCTATATGGCCAAAGCCCAGTCATTTAAAGCACCGTTTTGGGCGTATCACACTCCGAATGTGGCAAACGACTCAACCTATGCGCACTTTTCCCAGCTCAGTAAACGCCCTTGCTTTGTCCGTTGGGAGGGAGAGTGTGGCTATTTGCTTGACCACGGTTTGACCACGGCTATTCCATTTGAGGCCACCTCTACAGCTTCGTGTAGCTTACCGATGTCATGAGTCGGTGCTCTGCTTAATTGGAAGAGCAGGCTACCGTTTCTTGTTCGCCTGATGCGCTGTACATCGTCTTTTAATGGCTGCAATGGTGCAGATTTGACCACTTTGAGAATGTCCGCAAACAAAACACGTCCACACGGTATCTTTCACGTTCACACATCGTTAATATGTATCTGTGTGTGTGACGTCGATATGTCGTTTGTGTGTCGTCGCTAATGCGCTATCGCTATCCAGCCAACTTTTTTTTTTTAGAGTTTTTAGAGTTAGGTAAAGGAATATCTCGGGTACATATTTTGAAAATATGGGAGAGGTACTAAAGAGTACTTTTGTTTTATTTTCCACCAAAGTTAAAAAACCTAAAAACAGGTAGTTTGCTAAAAATCATTTTCTAGAAAACTAACATTGCAAAAGGCACAATTTTAATTAAATAATGCATAAAATTAATACACCTAGCAATACAAATCAAAAATTAATGATTAGTCACATAATTTAGCTAATATTATACCTGAAAAATAAAGTATTTGACTACAATTCAATTTTTCGTTGCGAGCTAAAAAAAAAATGGGTCAACTTTGAATGCATACATCTCATTAATTATAATGTCAGTTGCGCTCTGCCGGCTGCAAGCTTTTGTTGTAATACTCGATGACGCGTTCAACGCCGTCTTGGATTTGGCTAAGAACTGCGGCCACGCCGCTGTCGTAGGCATCGGTATCCAGTACGAATTCGACAGTTTCACTTGGAAACGCCGGTATGGGAGCCGATGTAAGCTTAGTTTTCAGCGACTCAAAGGCGTTAGTAGGAGCTTCTTCCCAAGAAAATTCGCGCTTAGCTTTTGACAACGCGTGCAGCGGTCGTGCAATTGTGGAAAAATTTGCAATAAATTTGGTAATATGAACTAAGTCCCAGAAAGGATCTCACTTAAGTTTTGGTTAATGGAGTTGGTCATGTGACCAATTTTTCAATTTTCAATGCACTGGGCTTCAGGCCACTGCGACCAACCACGTGGCCAAGGTAGTCAGCTTCAATTTTAGGGGGCTCATCTTCAGTTCAGCTTCTGCGAGCTGACGAAAAATGTCTTCCAAACGCTTGAAGTGGTACGCGAATGCGCGATGACGTCATCCATGTAAACTATGATGGATTTCCAGGCTAAATCTGAGAACAGGCCATTCAGCAGACGCTCAAACGTGGTGGGGGCATTCCATAGCCCAAACGGCATGACGTTGAATTCAAACAGCTCAGCGTCGCATGCAAAAGCCGTTTTTGGACGCGACTGCTCGTCCATTTCAACCTGCCAATTTCCGCTTGCAAGTCCATAGTAGAAAACCAGCTGGAACCATGTAGCGTGGCCTATATGTTATATCTCCCTTAGTCGCATCCACAAGCGTGCGGCCAATCATAACACCAGGTGGCAGCTCAGACTGGGCAGCCGGCTCTATGATCACGCTCTCTTGGTTCGACTGCTACACATGTCATTCGCACAGATGTGTCACATCTTGGCGGCACACAAACTGGCAATATAAGGTACAGCATTTTTTGTCTACTGCTAAAGAAAAATGGCGCTGCCGCCAAATGTTAGATACAGCCTTCTTAAACTCACTCACAAGCAAGCTTGGTGAGTCGCCACCAACAAGGACGAAGTCGTGGCCAAGCGTTCGCTTGCCAAGCCGGAATCTTACTGTCGCCATTGGCACCGGGCGATCCTGTAGGGTACCGGGGGCTGGTACCTGATATTCGACGGTGTGACTGGAAATTGCCGTCTCGTCAGCATCCTTATTGTTAATTTCGTGGGCTTCTCGGAAAAGCGCAGCCTGGTTTCTGTCTGTCACAGGGGCTTGGATGGCATCGACTAAAGGAACGGAAGCCTCGACAATGACAGGATTTCTGACAGGTGGCTGCCGCTGTGATTTGGGTGAGGCGCGGATGCCCGCCTCACAGAACTGGCATCCGTACATTTCCCGCCGAGTTCCGCCGGTCGGGCAGCATGCCGTTTTCCTTTCCGGAGACGTCGCTTTCGCGCCTGTGCCACAGATGGTGGCCCACTCTGCTCGACATCGAATATGGGCTTACTTGTCTTATGCATGCATTGAGTGTACACCCGATTAGCTATTCCAAGGGCTTCCACCAGATCGCGGGGCCTCTGCGCGGCCAAGGTGCTCTGCAAAGGCGACTCCCGAACTCCATCTACGAACTGTCGAACGAGTGTCAAATTAAGCAGCGTTTCAGGTACGCTGCTCTTTGCGCCAAGTGCTCCAAATCAAGCGCAAAATCTTCCAGCGTCGCGCATGTTCTTCCGCCGACCATAAAATTGTTGAAGGTATGACTCCTGGATGTGCGTGAACCATCTTCGGCTGTGCAAAATGTGACATATGGTGGGCCTGGTCACCCGGGCAATGTGTTGTATAGCTTTAGCGCGCGTACTTTTAAGTTGAATGCAACGCCCAACCGCCTCTCCTTATCAGTCCTGCCATAAAATTCGGCAACCGTATCGACTATGCGCTCGTCTATTGCGGCGTCTTTGATTGGTAACAGTCAATGCGCACAGTCTTCTCTCCTGCAGCCGGTCCGGTTTTTGAGTGCGGTGGGCGACGACAAAAACTGACTGGGCAAGTGCATGGCGCGCTGAGATACATTTTCAGCCAGAGTGTATGTTAATTACCATCTGCTGCCCCACCGTCTGTGCGGTGGTCGTAACGTGGCACTATGGTGCTGGTGCGCGTCTTGATCCGGCGTAGACGTGATGAGCGCTGGCAGCTGCATCCCTGGCGCAGCAAGTTGGTTCCCACGTTGAATAAACAGACGGCGGCTGTATTTCCAACCGCTGGAGCATTGCATGGGCTGCTGCCTGAGTGGCCTCTCAAGACGGCACATCAGTGTTGAAAGCAGCAGCCAAATCGGTGCACTGTTTGGCTCAAGCTATCGATGGCTTGCCAGCACTGACTGTTCGCTTTATTTTTATTTTTCGGCATTTTGTGTGGCTAGGATACATCGGTATAATCAAGCATAACCCCACACCTGACACCAATGTGACCGGCGATTCGCTACGCAAAACAATAGCTGGTAGTGTGCAAAGCAGCTGCAGCACCAATAAATAATTGCGCCGCTTAACTTAACTTTCCATTACTTCACTTTATTAGCGATCTAACGGCCAGATGGCCCAAATACATAGGATTTTAATTTAATGATCCGCCTTAGCAGACGACGCAACCGTGTCGGTCCTGAGCGCACCAGGAAGAGAACAACTCCTTAAAGTTAGTTGCGGTTGAAGCCTTGAAGTTGGCTGCAGCAGTGTGGATCGTGCAAAAACAGCTGTTGGTAGGTGGCGCATGTGGGCGTTTCGATATGCGCTACTAATTTGCATTACAAAATATACTTTGTGGGGCCTGTCACGCCTCCTTCTGCGTGTTACAAAATTTGGTGCCTCTATCTTTTATAGTATCTGAGTTCTTAGTGATCATACGGACGGACAGACAGGCATAGATCGCCTCGTCTTGTCATGCTGATCAAGAATATATATCCTTTTTGGGGTCTGCCACGCCTCCTTCTGCCTGGTACAGTTTTCAGCTCCTGTACATTTCATGTACAGAGTATAGAAATAAAGTCATGCCGATGATACCTCAGTTTGGGCTCCCACCTTTTTATTATAACGTTGTGGTCTGCTGAGACAAGGTAGACAAAGTTGTTAGTTTTACTAAAGAAAAATTTGAATAGTTCTGAAATTTCAAAAGAAGTAGCTTCGGCTTCGTCCTATGAAGAATAAGTCGGTGTCAAAATGTTCTCCCATTTGTACTTTCGCTTAAAGCCAATTTTTAATAACAAAGAAGCCTTGCGGACTTTATCGTGTTTGGCGATTTGAGACACCTACGCCTAGAAGGGGATAGATGGATATTTCAATCCGTTCCAGAATCTCATAATCCGTACAGTGCCATAGTTCTTTAAACTTATTGAGATTATGAGACAGCGAGAAGACCAGTGCTTTGCTGTAGATTTAAACAATATGGCAAATGGTAAAATGACTCCTGTTGATATTAGGTTGCTCAAAAGCAGGATTGTCGATAGTCGTCAAGTCCCGGATGTTGTTATTCATCTGTTAACCAGTAATTCTGGAGTCGATAGATATAATACAAAAAAAATAAACTCAATTCCAACTAAGCAATTTATATCTCATGCTCGGGATTCCGTTAAGGCTACACATTTCAACTTGGCAGCTAGAAATAAGTATCTCGAGACGGTAAAAAATTTCAAAACTTTCCAATCACAAGGACTTTGCAGTTCGTTAATTTTGAAAACCCTTGCGAAATATGTAGTAACTGTCAATGTTGACACAGCAGGTGGATTAGTAAATGGAGCAACAGGTATTTTAATGGAGAAAGGCTTCAATTCAGTCAATAATCCAAATCTTGCCGACCGATAAAAAAAAAGAATTATTCGCGAATATTGTAATAAACAGCGGTCAATTTTTACTACTTATTTGACATTGGTCTTAGGCACGCGAACACTGTATTTTTCGAAAATCCCCTGAGTGTGTTACGAAAAGCTTTATAACAGAGTAACGTTACAAAGTTTAGCTTTTTTTGGAAATACTAAATACTTAACGAAGCCGATCTCTTTTAATTGTAATTATTGTGATAAAAAGTATATTTTAAAAATTCACAACGATCGATTTAGTTTTAAACCTGAAATGTGATGAACATGTATGCATGCATGCTCGCCACTATGACAGGACTTGTCGATCTATGTAGCCCTGCTCAAGCTCAGCTGTTATTGTTCGTAGAATCGGGCTCGCAACAAGCGTTCGAGTAACGGATAAAGAAAGCTACCATCACCCATTCATTTATTTTGAATCACAATTAATTATAAATATGATTAGTATGTTTTTATTGCACATACTATATGTCTATGCGTAATGAACTACTTGAATAATACGTGTAGTACAGAGTTTTAATAAAAACCTATGTATTCAAACTATTCATTTTTATGTGTCCATCAAACCATGTTCTTAACCGACTAGATATGTCGGAAAATGTTGGTCTTTTAACCGATTGTTCATGCCAGCATTCTACCATTAGGGAATAAACAGCACTCGGACATATTTCCGGACAAGGCAGCAATTGTCGGGAACGAATTAAGTTGATTACTTCCTGATTACTATGTCCATAATAAGGCTGAAACCGAAAAATAAATTTTTTAGGACAGGTATTTGTTTTTACAAAATCTATTAAAATTACCTGGATTCCATAACTATAAATTTCCCAAAGCACTACTCCAAATGACCATATATCGCTTTCAGTTGTAAATTTTCCATATAAAATGCTCTCCGATGGCATCCATCGTACAGGAAGTAAACTTTTAGATTGGACCCTTAAAAAATAAATTTATTTATTTTAAATTACTTATAATTATAATTTTTTTATGGTGCTCGGTTTGCCATCAATTACAACTACTGGTACTATTAGTAGTATGTTGCTGAGCCCCGAACAAAATTAAATAGCAGAGATGTTCACTCACTATGCCATTTTTACACCTTATACCTGAAGTGTAAAAGGGTGGGCTAGTTAGTACTAATGTATGTAACATACCCACCTCTGATCAAAGCCATATTAAACACCATTTGGTACCAAGATAGTCCTACATACGAGAAAAGATAATTTTGTGTTTTTCCGCATAAACGCAATCTCGAAGTAAATGTATGTTTTCGAACCTGAACATAAATGATTTTTATACTCTGTACATGAAATGTACGAAATGTAAGAGTCGTAATGTAGACGAGTCAATCTAGCTCTGTCTGTCTGTCAGTCTATCCGTATGAACACCTGGATCTCTGAGACTATAACAGCTAGAGACACAAAATGTTGCCCACTTCCCGCCTATGGAGCTTTTCCAGATTTTCCATTCGTATAATCGCCCATATCTGGGACACTATAAGAGCTAGGGACACCAAACTTTAGTCCCAGATGTCTTATCTGAATACGCATAAAATGTGTATTTTGGAATTTCCCTCCCTCCCCCTCTCCTAGTGATTTTCCATAATTCCCGTTTCTTAGCATTTTTCATTGAATTTCGGAAAATACCCCCAGTTAGTGATTATGAGTCTGTATACTAAGTTTCATCATGATTTAACAGAAAGTTATAGCCATGTATGTATGTATGACCAAGCAGTGCCCGCATCTGTTGTTGTTACTGCTTTGCACAGCCACACGAGACATACACATACACACACATACACGCATAATTATTGTACTCATATGTACAGAGTATTTCAAAGTCGGGACACCCGACTTTAGCTTCTCTACTTGTTTTATGCCTGTATTTATGTATGTATTGAATATTTTTTATTTCATTGAATTATTTTAATTTATTTGTGGAGTGGGTACATGGTATGAACAAGTAGGAGTTGAACCTGCTCGACTTTGGCATTCCTTTGCTGGTTTAAAATGACAGTAATAGGTAAACACAAATTTAAAAACATTCTGCAAAACCTATAGAGTACTAGAGTAATATGCAGAAGTATATCATCGTAAATTTTTTTTATTCCAAGTATAGTACTTACCTATAATAATCAGAGCTATAAATGTCTCTTGACAATCCAAAATCTGAAATTTTAACGATTAATCCATCGCTTACTAAGCAATTCCGTGCGGCCAAATCGCGATGAACATAATGGTGCGCAGATAAGTATTCCATGCCTTCGCTAATTTGCATTGATATTTTTAAGAGTTCTAATTGTGTCAGGGATTTATTTTCGCTTGGCGAGTTTGATATTAAGAACTCGTGCAAATCTCCGTTGGACATGTATTCAAAAATCATACAGTACGGTTCTTTGTTTAAAACCACACCTAGAATACAAACTATATTTTGATGTTTTAGGTCCGAAATTAGTTCGATTTCGCGTTTGAAGTCTTGTTGTGTTTTAACAGAAGCATTCTCCTTTAGGGCCTTTATAGCAACAAACATTTTTGTTCCGCTACTTTGTGTAAGTTGGCCTTTGTATACTTTTCCTATTGAAACAAAAAATTAATACCAAATAGCACGTGAGCTTAATAAAAGTTTGTTTTTACCAAAGGCGCCTTCTCCAAGTTCCTCGAAAAATTCAACATCTTGTAATGTTAAATGTGGTATTTTAAGAAGTGGGTTCTTTTCAATATTTTTTGAAGATAATGGTACACCTTCCAAAATATTGGTTAAACTAATTCGTCCCGCTTCTGGAATCGAATTTAGTTGTGAATTCCCATATATGTTTTTATCAGCATTAGGTGTGTTGATCTAAAATAAAAGATTAGGATCGATATACAAATTAATTTGTTTTACTTTAAAGTTTGAATTAACAGATTGAGAAATGTATTTAAATTATGAGATGAACTTAATCCAATCCAACCGTGACCGTGGAAACATATGCTGGGGACGAGCTAAACTATTAAGTAATTACTGTTTTATATTATTACTACTTCAATGTATTTCGAGTCACCTTTTTCGAAACACATACTATTGAATATTTGTGTAAATTGAAATATATTATGTTAATACTTACATTTCGTATGTTCCTCATTCCATAGGCTTTTTTCCTTTTTATGAAAACAACTGAAAATATTGCTACAATAAAAAATAAGGCTGCTGCTGTAATGAGAATCGCATTGAGCCACATTTTCTCCGCACATTTCGGGATATTACAAGGTTCAATTATGCGTTCAAAAGATGTATCATCAACAAAACACCAAGGGCTACTTTCCACGCCGCCTGGATTTCTAATAAAGTGGCATTTAATTATAATTCATGTAAAAGGTCTTATATCCATACCGACAATAATTTTGACCTATGAGCTCTGGAAAATCAGAAATTTCTTTCATTAGCCATGACCATCTCAAACAAGTCTTTCCCGTCGAAGATACTTCTGTAATTCCTCTGTAACTAGAGCCATCTTCCCAATAACAATCTTCAGTATTATCTACATCTATTGTTATTCCTAGAGAAGAACAATCCTTGTGGTGTGGCAAGCTTTGGCACTCCTCCAATGGAAGCTTTTTGCCAATAACCGGATGACGTTTAGCAATAGCATATTCTTTTTGGCACAATTCATTTTCTAAGAGTTCGCATTCTTCTCGGCAAATACGTTTTAAATTTTCAGATTCTCTTGTTGGTGGGTACTGACTAGATATATCTGTTCCAAAAACGTTGTTATCATAGCTCACAACTGATTTTCTTTTTAAAAATATTTTTGCATTCTTTGAAGATGTTTTCGAGAAACGTTTCTTACGTGCTCGGTTTGTTGAAAAATTTACATGTTGCGTTTTTGTTGCTACATTTGCAAAAAACAGTAAATTAGTGCGTTCTGGAGTTCGGCATATAGGAAGGGAGCTAAAACACAAGCTCGGCAGTGCGTAGACTCGACAGTTGGAATTCATATCTCTAAAAGTATAGGTATTTATTAGGTACGCACATACATATGTATGTATATGTGTAAAAACAATTGAACACTTACTTAGATTCTTTTATTACCCCATAAGCGGCTTTTAACTTTTCTTCCAAATCGTTCATAGTCAGGTTAGGTGAAATAAAAACATATGCATTTTTTAAATATTCAATGCAAACCGACCCATTGTAAAGATGACAAATTCCGGACGAATGCTGAAATCTGAGATTTATTAAAAATATTAGCACCACATACAACTATTTATTGTAAACCGAGAATGCAACAAATTTCATTAAATGTGATCTCGCTAATAGTCATATACTGTATATGTATATATGTATGTACATATCTACATACGTCTGTATATACAGACAGAAAATTACTTAAAATCCTAGAAATTCTTTTCTGAAATATATACATACATAAATTCCATTTAAATATGAATCTATATATTATGCACGATGTTAAAAAAATGTTTACATACCCATAGTTTTGTGCTTCTAATATATTTGATTCCACTAATTTCGATGTTGATACTACATTTAATAAATAATGAAGGCTAACACAATGCAAGAGGATGAATAACATTTTGCTTAACATCTAATTGGATTTATTTTAGTGTTCGAATGTTTGCTTAACTTTCACAATTATTAAGGAAATATTAGTATATTTATGTGTTTGATATGTCCGCTTTCTACATCGAGCATGATTTGCTTCAGAAGTGTTTCTATTTTGAAGAATGGCAGCATATGTATGTATGTATGTACATACATACATATGTTAATACTTGTACATACATATTTAAGGGTGAAGTCTCTCTGCATCACAGGGGTTGGTTTTTTCGTTTCACAGGGGTAGCTATTATTTTTAAAGGGAATCACTGCCGTAAAGTAGCTGTCAGAAGCCCGGAATCAGACTTACCCTCTTTTAACCTGCCATTTAAACTAAAACTCTTACACTGCTCTTAGTATTGTGCTTAATTGGGAATAAAATACCATGGGCTACGGGAGCTAAGAAAAATCACAAAAATATAAAAAAACCTGGCAAGCCTAAAGCTAAGAAGAATATTAATGCCAGGACTTGCCTATTGCAGTGTGAGGTGTATTTCCCAGTCCAGCATAAAAGTTCAGGAGTGGCGCTTTCAGACTTTTTTTCGTTTCAAAAATCATATCTCCTGAACAGATAAAGGAATTCAAGGGTGTCGCAGAAATCTCTTTCTTCCAAATTTCGCCCGAAAACCAAATGTTGGTGCCAGAGAAATCTCTTTTGGGATTTCATTATGAACACTAACAAAGATATTTTTCCAAATATGTCAAAATAATTATTGGTATATAAACCTTATAGTTCTTCTGAAAAAACTGCATCAAAAATATTTTGCATATCTTATGTAAATATTATTAAATTACCAAATTGTTTTTTAACTTAAATAACTGTGTACTAATTGAACAAACTTGTGTGTCGCCGAGTGGGCAGGCTATATGCTGTGCATATCAGGGCAGTCATTTGAAATGCATAGCTTGTCGGAAAATAACTTAAAATTTAAATTTATGTTAATAATGAGTTAAGCGAGTGCCGTTTGATTATTTCAGGAAATCCTTAATAACATTATAAGTTACACAGCTAATTTACTAAGTGCAAAATAGAAACGAAAACTAAATATGAAAATACGGAACTGCCAGATTTAGTTTCGTGCACTGCACTTCATAGTCAGATGTTGGTGACAGCTGGCTTAAGGGGGGAAGTTCGAAAAAATGAAAATGTGTAGAGATTTCTGTGGTACCCCTGATATTGATGATTTTATACACCTGGACACCAAATTTTGTACAAAGCTGCTTTATGTGTGTATGCTATACGAGTTTTTTATTAAAACCACCACCACTTTTCTTTGTGTTTTTATTTAAATAACTTTCGTAATTCTTGGAATTTCAATTTTGATAGTTACATCCAGTTAGTGCTTATGTGTCCGTATACCAAGTTTCAAAATGATAGGTCAATTCTGAAGAAAGGTATAGCAATAAATATAATCGCTGCCCATGAACTCGCTCGACTTTAGCATTCCTTTCTTGTTTTACATATTCTGTTTATTTGCACACGTGCGGTAGTGCGAATTGGCAGGACAATCGTGGTCCTGACGAGTTATGCTAAAGGACGCTTGTTGTCCTTCTGTTGATCAAGGCAAGATCCCAGTGGTCCGGTTTGATATTTGGGTGGAAACTCGTGATCCGTTTAATTAAAGACACTTGTGGCCCTGATGCTTCACTGGACTCTTGTGGTCCAGTAGGTGTGAGTAACACCGGTTGTCCTGGTTGCGCTTGAGTGACGCAGTACGATCGGTTTGGTTTCGTACCTAATAGCGAATCCAGAACCAGAATCAGAATCCTGAACGCGATGGTGAGTGCTTGCAGTGACCAAGGATACTGGCTGGCAATCCTTGGGATCATGTAGTCCAACGTGGGAGTTGGCGTGATAAAGATCAGCGGTTCTCCCATTGGCCCAAAGTAACAGGCCGTTCGTTGATAATTTGCATACTGATTTTATTCTTACAAATCATGGCTTATATAGCCATGTATATTATATATATTATGAGTTTAAGTATGCTGGTGCCAGCTCAATTTGGCTCATAAACTTATATGTGCAGTGCACGAAAATATGACCTGTATCTGATTAATGGTCCTATGCTGGGGTAGCAGAATAATATGTGTCTTATTCTTGCTTATTATTATTGCTTGTGTTGGCATGCAATGTCAATGTAATTCGACTATGGTGTCAATGTTATCTATGCTAAAAGATGTCATATACTCATTCGCATCGCAACATATTCCATTATCCAACCATTTTGTTGATGTTTGAATGCCAAATAGAACTACGTTTTTCAATAGCTCAGTAACAGGCGCACATAAAGGAACAGCAAGTAGCCCAGGTGGCGAAATTGAAATTATGAATGTAAGCAAAAATCAGCTGTGGTATGATGATGCGTGCATGTACCTAACAGTAAAATCTGAAATGTAAACAAACTCGGTGCTCTTCTATTGGTCTTATTTAACAATACATGGAATCGGCAGCAGTTGATTTGCCTTCTGCCTATTTATGATTTTTAAGAGTCGCTGTTTCTTGTTTTTCGGTGATTTTTGGTGCCAAATTATACTACATTTTTCAAGTACATACTCCAATAGCAGGATCACAGAAAAACATAAACTTCCCATCGTTAAAAAAGGGACGAAACTACAAAAAAAAATTTGCACGAATGTGATAAAAGTGCAGGCGAACGAACACAAAGATGAAACTACAGCTGTTGGCTTTAAACGTTTTAATAACTAACTGGGGGTATTTGCAAACTTTTAGTTCGAAATTCCAAGAATTACGGGAGTTAGAGAAGGGAGGGAGGGAAATTCCAAAATATACATTTTCTGCGTATTC
Organism: Scaptodrosophila lebanonensis; assembly: GCF_003285725.1. Lineage (NCBI taxonomy): Eukaryota > Metazoa > Arthropoda > Insecta > Diptera > Drosophilidae > Scaptodrosophila > Scaptodrosophila lebanonensis. Next base: position 1,408,481 of record NW_022060738.1, read on the forward strand.
ACATAAGGCATCTGGGACTATTGGTGTTCCTAGGTCTTATAGTCTCCGAGATATAGGCGATTATACGAATGGAAAATTGGGAAAACCCCCATAGGGGGGAAGTGGGGGGCGGGGGAAAATTAAAAAAAAATAAAACAAACTCGTATAGAATACACACATAAGGCATCTTTGTGCAAAATTTGGTGTCTCTATCTCTTTTAGTCTCTGAGATCCAGGTGTTCATACGGACGGACAGACGGACAGACAGATCTAGATCGACTCGTCTTGTCATGCTGCTCAAGAATATATATACTTTGTGGGGTCTGCCACGCCTCCTTCTGCCTGTTACATTTTTCAGCTCCCGCAAACCTAATATACTTCTGTACATTTCATGTAAAGAGTATAATTATAAAAAGCATTTTATAAGCTAGAAAAGCCTAAGAAGGAGAAATTTAATAAATTTTCAATAATAACTAATTAACGCCTCCGACCCGGTGGGGGAATATTATTTGAAAGGCGACATTTTCTTGTCGTTCTGGAAGGAACTGAGAAATTAGGACGACCTAATAGGAAAGGAGAATCAACACTTCTGGCAATTCATTTTTGGAGAAATACAGCTCCAAGGACAGTCCTCCGATTAGCCAGTGAAGGAAGATTAATAAGCAGAAATCTGCAACAAACGAAGGTTTGGACCCCAGTTTAAACCTCGAAGAGCAAAAAGGAGGAATTTTTTCTGAATATACTCAATTTGATCCTGTGGAATGTGAAGACCAAACGCTGGAGCAGTATTCTAGAATAGGCCGTACCAGTGAACTGTAAAGTAGTTTAGTGATATAAGGATCATTAAATTCTTTGGACCAACGTTTAAAAAATCCAAGAACGCCCTTTGCCCTGTTTACGATAAAAGAAATGTGAAGATTGAAGTTCAATTTACAATCAAACAGTACTCCCAGATCTTCGACAGTAGAAATACGTTGCAATAATTCATTGTCAATCGTATAGGTGACAAGGTAAAGTCTGAACCCATAAAAATACATAAACTTACATTTACAGCAGTTAAGGTGCAATTGGTTAACCAAGCACCATCTCTGCATGCAGCTCAGATAATCCTGCAAACGAGTGTGGAAGAGAGGATCGTTATAAGATAGAATGAGCTTCACATCATCAGCATACATCAGTATGTGAATAAAAATGGGCCAAGATTACCTTGAGGTACACCCGAAGTAACACGAACAGGTTGAGAGATATCCGATCTGAGCAGTACTCTCTGGGTCCTATTTTTAATATAAGATGAAATCCAAACCGAAAAATTAGAAAGAAGGTCGTGATTCACTGAATCAAATGCCTTACTGAAGTCAATATAAATAACATCAGTTTGCATTTTAGTTAGGAATGCATCATTAATCAATGATGTAAATTCCAGCAAATGGGATGTTGTTGTAACCGACTTAGACAGATGCTGCAAAGTGGAAATTTCAATAGTAGGGTATTCAGAGTAGATTTTATTTGTGACTGACGTTCGATTAAGCATAAGAGAGAGAACTGCTCGCAGGCAGAAATAAAGAACAGTTAGATGGGTATGCGAGACATAAAGAACAAAGAGACAATGCGTTGCACATAAGTATACACATACTTATCACATAAGGTGATAAGAGCCATTAAGAAAAGCCCGGGGAATATTTGGCAGATTAAAATCACCGACCACAGTGAGAGCGTCATTATCCCGTAAAGAAGAAGAGACTTCGCTGATACAATTTATATGTTGCATATAGACTTGAAAATCAGCAGAAGGGGGAATATAAGAACAAGTGATAAATAAAGCATATGAAGGATTGGGAGCAGAAGCTTCAACCTCCGCTAATTTAGGAGTTAAGTCTGAAACGCGGACGAACCTTTTTGAAGCAGGACTCAAGACTGTTTTTTCATTGTTCGCAGGCGGAATGTTAACCAGCGTCGATGAGACTTTAATTTGAGAAGGCAGGGGTGAGCCATCAATTATATTAGGGGAAGCTGACAGAGATAAAACTGGAGAATGAATCTGGTAATAAGGGGTTGCCGGGAGGTGCACATATGGCAACGTTGAGCCAGAAGCGATGGATGGGCGCACATTTAAAAATTGTGAATCCAACCGGCGTTTTGGTGGTGACTTTAATATTATACTTGCTTAGAAAGCCAATTTCCAATTCGAACTCGCTTGCAAGATTTTTTGAAATCTTGTGCAATTTTACAAATTGGTAATTTGACGCTGTTATACAAGGTGTTTTCCATAGTAAACAGGACTTTAAAAAAAAACCGAACAAATTTTTTTTTCGGAAAAATCAATTTATTTTATTCAAAATAGTCTCCTTCTGCTTCAATACAGCTTTCGTTGGCCGGTATGGCCGCCATTATGCCGGTGCAAGCCTTTTGAATGGCCTCTACTTTTGCATAACGCTTTCCTTTCATGGGCAAATGTATTTTTCCGAAAAGGTAGAAGTCGCATGGTGCCATATCAGGTGAATACGACGAGTGGTTAATGGTTAAAATGTGGTTTTTGGTCAAATAATCGGTCACAAGCGTCGATCATCTGAGCAATTTTTGGTCGTCAGTCAATTTGTGCGGAACAAACCGTGCACACACCTGTCGTAATCCCAAATGCGATAAATTGATATTTTGGAGATGTTCAAATCTATTTCCATCAATTTCAATGATGATTTCGGCTGATTTTTGATGAGTTCACGCACAGTTTCGATGAAATTTTCGGTGATCACGAATTTTGATTGGTGCTGAGCGTAATTTATGTCCTCACGACCACTTTGAAAACGTTGAAACCATTCGTGCGCTCTGCTACGGGATAGGCAATCATTGCCATAAAATTGTTCCATCAATTGAAACGTTTCGGTAAAAGTTTTACCAATTTTAAAACAAAATTTAATGTTGGCTCTTTGTTCGAAGCTCCGATAACACAAACATACTGACACTTAAAACGCAATAACTTCACTTCCAATCTTTGAAATGTCATGAAATTCTCACTGGATAATCGATAATATAGCAGATTCGCACGCACCAGTCGACATATAGATAGCGCCACCAGGGGGCGATAGATTCAAAAAGTCATGTTTACTTTGGAACGCACCTTGTACATACGTGAGAAATCAAATTGCATTTCAATACATACTGGACATGACCATTGCAAACCGCCGCAACCACACCTAATATGCATCATATTGTCACACAAGTATGGTATCATTGCGATTGCGATTCTTAGCGATAGTCTTTTGCTGTTTTATGAATGCCCAAACATTTTAATGATATTTGAATCTGGGGAGGTCATTGAATTATAGCGCGGTTTGTCTTTTAAAAATGTTGGTAGTATTGTGGAATAAAGCAATTGGTTGGAAAGACGTATAATCACCTATGTATCGGAGACAATTAAACCTAGGAACACCAAATTTTAGTCCAAGATACCTTATGTGAATACGCAGAAAATGTTTATTTTGGAATTTCCCTCCCTCCCCCCTCTCCCCCGCAAACCACCGTGATTATCCCGTAATTCTTGAAATTTCAAACTCAAATTTTGCAAATATCCCCAGTTAGTGATTATGTGCCCGGATGCCAAGTTTCATACCGATTTAACAATAAGTTATAGCCATAAATATATTTTCTGCCCAAGCGCTGCCCGTAGCTGTTATTGATGCTGGTGCTTTGGTTGACTGCAAACATGTTCACACAGACACGAATAGACGCGCATAGACACACACATACACTCACATAGAAGCAATTGCTATGTAAATGTGTAATTATACACCCTTTACGTGATTTCGAATACCGAGAGAGATAAAATAGATCAAAAAATTTTTTTAATACTATTCATTTTTGTAATTTCTATAATTATTCTAAACATATGTACAGAGTATTTCCAAATTGGGACACCCGACTTTAGCTTTTTTACTTGTTTAAATAATAATTTTTTAAATTTTGGGTGGAGAGTACAGGGTATTTTAGTGTCGGACTTGCTGGATTGTAGTGTTCTATCTTGTTCTAAGTAATTTCTGAAATATAAATACCTCAAAATGTGTTAAAACTATGGTAAAAACTAACGATAGCAATTACGCAAAGTGAATCCAAGAAAAAACGCAAATTTTTAATTGTATATTTTCTTTTGACGCAAAAAAAATGTGTGTAAATACTTTTGACAACTTATAGGCATCACTTGATTTGCATATATTTTCGTCATATGAACTGTTATCTTTTTGATTGTTCATCCATTTAATTTTTTTTCGGAACAAACTTCCAACGACATCAACAAAATGGTGGGATAGGAATATGTAAAAAATTGTCTGGTGTGTAAATGCTTTTGACCACCTCTGTAGAAGATGTGTGCAGAGTTTGGTTTATATAGGGTTAAAAATGTGGACAGTATTGGCGAAATGCTGTAGGGGGAAAAGGGAACGGAAAATCAAAAAAATAACATAAACTCGTATAGACTAGGGACTAGGATGCATAACAAGTTTGTTTAATGTACACTCAGCCATTTCCGAAATTCAGGCGTTCATCAAGAGAGATGGACGGACGGACGGACATGTCTAAATTTTTTTTGATTTTTTCTTCCCTTCAATTTTGTCTCCTCATGCTGATTCAGAATATAGATACTTTATGGGGTCGGAGATGCATCCTTCTTCATGTTACATACTTTACACAAACCTTATATGCTACCCAACGGGTACAGGGTATAAAAACGAATAATAAATATGAAAATACGAAATTGCTTAGTTTCGTCCGCTAGCAACCCTATCGAGTCTGCTAACCTACTTCATAGTCAGTTACTGACAGCTGACTTAAAGGAGAAGTTCGAAAAAATGAAAACTATCGATGTTCTGTGGCACCGACGGATATTTTTAGAGATATCAAAAACAACCCTGGCCGAAATCTCTTGAGATTTCTGTTCCACCCCTGATTGTAACAAAATATATTTATTGCAGAGCAATTTTTCACATTTTATACTCTGTACATGAAATATACTCTTATATTAGGATTGCGCGAGCTGAAAAATGTAATAGGCAGAAGGAGGCGTGGCAGAACCTACAAAGTATATATATTCTTGATCAGCATGACAAGACGAGTCGATTTAGCCCTGTCTGTCTGTCTGTCTGTCCGTCTGTCCGACTGTCCGTATGATCACCTATATCTCAGAGACTATAAGAGCTAGAGACACCAAATTTTGCACAAAGATGCCTTATGTGTGTTCGCTATACGAGTTTGTACAATAAATACTATGTATTGTTATATGTGCAAACATATGTACATACATATACATATATTTATGTATATACATATTTATGTATGTACATAGTATGATAGGGATAAATAATGTAATTTCTAGAAAAGCTGTACAATTTGGGAAAGTATTTGGTCAACTTATGCAGCTGCAAAAGATTTAAGCGAGCATACACACATATGTATGTATATACATATGTACATACATACATATATCATAATTATTTCTTCTACTCTTTAATGAAAAGTTACAAAAATACAATATAATACAAAAAGTACGCAGTTTATCTTGTATTCTTTCTCAGAGTAAATACATAAACCAAATTTAATTTCTAATTTTCTAAAACCACTTCTAAACGACAGTAGTTAATTACATATAAATTATGTGTTCAAAGTTTGGTTTAGGTAGCATTTGAAATGTGGAAATGTGGACGCTATTGACGAAATTCTGTAGCGGGGGAAGGGGGGGAAAATTCCAAAAAATAAAATAAACTCGTCCTTTCTCGGACTTAGGAGAATCTGGATGCCAACTTTGGTTATTCTAGCTTTTATCTGAGATCCTTGCGTTCATGCAGACGGACGGACAGACGGATGGACATGTCTAGATCGATTTCTCTCGTCATGCAGATTCAGAATATATATACTTTATGGGGTCGGAGATGCTTCCTTCTGCATGTTACATACTTTGCACAAACCTAATATACCCTTTTTACCCTACGGGTACAGGGTATAAAAACAGACAGCTACGTCCGTCGTAATCGTCATCGTCACTGACTGCCAAACGAAGAGGCTGGCAGACGGGCAGATATTTTAGTTATTCTTATTTTAAGTTCTTTTATATAAATTGTTTGATTAATAACTTGTACGTAAATAAACTGAAGAAATTCATACAATTAAAGAACCTGACATATAATTTTTGGAAGTACCTCAAGTTCAAGAGCAAGAATAGCCAAACTTGGTATCCAGATTCTCCTAAGTCCAAGAAAGGACGAGTTTGTGTTTTTTTTTTCTGATACACCTTCCCACTCCCCCGCAATTCATGTTTTTCATAACTCCTGGAATTTGTTCAAAATTAAATTTGGCAAATACTTCCATTTAGTGATTATGTGTCCGTATGCTAAGTTTCACTATGATACGCAGATTTAAAAGGAAGTTATAGCCATATATGTACATGAGACCAAGCAGTGCCCGCAGCTGTTGTTGTTGTTACTTGCTTTGCTCAGGCTAACGAGGCATACAAAAACACACACATACACGCATAATTATTCTACACATATGTACATTTCAAAGTCGGGATACGCGACTTTAGCTTTTTTACTTGTTTTATATTAGAATTTAAAACATTATCTGGTTAATTTTGTCAGGATTGGTGGAATAGAATAAACAACGCTTTTCTGTTACTAAATTTCTAGCGTTGTGCGTTCCGAAGCCGCGCTACTCGCTGGAATGCAATATATTTTGCAGCTTGTTTTGTGCAACAGAGGAACACCCTCCTTCATATAAAGAAATGTTATAGGACAAATATGACGCTTTTAAATAATTATCTGTCCATATATCACTGGTGATGGCATATCCAAAGGCTTTGTGTTCCTCAATTTTGGCCTTTATCGGACCAAAGTGAGCAGATTTTACAATAACTAAAGTAGAGTAACTAGAGTAACTCGAATAACTCGAATGTTTTCCGAGATGTCAATTATTTAATTCCATTTATGTTTCATTTATTCTAACTCATTTCAATGAATGTCGTATGCTATGAGACATAAGACGCATTCATATTCATACAAATTCATTTCATTTTAAATGTTCCACATACTCAACTCAATTCAATTCGATTCCATTCTTTTCAACTGAAGCCATGCAGCTGTCTAATATGTATACATAAATACATACAATATGTTGAAAAAGCAATATATATTATATATGTATGTGTATGTACATACATACACATATATCTACATAAAATACATACATATGTACACATGCATAAATATGTACTATATATAGTGTTGAGGCACCGAGCTTTTTCGGGAGCCTTTTTTAGTCTATGGGTTTTGTCTCTAGCGGGCGTCAGACACGACAATTAAAACAAGAACGATTTCTTTTTAAATGTACATATGTATATTTTGCCGCGCAGGGCCAATTATGTTTGTCTATAAACCGAATTGATATACACGAATTTAATAGGCCACCAATTTAAATAGTTGAGCCTTTAAACGTTAGATTGGCACGGTGAATCTAGGTCAACTAACTTCGATTTCAGCTGCACTGGCAGCTACAGAGACTAAGAAAATGATAACAAAAGGAAATGTACAAAGAGAGCAAATATTGAGCCCGATCAAAGCAAACATTATATTACAAAATTATACGTTTAGCGCTTCTTGCTTCGCAGAGCAAGGTACAATTTGTATATATGAATAATTATGCGTCTGCTGCTGACGACTGCGCTGCCTGCGCCTGCTGCTTGACCGAACATCCTCCCCCCGTTGGAAGGCACGGGCTTCCAACCTCATCCTCTTTTGGCAGTGCACACAATTTGCGCAACGCTCGTCTAATGATTCCAGATGCAGTCTGCAGCACCGCGACTTGCAGTAAAGTGAGGTACTCTTCGCGCCAACGATTCCAGAACAGCTGTTGCAGATAGGTGACTCGCTGCCAACGGCCCAAACGATCGTAATTGAGCTTGGTAACATCAGGCTCAATATATGGTATAAGTGGCGCCGTACCCAGGAAGTGAGCGGGAGTCAGCACGTCAAGGTCTGGCAAACCAAGGTGCGCATCTCGTCGAAGTCGAGTATTGCAGGGGCAACAGCACGGTAAAAATGATGCTTTGCCGTCTTCACCGCCGCTTCCCAAAGTCAAAGTGTGGTGAACGAGGAGGTATAAATCGCCAGTCAATCGACTCTGCTAAGCAAAACTCTTGCACCGCCTGTACATGCTCAGCACTCAGGAACAGACGCTTTAACTCTGCCAATTCATTTTTGGCGCAAACGAAATTAGTCGCATTATCGGACCATATCCGAGCGGGTCGACCACGTGTGGAGATAAAGCGTTTTAATTCGCCAAGAAAAGCAGCTGTGGACAGGTCCTTGCCGAGCTCTAGATGCACAGCCTTTGTCGCGGAGCATATGTAGACGCTGATGTAGCATTTTATGGCTGGCCTGTTGCGAACCTCACTCCGGTAGAAAAATGGGCCGCAGTAGTCAACGCCAGTGGCCATAAACGTATACGACAAATCCACTCGATCGCCAGGCAAGTCGGCCATCAGATGCTCAACGCACGTGGCCCAGCATGTAAGCTGCGAATGTGGTAATGATAAATAAGCGCTCTTGTCACAGGATGCTGCCTGAGTAAAATAGCTGGATGCTTGGCTGCGAAATCCAACCTAGAATTTGAGTAGTCTGATGCATGATCTCCATCACCTTCGGAACTGAACTGCCTCCAGTAATGAGATCATCCACATAGAAATCACGCTGAAGAATTTCGGCACCAATGGGAAATGAGGCCTGCTCATCCATGGCCAATTGGTGCATTGTACGTACCGCGAGAAACGAAGCAGGTTTTGTGCCGTATGTTACGGTATCCAACTTATAGACTTGCACTTCTTGGTGCGGTGTATCAGTGTCAAAAGTGTCGGGCTCTGCCACCCGTACACAGCGATACATCTTGCATACATCGCCTGTGAGTGCAATTGCAAACGAACGAAACCGTAGCAATGTGTTGAAGAGCTTGCTTTGAATGGTGGGACCTGCCATCAAAACTTCGTTCAATGCGTAGCCAGAAGTTGTTGCCGCAGATCCATCAAACACAACTCTGAGCTTCGTAGTTGTACTATCCTCCTTTAAGACGCAATCATCATTGCATCGGTAGATAGTACTTGCATTTATCCCTTGAGTCAGTGCTGACAAGAGACATGTGATTCAAATCCTCGTACTCTTTTATGAAGGCCGAGTACTGGACCTTTAAATTGAGGCTGCGCTCCCAATTTTCTCTCCAAATTTAGAAAACGGCGGCGTGCCTGCTGGTACGAGTCGCCTAGCAACTCAACGCTGTGTTTCGGAGGCAACCGCACAGAATACTCGCCACTAGGTAGGCGAATAACGTTGGCCTTAAAATGCGCTTCGCACTCCAACTCCTTCTTGGTAGGCAGCATATCCATGTCGATGCAGCTCTCCAGCTCCCAGAATCTGCGTATGAGCCTTTCTATGCGAACCTTCGACTCTGTTTCCTCATCTGCTACAGACTGAAATGAAACGAGAGCCGAGTTACGGATTTGTGAACCACCTCCTGTTATGATCCATCCCAGGCGAGTCTTCTGAATCACCGGCAATCTGGGACCCAGTCGACAAGGTACCAATGTGCCAGCTCGACTCCTCACGTTGACAACGGCGGTGGCGAGAAGCACAACATCAGGGCTGAGAGGGCTGAGATGTGGCAGTCATGACGCTTGAAAATGACGACGATGTTGGCAATTGCGTTACTGGTTGCTGAGAGGAATCAGATACGGATCCTTCAAAATGCAGAAGGCTGTGATGCCTTGCACCGCAGAATCTACAGGATCGAACCTTGCAGGTTCTATATTGATGGCCCTTTTGGAGACAATTGAGACAGAGGGAAAGGTTTCTGGCCTCCTTATGGCGCAGAACTGACGACAGATTTACGAATTGGGAGCAGGTGTGTATTGAATGGCCCGTGACATCACAAAATACACAGACTTTCGTACTAGGGTTAGTAGCAACAAAAGACCTTCTATTGTTGTTAGTATTTTTGCTAATCTTTCCCACCTGTGATCCAGAATTGTACACTGCGATAGCCTACTTCATATTTTCCAACTTCTGACACCGCTTTTCCAGAAATGATGTGAACTGTTGTAGACGGCGGTTATTAAAACGTCGATTAAGCAAATCCAATGCCACTGTATAATTTTCTGTCGATATCTCTAAAGAGCGAATCGCATCTAATGCATTGCCCTTGAGACACGAGCGTAAATGCTGCAGTTTTTCCACTTGGGTTAACTCCAAATCCTTGTCGATCATTGTTGAAAAGAGTGACATAAAATCAGCATAATCCGTGTAACTGCCGCTGAATGAAGGCAACTTTAGTTCGAGCAAGTGAGACCGATTTTGGACCACCATAGTTTGAGTCTCTATAGTCAAGTCATTCCGCATAGTTGACGAAGAGGGCGCTTGAAACTGGCGCGTCCGTAACTCTACTTCCAGCTTGGCAGCTACAGACGTGGATTTTTTATCAAACTCCTCCTGCAGGATGAAGCTAGCGTCACCACAATCGAACTCCTCCAAACACCTGAGCGCGCGGTTAAAATGAATCTTCTTATTGTCGAGCAGCTTTACAAGATAGAGAAACTCATCTTCTCACAACAAACCAATTTTGTCATCTTTTAATTCGCATTCCATTACCTTGAGACTTTAACAAAGATATTCACATTTGCGCGTGAAAAATACTACCCGATTTCCAGGCGCAGCCACGGCAGTGGGCCCACATTCAATCTGACGCTCACACGGCGGTACAGATGAATCATCACCATCCATTATTTGCGCAGTACTATAATACGAATGAAATGTAATGCACAACGAAAACACAAGTCTCGATTTGGCAACGGCAGCAACAACAATACCTTCAAATGTTCGGACCGAAAATTGTCATTCGCGGCAAACACCGGCATATAAGCAAAATCGAATGACCGCTCAAAACAACGGCGCTTGCTTGCGGTTTATATGTACAAAAACTATGCGCTTTGTACAGTCAATTATGTACACACATACATGCACTGATGCTGCAGCGGTATGTATGTATGTATGCACACTAACTTTGCACACACTTAGTGCTTAGTTAGTACACCAAATATATATCGTTTTGAGCCACAAAACAAATTTCAGGGTCACCGATTTTTTTATGTAAATCACGTCGGGTGTTCACCAAAATGTTGAGGCACCGAGCTTTTTCGGGAGCCTTTTTTAGTCTATGGGTTTTGTCTCTAGCGGGCGTCAGACACGACAATTAAAACAAGAACGATTTCTTTTTCAATGTACATATGTATATTTTGCCGCGCAGGGCCAATTATGTTTGTCTATAAACCGAATTGATATACACGAATTTAAGAGGCCACCAACTCAGATAGTTGAGCCTTTAAACAATATGCGCAAAAGTAGGAGTGCGTTGTCTCGTACAACAGCACAGCGAGAAGCGTTAGATTGGCACGGCCAATCTAGGTCAACTAACTTTGATTTCAGCTGCACTGGCAGCTACAGAGACTAAGAAAAGGATAACAAATGGAAATGCACAAAGAGAGCAAATATTGAGCCCGATCAAAGCAAATATTATAAGAGTTATTAAACGTTTAGCGCTTCATGCTTCGCAGAGAAAGGTACAATTTGTATATATGAATAATTATGCGTCTGCTGCGGATGACTACGCAGCCTGCGCCTGCTGCTTGACCAAACATATTGTGACATTGAGAGCTAGTAGTTTCTAGAATTAAACACTGTAAAATTTAACAACGACATACATAGAGTCCTCATTTATAAGTGCAACCCGTCCGAAATTCTTCAGCACGCTGAACGCGTGCTCGAGTAATTCCCGAAAAGCGGGAATGCCAGTCCCGGAAATGTCCTGTAATTTTGATTAAAAAATAAGGACGTCCCGCCAAAATCGGGACGTCTAGCGACGCTGATATGTACATTTTATCTATCCTCAGATGCATGATACATACATATAAGTGTATGGGTTCAATTGTACAGTACAATACTTATCTACATGTGTTTTTTGACTATGAGGGTATAATAAATAAATATGTTTTGTTTTCATTCTGTACCTCTTTATTTAAACACATGCATGCACAAATACATAAATATGTACACACATGCATTTTTTTTACGGTCATATTCGTGTAAATCCCGCGCAATACTGGAGACCTAGTCGGGTAAAACATGCGCAATAATCGAGTAATACCCGAGTAGAATTCGCGCAATACCCAAACAATACTCGATCAATAACGGTACTATATTCGTTCGATCAAACGCTCATTCTGCAAACTCTGGTTTGTTTCGATCAGGACGCAGTCATCTTAAACGAAGTGACCGAGCCTGAACTGTTTGAAAGCAAACCAATCAAGGCTGGTACCCGTTCGCAACGAACAGAATACTCGAAGTGACCGAGCCTGAACTGTTTGAAAGCAAACCAATCAAGGCCTGTGCTTGTTGGTGAAAATAGAACGATGGCTCATTCAAGCTCGACCATCAGAAAAATGCTGAAAGTACTCAATTCGTTCGAGCTCGTTTGCAGCCAAGCAAACATACATATTCGTTTCAGTTCTCTGATACGAATGTTGTGACTGTAAAGGGCGTGTTTCTGTTTTTGTAAATGGCCCGTCACAGAGCGATCGCGTAATTGGCTGTAAAAATACACGATCCGTATGATTCGGTAATTGGATACACAATATTTTCTTTGTAAATCGAATATTTAGGAGCATGTCGATATTTAATTTAAGATTGTATATGGTAGTCCAATTTTAAGTAGCGATATTTGTACATAATCAGGGGTGACACAGAAATCTCTTCCGCCCAAGTTTAACCTCAAAACCAATTCTCGGTGCCTCTTTTAGGATGTTTCAAATCTTGTTTGCTTTGCTGGGAGTTTTTATACTCTGTACATGAAATGTACAAGAAATGTCCGTCCGTATGAACACCTGGATCTCAGAGACTACATATAAGAGTATATAAGAGTGTATTCTATACGAGTTTGTTTTATTTTTTTGATTTCCCCTCCCACTTCCCCCTTATGGGGGTTTTCCCGATTTTCCATTCGTATAATCGCCTATATCTCAGAGGCTATAAGACCTAGGAACACAAAATTTAAGTCCCAGGTGCCTTATGTGAATACGCAGAAAATGTATATTTTGGAATTTCCCTCCTTCTCCACCGCAAATCGTAACTCCCGTAATTCTTGGAATTTCGAACTAAAATTTTGGAAATATCCCCAGTTGGTTATTATGTGTCCGTGTGCCAAGATTTACTATGATAAAAAACAAGAGAGAATGCAAACGGTCGAGCAAACCCGACAGTAAAATAGCCTGCACTCTCCACAAAAAAGAAGAATTAAAAAAAAATTAGATTATTTAAAAAAATTAATTAATTAATTAAGTAATTAAAGTAAATTAGAAGACATGTTTTTGTTCAGTTTTAACAACATTCATTTATATCACGTGCCTATTCGTGTTTATATGCGTGTATGTATATAGCATAAAGTTGAACCAAAGCAGAAACAACAACAACAGCTGCGGGCAGCGCTGCCGGCAGAGCTGGAGAAAACGAACGAAATTTATTTAAGCAAAAGAAGTTCGTGTGTCGTGCTTCAATGCTATTTTACTTGTGAGAGTTATTTTCAAATTATGCTTAGGCCTAGAACAATGCGAGCTTTTCTTACATTCTATCAGCGCGCCTTAACGTTACAATGTTAATCCAACTATGTATAAGCATAGTTCCTTCATTACACTGCTAAAAATGCATTGGCTTACAAATTCAGTTTACAATAAGTCTAATTACAAGCTAACAATTCAAACTTATGACTAACTCCATGCGCCATGGCCATATGCGCCTTACCGTCTTGCTCGACGGTTGTGCGAACCACGCGCCCTGTCAGCCACTTTTGGGGTGGAAGATTGTCCTCGTGGATGAGACTTCCACGTTGGGCTCTCCTTTGGCCCACCGCGTTCGCTGCTGTAGACTGAGGACGTAGTCCCTGGTCCAGTTGCGCCAAAGCTGCAGCTTAAGCACCGAAAGTTGCTGCCACCGTTTCAACAACCCGGAGCTGATCCTGCTGTCTGCCCTTCCTGCCCAGATGGCCTGTAGTGAGGGCCTCGTCGTCGCTTGGATCGCTGCTGAGGGGGGGCGAGTTGAGTAGCGCCTCTACCTCCACCAGATGGGTATTCAGCTGTCCTTGCGTCAGATGAGCGTTGCCGACTCCTCTTAGAAGGCGATTCTTGGCGGCCAGTCCTCCGAAGTGTGGTGCTCGCGGCGGAGTGAACACCCAGGCGATCCCTCACTGTGCGACGTACGACACCATCCTGTCCTTCTGGTCTCGGAATGCTGCCTGAAGGTCCTTCAGAGCGTTGCTTGCTCCCACGAAATTTGTTCCTGTACACGCGCTACGGAAGACCCCGTCTGCCGATGAACCTTTTAAAAGAATTTAAAAATGTTTATTATTTTATTTATTTGACTCAGCAACTTTGGTTTGTAGCGGAAGCAATGCACGCAGTTTTTTACTGCATGCCTCTCGAGCATTGATAAGCCATATTTGTTGCCTAAGAAGGGCAACCATGACTTCGGCACATGCATGATGATTTTCGAAATGCAAGGCGCGAACGAAAAGAGTTTCAAGACGCGAATTTCGTGGCATTAGCAAAGGAAATTTCACGTCGTACGGCAGAGAAGCGTTAAGCAGTTGTCCACCTACTCGCACAAGTTGCAAGTTAACTTCGTTTTGCTCGTACTGGTGAAAGAATGGATTCATGCGCTGATATTTTGGCTGAAGCAATTTTGACGCCTTTAAATTTTCAACCTCCTGGCGCAGTTCTAGTGATTGAACCGTTTCTATCAGTTTAAGGAAAGCCAATTTTAGCTTACTTGCAGTAAGCAAGCCTCTACTTTTGCATTTCAATTTGAGACAGAACCGATTCACGTGTGCCACTATATGAACCAGCTTTCTGAAATCGGAGCACCTCTTAATTAAGGACTCAATTGGGCTTAAACATGTCTCAGTGACAGTGTATACCGACACACTTTTTTTGTCCTCAGACTACTTTAATTCTGGTGCTAACTCAAACTGATGTAAGTTTGGCCAATGGTCAGCAGGTTTCAATAAAAATTCGGGGCCATTAAACCAAATGGACGATACCAACTCGTCAACATTAGTGACTCTGGACACTAAATCGGCGGGGTTCCATTCGGTCGGTACATGGCGCCAAACTGTTTGACTTGCATTTACTTGTATATCTGCAAACCTATTGGCGACAAATGTCGACAGCGAAGATGGATCTCGTTTAAGCCAGTACAATGTAACTTGCGAGTCTGACCACAAATTAATGCTCTCTATTTCAAATTGGGATAACAAGGGCGACACCTGAACAACAAGGCAGAGACTTCCGGCGAGACCTACATATCTCGGTATATTGATTTGGTCAAGCTTAAGCAGATTTGACTTGAATGTGTCCCAAGACGTATGCAAACTCATTGGGATTGCCTCATCCCAATCAAGTTTCTGCCTCCACAAATCCGACCGACAGAATGTTGCGTTTAGTGGGCTTCAGAGACTCAAAAGTATTGTCAAAATAATAATAAAAAGTATCACGTTGTGGCGTCCATCTCATCTCAGTCAGCGTGACTTGATGCCAATTTGGCTAACTGGAAACCACCAGATTCCAATATTTCTGACACTTGTTTGCAGATGACTTTTAGGTCTGCCAAAGTGTCAGCTCCTGTGATCATGTCATCGACATAAAAGTCGTTTTTTATGACGTGAGCTCCAATTGCGTGCGAACTGCTGTACCGATCCCTCAGTTCGAAAAGGCATCGAATCGCCTAAAAGTGCCGAAGCCGTGCCATAAGTGTTCGTGTTCAGATCTTCAGATGCATTTTGTCGCCAGAGAGCCAGCTGATCTTCATCTTTAAGCAGCCTGCGCTCCAACTATAAGAAACGCCTTTTTGCTGTCTCAAAGGAATCACCAAGCAAATTAGGGTTTCTTTTGAAGGGAAGTTTTACTTCGAAACGGCCAAAAGGTAGCTTACGGACTGTTTGATCGAAGCTTTGCTCACAGGCTGACTGTTCAGCTGAGTAAAAACCAGCCTTCGATTTCTATGGGACTTGCTCTAACTCCCTAAAACGTTGAACCAGAGAATCGAGAGAACATTCATTTTCTTGGATGGCAATATTACATATTGCTGACGCAGAAGGTGCTCTTTGGGAAGTGTGGGACCGAGTTTTATTTGGCCAATGCACAGAAGCTCAAAATATGTTTCGGCTCCCAGCAGCAGGTCTATTTTAGCTGGTCTAAAAAACTCAGGATCAGCCAGTTCGATATTTGGTGGTACCTGCCACTGGTCAAGACGCACGGCATTCTCGGCTGACAAGCAGATATTGAGCTTAGTACCCAAAAATCTGCCACGAAACTGTATGCCGTGGTGCGTGACTGAACACAAGTGTTGACTCTATGCCGAACCGAATTGTTCGACTGGCCAACTGTTAAAATATTTAGCGCACTATTTTCTCGGCGTAAGCGTAAGCGTTGAGCCAGCGACTCCGACATATAGTTGACTTGGGACCCAGAGCCCAACAATGCCCTAGCAACCTGAAACTGGCCAGTCCTGTCCTTAACTTTTACAAGTGCTGTAGTAATTATACCTGATCCTTGCTTTGGACATGGCTAACATATACCTCACTGGTCGGATGCGATGTTGCCGCATTATTGGCACCTTGCCATTCATACCGATGAAGCAACGTATGATGAGCCTTTGAACAGACTCGACACTTGGAAGCCTTGCACCATGACCTATTTTTAGGCAATTTATACACAACTTTTGCGCTTTGATGAACATATATATATATGACATATATATATATATATATATATATATATATATATATATATATATATATATATATATATATATATATATATATATATATATATATAGGGTGCGCCATCTTTTATGTCGGTATGTAAACACTGAATATCTTTGAAAACAACAACAACAATTTTCAAGTATGAGATATATATATATATATATATATATATATATATATATATATATATATATATATATATATATATATATATATATATATATATATATAGGGTGCGCCATCTTTTATGTCGGTATGTAAACACTGAATATCTTTGAAAACAACAACAACAATTTTCAAGTATGAGATATTTTTATTTAATTTGGTTCTGTAGAATTTCTTGAACTGAGGTTTTCAACACTGGTCTACTCAAGTCAATCGGTTCACTAATGACAAAGCCATTCAATATCTACACACCGACACTGACTGACTGACTGATTGGTGATCAACGCACAGCCCAAACGGTAAAAGCTTTGGATTTTGGAAAATTCGACCTGCAATGGGGGGAAAACTAGCTCCAAAGTTTGTTTGAAAAACCCTCATTTTTCAACCCATCGACTTAAAACTTGGTTTCTAAAATCAATAAAAGAATACAAGGAAAGTTGCATACTTGGTTTTTTGAATATTTTCTTGGAGACTGAATTATTGGGGCTTTTTTGGGGCACAAGAGGAAACCGCGTCAACAGCCCACAGCCCAAACGGTAAGAGCTCGAAAACTGAAATTTGGGGCCAAGTATCCTATCATAGTGTAGGTGCGCACTAAGAAGGGATTTAGGAAAATTCGAGTTCCAAAGGGGGAAAATGAGCTCTAAAGTTTGTTTGAAAAATCTTCAGGTTTCCACCAATCAATTTTAAATTTGATTGATAAATATTTGATTTAATAAAAGAATACAAACAAAACTGCATACTCTGATTTTTGAAATTTGTGGTTGAGCTTGAATTTTGAAATTTTTTCCAATCGATGTCACTGAAATCTACGTAACTAAATCTACAACTTTGCATTCAAGGATTTTCAAAATATGCATTTTACAAATGCAGGCAGAACAAACAATACAAAATATCAAACAGTTGGGGACAACGAAGTTTACATACACACACACACACACACGCACGTACCCATAGGGTACAAGGGTATATTAGTTTTGTGCGAGTGTACATGGTACACACAGAAGGAGGCGTGGTAAACTCCACAAAGTGTATGTATTCTTGGTCAGCATGATAAGCCGAGTCGATATAGCCATGTCCGTCTGACCGTCTGTCTGCCTGTCTGTATGAACGCAAGGATCTCAGAAAGTATAAGAGCTAGAATAACCAAACTTGGTATACAGATTCTCCTGAGCCCGAGAATGGACGAGTTTGTTCATTTTTCCCGATGCAACGCAAATATCAAATAGTTGGGGACATCATATACACACACTCACACACAGAACACGCAACAGTGCGTGTCTATGTGTGCGGTTCTCTACGTACGGTTGAAAAAGTAAAGAGAAACATGCATGCATATGTTCATACATATGTATGTATGTATGCCTGTGTACGTACATATATAGCATGTTTGTTTTTTTTGTATTCTTTAATATGAATTAAGTAAGGAAGTTAACAGAGAGATGAATAAAGATATAAAATATATATACATAAATAAATAAATATACATATACGCAGGTTGTAGTCCGGGCGGTACGGCTGTTAGGCATTACTTCGCCCGGATGAACAGCCCGCCTATATGGTGCTCCTCTCACGCTCCTGCTTTCTGAGCTTGCCCATTATTGAAGCAGCAAAGCTTGCACTCGCTGCCCAAGCGTCCTCGTTAGCGAGCATATTCGCCACAAAATTCGTCGCCGAGGGAGGGGTGCCGGTAGTCGCCTCCCATCGAAGTCTTTCCGCTTCAAAACAAGGGCATTCGAAGGCTGCGTGGTTAGCGTCTTCAATTACTCCTCGGCAGGCGGGACATTCCGCACTGGAGTCGTGCCCGAATCTCTGAAGGTAACTTCTAAAGCAACCATGGCCGCTTATGAGTTGCGTTAGATGAAAATCAACCTGCCCGTGCGTTCTGTCTATCCACAGTGATATGTCTGGTATTAATAAGTGGGTCCATCTGCCTTTGGTCGAGGCATTCCAACGCTCTTGCCGCGCGCTGATAGTTGTTTGTGTAGCCACTGCCCGCGCAGTTCTGCGAGGCTCTCCAGCTGCAATTTCGTGAAGTTTGCGAGCTTCTCTGACGAGGAGGTCAATCACTAACACGGCGTCATCCGAAATCGTCGGGAAGCCGCTGAAGACGCGGAGTGCGCTCAGCCGATAAGTTGCTACGAGGTCCCTGACGTAACTTTTCCTGGTTACCGCGGCTGCCCAAATTGGTGCCGCATATAACATTATCGACTTCGTTACGCTCATCAGAAGCAATCATCGTCCTTG
The DNA here is from genome assembly GCF_003285725.1 of Scaptodrosophila lebanonensis. Classification (NCBI taxonomy): domain Eukaryota; kingdom Metazoa; phylum Arthropoda; class Insecta; order Diptera; family Drosophilidae; genus Scaptodrosophila; species Scaptodrosophila lebanonensis. Next base: position 1,427,762 of record NW_022060738.1, read on the forward strand.
CTTGGGGCCACGCGTGTTGGCCATTATTCGCGACAGCGCCCGTGTTACCTCCGCAGCTTTCTTGTTTGTTTGCTCAAGATGTTCTCGAAAGCATAGCCGTGTATCCAACCTGACTCCAAGGTATGTAATGGAGCGCTTGGATGGAACTAGGAGACCTCCGATGCGAATGTGCGCCTGTTCTACGGTTTTGCGACTGCTGATGAGCACAACCTCAGTTTTGCCAGCCGCCAGTTCAAGGCCAACCGTGGACAGCCAAATCATATTGGTTGGGATGCAGCGATTGCATGCATGTTGCACAGCCCTGATCTCTTTAGCAACGCCTACGATCGTTATGTCGTCTGCGTAACCCACTAGTTCCGTGCCAGGCGGTAGCTGAAGGCGGAGAATTCCGTCGTACATGACGTTCCAAAGCAGCGGCCCTAAGACCGACCCCTGAGGAACTCCCACTACGACATTAACGGTTTTGGTGCCTGATGAGGTATGATATCTAAGTAAGCGATTGCTTAGATAATGGAGCGTACTAAGTGCGATGGTACCCCCTGAGCTGCAAGTGCGTTGAGGATGCATCCCCAATCTGCCGAGTTGAACGCGTTTTTGACTTCGTGGGTCACCACAAGGCAGTATTCCTTTGATCCACCTTTCCACCTGTTGCCTGACTTTAGATGCGATGTCCACCACTTTGCTGATTGCGTCAATCGTGGACCTCGATTTCTTGAACCCGAATTGGTTTGGAGATAGGACGATGGCTGCCTCGAGCCTCACGCACAGCAGTCTATCCAGCACCTTACCGATTGAGTCCAGCAGACAAATCGGCCTGTCTTCAGAGGGGTCTTCAGATGGCTTGCCAGGTTTTGGCAGCAGGACTAGGTTCTGCACATTCCAGCAATGTGGGAATATTCCTTCTCTGATGCACTTTCCAAAGAAAGCGGCGAACGTCTCGGGGTGCATGCACAATGCCAGTTTGAGGGCGCGGTTTGGTATTGCGTCCGAGCCCGGCGCTTTGTTGGGCTTCAGGCTGCGAGCGGCTAGTATCACTTCATCCGTCGTGACGTCGTCAATGGTGGGCGATAGTACGTCTGTGGTGGATATCAGCACTGGCGTCTCTGGTCTCGAGGGAAATAGAGTTGCGACAATCCGAGCGAGGTTCTCGGCATCCAGGGGTGCGTCGCGACCACCAGCATGAATGCGCTTTACTACCAGCTTATACGCCTTCCCCCAGGGATCCTGTTCTACGGAGTCGCACAACTCTAAAAAACATCTCTTCTTGCTTGCTGAGATAGCCCTTTTCAGCAGTCGCCTAGACTCCCGGTAGGTATCCTGCCTGAGCGAGGACAAGGGCGAACCACGTGCCCTCTCCTTGCACTGATGCATGATCTGCGTGGTACTGCGATATCATTATTCCACCAGTAAACTGGAACGTGGAGCGTCTGACCATACTGGCGTCGCATGCAGTACGAATTTGGGACGCGGCGTCTAAAGCCATGGTCTGCGGGTCCCCGGAGAGGCAAAAGCCACTGAGGGCTCTCGCAAATGAAGCTGGGCAGAATAACTCCAGCTTGTATGCCACGTTGTCGGGCGATGGATTCGTAAAGTTGCGGGATGTATCGCCGACTGTAACTATGGTGGCCACGTGGTCGCTTGCCGTGTAAGCGTCGCTTATAGTCCACTTGGTATGGCTTTGGAGGGAGCTGCTAGCGTACGTCAGGTCGATAATGGAACCGATGCCTGCCCTGCTGAATGTGTGTCGCGACCCAGTATTCAGTAGCGTCAGATCCAGCCCTGAAAAAACTTCAAGTACTGTACGACCTCGAGCTTTAGTGACGTCGCTGCCCCATTCAACTGCCCATGCGTTAAAGTCTCCGCCTATTATGACGCGACTGCGTCCCCTGGCGTCGTCTACCAAAGCGTCTAAAGTCGCAGCAAACTCCGACAGAGATAGACTGGGTGGAAGATAGCAGCTGTAGACCCACAGGTCTGCAACTTTAGATCTCACAAAGAAGTTTCCAGCTTTTGGTTCTGAAAAGGTGAGCTCTCTAGAACCACAAAGCCAAAGAGCAGGCTTACCGGACAGATCCTCGGCCAATTTGTTGCTACTGCTGGTTTTGTATGGCTCACTTAGTAACGCCAGGCTGATGCTCTCCTCGTTGATTGTCTGCAGCAGCAGGTCCTGCGCTGAGATGCAATAATTAAGGTTGAGCTGAAGGATCCTTAGCATCTTGTTTGTCTTACGGCCTCCTTGTATGCCGGACATTTGAAGCTGCCAGTGGCGTGGCATTTCGGGCTGTTTGCGCAGCTTCTGGCTAGGTGCCCCTTTTCAACGCACCTGTAACAGGCATCTTTAAAGTCCTCTACGATGTTACACCTTGCTGCCATGTGACCGAAACCGAGGCACTTGTAGCAACGTGTTGGTCGGATAACTCGTCGGATGCGGCAGATAACCCATCCTACCCGTACTTTCCCTGTTTCTATCAGCACTCTTGCCTTCTCCACAGGGAGCGATAGTAAAGCTATCTGCTGGGATCCGCCGTTCACCTTGCGGATTGACTTTATTGCATCTGAACCGATGTTAAAGTCCTCTCCAATTGACCTGAGCGCTTCCACAATCTCCTCTTTGGTGACCAGCTCGTCCAGATCCCGGATCTCCAGCTGGGTCTCCTCCACTAACGGCTTGACTACAGCCATGCCCTGTAATGCCGCCTCCACAGCTTCGTGCAGCTTCCCAATGTCATGGGTCGGTGATCTGCTCATCTGTAAAAGCGGACTGCCGTTGCCCGTTCTTCTGATGCTCTGAATGTCGTTCTTTAATGGCTGCAAATCTGGTGCTGATTTTACTGCTTTTAATATGTCAGCATACTGGGCTTCCCCTACACCTTTGGCTATGATAGCATCCGGCCTGCTGGGCTTTGTCCGTGTCTGGCGCTGGACCTTCGTCCAGAATTGGCCTTGGAAGCGAAAGTGGAATCGGTAGGATTGCCATTTTCCTTCACTGCCTGTGGAAGTCTTTCGGCAGGGTGACGGGGGCCTGGCCACTCGTAATTTGCGATGCGGTGGCAGGCTTCTGGTCCCGCATCTTGTGTTTTTTTTTTGGCGGGGTAGCGCGCTGGGTGCTCCTGGGGTCTCTAAGCGTTTTCGGGGTGCCCGTTTGAGGTTGGCTGGACGCTTTAGGCCAGGGCTCTGCTGTTTGTACGCCGATTTCGCTGTAGGACGGCTCCACTCCAATGCCTGACCAGTCTATCTTGCTGTATATCGAGCTATACAGCCTCAACATTTCTGCAAACAGCTCTTTGTCCTGCTTGTTGACGTGACGCTTATGTTGGCCTTCGAAAAGGCGGGAGACGGACTGCAAGTGGACTGCCGGCAGAGGCGAGACCGGTAAATGCATTGTAGACAATGTCGTTGCCAGAGGCGTTGAAAATGGCGTGTTTGGCGTGTTTGCCAGCTCGGCTGAGTTTGCTACACGCAAAGATGCTGCAGGTGAGCATAGTAGTGGAAAGCTCTGAAGGGCCATTGACGGTGGAGCTGACTTTGGTGGGGATCTGACCACCAAGGACCTACGCGCGAAAGGGTTCACGCCGGTTACCATTTCATTGATTTTTAGCCAAAGCTCGTCACCTAAGGTTGCCAGCGGAGGGCCTTGCAAGAATGGGAGAGGCGCCTCCAAGTGGGACTTTGGTTGTAGCATGTATGTACATTCGTATGTATGTATGTATGTATACATTGGACAATCGAGCACTGTTGTTTGATTGTAATAAATAATGTTCTATGGTTTTAAATAAAATTTTTCAAACGAAAAACAACAACAACTGCAAGTCATTGGCTCGCGCAGCTTCTTTCGTTTTGATCATTTACGCCTGTTTATTTCAAAGGCAAAATGACAAAAGTTTACAGACTGCGTAAGCGATAGTAAAGCAGAAACCGCGTTTCGGGCAGATGTACATATGTATGTTTGTATATGATTTGTTCTAATTGATCTCAATAAATTATAAGATGTTATTATTTAAATTTTCTGTTAATTGCATTCAAACTTCGATGGAATTATTGATTGTATCGACGGATTCAACTATCGATAGTTTTGATGCTCTAGCACATAGAGCATCCGACAGCGACTTATAGGCGGATAACGCCTTCATGAAAAATTTAAATGTATGTACATATCAGCGTTGCTGAACGCTCCAATTTTGGCGGGACGTCTAAATCAAAATTAAATGTCCCGCGTCGGACTTTTCGGGTATAACTCGACCGTTTGTACAACGTGGTGACGAAGCACACAGTTAAGTCAGGACTAGCATTGCGCCCGGTGCGTAACGAAGATTTATATGTACATTGTATGTATGTACGTATAACCATATATAGTACTTATTGTACTTTATTTGCTTTTGGAAAAATGAACTTTTCAAAAAGCTTTATAGAGCGTCGAAAGAAGAATATCATATAGTAAATAATCTTTTAATTATAAGCACATTTGACTTAGCCCAGCAAAGACGGGAAAGACCTAGAATAATAGTAGAGCAATCAAGAGGATCAGCAGTCTTACAGCAGTCAGTAGTCTTACAGCAGTCGTCAGCAGCAGCAGTCGTGAGTCGGTCGCAAGAAAGCAGTCGTGTTCATATATATATATATATATATATATATATATATATATATATATATATATATATATATATATATATATATATATATATATATGTGAATTATCATTATTATGTAGTTTATTAATATTATATAAGTTCAATCCAAATTAAAGTAAGGCGTACAAAGATATATTTAAACAACTGCGACGGGATAAGACCTCGGTAACGGCTTGCTTCACGACTGACTATGAACGGCTGAACACGACTGCTTTCTTGCGACCGACTCACGACTGCTGCTGCTGACGACTGCTGTAAGACTACTGACTGCTGTAAGACTGCTGATCCTCTTGATTGCTCTACTATTATTCTATGTCTCCTTCTCAAATTTCTATGTCTGCTTCTCGAAAGTTCGACTGCTGCTTCTCTCCGACTTCTTACTGCCGATAAACTGTCAATGCGGGCGCCTTTGCCAACCAAAGCACCGTTACCATTCTTACATTCGGCCATCCTGATCATTCATCTGTCCCAGATGACCAGCCACATTCGTTGTCGACCACATATCTCCATAATTTTATACAATCACAGCTTGTTCATGTGTTTGTTGGGCCTTCCGCACCTGCTGTCTTCCGGACATCGTATCTTCCATTTCGCTTGACCTTTGTGATCTCATATTGTCCTATATATTCGCTTGCCAGCTTCTTCCCAGCCACAAACTGGGTACGTCGTATGGCTACTAGGTCCCCGACTTTGTATACTTGCTCAATTTTGCGCTTCGTGTCATATTGTTTTTTATATGCGTCCTGAGCCCGCTGAATATTCATTTTCGCATTTTGCCGCATTAACTGTCGCTCAGCATCGAAAGCATCGTACATCTCCATCTCAAGTAAGTTTGATACATGCTGACTGGGGATGTTATTCATTTTTACTCCGAACATGAGCTCAAATGGCGACCTCTTTGTCGAAGCGTGGACGTGAGAGTTAATGGCCTTCTGCACGCTTGGTACAAACTTATACCATTTAGACGGCTCCTCGGATGACAGCTTTGAAACGACGGATAATATAGACCGATTTACACGCTCAACTTGACCGTTCCCTCTTGGCACTCCTGTTGTGCTCCATACGTGTTCAATACTATTTTCTTTAACGTACTGCTCAAAAATGTTCGACGTAAACGCACTGCCACGATCAGTAATAATTCGACAGGGATTCCCAAACATGCCAGCCCAAAGCTCCAATCTTTTTAAAGTTTCCTCGGCATTGGTTGTCTTTGTGGGAAAAAGACCAACGAATTTGGAAAATGCATCCACAACGGCGAAAATATATTTGTACTGCTTGCAAGTGGCGTCCATAGGACCCAAGTGATCTGCATGAAGAGTTTGAAGCGGCTTATCCCCTTTATCGATGCAGCTCAAGTAACCTTCTTTTTTGCCAAGCTTTTTATTATAAATGATGCATTTAATACAGTTGCTGATGACGTGGTTTACTTTTTGCTCCAAGTGTGGTATCCAGTAGGTCTGCTGTACGGCGTGCATAGTTTTTTGTACTGCGAAATGACCGGCGTTGTGAGCTTCCGTAATGACTTCCCTTTCCAACGCTTTTGGAACAACTAACAGATCGTTGCCGAGTACTACCTTGTAAATCAATCCGCCTTTCGTCTTAAAGTCCTCGTATGGCCGATTTTTGAGTATCTCTGCGACTGCTCTAATCATTGTGTCGTTTTCTTGTGCTCTTTTGATTCGTGCTGTTATTTCCATAGTCACAATCATTACACGCTGCGGATAACGGCTTAAGCAATCAACGTGTTTTAGCCTCTCACCGGGTCGATGCTCCACCTCGAAATCAAAATCTTGCAGGTAAATGACCCATTGGACTACCTCGCGTGGGACATCTTTCTTTTGCAGCGTCTGTTTAAATTTCAGCACAGTCGGTTATCAAGCGAAATTTTATTCCCAACAAGTAGTGGCGAAACTTCTTTAACGCAAGATAAATGGCTTTAGCTTCTAATATATAGCTATGACGAGCAGCCTCAGCTTCAGTTGACTTTTTACTCCAGAAGTGGACTGGGTAAAGTTTGTCATCAAACCACTGCATTAAGACTGCACCAAATCCTTCTTTTGATGCATCTGTGTGAACTTCAGTTCTGGCACCTCGATCGTACAGCCTCAAAATTGGTTCTTGTATGAGTGCATTTTTCAACGTTTGAACTGCTTCAAGTTCCTCAGCCTCCATCCGGTCACAGCATCTTTGCGCAGCAGATTAGTTAAAGGCCTAGCAATGTCAGCATACCCTTTAATAAATTTTCTAAAAAATCCGGTAAGTCCCAAAAACGACTGCACTGCTTTTATATTTTTCGGCACTGCGAATCTGCTGACTGCATTCGTCTTCTCTTCTCCTGGCCACACGTATCCATCCTTAATAAAATGACCCAAGAAATTTACAGTCTTTTGCAGAAAATGACATTTTTTCCACTTTATTTGAAGTCCATAAGCAGCGGCTGTTGTAAAGACCATCCTCATTTTTTCCATACATTCGTCGACTGTTACTGCATGAATTATGATATCATCCATATACAAGTCTAAGACATCAGCGTTTAAAAGGTTTTGAAATACGCATCTGACATAGCGCATAAATGTAGCCGGCGAGTTGCAGAATCCAAAAGGTGCACGGTTAAACTCGTAAAGTCCGTTCTTAGTCACAAAAGCTGTGTATTTCTTACTGGTTTCGGCGATGGGCACATAGAAAAACCCATTTTCCAAATCCATGACGGTGAACCACTTCGCGTTATGCAGCTTTTCCAGCACGTCATCAATTATCGGCACAGGAAAACAATCCTTCAATACCATTGAATTTAGCTTCCGGAAATCGACGCATATACGATGAGAACCATCTTTCTTTTTAACCAAAACGACGCGGCTGGCGAAATTTGAAGATGACTGCCGAATAATTCCTGCGTCAAGCCACTCCCTTATTTGCTTGTTGACTGCTTCATCCTCAGTGATAGAGAGACGACTGGGCGACTGGCAAAACGGAGCAATTTCTCCATCGGGTACAATATGCAGCATAACTGGAACCTCTTCAACCGACTGACTCGGCTTATAATTGTTGATCATCGAGCGCACGACATTTTCATACTGTAACGGTACATCTATATCAGAATCTGTACACGTCAAATTGCATATACTTATCTGATTAATGTTGTCACAAGCTTTCTCCCCCAACAGGGAAGAAAACTTGTATCCATCGGCCGATGACGTAAAGTTGAATTGGCTAGTAAAGTCATAGCCCAGCAGAGCATCATATTCCACATCTCGATCAGCAACAACCACGAATTTGTGAGATATCTTCTCCTCATCGACTGCAACTTCTGCGTCAAAACTGCCCACAGGACGAGTAATATTGTTGCCCAAGCCACGCAGGTTTGAAAATCAACTACGCAACTGAACATTGTTAATCTGGTTGTAAACACGCTTCTTCATAATTGAGACATCAGCTCCTGTGTCGAGTAGGCAGTTCACTTTGATGTTGCTCACCTGTACCACTTTAAAACGCTTTTCATCACGCACGACATGCACGGCTGGCGCTGCTACTGCTGGACAATTTCTGGACATATGTCCACTCTGGTTACAGCGGAAACACTTTGTAGCGGCTTGGCAATTCTTTCGTAAATGATCGGTGGATCCACAGTTGAAGCAATGATTCTTCTTTTCGGCACTGTCTGGATATACTTTTCGGTTCGGCTGAAATGGTTTCTTGTCAATTTTGTCCTTTTCAAATACACGCTCGTACACTTCATACTGCTCCTGCAGCTCTCTAAACGATTTGCAACTGTACAGAGTATACTTAAAGTCGCTCTTCATTTGCAGCCCATCAACAACATATCGTATTACTGATTGCGTGTCAATGTCTCCAATTGCAGCAATCTTGTTCATTTGAAGCATGTATTCGTGAAATGACTCCTGTTTGGATTTGCGACGCTCACGCAGCTCGGTATGAATATCTGCACTACACTTATAGTCGCACTTAAATTCTTCCTCTAAAAGCTTCTTGAGTTCAGCATATTCAAACACATGTGTTGACTCCAAAAACAGCTGGGCAGTGTTCGTCATTTTTGCACGTGCCTGGACATACTTTTGCTTTTCGTTAAGCCCGTATGCATCTGCGTTCAACTCGAAATTTCTAAACCAGAACTTCGCCGGCACATTTTTTCCATCAAACTCAGGGATAATTTTTGCAAAGCTCTCTGCCACAATTGTGCAATCATTTTTGGTTCGTTCGTCAATTTCTATTTTCAACGACAGGAGCTGAACTAGTTCTTGAAGCGTTTTATTGCTGTCTGCTACGGAACTTCTCTCTGTTTTGGGCTGCTGTTCGGTTCTCTGATCCCGAACCAGCTCAATGCTTCCTTTATCTCCGCTTTCATTGTTTATCTTTGCAACCGTTGGCGCCTGAGTCAGTTGCACGTTCTGTTGTTGAGTCTCGTTCATTCCTTCGTTACGTGCTGATGCCCGTCAAGCATCATACAGTGGTCCCGCTCGCACTTGTATTGGCGGCTTTTTCGGCTGTTGCTTCTTCACTTTACATCCACTCATGAAATGTACAGTTATTTACCGACAGCACAAAATATTTTACAACCTTGAAATATTTTCATCATCAACTTTTACCATTTGCAAGACGACATTCATTTTTATTTAAACAGTATATTAACGATTTTAACAACTTTTATAAAACAATCTGTCCTCTTTTTTTTTTTTTTTTTTTAAACACACTTCTGAGACTTTTTCTTTCCACACAGCTTCTACGCTTTTACTTATTATTGGACACGGTTGAGCCCCCAAATGTGAATTATCATTATTATGTAGTTTATTAATATTATATAAGTTCAATCCAAATTAAAGTAAGGCGTACAAAGATATATTTAAACAACTGCGACGGGATAAGACCTCGGTAACGGCTTGCTTCACGACTGACTATGAACGGCTGAACACGACTGCTTTCTTGCGACCGACTCACGACTGCTGCTGCTGACGACTGCTGTAAGACTACTGACTGCTGTAAGACTGCTGATCCTCTTGATTGCTCTACTATTATTCTATGTCTCCTTCTCAAACTTTCTATGTCTGCTTCTCGAAAGTTCGACTGCTGTTTCTCTCCGACTTCTTACTGCCGATAAACTGTCAATGCGGGCGCCTTTGCCAACCGAAGCACCGTTACCATTCTTACATATACATATATATATATATATATATATATATATATATATATATATATATAAGTATGTATATATATATAAGTATGTAAAGTGGCATCCTTGTGCCATTATCATCAGTTGGCACCCCCGATCAGGCGAAGGTGTAATTAAGAAGAAGTCGTGGGATAGTCGTTTTTCAACAGTCGTAAGCAGCAGTCGTGGCATTCAGTCGTCAGTAGTAAAGTTGTACAGCAGTCACTAAAGTTGGTCAGAAGTTGCGAAAGACGCCGGTCTAAACATATTTTTAAGTCTTATGTTATTATATAATACTATTCTTATTGTTTGTCAAATACTCGATATACTTTATTAAACGATTTATAAACCTAATAAATCTTACATGGGGGCTCAACCGTGTCGAGCAGCCGGACAAATATTCAGAACAGTTAAAAGTTTTTAAGTGAAGCATTCATAAAAAATGATTCTTACATAAGGGCTCAGCCGCATAAATTTTCATACGCAGTCAGTTGAAATAATACATCTAAAAGTTGCAGTGCTTAAAAATGATACGCTCAAGCAGAAAAAATAAAAATGGCGCACCAAGCAAGAAAAATCTGTTGCCGGTGGCGCGCATGGAAGATGGAAAGACATCACAAAGTGTAGACGATCTCGATCTAACGTTTGAAATGGTAGAGGAAAGCAGAGCAGTGGTAAATGATGAACAAAGTGTAAATCATACGTGCAAAAAAGAGATAAATATATACAAGTGCGAACAAGGCACAACGGCAGGAATAAAAGTAAAAGGTGCGAACGTCGAACTACATGATAATTGCGCAGTTGAAAATACCGAAAAAAGAATGTATTCTGAGGAGACACACACATGTATACAAAACCACGATTTGTCAATTTTAATTAAAATGCTGAGTGAAAAGAACGATTCTAACCCAAACAAGAACAGTGTGTCGGTGGAAAGCTTTGCAAAAGTAGTCCCTGATTTCGATGGCATAGCTATACCAGTTAAGCAGTGGGTAAATAATTTCGACGAAAACGCCGAGGCATACGAATTAAGTGAAAAACAAAAGTATGTGAATGCAAGAAATAAAATGGTTGGCACGGCCATGATTATGTGCTCCAGATGCGAAAAATAGCATCACTTGGACAAGTTGAAGATCAGTCGGTTATAAATTATATAGTTGATGGCTTAGACGTGCGTGACGATCTAAAATTTCCGTTGTACAGTGCGCCCACGTACAAAGAACTTCGAAGTCGGTATGAGCTTACTGAATTAGTGGCAAAGAGCAGTTCGTATAACAAACGTTGCGAAAACGTTGATAAAGTAGGAGACAAACAACAACAACAGCAGCATTGCTACAATTGCGGTTCAACAGAACATAAGCGGGCAGAATGTAAACGAGAAACAAAATGTTTTAAGTGTAACGGTGTCGGTCACATAACGAAGCAGTGCGTGGCAAGCAAACAAAGCGTTAACATTGTATTAAAGGAAAATCGCGTTAAAGAAATAAAAATTAGGAAAGCAGTTGTATCGTGTTTGAATGACACTGGCGCGGATGTTTCACTTATGCGAAAGCAAAAATATGAAAACATTTTCGGTGACCAAAAGTTGCAAAAGAATTTTACTAAACTGTTTGGCTTAGGCAATATTGCCACTGTCGTGTTGGGTGAATTTACAGAAACAGTTGAGGTCGATGGTTTTGTGACAAATCATACATTTCTTGTTGTACCAGATGCAAGTCTAAAAGTTGAAATAATTGTTGGCTATGACTTTTTACAGAAGTTTACTGTCACACTAAATTCCAATGGTTACACGTTCGTACAGGCGCAAACAAAAGCTGATGATGAGCAGTCTGAGTTGAATGTTTTTAACGTGGTAAGTCCAGCAAACGAGATCGATTTAAATGTTGAATCCCAGTATGCCGAACCAGTCAAACAAATGATCGCCAATTACAAGCCGGTGGACAATGCAGTAGAATGCCCAATAAAAATGACCATTATACCGAATGTTCCAAGCATCGCTTTTCGCGAAAGTCCAAGCCGATTGTCTACAACAGAACGTGAATTTGTACGAAAAAAGGTGGATGAATGGCTTCACAGTGGCATTATCAGAGAGTCGTCGTCAAACGTTGCAAGCAATGTGGTGTTGGCCAAAAAGAAAGATAGGACCTACCGATTATGTGTGGACTATCGTAAGCTGAATACCCTCGTACTTAAGGATAGGTTCCCAGTACCAGTTGTCGAAGAAGTACTCGAGAAGATGCAAAATGCGAAATATTTTACTGTTATGGATTTGCGAAATGGCTTTTTTCATATGCAGGTAGAGGAGCAAAGTCGAAAGTATACAGCGTGTGTTACCAAGGAAGGTTGTATGAATTTAATAGGGCACCCTTTGGATTTTGCAATTCCCCAGTAGTGTTCGTACGATACGTTAATTACATATTTCAAACATTGATTAACAAAGGCATAATGGAGATGTATGTTGACGACATAGTTATTTTCGGAGATTCAGCTGGTCAATGTTTGGAAAATATGCGAATTGTACTGAAGTAGGCAGAAATGTATGGGCTTGATATAAAATGGGCCAAGTGTCAGTTCTTAAAGAAGAAAATAAATTGTTGAGTATTTTGGTGACCTTCCTCATAGTTATTTTTATTGTTTGGCCGGCTCGAGGTCAGAGTAAGAAAAACCAATTTATTTAATTTTCTTTTCTTTTTCCGATATATTTCGGTTACGCCACGGTAACCGTCTTCAGGGCAACTACAAAACATATAACATAATTAACGTATTAAAACTATAACACAAAAATTTTTATATAATTACTTATTTAAGCAAGTCTGCTCTGTTTGACTTGGAGTTACTAACTAACAGGTGTCTGTAAATATGCGCGCAATTTTCGGTGTCTGCTTTGTAGTTAATTCTGTATTTGTTAGGTGTGTTGATAATGTGTAGCGTTTCGAGAGTGAATCGCTTACTGTAGTGTCGTTCTTGTTGAAGTACTTTCGTTTCTTCAAAGTTGGGGGTGTGTCCAGTCTCTATGCAGTGGGTTGTTAGAGCAGTTTTTTGTGTCAATGTTTGATGCCTTAGTTTGTAGTCTGACTTGTGTTGTGATATCCGTGTTTTTAGTTTCGACTTAGTGGTTCCAATGTAAAATCTCCTACATGGGTTGTCGCTGTCTCCGTCACATGGAATTTTATAGACTACGTTATTCAGGTCCATTTCTGCAATTTTTGCCTTAGTCCTATTAAAAATGTTCCTAAGTGTATTCTCCGGTCTGTGCGCAATTTGTATATCCTCTTTTTGATAGCAGTCTGACTGGGTGAAGCGTTCTGAGAACCCAGATACGTATGTCAGAGATTTGTAGATTTTTGGTGCTCTTGGTTCTTTTTTCTTTGGGTTCTTATGGTTCTTGATTAGGGAATACGTCAATTTGATAGGGAAGTCGTTTTGTGTCAGTATCCGTTTAATTTCTTCCTCTATTTGTTTATGGTAAAATTTGTCACTTGTCTCGAACATCCGTCTTATACAGTTCTTGGCTGTATTTATTATCATATTTTTCGGATGTTTCGAGTGATAGTTAATCAGCCTACCCGATGCCGTCGGTTTCTGGTACCATTTTGTTTTTAGCGTATTCCCACATCTATTTATAGTCAAATCCAAATAATTAAGTTTCTCGTCATTTTCTGTCTCTAATGTAAATTGGATGTCTTTGTGGTATATGTTGAGGGCGTCTAATGTCTTTTGCACCTGTTTCTTGTCAATAATTGCGAACAAGTCGTCAACATATTTGGTCAGGAGTCTTGGTCTATGGATCAATTTCGATGTTGTGTTTTCCAGAAGCTCCTCCATGACTATGTCCGCTATTACAGGGGACGCCGGGGATCCCATCGGTAGTCCCTTAAGTTGTATATACATTCTGTCCGTATACTTAAAATACCTTGTTTCACGGATGCAGAAATGTACGATGTCCATAAACATTCTCTTTGGGATTTTAGTGAAGCTTTCTATCCTGGTCCAGTTTTTACTGATGACATCCATCGCTAAGTCGATTGGGATGCTCGGGAACAGAGATACCACGTCGAACGAAACTAAAATCTCATCGTCTACTATATAAGTGTTGTTGACCTTGTCTTTAAACTCTGAGGAATTTTTAACGTTATATGGTGAGGTATTAGTCAGGTTCTTTAATATCCCAGCGATGTATCTACTAAGTTCGTGACAAGGGGAACCGACTGACGAACAAATCGGTCTCAGGGGTGTTCCTTTTTTGTGTATTTTCGGTAGTCCATAGATCCTGGGTGGTAGTGCAGTGCTTGTAACTAATTTATTCCTTTCAGTCTTTGTGATTATGTTCAATTGGAGTAGTTTGTCAACGAAGTTGTTGTTTTTATTCTGTAGCCTAAGCGTGGGGTCTTGCCTGAGTGTTCTGTATGTGTTTGCGTCTCCTAGTATATCCGTCATTTTGATATTATATTCCTCCTTGTCCATGGCTACCGTCTTATTTCCTTTGTCCGAAGTTAATATTAAAATGTTGTCATTAGTTTTCAGAAATTTTTTGGTTTGTTCCACTGTGTCTAATATTGCGCGATCTCTTGTGTTAGTTCGGTTGTTTGTCATCATGTTCTTAATTAGTAAAGAGAGTTTTATGCGAGCTGTTTCTTGGTTCTCTTTGTTTTTTATTGTTTGTACCAACTCCTCTCCGTCCGCTATGCATTTAAAGAGCGGAAAGCTTTTTCGGTCAGTTGGTAAAGCGTACTTTGGACCCATAGCAAGTAATGCTGTGATGTTTGGTGGGAATGTTGTGTGTGATTGGTTTGCAAACCACTCTGCCTGTTTTTTGTTGTTGTCTGTGTGCCGTTCGTTACGATCGTTTCTTAGGTTCTCCAGTTTTCGTAGTTGTCGTTCTTTGAGAGTTGTTGTCAGTTTGTTCATTATGCTCTCTTCACTCTCAAAAAATGCTTTTGTATCGTCCGCTCTCATTATTTCCTCTATGGTTGTTTTTGTTTTTTGTAATTGTTTCCTCTTCTCGTCAATAATATTATGTTTATGTGCGATCAATATACTAAGAATTTTCATGTGAAATATATGGCTATGCTTTTCTAATCTTTGGCTTATGTTTGTGGGAATGAGTGAGTTTGAATTATTTTTAAATATATTGGTGCAGTTTGTGGTATTGTTTATGAAGTTGGGGACAAGTTTGTACTTTCGGCATTGTAATAAAAATTTTATACTAGACTGTAACTTAACTAATTTTTTGGATATTTGCTGATATTTGTTAATTACGTGTTTGGAGTTTTTGTAGTTGTTCTTTATTTTTGCATATTCCATTTTACTGGTTGCTGCATACGGCGTGCCTTCCGTTTGAATATTGTTGAGTATTTTGGTGACCTTCCTCATAGTTATTTTTATTGTTTGGCCGGCTCGAGGTCAGAGTAAGAAAAACCAATTTATTTAATTTTCTTTTCTTTTTCCGATATATTTCGGTTACGCCACGGTAACCGTCTTCAGGGCAACTACAAAACATATAACATAATTAACATATTAAAACTATAACACAAAAATTTTTATATAATAATAATTTTATATAATCAAGAACCATAAGAACCCAAAGAAAAAAGAACCAAGAGCACCAAAAATCTACAAATCTCTGACATACGTATCTGGGTTCTCAGAACGCTTCACCCAGTCAGACTGCTATCAAAAAGAGGATATACAAATTGCGCACAGACCGGAGAATACACTTAGGAACATTTTTAATAGGACTAAGGCAAAAATTGCAGAAATGGACCTGAATAACGTAGTCTATAAAATTCCATGTGACGGAGACAGCGACAACCCATGTAGGAGATTTTACATTGGAACCACTAAGTCGAAACTAAAAACACGGATATCACAACACAAGTCAGACTACAAACTAAGGCATCAAACATTGACACAAAAAACTGCTCTAACAACCCACTGCATAGAGACTGGACACACCCCCAACTTTGAAGAAACGAAAGTACTTCAACAAGAACGACACTACAGTAAGCGATTCACTCTCGAAACGCTACACATTATCAACACACCTAACAAATACAGAATTAACTACAAAGCAGACACCGAAAATTGCGCGCATATTTACAGACACCTGTTAGTTAGTAACTCCAAGTCAAACAGAGCAGACTTGCTTAAATAAGTAATTATATAAAAATTTTTGTGTTATAGTTTTAATATGTTAATTATGTTATATGTTTTGTAGTTGCCCTGAAGACGGTTACCGTGGCGTAACCGAAATATATCGGAAAAAGAAAAGAAAATTAAATAAATTGGTTTTTCTTACTCTGACCTCGAGCCGGCCAAACAATAAAAATAACTATGAGGAAGGTCACCAAAATACTCAACAATATTCAAACGGAAGGCACGCCGTATGCAGCAACCAGTAAAATGGAATATGCAAAAATAAAGAACAACTACAAAAACTCCAAACACGTAATTAACAAATATCAGCAAATATCCAAAAAATTAGTTAAGTTACAGTCTAGTATAAAATTTTTATTACAATGCCGAAAGTACAAACTTGTCCCCAACTTCATAAACAATACCACAAACTGCACCAATATATTTAAAAATAATTCAAACTCACTCATTCCCACAAACATAAGCCAAAGATTAGAAAAGCATAGCCATATATTTCACATGAAAATTCTTAGTATATTGATCGCACATAAACATAATATTATTGACGAGAAGAGGAAACAATTACAAAAAACAAAAACAACCATAGAGGAAATAATGAGAGCGGACGATACAAAAGCATTTTTTGAGAGTGAAGAGAGCATAATGAACAAACTGACAACAACTCTCAAAGAACGACAACTACGAAAACTGGAGAACCTAAGAAACGATCGTAACGAACGGCACACAGACAACAACAAAAAACAGGCAGAGTGGTTTGCAAACCAATCACACACAACATTCCCACCAAACATCACAGCATTACTTGCTATGGGTCCAAAGTACGCTTTACCAACTGACCGAAAAAGCTTTCCGCTCTTTAAATGCATAGCGGACGGAGAGGAGTTGGTACAAACAATAAAAAACAAAGAGAACCAAGAAACAGCTCGCATAAAACTCTCTTTACTAATTAAGAACATGATGACAAACAACCGAACTAACACAAGAGATCGCGCAATATTAGACACAGTGGAACAAACCAAAAAATTTCTGAAAACTAATGACAACATTTTAATATTAACTTCGGACAAAGGAAAAAAAAAAAAAAAAAAAAGACGGTAGCCATGGACAAGGAGGAATATAATATCAAAATGACGGATATACTAGGAGACGCAAACACATACAGAACACTCAGGCAAGACCCCACGCTTAGGCTACAGAATAAAAACAACAACTTCGTTGACAAACTACTCCAATTGAACATAATCACAAAGACTGAAAGGAATAAATTAGTTACAAGCACTTCACTACCACCCAGGATCTATGGACTACCGAAAATACACAAAAAAGGAACACCCCTGAGACCGATTTGTTCGTCAGTCGGTTCCCCTTGTCACGAACTTAGTAGATACATCGCTGGGATATTAAAGAACCTGACTAATACCTCACCATATAACGTTAAAAATTCCTCAGAGTTTAAAGACAAGGTCAACAACACTTATATAGTAGACGATGAGATTTTAGTTTCGTTCGACGTGGTATCTCTGTTCCCGAGCATCCCAATCGACTTAGCGATGGATGTCATCAGTAAAAACTGGACCAGGATAGAAAGCTTCACTAAAATCCCAAAGAGAATGTTTATGGACATCGTACATTTCTGCATCCGTGAAACAAGGTATTTTAAGTATACGGACAGAATGTATATACAACTTAAGGGACTACCGATGGGATCCCCGGCGTCCCCTGTAATAGCGGACATAGTCATGGAGGAGCTTCTGGAAAACACAACATCGAAATTGATCCATAGACCAAGACTCCTGACCAAATATGTTGACGACTTGTTCGCAATTATTGACAAGAAACAGGTGCAAAAGACATTAGACGCCCTCAACATATACCACAAAGACATCCAATTTACATTAGAGACAGAAAATGACGAGAAACTTAATTATTTGGATTTGACTATAAATAGATGTGGGAATACGCTAAAAACAAAATGGTACCAGAAACCGACGGCATCGGGTAGGCTGATTAACTATCACTCGAAACATCCGAAAAATATGATAATAAATACAGCCAAGAACTGTATAAGACGGATGTTCGAGACAAGTGACAAATTTTACCATAAACAAATAGAGGAAGAAATTAAACGGATACTGACACAAAACGACTTCCCTATCAAATTGACGTATTCCCTAATCAAGAACCATAAGAACCCAAAGAAAAAAGAACCAAGAGCACCAAAAATCTACAAATCTCTGACATACGTATCTGGGTTCTCAGAACGCTTCACCCAGTCAGACTGCTATCAAAAAGAGGATATACAAATTGCGCACAGACCGGAGAATACACTTAGGAACATTTTTAATAGGACTAAGGCAAAAATTGCAGAAATGGACCTGAATAACGTAGTCTATAAAATTCCATGTGACGGAGACAGCGACAACCCATGTAGGAGATTTTACATTGGAACCACTAAGTCGAAACTAAAAACACGGATATCACAACACAAGTCAGACTACAAACTAAGGCATCAAACATTGACACAAAAAACTGCTCTAACAACCCACTGCATAGAGACTGGACACACCCCCAACTTTGAAGAAACGAAAGTACTTCAACAAGAACGACACTACAGTAAGCGATTCACTCTCGAAACGCTACACATTATCAACACACCTAACAAATACAGAATTAACTACAAAGCAGACACCGAAAATTGCGCGCATATTTACAGACACCTGTTAGTTAGTAACTCCAAGTCAAACAGAGCAGACTTGCTTAAATAAGTAATTATATAAAAATTTTTGTGTTATAGTTTTAATATGTTAATTATGTTATATGTTTTGTAGTTGCCCTGAAGACGGTTACCGTGGCGTAACCGAAATATATCGGAAAAAGAAAAGAAAATTAAATAAATTGGTTTTTCTTACTCTGACCTCGAGCCGGCCAAACAATAAAAATGAAGAAAATAAATTTTCTGGGTCATGAAGTAGAAAACGGACGTGTTTGGCCAGGACAAGAAAAGGTAAAAGCTGTGAAGAATTTTCCTCTTCCCAAAAACAAACGGGGAGTACAGGCCTTTCTTGGACTAACGGGGTATTTTCGAAAGTTCCTTAAAGATTATGCATTACTAGCCAGACCGTTGACACAATTGTTGAGAAAAGAAGCCGAATTCAAAATTGAAGGGTTACATGTACAGGCGATAGAACAATTAAAGAATGCTTTCGACGAATGAACCAGTATTGAAGATATTTATGCAGAATGCGTCAACACAGTTACATGTTGATGCGTCAAAAGATGGGTTTGGTGCTACTCTTCTCCAGCAGCATGATGGCAAGTGGCATCCTATTCTGTACTGGAGTAAAAAAACGACACCTCAAGAAGAAAAGTTGCATAGCTATTTTTTGGAAGTGAAAGCAGCATACTTAGCAACAAAAAAGCTACGACATTATTTAATGGGCATTGAATTTGTTCTCGTTACTGATTGCGCAGCGTTTAAATGACATCAACGAAAAAAGAAATTCCCAGAGAAGTAGTGCAGTGGTTAATGTATCTGCAAGATTTTACGTATACCATAGAACATCGCGCTGGTATAAGGATGAAGCATGTCGACAGCCTCAGTCGATTCCCAGTCATGATCGTAAGCACAGAAGTTCAGGCACAATTTTTAAAGGCCCAACGCAAAGATGAAACCTTAGTTGCAGTTGCAGACATTTTAAAACTGAAACCATACGCAAACTACAAGGTCAGAAATCAGCTGATTTATAAACAAGTAGATGGTATTGATTTGCTAGCCGTACCGAAATGCATGGAAAAAGAAGTTATCAGGAATGCTCATAACTTTGGTCATATGGGTGTGAAGAAAAGCATGCATCACATTCAGCAGGACTATTTTATAGCACACTTAGAGAAAAAAGTTGTGGAATTTATCGCGAATTGCATTGAGTGTATAACACATAACAGAAAGCTGGGTAAACAAGATGATTTTTTGCATTGTATCGACAAAGAAGATCAGCCGCTGAGTACACTCCATGTAGATCATTTGGGATCATTGGACCTGACTGCAAAGAAGTACAAATACATATTCGCTGCTGTTGACGGGTTTTCAAAATACACATGGTTGTATCCAACAAAGTCTACCGATGCGCAAGAAGTTGTTAAACATATCAGCTCGTGGGTAGCTATCTTTGGGAATCCACGGCGTATTATCAGCGACAAAGGAGCAGCATTTATATCGAAGCAGTTTAAAGATTTTTGTGAGGAACACAAAATAGAGCACATCGAGACTACTACAGGGATCCCAAGAGGAAATGGGCAGATAGAGAGAGTCAACCGAGTTATTCTGTCTGTTTTGTCAAAAATGTCTGCAGCCGAGCCGTCAAAATGGTATAAATATACATCACAGGTGCAACGATCTATTAATACACATGTCCATTCATCTACGAAGTACACTCCGTTTGAAATTATGTTCGGCGTCAAAATGCGTAATGAATCTGATCTGGAAGTGGTGAAAATTCTTCAGGACGAGCTACTGGAAGGCTTGCAGGATGAACGCAACCAAATCAGAGCTGATGCCAGAGTACAGATTGAAAAAGCTCAAAGTAGCTACAAGAAGAATTTTGACAAAAAGCGACGTAAGCATAGTGGTTACCAATTAGCAGACTTAGTAGCCATTAAAGTAACACAGTTTGTAAATGGTAAAAAGCTGGCTCCGAAATATATCGGGCCATACGAGGTTACCAAAATAAAACGTAATGGAAGGTTTGACGTGAAGAAAGTTGCAGAGTTCCAGGGTCCGAATCAGACTTCAACTTGTACTGATTCTATGAAACTGTGGCGTTACATGGGTCAAGACGAAGACGATGAAGCTGGAGAATCATCTGAGACAGATGATGAGCAGGATGGCCGAGTGTAAAGTGGCATCCTTGTGCCATTATCATCAGTTGGCACCCCCGATCAGGCGAAGGTGTAATTAAGAAGAAGTCGTGGGATAGTCGTTTTTCAACAGTCGTAAGCAGCAGTCGTGGCATTCAGTCGTCAGTAGTAAAGTTGTACAGCAGTCACTAAAGTTGGTCAGAAGTTGCGAAAGTCGGCGTCTAAACATATTTTTAAGTCTTATGTTATTATATAATACTATTCTTACTGTTTGTCAAATACTCGATATACTTTATTAAACGATTTATAAACCCAATAAATCTTACATATATATATATATATATATATATATATATATAGATATATATATATATATATATATATATATATATATATATATATATTATATAATATATATATATATATATATATATATATATATATATATATATATATATATATATATATGTGCAATAATGAACATGCTAAATTATTTTGTTTCTATTTATTACTTTTGTTTTTTATTAACAATGCTCGAGGAAACTGTAACGACGCGTTGCGCAGCAACCAGCTGTGCGTCATTACGATGCCAAGTAGTTGTAAATTAATAAGTAATTGTAAGAATAGTAAGCCATGAAGGCGAGTAATTTTAAGTGCGGTTTAGGTTAGTTCACTTCTGGTTCTTGGCTCATGCCCAACGCGCACTGAAGCGCTCTGTATGTTGTTTTACAATTAAAGAAACACGTGGAGAAGTTTGGGCATACCGCCCTCTTTTATTTGGTGGACACCTCGGCACTTTGGGGTGCCTAATTTATTTCAGCATACTCTGGCCGGCGAGCATACCCGCGGCAGAGTAACAACGTTACAAGTGGCGCCCGAGCAGGGACCCCAAAGAAGTGTGAGGTTAGATCCGACCAAGTAGGGGAGAGAGCGTGGACCTACGATGCTACGAACGAGCTGGATTCGCGTGCTGCGGAAGGAAGAGCTCAGCACGGTGCTGCGCGAGTTCGACATCGAGGAGACCGGCACCGTGGAGGCTTTGCGGGGGCGGCTGGCAACGTTCGTAAGTCGGCCCAAGAAGAGTACCGACCCCGCCTGGAAGAACTAGCGGCGTATTACGAGAACATGTCGTCGCGTACCGCGACGGCAGGTCAGTTGAGCCCGGTGCCCGGCGGACGGCTGGGAGTCCCGAAACAAGAGGACGTACCGGAGGGACTGCTCGTCGTGACAGAGGCGAACACGACACCGCTAACTCCTGCGACAGTGCCGACCATCTCGGTAGCGGTCGCGGCCTCGCCGGGAGCTACCACAACCGAGCCCACGGCAGCCTCAGCGACGCCAACAGTGGCTCCAGTGCTCTCAACGGCGGACCTGACACAAGCGATTGCCGAGTTGGCTCAGTACACCCACCAGTTGGCCCAGGCTATGGAGGATGGTTTCCAGAAGCTGTCGAGCCAGGTCTGCGGTTCCACCGCGCCTGCTGGTAATGTGCCTGACGAAGATGACCCAACGGCACCGACTCCAGCGTCACCGCTCGCAAGCGCGCAGGCGGTGGCAGAACCACAGGCGCCAACATCAGCCGTGTCAACCGCATCCGCGGCTGGTTCGGCCCACTCGACAATGTCACGAGCGGAGCGGAGAGCCCTGAGCACGGAGGTGGCACAGTGGGGAGTACGTTTCGACGGCAGCGGGGACCCAAGAACGTTCCTCCGGGATCTGGAAGATAAGGCAGAGATGAGGAACGTGCGATTAGATGAGTTGGTGACCGTGTTACCGGAAGTCCTGGTTGGCGAGGCGAAGGAGTGGGAGTGGTCAAGGCGCAATTTGGCACAACGGTGGGCCGAGTTCCGCCAAGACCTACTAAAAGAATATCCAGCGGGTCCCCACATAGAAGAGCGCCGGCGGGAAGCATACAGCCGGGTCCAGGGCGCATCAGAGGGCCCTATCGAGTATGTCCGAGCGATGCAACGACTGATGCGCGGCGCGGAGATGACTGCAGAGGAGCAGCTGAGACTTGTCCACGCCAACGGGCTACCAGAAATACGCGCCAATCTCCGCCTGGCATGCGAAGAAGTAAGCTCACTCGATGGGTACTTACAGGCGGCACAGGGCGTGCGCCAAGGAATCCTAGCACGGTCACAGGCGGCCGGCAATGATGAGACGAACGCCACACACCCTACGCCGTTCCCACAGCCGGTGGCGGTTGGCCCAGCGGACACGCATCGTCGCCCACCCATCTGCAGACGTTGCGGGATGGGAGGGCACAGTATGGACGCGTGCCCAAACTCTCAACAGCTCTACTGTTGGGACTGTGGTAAGATGGGGGTGCGTGCGAACGAATGCTGCCGACGCGCGACGGGAAACGCCAGGGGGGGCTCGTCCCACATCAACAGTCGGCGAGCCCACGCAGGCAGATTCCAATTAACAACGACACGCAGGGTAGCGGCCGCGCTACCAGTAGACTGCGATGTGGTACTGGTAGAGGCGGTCGTGGACACCGGAGCGACACGCAGCTTCGCGAGTCCGATGCTGGCGCAACGCCTGCGGGCGCCAGACGGAGGAAATGTACGGTCCGTGAGCGTGACTGTGTCCATGGCTGACGGGACACAGAAGACGGTCCGTGAAGAAACGAAGGCGACGGTCACGGTGGGCGACAGTCGCGTAGTACTGCCGCTGCTCACACTCCCCGGATGCATAGATGAGCTCACATTGGGACTGGATTATGTCCAAATGGCCAACGGGGCGGTGACTGTGGGCGGCCAAACTGTAGAATTGCGAACAAACGATCCACGGCCACGCAGACGGCGGAGGCGAAATCGCAGAGCCCGACATGCAGCCTTGGTGACAAGCGAGGATCAGGCACGCCAGTACAATCTGCGGAGACGCGAGTGGCGACCCAGACTGGGCGACGAGGTGCTCGTGCGACAACATCACCTGTCCAACGCAGCCGAGCAGTTTGCGGCCAAGCTGGCGCCTCGCTTCGATGGCCCATTCACGGTACGAGCATTCATATCCCCAGTTATAGTGCGTGTGCGACCGGTGGCGGGCGGCAGAGGTAGAACGGCACATGTGCGGGATCTAAAAGCGGTGAACGCAGAAGACAGCGAAGCCGACGAAGGCAGCGACGACAGAGGCAGCGTTAGTATGGTCACCAGGGCCACGCCACCGACAGCTTCACAGCAGCCACAGCAGGCCACTCCTCAGCGTCAACAAAAGCAGCCACAGCGGCAGTCCGGGCATCAAAGTCGGCCATATCAACGAGCACGACGACAGCAGCCACGGTCACGACAGCAGCAACAGCAACCAGGGCTTCGTAGCAGCCACACCGACAACAGCAACGGCAACACCACCGGCGTCCACCAAAGCGGGAACAGCAAAGCTGCTGTTCTAGCCGAAGAAGATGCCCATGTAAGCCTACAAACATAATTAAACGCAGTTTGCTGTTACGTTTCAGGCCATGTGAAGCGATGTAGATTACCGCACCGCCTGAGATACACACTCAGCGCCGAATATACCAGAGACGCAGCAGATGGGCGGTATGCTAATTCCATTGGCGATCCATAAACAGCTACGGCAACAGCAGCCAGTCCCACAGCAGCCACTACAGCACCCATTACAGAATCCAGAGGATGACGACACGTCAGCACCACGCGGCGGAAATGCAGAAAACAACAATGCGACCGAATGACAGAGCGAACAGCTGACGGTGAAGGTACAGGTGGCGTTGACAGGTGGCCAAACGCGAGGGGTGGCAGCGCTGCCACCCAGCTGCTACACATCTGCCGTTCGATTATGGCGCGGTGAAGGAAAATTCGAAAAACCACCGATCGGGCCGTTCGACCCCTTGGGGAAAGGGGGAGGTGTAACGACGCGTTGCGCAGCAACCAGCTGTGCGTCATTACAATGCCAAGTAGTTGTAAATTAATAAGTAATTGTAAGAATAGTAAGCCATGAAGGCGAGTAATTTTAAGTGCGGTTTAGGTTAGTTCACTTCTGGTTCTTGGCTCATGCCCAACGCGCACTGAAGCGCTCTGTATGTTGTTTTACAATTAAAGAAACACGTGGAGAAGTTTGGGCATACCGCCCTCTTTTATTTGGTGGACACCTCGGCACTTTGGGGTGCCTAATTTATTTCAGCATACTCTGGCCGGCGAGCATACCCGCGGCAGAGTAACAACGTTACAAAACATTCAATTTTTAGTACGAAATTCCTGTGAACTGTCCATGGATTGTTCCGACACTTCCCTCTTAGCCTTTGGCTCAACACGGGACATCTATGTATATTAGTGGCACGTCCAGAAATTCGTCCACTCCAGAAAGCTTGGCGTCGAAAACAGCAACAACACTCGCAACCAGCAAACCCAACAATACGAACAAATGCAAAAGAAGTGCCGAATGCACTAATTATTGCAACGAAAAAACTTAAACTCGTACTTTCTCGGTCTTACGGGAATCAGGATACCAAGTTTGGTTGTTCTAGCTCTTATACTTTCTGAAATTCTTGCGTTCATACAGACGGATAGGCGGACGGACAGACAGGCGGACATGGCTATGACTCGGCTTGTCATCCTGATCAATAATATATATACTTTTGGGGGTCTGCCACGCCTCCTTCTGCCTGTTACATACATTCGCACAAAACTAGTATACCCTTTCACCCTCTCGGTACAGGGTATATTAAGATTATATTATTTTCATAGCCTGTTTAAGAAACCTTAAATTTGTACTTACAATGAATCTTCCATTTTTTTTAGGAGAGCCGGGGCACTGGAACTATTACAACTTCAACAAACTCGTCATCCTCTATTTCTATTGATGATTCGGAATCCGAGAATTCGTGCAATCAAACTGAGTTCTCCAATTATAATGCATCAGAGCTGGAGCATATTTATAAAAAGGCTATTCGTAATTTAGAAGAATGTGTTATTCGTTTTCCTGAACACTACAAATCCATTTATCGCCTTGTTTCTTTTTACATGAATGGTCCAAAGAAAATGCGGAATTTTCAAGTAGCTGAAGATTTACTTCTTCATCATTATCAAACCAGCGTGGGAAATATGGTTGATGGACTGTTTTTTTATAGAAAAAGGAATAATATTTTTAACGGTATATGGAGAATTCCGTCTTCAGAAATCGACAGACCTGGAAGTTTTTCAACACATCTTGTGAAATGTATTAACATATTGCTGCAGTTACTCAAAATTCAATGTAACTATAAAATTTTAATTGATATTATACTTCAGTTTCAAAGACCACCGGAAACTGAGAGGTAAGTCATTATTTTAATATAACATACAATTTTTGTTGTATCCAAAGGGTAAACTAGTTTACTGCGTATGTGCATACACACAGAAGGAGGCATGACAGACCTCTGAAAGTATATATATAATTTTCATCAGTATGACAACTCGAGTCTGATTGTCTGTATGAGCACAAGGATCAAAGTATATATATTCTTGAACAACATGACAAGCCGAGTCGATCTAGCCCCGTCTGTCCGTCCGTCTGTCCGTAGAACCACCTAGATCTCAGAGATTATAAGAGCTAGAGACACCAAATTTTGCAAGTTTGTTTTATTTTTTTGTTTTTTCCCCACTTTCCCCTATGGAGGTTTTCCCGATTTTCCATTCGTATAATCGCCTATATCTCGGAGACTATAAGACCTAGGAACACGAAATTTTAGTCCAAGATGCCTTATGTAAATACGCAGAAAATGTATATTTTGGAATTTCCCTCCCTCCCTCCTCTCTCATGAAAATAGATTTTCTCTAACTTCCGTAATTCTTGGAATTTCGAACTAAAATTTTGCAAATACCCCCAGTTATTTATTATGTGTCCGTATGCTAAGTTTCATATAATAGACCGATTCAACAAGAAGTTATAGCCATAAATATATATGCTGCTCAAGCGCTGCCCGCAGCTGTTGTTGATGCTGGTGCTTTGGTTGACTGCAAACATGTTCACACAGACACGAATAGACGCGCATAGACACACACATACACTCACATAGGCGCAATTGCTTTGTATGTGTGCAATTATACACCCTTTACGTGAGTTCGAATACAGAGAGAGGTAAAATCGATCCAAATTATTTTTTTTTCACATTCTTAATTTTTTTATTTTCTATAATTTGTGTAAACAATGTACAGAGTATTTCAAAGTCGGGACACTCGACTTTAGCTTTTTTACTTGTTTTTAATTCTCTTAATATTTTTTTTCTAATTATTGTAAACATGTATAGAGTATTTCAAAGTCGGGATACCCGACTTTACTTGTTTTATTTTTTTTTGTAATTTTTTATTTTCGCCTAACTTTCCCATGACAATGGAATTTTCCATAACCGTTTTATAGTCACCTATATCTCGGAGAATATAAGATCTAGGTACATTACATTTTAGTATGATGCCTTATATGAATACGCAGAAAATTTGTTTATTTCTATAAATATTATACACATACATACTTGTAAAAACCTGTTAAATGCACAACTACTAAACTGAGCACAATAATGTTAAATTACACCAAAAATACATCAAGTAAAACAATAATACACAAATTAAAGGCTTATCCATAATAAAACACGGCAAACATGTCTTTCACTGACAACATCTCCCTCTGACAACTCGCTCACGCTGTTTAAGAATATATATACTCTATGGGGTCGGAGATGCTTCCTTCAGTGAACCTTTCTTGGGCGGACACTCTCCGCTGACCAACTTTTGTCCGGCCAAGACGAGTATTCGGTTAAAAGGATAAAAATTTTTTTTTTAGTTTTTTGCTTATTTCTATTTGGGCGATTCAAATAAATTCACTTTATTCAATATCAAAATTCAGTTATAATTTATGTAAGTACTTATATACATAGTACGTAGTACAGCCACAGCAGGAAAAACAGATATTCACTACTATTGCAAAACTAGAGTATTTTCCTTTTGCAACCATTCCTGACCTAAATAACAACACGTTTAATTTATTTTACGATATTTGTCCAAGCGCTACTATAAATTCCATCGTGCAAAACAGAATAATTGGGAAATAATTAAATAGCAATATTGTAGTTGAATGAAATAATTAGAGTAGAGAATCGGATGTCCCGACTTTGAAATACTCTGTACATATGTTTAGAATAATAGGAAAATTCAAATTAAAAGATTTTACCTCTCTCGGTATTCGAACTCACGTAAAGGGTGTATAATTCCACATTTACATAGAAAGCACCAATATCAACAACAGCTGTGGGCGGCGCTTTGGCAGTACATATACTTATGGCTGTGACTTCCTTTAAAATCGATCTTTCATAGTGATGTTATGGCTTCAGTCACTTTGTTCTTGCAACGTACTCGGGATCTTCCTCACCTCCGTTGTCCTCCAACTACCGCATCAAACACTTTCCGAGCTAGAGCTTCTTCTTCCATACGAACGACATGACCTAGCCAGCGAAGCTCATCGTATTCATTCGCCTGATCACGTCAGTGATCGTCTGCCAAGAGAGAGCTCTACTGTTCAATTGCCTACTGAGCCCATTGTACCACCTGTTCGCAAGGATTATTCGCCGCTTAATCTCCAGGCTGATATTATTGGTGATGTCAAAAGCAGAGCCAAGGTAATTAATTTTCTTGATTCCAAAGTTATAGTTCCCTGCTGCCAGATGAGAATCAAGACGTCGCGATTCTCTGTTAAAGCACACCATAAACTTTGTTTTGCTCGTGTTTACCGCCAGACCTACTTGGGCCGACTCCCTTTCGATCGCTCCAAAAGCACCAGTGACATCACACTTGGTCCGACCGATGATGTCAATATCATCGGCATATCCAAGGAACTGGACACATCTGTTTGTCAATATTGTGCTCGTCCGATGTACTCCGACTTTCCTTATATTGCTCTCCATAAGTTGAAGAGCATACATGAGAGCGAGTCACCTTGTCTGAGACCTTGCTTGGTAGTGAAAGTTTCGGAGAGGTCGTTTCCTACCATAACGGAACTGATGGTATTGTTCAACGTCATTCTGCTGAGCCGAGTTAGCTTTTCAGGGATACCAAGCTCAGACATGACATCATATAGGCGATCTCGCAGTGGACTATAAAAGGCAGCCTTGTGGTCGACAAAAAGGTGGTAGGTGTGGATCGACTTTTGTAAGACTTTTCCAGGATATGGCGCAGTGTGAAGATCTGGTCAATGCGATTGGAAGAATACTAATACCACGATAGTTGGTACGTATGGTGGCATCACCCTTCTTCAGAGTAGGGCAGATCGTACTAAGGCTCCAATCTTCGGGCATATTCTCTACAAGCCATGTCATCGTCGTTGCAGGCAAATGCGCCCTTCCTAAAGCCCTGGGTCAGACATTTAAACCTCTGGTAGAAGTTTCGGTCTTCATTACTGTCTCTGCTCCACAATCTCACTTCATACTTTTCAAGCTCCCGTCTGAAACGTCGCTTCTCTTCTCTCCTCTTTATTCTATAAGCCTCTACCACAGCTCGAGTAGCACCAGCTTGCAGTGCTTGTCATGCTTTGTGGCCCCGCCCCGCCTCCTTCTGCCTGTTACATTTTTCACCTCCCGCAAACCTAATATGTATGTATACTCTTGTACATTTTTCGTACAGAGTATAAAAATATGGATGATCAAACTTGATGAAAAGTATCGCTACAATTATTTTATTTGTGTTTGAAACGCCCATTACCAAAAGGTACGCGTCCGGCCAAGAGATGTTTTATTTCAAATTTTATGTACAGAGCAGAGAACTGCAGCGGTGCACCGCAACAATAAGTACACCGCATACCTACTTAGAATATTTCACTCACGATCACACAAAACACCGCATAAAAAATGATGCGGTGTTGATTATACTCATGGCCTTCTTATACTTAGATCAATGTAATCACAACAAGACTTTTCGCTATCCTCTTCACTCATTTTTGTACTTATGCGGTTGGTGATTGCAAAGAAACTTGTGAGAGTAAAAACCACCACCAAATGTTTGCGATCAATTGAGTATTGGGTTTTCTCGCACTCGGCAATTTTTTTACTCTGTCTTTTTGAGTGTTCGCTCTGCACGATCAATTCAGATGCGGTGCCTGCAATACTTGTACTTATGAAAGTATGATTTGCGATGTTGACCTTGGAAATTCAGTGCACATGTGTTTACACGTATGTACATATGTATGTAGTAGAACATGTATGTATGTTCTTTTGTGTGTACACTGTACATATTCCGCTACGATTTTGTTTTGGCTATATCGCTAAGAATACAAACATAAATAAGGCAAGGTATAAAAAAAGGTGTACAAAATTAAAAGGATTTATTTAATTCATTTTTTTGTTCTTATGAATACGTTCCTCTATGATCGATTCAACACTAATGAGGCTTATGCAGCAATTAACTATACCCTTCCATATGAAGCAGAATGCAGAAAAAAATAATTTACAGTGCATTATGAGCATACATAAAAAAACGCCGTTATGCACATGCGTTGTTTTCAGTACTTGGTCTTTGCTTCGCTTCGATTTTCATATGCGGTGTTTGCAGTACCCGGTCTTTGCTTTGCTAATCATCACATTGATTTTGTCAACTCTTCTCTCATCGTTTCTTGCGCACGCAATATTTGTATTGTGCGCGTATGAGTATAAGTATAAGTACGATTGCAGAAAACGACAACAAGAATGTGCGATGAAAAAGTAAAGCAGAAACCGCATACTCCCATGATCGAGTACGAAAGTGATCCAGTCATAGCAATACAAAAATGCCTTTTGAGTAGGTCACTGAATTGACAAAATAGTATGCGGTGGCGATCACACTGCAACCGCTTTTTCAGTAAGTATACTTAGAGTAGAGCAAGTCAAACTTGCTTTAAAAAGTACACCAAAATGAATAATCTAGAAAAAGTGTCATTCTAAGAGGGGTTAATAGATGTGTCCGTTAAGGGAGTTTTTACTGTAGTACTTATTACATATTATATCACTTCTTATGCCCAATACCAATTGTTATCGGGTATTTCTAGGAATTTCCTTGAAGACCTAACCTTCGTATTTTTATTTTCAGATGTTATATCCAGGACTATGATCGTATAAAGCTGTACAATACAGCCATTAATTATTGCCAAGAAACTATGCGCAATATATTATATAAACATGAAACTGAAAAAAATGAGAAAGAATTATTAAACATGTTATTGGATATGTACAAAATACAAAAGAAATACTATAAATATGCTATTCAAAAAGATATCTGGTTCTCAACCATTTTTGTTGAAGTCTATCTATCCTATATAAAAATAATTAACGCATTACCGTACGGCGACAACTATTTTGATTTGGCAGTAAAACTTTGCCATCAGGAGATCACTCATAAAAAAAATATGGAGAAACAATCGTCATTGCTAACGAACATCAATCAGGTAAGTTTGTGCATATATTTTTGTGTTTGCTAATGGTTAGCTGAACAAGATAGAACATTACAGACGAACTGCCTAGTAAAAAACCCTGCACACAGATCAGATTAATAACAAGAAAGGAATGCTAAAGTCGAGCAGGCTCAACTCTTAAATACCCTGTACCACCCCACAAAAAAAGAAATTAATTAATTAAATTAATTTAATTAACAGAAAATTTAAATATCTTATAATTTATTGAGATCAATTAGAACAAATCATATATGTACAAACATACAGGTGTACATCTGCCCGCAACGCGAAGCAGAATATGCGTAGGTACGCTTTCGTTTTCTGCTTTACTATCGCTTACGCAGTCGTTGCCAGCGACGGTAACTGTAAACTTTTGGCATTTTGCCTTTGAAATTAACAGGCGTAAATGATCAAAACGAAAGAAGAGCAAGCCAATGACTTACAGTTGTTGTTGTTGTATTTTGTTTTAAAAATTTGATTCAAAACCATAGAACATTATTTATTACAATCAAACAACGGTGATCGATTGTCATACATACATACATACGAATATACATACATGCTATGTATGTAAGTACACAGGCATACATACATACATATGTATGTATGTATATATGCATGCATGTTTCTCTTTACATTTTCATACATAGACCCGAACTGTTACTTGTTCTGTGTGTGAGTGTGTGCATA
The DNA here is from genome assembly GCF_003285725.1 of Scaptodrosophila lebanonensis. Taxonomy (NCBI): domain Eukaryota; kingdom Metazoa; phylum Arthropoda; class Insecta; order Diptera; family Drosophilidae; genus Scaptodrosophila; species Scaptodrosophila lebanonensis. Next base: position 1,459,655 of record NW_022060738.1, read on the forward strand.
TGATGTCCCCAACTATTTGATATTTACGTTCTTTGTAATTTTTTGTTGCTGCATAAAGTTACTAATGAAAACCCCAATGCCAAATGTACTAAACAAAGAAAAAATTACTTTTAAAAATGTTAAATAATTTTTAATTAATTAATATTTCTTGCTCTGTCAGTGAAAGACGAATGAACATACATATGTACATAAATAGATGTGTACATATGTATATGTGTACATTCACACATTAGTGTCTCACATTAAACTATTCAATTAAAAATATATAATTATAAAGAATAATGAAAATGTTTAATGTGAAAACTAAAACTATGACTAACTTGTAATGACTAGCGTAATAATTTAAAAGTAACCGATACTTGTAACGCTAGGATAAGGTTAATAAATAAAATAAAAATAAATAAATAAAACATTTTGCTTGGCTATTTTAATCGTTTGAACTAGAGATGGGCACGGGCCGGCTATTTTCGGCCCGACACGACACGGCCACGAAATTAACTTTTAGAAACACGCACGCGCACGCACGACGAAAATTTTTCTTAACACGGCCCAACACGGCCCAACATGAACTTTTTATATATTAAATATAAAAATTTAAAAAAAGAAAAATATATATATATGTATATAAACATTACAAATTTTTATTCAGAAAGATTATCTTATCAATATTTGAGCTAAGAAGCCGAGTACGTCGCTCATTTAAAATATGTCCAGAAGTGGAAAAAACTCGTTCGCTTGTTGCAGAGCTGACAGGGATATTGAGTATATGCCTTGATAATTGCCTTAGCATTTTAAATTTTGTTGATTTTTTCCAGAATGTTAGCACACAAATTCCTGGATCAACAACACTACTTATATAATCATCTATTTCAATATCCATTCTTGACCTGTCCAATTTAATTTTTTTTTTAATTATTAGTGTCCAAAAATTCTGAAAAGTCGTGTTGACTATTGGGTGCTTCGTTTTCTTATTCAAGTGTTAAATCGTTATTTAAGCTATCATTTATTTCAGCTAGCATCGATTTTAGTGTCAGAATGACGCGCCCCTTCTTATCGGGACTTAAAAAGTTCATTTCCTTAAAAGGTGGATTCAAAAATAGCCCCAATAAATGAACTGTGGTTGGTTCAAAACGTTTTTTTTAAAGAATTTAAGGTTAGATTCTTTAGTTTTGTTATAACAACAGAATCGACAACGCCCTAGTCGCAGTGGTTCTTCAGCTTTTCAGACCACAACGCAAATATAACAATTGTTGATTCTTTTTCAGAACTAAGCTTCTCTGAGCATTCTTTAAATGGTTTGAGAAAATTGAATAAGTCATGCATCAGGTCAAAGTCAATCCCTGAAATACGTTTTAATTCATTTTTTTCCAGTAACAAATGCTGGATTTCTAATTTAACATCATAAATGCTATTTAGCATAATTTAGATTGAATTCCATCTTGTGCTTACTTCCTGTTTTAAAGTTTTGCTCAGCTTGCAATTAAGCTCTGAATGTTTAAAATATTTTACCAATTTTTTAACTAAATTAAGATTGTGACAAGAAAGCCTTTTGTGGTGGCTAAATGCGGAAACAACATTTGAACCATTGTCTGTTATTATGACACTACTCTTAAGACTGTTTCGTAGCTCATATTCATCAAGTATAGAATTGACTTGTTCCAAAATATTAGATCCTGTTTTAGAAACTACAAATTCTTGTACACCTAACATAGCAACTTTAAGTTCAAACAAATCTGTAATATAGTGGGCACTAAGACATATGAAAGTCGGCGGTGGTAAATGCTCTTAAATGCTGCTTAGCGAGGTCAATCTTAAGCTTAGCCCTTATATTATCATATGTCACAGACAAAAAATTTGTTGATAATGAATTGTTTAAAAATGTATTTAGCTTGTGTTCTAAAATATGGGCAAACGCTAAAAGTAATCGAATTATCGATATATTTTGATTATTTACCCAACATTCGTTTTTTTATTACTTTAGTTGTTCATTTTATTTCGTGCTATGTTCGTGTTCTTTCATGTTTCCTCGTGCGTTTTTTATCGTGCCTTTTTGGCTCAACACGAACACGCACGGCCACGCATGAAATCGGAATTTACAACACGAACACGCGGGCCCACGCGTGGCACGAAGTGCCACGACAAAAAACACGGCCCGTGCCCAACTCTAGTTTGAACGCATATACACGAACAGCTGCTTGGATGTGTGTGTGTGTGTGTATGTATATGTATACTTAGTTGTCCCCAACTGTTTGATTTTTTTTATTGTTTGTTCTGCCTGCATTTGTAAAATGCATATTTTGAAAATCCTTGAACGCAAAGTTGTAGATTTAGTTACGTAGATTACAGTCTCCAAATTTGAAATCGATCGCAGAAAATTAGTTACGTAGATTACATTACCCAAATTTTAAATCGATCGGACTAAATTTATAACACAAACTTTCATTTGAAATAGTGAATAAATATTAAAACCCCAATAATTCAAGTTCCACCACAAATTTCGAAAATCCGGGTATGCAGTTTTGTTTGTATTCTTTTATAGATTACTAGCAGGTATTGCCCGTCTTAACCCGGCTCAATATGTTTCAAATTGTATTTATTTTGTGTGTGCATAACCTACCCATATGTTTTCACCTTAAAGGTTACCAGTAGGAAGGCATTTAATGTATTTAAATGAACATTTTCTGTTCTTGACAAAAAATTGTTCAGTAGTCCGTTACATTTTTGTTCTTGACAAACTATTTCGTTAAACGAACATGACCACTATAACTAATATTTTTTAAAGCTCGTTTTCCCCCCGTTGGAGCTAGAATTTTCCAAAAGCCTTTCTTAGTGTGCTCCTACACTATGATGGATACTATGAAAGGATACTTGAGTCCAAATTTAAATTCACATTTGAGTCTTTTCGTGCCATATTGAGTCAATATGGAATATGAAACACGGCACACGTCAATGCCGTGCAGCGATGAGCCACGATCAAAAAGCACTGGCACCGATACCATCAAAATATCGAAGTTTGAATGCAATAAGCAGAATATTTAAATAACAAAATCTAATTTATTGACATCAATAAGAACAAATCATATACATACATACATCTGCCCGCAATGCGAAGCAGAATATGCGTAGCTCCGTTATTCGGTTTCTGCTTTACTATCGCTTACGCAGTCGTTGCCTAGCGACGGTAACTGTAAAATTTTGGCGTTTTGCCTTTGCAATTAACATTAAATGGTCAAAACGAAAGAAGAAGAGCGAGCTAATGACTTGCAGTTGTTGTTGTTTTTAGAGCATTATTTTATTTAAAATCAAACAACTGTGTTCGATTGCCCAATGTATACATTAATACGAATGCGAATGAATACATATGTATGTTTCTCTTTACTTTTTCAACCGTACGTAGAGAATCGCACACATAGACACGAACTGTTGCTTGTTGTGTGTGAGTGTGTGTATGTGATGTCCCCAGCTATTTGATATTTGTTGTTGCTGCATAAAGTTATTAATGAAAACACTAATGCCTAATGCACTAAACAAAGAAAAAATTACTTTTAAAAATGTTATATAATTTTCAATTAATTAACATTTCTTGCTCTGTCAGTGCAAGACGAATGTATATACATACATATGTAGATACATATGTACATAGATGTGCACATACATATGTATCTATGGACATTCACACATTAGTGTCTCACATTTTGCTTTGGCTATTTCAATCGTTTGCACGCAACTACACGAACAGCTGTTTGTATGTGTGTGTGTGTGTGTGTGTGTGTGTGTGTATGTATACTTAGTTGTCCCCAACTGTTTGATATTTTGTATTGTTTGTTCTGCCTGCTTTTGCAAAATGCATATTTTGAAAATCCTTGAATGCAAAGTTGTAGATTTAGTTACGTAGATTACATTATCCAAATTTTAAATCGATCGGACTAAATTTATAACACAAACTTTTCATTTGAAATAATGAATAAAGATTAAAACCCCAATAATTCAAGCTCCAACACAAACACAACGAAAATCTAAGTATGCAGTTTTCTTTGCATTCTTTAATTGATTTTAGAAACTAAGTTTTAAGTCGATCGGTTGAAAAATGCGGATTTTTCAAACAAACTTTGGAGCTAATTTTCCCCCCTTTGGAGCTCGAATTTTCCAAAATCCCTTCTTAGTGCTCATCTACACCATGATAGGATACTTGAGCCCAAATTTCAGCATCCTAGCTTTTACCGTGTGGGCTGTGGGCTGTTGACGCGGTTTGCTTTTGTGCCCCAACATTTTTTTTACAGGAAAACTCCCATATTTTAGGCCCAAAAAAAAATATCAAAAAACCAAGTATACAGTTTTTCTTGGAATTGGAGTATACAAACTAAGTTTGAAGTTAATCAGATGAAAACTGTAGATTTTTCATACAAACGTTGGAGCCTGTTTTCCCCCCTTTGGAGCTCGAGTTTTCCAAAATCCCTTCTTAGTGGGGACCTAAACTATGAAAGGATACTTGAGTCCAAATTTCAGCTTCCTAGCCTTTTGGGCTGTGCGTTGATCACCAATCAGTCAGTCAGTCAGGACAAACTGTTTTATATATATATATATACATATATATATATATATATATATATATATATATATATATATATATATATATATATATATATATATATATATATATATCTTGGTATCGCTATTAATAAACATTATATGATACACAAGATCACATTTATGCTGCTGGACCAAACACTTATAATAGTAAAAATATTATTGCTTTATTAGAGTAATAGATGTGTCGATGACGATATCTTAATTTGTTTGCTTCCTAAAGTATTTAAAACGTTTGATTATAACTCTAAAATGTAATAATTAATTAATTGTTTTTCAGGTGTCAAATATACTTATTACGGAACAGCTACCATGCAATCCATCAAATGTTTTAATTGAAAATGAGTCTGTCATCTTTACACCACCTGCAGTCCAATCAGGTACCGAGCATATGGAGTCGGAAAATATGCATCCATTGTTTCAGGTATATATGCGCTAGATAATAAAGTCATTTATTTTATGTTATTTTATTTCCTGTTATTCAAATATCTACCTTCTGTGTGATTTACGAGTATACATAGAATCACAATAATCGAGTATGTCCTTGTAACCCTTGGGTTGCACGTTATAAACATGATAACTAGAAATAAAATATTCTATTAGTAAAAAAAAACATCGCCTATTAATAAAAGTCGATGAACGTTTTCATTATGAGTATAAGGGAATGTAAACAATAGAGCTCTAGACAGCAATAGTATTAATAGGTAGGTAGGTAGGTAGATAGATAGGTGGGTAGGTAGGTGCGGCAGCCAAACCCTGGCTCACTTAGGCCCTAAAAGTCCACTTCCTAAATGCGCGTGGTTGGCTGCTTGTCTGCGCATGTACTACATCCATCCATATGCTTGGATGAATTTGAAAATGTGTTTCGGCTTTCTGTTATCTAGTTCCGATAGATTCGGGAGGAGGATAGCTCCTAAAAAGCGTTGTCTTGTCCTTAACTAGACTGGGCAGTCGCAGAGTTTCCTCCTCTTCCACGCCGTCTTAAAGTCCTAGTCTGGCGGCACAGGTGCCAACCAGCCAGTGCCCCGTAATGGCTCTGATTACGTCTGAGCATTGGCCTCTGCTCAGTGTGCAGATCTCCGAAGATCGCTTCTTGTTGCGTTTGTGGTGATTTTGCGGTGTGATCTCTGCGTCGTTGGTCCACATTTAATTTGCAACAGAATCAAAGTGGTTCGGCAGGTGGTCCGACACTTTCCTTCTCTGGAATGAGGAAAACGGGGGTTCCGTGTCTTGCCAGCTCGTCGGCAATGCAATTTCCCTCTATAGCCTGGTACCCAAATGAGGTAAACTGAGAACTTTGCTGCCATCTCGTAGAGAGATTTGCGACTTCGAAAACACTGCACTGGTCCGTAAGCTTGAAGGCTTTTTTGATGCCAAGTTGTTCGCTAAAGGCGCCACCGCCTACGCGGTTGTCTAGCTTAGAACCGTTTGTATAGATTTTGATTGATTTGCCAGCCCCCATGCTGGAGGGCCAATATTCTATTCTTCCCTAGAGAGAATGATGTGATGAAATGGAGTATGGGGATACTTCTTGGGGGTGCAGTAGTCAGTGACTGAGGGGATAGTGTCATTTCCTCTCAGGATTTGGGCATGACCAAAACAGTCTTCTGATTACTGATTACTGATCTTCTAGGGCTTTGCGCAATAGATGGTTGGCTATTTTTAACCGCTCCTTTGGGTCAGGTGATCTGTGCGCTTGCCACTCCCGCCGAAGCCTTCTCTTATTTCGTAGCAGCTCTTCAATATGTTTGGGAAAACCACTGCTTTGGTAAGGTTTATAAGCTGTGATTTCTGGAGTGGAATGTTGTGCCGCCAGTGACATTACAGACACTAATGCTTCAACTGAGGTATCTATGTCATCTATACAGTTAATGTTTGGGCAGCCTTTAATATGGGAACTTACGTACTTCCTGTATTTAAGCTAAGTTAAAAGTGGTGGTGGTAGTTAAAAAGTGGTGGTGGTCATAAAGGTGAAGAACGATTGGCGAGTGATCCGATGATAGATCTGTTAAGTGCTCCACACAAATCTGAGCCTTTAGCACTCTTCTTGTAACAGCAAAATCAATCAAGTCTGGTTGGTTCTTTGAATCTGTGGGCCAATATGTAGGCCAGCCTGGAGAAATAAAGTCAAGCTTGTTTCGTGATGTTATTATAGAGATATATAGTTGTCTTTCTTTGGGTTATTGAGCCGGGATCCCCAATGTGTGTGTTTGGCATTGTAGTCACCAGCTGCTATGAAGCGGTCACCTAGTAGGAAGAAGAAATGTACAAATTCTATCTCTGAAACGGAGAAGCGCGGTGGGCAGTATTCTGCGGCTAGGCTGAAATAGACGCTTTGTGTTTCGATATGAATTGTTGTGGCCTGTAGATAAGTTGTAGAAAATGATGGCAACAGATAGTGCCTGATGCGTCGCTTTATCAGGATGCCAGTACCTCCATGACCCTGTTTGAGATGCCATGCCATTGAGATGAAAATAATAATGTTGTTTGTTAGGTGAGTCTCTTATATGAGCAAAGCGTCAATGTCATGTTGATTGAGGAACTGCAAGAGCTCGCATATGTATTATGAAATGTCATTCGCATTTCAAAAACATATTTTTAGTGGAGCCATGTGAGTAGATTTCTGTTTGATTAGTAATTCCATAAGGAGATGTTGATTGCGCATAATTTCCTGCACCGTTTGTTGTATTGCTACCATTGTATTTGTTAGAGTTGCCGGAATTGATTCAATCCCACTAAGCAATTGGGATGGATTTGCAGTGGTATGTTGGGTAGTAGTTTCTGGCCCCTGTTGCTTTGTCTGACAACAGTGTGACAGACAGTGTGGTTTCCCCCACAGTTGCTAAATTTTTGTAGCAGAGGGGTCCTCCTTATTTACAGGGAAGGCCTCATTGAGATATACATCCCCGCAGGCAAAACAGACTGCGCGTAGGGTACAATAGGTTTTTATGTGTCCATATTCCTGGCAGTTTGTGCATTGGACAGGTCCATTTCGTTTGTGCGGTTCCTCAACGGTGATTTTACGGTGCAGTAGATATTGCAGCTTGTAAATTGGGTGAACTTCGTTTTTATTTATAGGCATACAGTCAGGTGTCAGTTCTACCCTGAACATTGGTTGGGGAATTTTATTTTTGTTTATTATGTTCATTGACATTTTGACTTCGAAGCCCTTATATTTAAGTCCATCTTTTATCTCGCTGACTGGAACTGTTGGGTCGATTGTTTGATAACCACTTGCAATCCCTTGCTGCTCTTAAGTTGGTGGGTCTAGTAGTTCATCTTTTCATCGTCGAGGTATTTTACCAGTGATCGATATGTATTTTCATCATTGACTTGTATTTTAGTTTCAATTATGCTATCCCTTTTTATAGACATAACATAGAATTTGTTTTCGCCAATTTTGGTAGTGAGTTTTTTAACCAATTCTGTACAATTTGCCTGACGTACATAAATAGGTGGCGGCTTTAGTTTGCTTGGCCTTAGCTGTTTCGGCGTTATCGTCTTCAGGTAAACTGAGAATCGCGAATATATTGTTTTTCAGCGCTTCAGTTGGCACAGTGTTTTTAGCTGTTTTTGTTTCTTTGCATGCGCTGTTTTTCTTAGTCGCTTGTGGGCTTAGTTTTCGTTTAATGTCCACATGTCGAGCCCAGTCTGTATTAACGCTCCGTTAGTGCTTTGTGCACTTTTCGGCTGGGAGAGGGGGAGGTCGCAGTGAGTTGAAAATACCGGGCGCTAAGAAACTGCCAAAAAATGCGGGAGCCGAAAAATGTAACAGGCAGAAGGAGGCGTGGCAGACCCCACAAAGTATATATATTCTTGATCAGCATGACGAGGCGAGTCGATCTAGCCCTGTCTGTCCGTCTGTCCGTCCGTATGAACACCTGGATCTCAGAGACTATAAGAGATAGAGACACCAAATTTTGCACAAAGATGCGTTATGTGTGTATTCTATACGAGTTTGTTTTATTTTTTTGATTTTCCCCACTACTTCCCCTGTATGGGGGTTTTCCCGATTTTCCATTCGTATAATCGCCTATATCTCGGAGACTATAAGACCTAATTTAAGACCAAATTTTAATCCAATGCCTTATGTGAATACGCACAAAATGTGATTAACGGCGGCGCGTTGTCCTCGTGGACGAGTACGACTGGAAAAGAATATTGTAATGCGTCTTGGGGCGCTGCAGTTTTTGGTTTGTTTCACCGGAATTATATCCCCTTTTTGATAACGTGTAATCCAAGCTAACCACATACTTAAGTATAGGTAGGTTAGGAGGTGCATGAATTAGGTAGTCCAAACTGGCACAAACAGACGGCCATAACCGCAGCGTCCCCATGGCCTGAATGTCCAGGTCAACAGGTTGTAATAATGGAATAGAGTACTCTTAATGGGTGAGATGGGGTGACCAAAGTCAAAAACCAAATAAAACAAGCACATTAAAGGGAGCCGGCAACAAATTGCCAAGACCGGCTCAAGGCAGGGAGGGCCACCGGTACTTTAGCTTCTGTACCTGTTTTTATTTATCTTTATAACGTATTTTTATCAATTTATCCTGGGAATTCGGAAAAAAAGTATATTCTGCATATCTACCGAAAAATAATTCATTATTGTTTATTGCATTTCATTTTAAATATATTCTTTTTTATTTTTTAGGAAGACGCTTCCATATTTTAGTCCTACAAGCATATCGTGCACTAAAACAGGAGCCACAAATAATATGTCATCAAAGTGTAATAATATGGAACGCCAATCAACAAGGATCACTTCCAACAATTTTAAATTCACATACTTAAATAAACATAATGCTTTTATAAGTATACGAGTATAAATATTAACAATTATTGATGAATTTGTCGCGTTTTAGTTTTCGTCGATACATTAAATTTATAGGATTTTGGAATATCATACCTCCCGTAATTCTTGGAATTTCGAACTAAAATTACCAGTTACCCCCAGTTAGTTATTATGTGTCCGTGGGCCAAGTTTCACTATGATAGACCGGTTTAACAAGAAGTTATAGCCATATATATATTTGCTGCCCAAGCGCTGCCCGCGGCTGTTGTTGATGCTGATGCTTTGGTTGACTGCAAACATGTTTACACAGACACGAATAGATGCGCATAGACATTCATACACTCACATAGCAATTACGCAATTGATTTGTATATGTGCAATTATACACCCTTTACGTGAGTTCGAATATCGAAAGAGAGGTAAAATCGATCCAAATGTTTATAGCCTGTACCCAAAGGGTGAAAGGCTATACTAGTTTTGTGCGAATGTATGTAACACACAGAAGGAGGCGTGGGAGACCCCACAAAATATATATATTCTTGATCAGGGTGACAAGCCGAGTCGATTTAGCCATGTCCGTCTGTCCGTCCGTCTGTCCGTCCATCTGTATGAGCGCAAGGATCTCAGAAGGTACAAGAGCTTGAATTACCAAATCCTTGGAATCCAGGTTCCCTTAAGCCCTAGGCAGGTCAAGTTTATTTTTTTGTTCTTATACACCCACCACTCCCCCGCAATTCGTGTTTTTTTATAACTTCCGTAATTCTTGGAATTTTGAAATATATTTGAACATATTTTGCATGCCTGTGGCTTGGTTTTGTTGGATGGGTGTGGTTTCACGCTGATCTCTGCCTCAAACGAATTTCGTTTTTTAGGTACCCCGTCCATTTATTGAAGGTTGGAATGGCGTTGGTCTTGAAAATTTGAAACACCCCGACCTCTCGTCGTCCATTGCCCCAAGGGTACGCGTTCAACCAAAAACTTGTTGAGCTCCACTCATTTTGGAATCTCTGTCTTATTTTTTAAGGATTGCTCCCAGAAAACTCAGGGGATCTTGGGGAGCTTGCGTTCCCAGAAAAAGCACAGAATAGAGTCCCAAGCTTCTGTGTTTACATTGGAGTGTTCCAGAGCAGCGAGACGCCCTTGAATGGTGCTTTGAAGCTCCTTGACAGCTGCTCCGGACTCTTGGCCGATTGCGGAAAGGCCGGAAAGTGTTAAGCACCCCATCCACAGACGAGCATTTTGCCTGAACTTGTTGTGCTCGACGAAATGTTCGACGTTAGTGGAGATTCTCGGGTGTGTTTAAGTGCTCGATGTTTTGCTCGCATAGAATAGAAATGTTTCTATCTTGTCACTGTTCATGCGAACATATTTGACAGTTAATGGCAGTGTTGCCCGAGCACCATTTGAAAAAATATTTGTGAAGAACAGACGTTTCAAAATGAACAAGCAATTATTGCTCGATTTTATAGAATTCTTCCACAATGAGCTGTTTTTGTGGAAAAAGAAAAACGGGGAATATAAGAATAAGCATTTGCGCAATAAAGCGTGGGATGTGCTATTAACAAAATTTCAAGAAATTAATAGATACGTTTCATATACCACTTTTTCATCCAAATACTGTGTTTCCTTCTTTGCCCACCATTTCTTTTTTCTTGCTGTTTCTCAATACATACTTGAATTGCCATTTAGGCCAAAATTGTATTTTCGTCCGTATCCATTTATCTATTCCGCACTTGTCAAAATGTTCTCTCAAATAATGTTGACAAACAATGTTCGTCACGTTAGTGAGAAAATGTATTTGTGCTGCCGAGCAGGTTCAGGCAACATGCTCGCCTGTAGATGGAGTGCTTTAGCTGGCTATAAACAAGAAATCTTTTATTTTCAAGCTGATTTTTTACATTTTGCTAAGCGGACTCAAAACCGTCATGGGTGAACGGGGACTTTAAAACAATGGATTTGGCTTCAAGAATCGTTTTGACATTGAGATAAAACAGTTGCCCAATTGGAGTTAGCCTCGGATTATTATTATTAATATAAACCGCTGTGAATAGATTACGGAAAGAAAACCATGAGCTTGGCTGCACATCTTTCGTAGACTAGGTAGCAGTGCTCGTACTTTTTGAGGACTACAGCCAGATCATGCCTGCTTTCTTTTTTTTTTGATTCGATTTTGTGCATTGATCACACTCCTGCTCTATTTTGACGCATAGCGCTTGGACTTGATCTCTCCGGATCTTCTCGTATATAGGGATGCCTATAGGAAGCACACATAGTAGCCTCGAAAGCGCTCAGCCTGTCACTCACGGCGAGGAAAGTATTGAGCGCCATTTGGCCTATGGATCGGGACTGTTGAGATACAGACCTAGTCCTTTTTTATCACTAGGAGCAGTCTTGGCTTCGGTTGCAGAAGCCTTGGAACTTATGGTTGGTGTGAGCTGCTGAGTGGGACTGGCCTTTGAAGATGAAGCGGAGGCAATGCTTAGCGTATGCGCCTGGATGATAGCTACTGCCGTCTTGGAAGAAGGATCACAAAGGTTTTATTGCTCGATAGCTTTCTCCTGATAACCGGCTGGCATAATAACTTTTAAAAAACGGAATACAACGGAAATCTTAGGATTGCTGAAAAATTGCGAGCGTTTTTGCAAATCTATTTATACTTAAAATGTTTATTTATTTATGTATATATAATAGAAACTATAAATCGGCCGTGGTTCCCGTTTCCGACGAAGTTGGGTGCTCGCGGCGGGACGAACATCCAGTCGATCCCTCGCTGTGAGGCGTACGACACTATCCTGTCTTTCTGGTCGCCGATTGCTGCCTGAAGCTTCTTCAGAGTATTCCTTGCTCCCACGAAATGTGTCGCGTTGTCCCTGTACACGCGCTTCGGAAGACCCCGTCTGCCGATGAACCTTTCAAAAGAATTTAAAAAACAATCAGTTGACAACTCTTCAACAGGTTCGAGGTGGACTTGACGTAAGACACACAAGTACTGCGACAAAAGACTTTAAAGGGGCCCTTCCACGAATTCTGAGACTCGCGTGGAAAGGACCAAAATAATCTACTCCACAAACCGCGAACACGTGCTCCGGATTCACGCGATCGGCTGGTAATTTGCCAATTATTTGACTCAGCAACTTTGTTTGAAGCGGAAGCAATGATCGCAGTTTTTTACTGCCCTTGCGCATGCCTCTCGAGTATTGATAAGCCATATTTGTTGCCTAAGAAGAGCAACCATGACTTTGGCAGTGCATGATAATTTTCTAAATGCAAGCCGCGAACGAAAAGAGTTACAAGACGCGAATTTCGTGGCTTTAGCAGAGGAAATTTCGCGTCGTACGGCGGAGAAGCGTTAAGCAGTCGTCCACCTACTCGCACAAGTTGCAAGTTAACCTCGTTTTGCTCGTACTGATGAAAGAACGAATTTCAACGCTGATATTTCGGTTGCAGAAATTTGGACGCCTTAATATTTTCAATCTCCTGGTGCAAGTCTAGTTTAAGGAAAGCCAATTTTAGCTCACTTGCAGTAAGCAAGCCTCTGCTATTGCATTTTGATTTGAGACAGTACCATCTTTCTAAAATCGAAGCACCATAAATTAAGGACTCAATTGGGCTTAAACATGTCTCAGTGACAGTGTATGCCAACACACTTTTTTTTGTTCTCAGATGACTTTAAATCTGGTGCCAACTGAAGCTGATGTAAGTTTGGCCAATGGTCAACTGGTTTTAATAGAAATTCGGGGCCGTTAAACCAAATGGACGACACCAACTCGTCAACATTAGTGCCTCTAGACACTAAATCGGTGGGGTTCCATTCGGTCGGTACATTACGCCAAACCGTTTGACTCGCATTTACCTGTGTGGGATCTTGTAGTAATAATACTAATATTAGTAACAATAATCACTTTATTTAATAACTTTAAATTATACAATGTGTGAAATTAACGTGCGGAGATGGTGGACGCTGGTGCTGTCTGTTCGATCAGTAACCAAGTGCTTCTATGCTATCGATAGCTTGCTATTTCAAATTGGGACACCAAAAGCGAGACTTGAACCCACAGCTTAGCAAGCGAGTGCGCAGCGCACAATTCAAGACCTGGAATTGTCACTGTTTTCAGAGGAGAAACGCGAGACTTTGGCATCAACAAGACAGAGACCACATTGTTGCCGTTGTCAGTTCGAATGTAGATGCAGCTGTCATAGGCGTGGCTGGATGCATCTGCGAAACCATGTATTTGGATGGTTCGACTTCCGGCGAGACCTACATATCTCGGTATAATGATTTGGTCGAGCTTAAGCAGATTTGACTTGAACGTAGGATTGTCTCATCCCAATCAAGTTTCTGCCTCCACAAACCTTGCAACAATACTTCGCCTTCGTAACAACAGGGCAAAGCGGCTCCATCAGACCAACAGAATATTGCGCTTAGGTGGCTGTATAATCATAAGCTTTTTTATGATTCGAAATATGCGAAATTATGTTATCGAAATAATTGCAAAAAACGAAATTGTTCAATTTGAAAGGAGTTCCTAATGTTTATTGGGCTGTAGGTAGCTAGCATCGCATACGATTTGTATACTTTTACGCGCTTTACAAAGTGTAGGATGATAGACGGAAAGCTAGGCTTCTTCCTACCAGATGCGAAAACGAACAGAATTTGCAGAGTTGTCGACAATAACTAAAAACTATGTGGCGGCTGCGCAGCAACCTATACAAATTTATAGCAGGCAACAAAAGGAACGTAAAATTCTCATCTTGGTGTGCAAAACAAGTTACAAATAAATGAGAAATATGTGTTGAGTTATTTACGTTACTTATTAGCTAAGATGTGCTGCTTTGAGCAACGATGGTCCAACGGATCTGTAAGGTGATGTTTTGCAGACTGCAAAACGCCAATCAATACAGTCAGCAAGACAAAATTCTTGCATAGCACGCAGGTGCTCGCTGGATTCAAAAATATGCTTCAGCCATCTCGTTCCGTGCGTCAATGAAATTCGTAGCGTTTTCAGACCAGATCCTCGTAGGTCGCCAGCGCGTCAAAATAAACCGTTTTAATGCATTTAGGGAACACTGAACACTGTATTTCGACCTCTAATTGGCCAATACTGCAACCGAATAGAAGCTAGCAATGCACGAGGTCCAGAATGCAAGTTACGGACATGGTAGTGCATAATAACCGAAGGCGTGACTGGATGCCGTCTTGGAAGTATATTGGGATGCTAGGAATCGAAGTTGAACGCAGAATTACTAAGACGGCCACCAACGCGCATCAATCCAGAGCTGTCAAAAAACGGTGATAGAAAAATACAGGAGCTTGACGATTTTAAAGCGTGCCCAGCAACGCCTTGTATTCGTCCCAAAGAGAGGACATTTGAATTGAGCGCATTAACAGCAGTGTTCTATGACGGATGCAGTCCACCGATAGCCCAGGAATTCGTACACGATGCAGGAACTTGTATACATATGCAAACACGCGCGGCAGCTTTCCAAATGTGTTAACATATTTGCATTGCTGTGCAATGTCTTCGCACAGTGTGGTGCTTACAAGCACTTTAAAGCGCTGCTCAGGAAGTGACGAGACGGAATTGCAGGATTCTGGCCAAGAGGATTTGCTCCACGTGAAAGTATGTGCGCCGGATTCAAATCGGTTGGAATATATCGCCATTTCATGCCAGCGGTCAAATCTTGAATAGTTGCGATGAGATTTGAAACGAAAATTTGAAACCTGCATGGCTCGCTGCATTTCCAAGATACGGCAGAATCAGACCAACAATAGAATTTGGAGTCGAATAGCTCCAGGCGAGATATTTCGTTTATGAGTTGTGCCAGTAGAACGGCTCCGCACAACTCTAGTCGGGGCACGATCAAAGATTTGAGTGGCGCCACACGAGATCTGGAACACAGCAGCTCCGCACGAGATTGGCCTTGCGTGGTCGAAATGATGTAGACGGAAGCTCCATAGGCATCTATGCTGGCGTCACTAAAACCACGCACTTCAATGGATCCACCAGGAGAAAGTGCAAGCCTTGGAAATTTCAGCTGCTTTGTGCACTCAAAATCTGCAATAAGAATATGCCAAGATGTGGTCAATGATGCTGAAAGGCTTTCATCCCAATCGAGCTTTTCTCTCCATAGCGCCTGCAGGAATATTTTAGCCTTTGCTATTACTGGTCCAATAAGACCAAGCGGATCATAAAATTTGGCAATAGTCGACAAAACAGTGCGCTTGCAAATTCGACCATATGTCAATGTTGGCAAAAACGTGAACATGAAAAAGTCCGTTGCAGGATCCCACGACAGTCCTAGAGTTCTTCTGATATCACTGCCATCATCAAACTTGACTAGAGTTTCCTTGCCCTCTTCCGAAACTTGTTTAAGAACATCAGCATTGCTGGAGCACCACTTCCTTAGCTCGAAATTAGCCTGGGCAAGCAGCCCTGTGGTTTGTCTCATAATTTCTATGACTTCGTTTGTAGAAGCACCACCTGTAATTAAATCATCTACATAGAAATCATCTTCAGCCAGCTGATGCATAGTGAGAACGCAGAGAAGAGGCGAGTCACGCCATAGGATGCATTGGAAATAATTATCCGGTACATCTTATATATCCTGTTAAAGCAATAGAAAATGTGCGAAATCGAACAAGCGTGTTTGCGAGCTTTGACTGATTTGATTTCAAACATAAGTGAACAGTGCACCCGGTGCACGGAGGCCGCAGACTTGGTCTTTCGAAGTTGGAGCTGATGAGCGTATCGCGAAGTTATAATGTGCAACTGTGATCTGGAACCGAGCAGTGCACGGCGCGATTTTTAATGCTAATAACAGCGGTGGCCAGGAGCACAACATGTGAGCTGAGATTTTGGGCGGGCAATAAAGCAAGCGATGACGGTGAAACAGCTGCGAGAGCGCTACGTGGCATTAAAGACGAAGACAGCCGCGACTGTAAGTCAGAGGTGGGCGATTGCGCAGACATCAAATTTTGGGCAGTCGAATTATTAAAATGCAACAAACTATGATGATTGGCACCACAAGTTCTACACGATCCCGAGTTGCATGTTCTCATTCTGTGGCCTTTTCTATGGCAGTTTAGGCACAGAGAGAGGCGTTTTGCTCCCTTTAAACGAAGTACAGGCGACAAATTACCAAAAAGTGTTCAACTGTATATATCGTGTGTATTATTGTCACAAAACAGGCAACTATTTGCTGATGGGTTAATGGCGACAAACGAGCGTTTAGTGTATATGTTTGATGACGTTCGTCTTCAACGGACGTGTTTTATATGCGCTCCGGTAAAACTCTACACAAGTAGAGACAACTGTTAGCCAAGAAGTTAAAAGTGAACAATAGTGAGACAATAATAGCGAAAGGACGCTTTATACAATTAAACAATTGTTTAATGTATATAAAAAAGTTCATAATTAGTAAATATTAGCAAAAATATATTAAGTGCCACGAATAAATCGCGCAAAATGAGTGACGCTCAAGCGAAAGAGCGTAGAAACTCTATAGACCAAAGAAATGGGTTCTACTCATACTTTTCAACCCGTGATACCGTGGTAGAAAAAACAACAACTCAGAGTAACTCAGCTCTACTGACCACCGACAGTCAGAGAGCACGTTCTTGCTCTCCCGCCCTGTCCACTGAACCTTCAATGCCATGGAGTTCTCAGTGCATCTCTCCCACAACTGTGAGTGCACTAATTTCGACACCCGACGCACCAACAACAAGCTCAATAACCTCAGCGACAACTGTAATCGCAGCAGCAACAACAAAGGCAATAATGACTGCGCTAGCATCTTTTGCAACGCAAGCACATAAAAACATTACAACACCGAACACTAGCACAAGTGCCAATACCGGCAACAATAACAACGTGCAAGAACAAGAACCAAAACAAAATAAAAAAGTGGATTCGGCCGTGCAGACTGGTATCGATCGCTACATCCACAACAAGCGGAAACTTAGCCCACAAACCCAGAAGGCTTCTAACAAATCAAAAATCAACCGTACTAATGTTGGATACGAGACAACTGCAACAGCCAATCCCAACAGATTTGCCCTTTTGGCAGATGTTGAAGGCCGCGCAAAAAGAAGGGGAGCTGAAAAAATCCAAACCTCCTCCAATATACATTCGTGAACAATGCTCAAGTGCGTAAATAAATTAGTTGCACTCATTGGAGATAAAAGTTTCCACATAATTCCTCTAAAAAAAGGAAATATTCAAAAGTACAGATCCAAACAGAGGCGGGTCATCGCACAAATACTTGGAAGAAGCTGGTAAAAACTACTACACATATCAGCTCAAAAATTGTAAAGGGCTACAAGTAGTCATCAAAGGAATCGAATCGACAGTGACACCTGCCGAAATAATTGCGGCATTGAAAGACAAAAATTTCAACGCAATGGTCACAAATATTCTAAACAAAAACAAAGAACCACAACCACTCTTTAGAGTCGAGCTTGAAACACAGGGGAAAACTTTAAAAAGAAATGAAGTGCACCCTATCTACAACCTGCAGTTTCTGTTGCACAGGAGGATCACCGTAGAGGAGCCCCACAAGCGCAAAAACCCAGTGCAGTGCACTAACTGCCAAGAATATGGCCATACCAAAACTTACTGCACTCTAAAGTCTGTCTGCGTCATCTGTAGCGAAACCCATGACACTGCGAAGTGCCTGAAAAACAAAGAAGATATGTCAGTTAAAAGGTGCAGCAACTGTGGCGAAAAGCACACTGCCAACTGGCGAGGCTGCGTAGTTTACAAAGAACTGAAGAGCCGCCTAAACAAACGAGTAACCCAAACACGACCACATATCACTTCCAATTACTACGCTCCCTCACAACCGAAACCAGCAATACAACCATCAGTTCCCACAAGCATAACTCCTGGAATATCCTTTGCAACTGCTGTTAGGTCAGGATTAAAAACTCCCGTCCAAATGGAACAATTCCCGCTTCCTGCAGTGCCAACTATACACCAACACAAGCAACAACAACCAAATACCATTGAAGCAATGATGCTCTCGCTACAGCAAATAATGAAAGACTTTATGACCTTTATGCAAACCACTATGCAAGAACTCATGCGAAATCAAAACATGCTGATACAATTACTTGTATCGTCAAAATCAACATAATGGCTTCGCTACGAATTTCCCTGTGGAACGCAAATGGCGTTTCACAACGCAAACTTGAACTTATACAGTTCCTAAACGACAAAAATATTGATGTCATGCTCCTTGTAGAGATGCACCTCACAAATAGGTACAACTTCCAAATACCAGGGTACTTGTTTTATGCAACGAATCATCCAGATGGCAAAGCTCATGGTGGAACAGGCATATTAATTAGAAACCGAATCAAACACCACTTCTTACACCGGTTTGAAACGAACTACTTGCAATCTACATCTGTAAATGTGCAATCAAACAGCGGTACCGTGACTGTGGCTGCAGTTTACTGCCCACCTCGCTTTTCGATCTCCGAGGACCAATTTACAAGATTCTTCAACACACTTGGGGAGCGATTCATTGCAGCTGGGGACTACAATGCTAAGCACACGCATTGGGGATCTCGGCTTATAAGCCCTAAAGGAAAACAGCTGTACAATGCGGTAATCAAACCACTCAACAAGCTTAACTACGTTTCTCCAGGCAAGCCCACATACTGGCCAGCAGACCCTAACAAGCTTCCAGATCTTATTGATTTCGCAGTCATCAGAAAAATTGCACGAAACATGGTAACAGCTGAGGCGCTACCAGACTTATCTTCTGATCACTCGCCAGTTTTAATTAACCTCCTCTACCACCCGAACATTGCTGAACGACCCAATAAAATCACAAACAGCAGAACTAACTGGAAGAAGTACAAAAAATATGTATGTTCACATACCGAAACAACGCCTACACTGACTACGAAGGACGACATCGAGCATTCATCGGATATACTCTCGTCTGTACTAGTTGCAGCCTCGAAGGTCTCAACTCCACAAATATAAAATCGAACCACATCAAAACAAACCGAGAAATCGAGCACCTGGTTTTAGAAAAGCGGCGACTGCGACGGGAATGGCAATCCAACAGATCTCATACTGCAAAGTACAGATTGAAAGAGGCTACTCGCAGACTTACCAAGGCACTCAAACTAGAAGAAGCGCATGCCCAGCTCCAGTACATCGAGCAGCTCTCTCCCACAAGCACAAAGTATCCACTGTGGAGAGCTCACCGAAGTCTAAGCGCTCCAACCGAAACAGTTACACCATTGCGGAGCCCCACTGACAGTTGGCTCCGTAGTGACGAAGAAAGAGCGAGTGCATTTGCAGCCCACCTACAACAAGTATTCCAGTCTAACCCTGCCACAAACTCTTTTGTACTTACATCTTCATCATGTGCCAACATAAAAGAACCATTTGAGCCCATGGAATTCCAGCCGAGTGAAATTGCTAAGGTTATTAAAGAGGAACTGAAGCCCGGAAAATCACCTGGTTTTGATTTAATAACTCCGAAAATGATCATCGAACTGCCTAGGTGTGCGGTTTTATATATCTGCAAGCTTTTCAATGCAATAGCTAAGCTTGGATACTTTCCAAAAAAGTGGAAAAAGTCGATCATAGTGATGATTCCTAAGATGGGAAAAGATAAAACACAGCTATCGTCCTACAGGCCGATAAGCTTACTAACCGTTCTTTCAAAGCTGTTCGAAAAAGTCCTTCTTTTGCGCATCAGCCCATACCTCAAAATGCGAAACACAATACCAACACACCAGTTTGGTTTTCGAAGACAACATGGAACTATCGAGCAAGTGAATCGCATCACATCGGAGATTCGCACTGCATTTGAACAACGGGAATATTGCATAGCAATATTTCTTGACGTCGCACAAGCATTTGACCGAGTCTGGCTGGATGGACTTATGTACAAAATAACCAAGCTACTGCCTCAAAATACACACAAATTGCTTGAGTCGTACCTTTATAAAAGGGTCTTTGCTGTGAGATGTAACACAAGTAACTCACATGATCATATAATCGAAGCTGGAGTCCCCCAAGGCAGCGTTCTGGGACCGATCCTCTACGTCTTGTATACGGCGGACATTCCTACAGACTGCCAGTTAACAACCTCTACGTTTGCTGACGACACCGCGATTCTTAGTCGCGCTAGATGCCCAGCAAAGGCAACTGAGCAACTAGCTCGCCACTTAAAAGTTGTGGAGAGATGGCTTGCAGACTGGCGCATACAAGTAAACGAACAAAAATGCAAGCAAGTTACGTTTACTTTGAACAAACAAACCTGCCCTCCATTGGTCCTGAACAACGCACGCATTCCACAAGCCGATAAAGTAACATACTTGGGGGTTCATTTAGACAGGCGACTCACATGGCGTAAGCACATTGAAGCAAAGAAGACGCAGTTGAAACTTGAGGCAAGCAGTCTCCATTGGCTTATAAACGCTCGTTCTCCGCTTTCTCTGGAATATAAAGTTCTACTCTATAACTCCGTGCTTAAGCCTATTTGGACCTATGGCTCAGAGCTATGGGGCAACGCAAGCAGAAGTAACATCGACATTATACAGCGAGCGCAGTCCAAAATTCTGAGAACCATCACTGGGGCACCGTGGTACCTCCGGAACGAGAGCATTCACAGAGACCTGCACATCAAGCTCGTAAGAGAAGAAATTGGAGAAAAACAGGCAAAACATCAAATAAGACTCGCCTCACATCCAAATCCTCTTGCAAGAACTCTAATCCGAGTAAGCAGCCAAAGTCGGCTGCAGCGCAACGACCAACCAGCCCAGCGATTTACTTTCTCCTCGAGGGCCGTTTAACATAAATGCAATTAAGCAACTAATTGTAAATTAACTTAGAGTAAGATTTGATTAATTATTGTTAGTCCCTTAAGACAACAAGCGGAGATTCAATAAATAAAATGAAGAAAAAAAAAAAAAAAAAGTGTTAGTGTTTTTATTCTATTGAAATCCGTTAGATTAAGGCAACTATTATTACTTGTATTTGGTCACACTTGTTTTGTCATTGTGCTTTGTGCTATGTATCTATAACAAGTTAGTTCTCATCAATCGTTTGCTAAGGGAAGAACTCGCGCATAAGCGTATAATAAAAATGTATAACCTCTAAACACTTTAAAACAACTGCGTCTCACTTCTTCCCCCAACTGCTCTAAAATTATAGCCACCAAAGGTTATAATTTCCAACAGGTTAGGCCCAGAGCTATAGAGGAAGTGAAAAGAGTCTTTATGGATTACTGTGTGTGATCGCGAAAATATAAAGACAAATAGAAGTGCTTCGTGGATTACTGTGTGTGAGTGAAAATTATGCGGTGTGGTCGGTGCACATGAAAAGTGTGTTGGTACAATACTATGGCCAATCGTTTGTGGTAGATCGGTAAAAAATGAGTCCGATACGGCTGAGCAAAAGGCTGAGTTTGATACGCGCGACGAAAAGACATTAGGAAACATTTTACTATGTGTAAAAGCGTCGGAAATTAATTTCATAAAGAACTGTAATTCGGCAAAAGAAGCTTGGGATAAGCTTGCAGCTGTATATCAGCCGCGTGGGCCTGCAAGAAAAATTTCATTGTTTAAAACATTGCTTCGGTTACGCTTGTCAGAGGGTTCAGATGTTAAAAACTATATAAGTGAGTTTTCTGACGTT
This sequence comes from Scaptodrosophila lebanonensis, assembly GCF_003285725.1. NCBI lineage: Eukaryota > Metazoa > Arthropoda > Insecta > Diptera > Drosophilidae > Scaptodrosophila > Scaptodrosophila lebanonensis. Next base: position 1,481,702 of record NW_022060738.1, read on the forward strand.
GTGGACAAGCTCAAGGAAATAGGCATGGATATTTCTGAAGACATTCTAACAATTGTGTTGCTGTTGGGGCTAAGTAAGCCGTTTGAAAACTTTGTGGTAGCTTTCGAGACACGCGAGCAGTTGCCGTCATTGTCTGATCTCAAGGTTAAAGTGTTAGAAGAGGGAGACAGACAACGCGTGAACACCGAAGAGGTGGACAGCAGTGTACAGCAAGTCTTAGTGACGCGTGCCCAAAACAGAGGCAAAAGGAACTCGCAAAATGAGAACGGCGCGAAGCATAGCAGAAAATGTTACAAGTGCGGCCGTGAGGGGCAATTTATTGCTCAGTGCAAGCAAAATGTAAAAAGTGGCGAGAACAAGAAGGACAGTTATAAAGCGCTTGCAATCATAGCGAATGTGCAAAAGAATAACTGTTTATCAAAAGCAACTTGGTGCCTAGATAGCGGCGCCACTAAACACATGTGTTGCGACAAATCGTGGTTTGACGATTTAAGAGAGCATAAAGAGCAAATCTTACTTGCTGGAGAGAGTTTCATATATGCCGATGGCATTGGTACTGTGTGTGTGAACTATGAGAACTCTACCATTAAAATGGAAAACGTATTATACGTCAAAGAGTTGCAAACAAACTTTATATCGGTCTCCAGAGCGGTCGAAAAGGGTTATAAAGAGATTTTTGATAAACAAAGCGCGATAATAAAGGACAAGCAAAACGAGAATATTCTACATGCAAACAAGTGTAATGATTTGTGCTGATATTCACAAAAAGAAGTGCATGCATACAAACGCTAGTAGTGATGAACTGTGGAAATGGCATTGTCGGTTGGGTCATTTGAATATGAAAAGTATTAAGAAAATGGCATGTGACGAAATGGTCTATGGGTTAAAAGCGATTAACAATAAAGTGAACTTAGAAAACGTCCTATATGAGACATGTGCGAAAAACAAAATTTGTGTAAAGGCATTCCCAAAGGAGGCAGAGAATCGCGCAACAGAGTTACTGAGCTTAATTCATACAGACATTTGTGGGCCGATAAGCAAGGCGTCTGCCGGTGGCGCTCGATATTTCGCAACATTTATCGATGATTACTCACGCTATACTTTTGTGTATATGTTGAAAACGCGTGATCAAGTTTTTGCGGCATTTAAAGACTTTGTGGTGTTTGCCGAAAAACAATGTGGTAAAAGGGTAAAAGCTGTTCGAAGCGATAACGGTCGTGAGTACGTTAGTCGTGAATTTGAAAAATATTTGTCGGAAAACGGAATACAGAGACAGCTAAGTGTACCGTATACCCCACAGCAAAACGGGGTGGCTGAGCGAGCGAATCGCACACTTGTACAAATGGCTAGGAGTATGTTGGTATATTCGTGAAAGCCGTGATGTTATTTTTATGGAAAGTAATGATGGGGAACGCAAAATGGGCGTAAGGGACACAACATTGTTTGACGAATGTGTGCCATCAAGTAACATGGGTCAATCAGCGGGTGCAGAGGTGATCTGCAATGAAAGTCTTGTGTGTGAGCAAGATGCTGGTGACATTGAAGTATCCGAAGAGGGAGCACATCCGATGGCAGCGATGAATTCGAGAGCGCAAATAGCGATGAGGCGATGTCGCCTGCAAGAAGTGAAGTCCGTGGGCCAGGGCGGCCCAAAACCGTCAGAACAGGTCAACCAGGTAGACCTCGTAAGCAGTACAATATGGTAAATGTATCGGAAGTGGAAGACGTGCCGATTCCAACAACTGTAAGAGAGGCCATGAAGTCAGAAATGTGTCAGCAATGGTCAGCATCGATTCAGAAGGAGATTAATTCTCTTGAAGCCAACAAAACGTGGGAGCTGACAGATTTGCCAGTGGGCAAGAAACCGATGGGCTGCAAATGGGTCTTCGGAATAAAGGCTGACAAAGATGGAAACGTAGAGCGCTTCAAGTCAAGATTAGTTGCCAAATGGTGCGCGCAACTATTTGGAGTCGACTACTTCGAAACGTTCTCACCGGTGGTGAGATATTCATCCGTCAGGATGGTCATAGCGCTGGCAGTGGAGAAAAAGTTGTTCCTGCACCAGATGGATGTGTCGTCTGCTTATTTACACAGCGAGTTATCTGAAGAGGTGTACATGAAGCAGCCAGATGGGTTTGTAAACGCTGAACATCCAGGCAAGGTGCTGAGGTTGAAGAAGTAGTTGATGGCGGCCAGCTAAACCACTTCTTGGGCATAGAAGTAGAACGCGAAGGTGAAACTGGCGGCATAACTATTGGTCACAAGCAGTACGTGGAGAACCTGCTGCATGCGTGGGGCATGTCAACGTGTAAGCCTGTTGCTACACCCCTAGAATCCGGTCATCAAGTAAAGTGTGATGACAGTGGCTGCACACCCGTTGATGTAAAGAGTTATCAGTCGTTGATAGGCTCTTTGATGTATTTGGCAATAACGTTAAGGCCAGCTATTTTCAATTCCATCGTAAAGTTGGCACAACGAAATGCAAACCCCCATAAGGAACACGAAGTTGCAGCAAAGCGTGTGCTACGGTATCTAAAAGGCACAGCTGATCTGAAACTTCATTACAACGCTACGGGAAAACCGATCCATGGGTACGTCGACGCAGACTGGGCGAATGATACCACGGATCGTAATTCGTATAGTGGATACGTCTTCATTGGAGCAGGCGGTGCTATCTCATGGGAGTCCAAGAAGCAAAGTCTGGTGGCGTTGAGATGCACTGAAGCGGAGTACGTCGCTTTGTCTACAGCAGCACGAGAGGCAGCGTACTTGAAAAAATATTAATGCTATGTAAATCAAGTAAATAAGGGTTGAGAAGGAGTATTGAAATCCGTTAGATTAAGGCAAATATTATTACTTGTATTTGGTCACACTTGTTTTGTCATTGTGCTTTGTGCTATGTATCTATAACAAGTTAGTTCTCATCAATCGTTTGCTAAGGGAAGAACTCGCGCATAAGCGTAGTATAAAAATGTATTACCTCTAAACACTTTAAAACAAGTGCGTCTCACTTCTTCATCCAACTGCTCTAAAATTATAGCCACCAAAGGTTATAATTTCCAACATATTCTTTGCCACCTGATAATTCGACGGATATGATGCCATTGCATACTCGTTATTTTCAAATTTTTGGCATCGGCTATCCAAGAACGTCGCAAATAATAATAATTAATTAATTAAAAGTATTTTGTCGGACAACTCTCGCAGCTTGCTTGATGCCCAAAATCTGAACATTATTGTCTGCATTGCATTGCCCACAGCTGTTGACGTCGAAGCCGTTGGCGCAGGCGTCGCTGCATCAGCAGAAGCTGATGCGACAGCTTGATTGACGCGCATTTGACGGTCGCTCACAGATATTATTGAAGGCGAGAGAAAACGAAAACAGAAAAGAGCAGAGATAAATGACGCACGCGAATAACTGTTTTATCTGCTGATGTTCGTTGCTCTCAAAACCGTCGCTTAACACGGCTGCTTATTGGTGGTACAGTAGGCACTTTTGAACTTGCACTTTCGACTTATGTACTCGAATGTTTATGGTGTACATAAATTCGATTATGTACACTAATGTTTTTTAACGCGATTAAACAAGGTTTTGTGGAATTATTTATCACGTCGGGGTCAGCAAAATGTAAATTCATAAGCTTTTTATACTCTGTACATGAAATGTACAGGAGTATATTAGGTTTGCGCTAAATGTATGCATATATATTCTTGATCAGCATGGCAAGACGATTCGATCTATGTCTATCTGTCTGTCTGTCCGTATGTCCGTCTGTCTGTCCGTATGAACACTTCAGAGACTATAAGAGCTAGAGACACCAAAGATGCCTTATGTGTATACGCTGTGCAAGTTTGTTTTATTTTTTTGATTTTCCCCCCACTCCCCCCCCCCTTTTTGGGGGTTTTCCCGATTTTCCATTCGTATAATCGCCTATATCTTGTAACGTGCACGACATCATGCGGTCTCGGCAACACGTCTGTCTACTATAGGGGTCCAGCCGTGCTCAGGGCTAATGGGGGGTGCTTTGGTGCTGCTCACTCCATGGCCGTCAAGTAAATAAAAATTCGTAGACAGATAAGGAATGAATCCCAAAAAGCCACTTATATTACCTTGAGATGCGTCTACTTTATGTATTTGAAGAACCAAGATGAAAGTGTACTTCTTCTATACCCTCCCTACCTGTAGGATCGGAGAAATTATAGGATCCTACCCTTTTTGCAATTGAGGTGTGAGATACTTTAGGTGCCCATAGGGAAATTAAATTATATCATGTTTTCTTCAAAAATAACCGCATATAATTCAAGAAAATTCATCTTTAGAAACAATTCATATTGATTAAGATAGGAAGTTTAAGTAAGATAAGGAAAATAAGAAGTGTTTTTACAATATTACTTATAATTAGGAAGCGATATATACACGAATAAAGGTGAATAGTTAAGTATACTAACAAAATGTAAGCCGCATTCAATTATAGGCGTTTTAAGTAAACAAACATTTTCTAGCAGATTGCTATGCTATTGTTGCACTCAATTTATGACCTTTTACACTTAATATTTTCGACTGTGCCGTACTTACAACATTCAGAGTCCATCGATGTCAGCAGGCCTGTTGACGATGATTGGCTGTTGATACTAATTGGCATATTATGTTTGCAACAATACACTCATAGCGCACCGAGGCTTTATAAGACGTAAAAAGAAAACAGAATTAGATTTAACCTATTAAATTAAGACTATTTGCAAATATGACTTATCCCATCGATACAAAGATTGTGGTCTGTGTGTCACTTTTAATTAGGTGCGGTCAGATCTAAAACCATCTGAACTGGATGTTGATTTGGCAAACGCCATGTTTTAATACGAAAGATCAGCTTATAGTGCGCGCATTGGAGTCAAATTCTGGGGCTCAGTAGAGCTGGTGTTGGGCTTTAGCATCAGTTCATGCTCTAGCAACTGAGCTAGCCGGACGTGTCTCTAACGCCTGCCCATGCTGGGCCTTAACACACGTGTTCCTAGCGCCGACGCTGCGATCTCGGCTGGGTAAGCGTACCAAAATTTCGCAAATGCGTTGGTAGCCCAAAACAAAAGCCACCAATATATGTCGAGGCAATTTCACCGGTGTAAAGGGATGCTTGTTAGAAGCATTAAATTATTGACATTGCACGAGGCTTACCAGGTGTAAATGCCGAATTGCACCAAAATATAAAAACAATCAAAATAATCACGGCGGCCTGTTTAGGTGGGGGTTTTAAAATAGTCCGACACCTCTAATAAATCGCACAGTTTTTATATGGAGACGATGTCTTCAGATTAAATTTTTGGGTCTACCACGTGACCTTATCAAATATTATAAGTGTTTTAGAGCGACGTGCATCCGATCTTGAGTAAGACTTGAGCAGAAATAAATCATCTGCTTAAGCCGGAAATCTAATTAGATTAGGAAAGCTTATTTTTGGCAAATAAAAAGCTTTTGAATGCAGAGTTGCACTCCTACGATCGCGTCCAGAATAAATGAGCTCGTTCCCTTTACTTGGAAGTTTTACAATAGGGTCCATAATAATCAGTACTCATTTTATTTGGGTCAAAATACTTGCACCCTCACAATCTCGGAGACTATAAGACCTACGGACACCATATTTTAGACCCACATGCCTTATGGAAATACGCAGAAAATGTGTATTTTGGAATTTCCCTCCCTCCCGCTCTCCCATTCAAATCGTCTCCCGTAATTTTTGGAATTTCAAACTCAAATACCCCCAGTTAGTAATTATGTGTCCGTATGCTAAGTTTCATCATGATAGACCGATTTAACAAGAAGTTATAGCCACAAATATATTTGCTGCTCCAGCGCTGCTCAAGCGCTGCCCAAGCGCTGCCCGCGGCTGTTGTTTATGCTGGTGCTTTGGGTGGCTGCGAACATGCTTACACAGACACGAATAGACCCGCATAGACATTCATACGCTCACATGGACGCAATTGCTATGTAAATGTGCAATTATACACCCAAGATACCAAGAGAGGTAAAATCGATCAACATTTTTTTTTAATTCTCCTAATTTGTTTAATTTCTATAATTATTGTAAACATATGTACAGAGTATTTCAAAGTCGGGACACCCGACCTTAGCTTTTTTACTTGTTTTAATTTTTATAGCCTGTACCCAAAGGGTGAAAGGCTATACTAGTTTTGTGCGCATGTATGTAACACACAGGAGGCGTGGCAGACCCCACAAAGTATATATATTCTTGATCGGGATGAGAAGCCGAGTGGAAATAGCCTTGTCCGTCCGTCCGTCCGTCCGTCTGTCTGTCCGTCTGTCCGTATGAACGCAAGGATCTCAGAAAGTATAAGAGCTAGAATAACCAAACTTGGTTTCCATATTCTCCTAAGACCGAGAAAGTACGAGTTTGAGTTTTTTTTTCGATGCACCCCCCCCCCCCCCCACTCCCCCGCAATTCGTGTTTTTTCATATAACTTCAGTGATTCCCCGAAATCAATTCAAATTTGAAATCAATTTTGGTAGGTACATCCAGTTAGTACTAATGTGTCCGTGTGCCAAATTTCATCATGATAGGTCAATTCTGAAGAAAGTTATAGCCATAAGTAAAATCGGTGCTCATGCGCTGCCTGCAGCTCTGTCGGCAGCGCTGCCCGCAGCTGTTGTTGTTGTTGCTGCTTTGGTTTAACTTTGTGCTGCATACATACACGCATATAAACACGCATAGGTACGTGATGTAAATGCATGCTGTTAAAACTGAACATAAACATGTATTCTAATTTAATTTAATTCATTCATTCATTTTTTTTAATAATTTAATTTTTTTTATATTTTCTTTTCTGTGGAGAGTACAGGCTATTTTACTGTCGGGCTTGCTCGACTGTACCGTTCTATCTTGTCTTTATTTTTTTAATTTATATAATTATTGTAAACATATGTACAGAGTATTTCAAAGCTTTTAGCTTTTTTACTTGTTTATGATTCGAAATATGCGAAATTATTTTATCGAAATAATTGCAAATTGTTCAATTTGAAAGGAGTTCCCAATGTTTATTTGGCTGTAGGTAGCTAGCACCACGATTTGTATGCTTTTACGCGCTTTACAAAGTGCTTCTCCGTACCAGATTTGATAGCGAAAACGTACAGAATTTGCAGAGTTGTCGACAATAACTAAAAACTATGTAGCCGCTGCGCAGCAACCTATGCAAATTTATGACAGGGAACAAAAGGAACGTAAAATGCTCAGCTTGTTGTGCAAAGCAAGTAACAAGAAAATGAAAAATTTACGTTGAGTTATTTACGTTACTTATTAACTAAGATGTGCTGCCGGTTTTTGGCTATTATTGGCCGCATGACCAAACAGTGGCTTCAGAGACTTAAAGGTATTGTCCAAATAATAGTATAAAGTATTTCGTTGTACTGTCCATTTGATATCTAATGCCTTTACCGATTCTGATATATCGAACGGCAACGGCCTTTCGTCGCCACCATTGGCAAACAAGTCAGTGTAACGTGTTGCCCACTTGGTTAACTGGAAACCACCAGTTTCCAATATTTCCGACACTTGTTTGCAGATGATTTTTAGGTCTGCCAAAGTGTCAGCTGCTGTGAGCATGTCATCGTTTTTTATGACGTGCACTCCAATCGGGTGCGAGCTGCTGTACCGATCACTCAGTTCGAAAAGGCATCGAATCGCCTGAAACGGTATGAGAGGTATTCTTTCGCCAGAGAACCAGGTGAAAGTTGCGATCTGATTCAACCACATCTACTTGCCGGTACATTTTAAAAATGTCGGCATTTACTGCATATCTATGCAGCCTAAAACTAATTACTACTTTCAGGCCTCAGAACGCACTGATGAGGAATATAGCAGTGTGATTATTATTATTATTATTATTTTATTATTATTTCCTAGTGCAACAAGAAATAAATTCTTATAAATTAATGCACTAGTCACTAGAAACATACAAATTTCATTAAACAAATTTAAGACGGTTTGATTAACCTGCTTAACCTATTTTATAAAATTGAAGTTAAATCTAATAGACTATATTATGTTGTAGTTATTTTATGTTGTTAGTTACTTATTTTTAAGAACAAATTTAATTTTTCCCTAAATTGCGATGCACTACTAATTTTCTTTAAATATTGAGGTAGCTGATTCCACAGGCGAATAGCATGAATAAAGAACTGCCGTTCAGAACAGCCAAGATTGTATCGTATACTGTTTATATTATTGGTTCTTGAGGATGCACTAAAACGTAGTTTTTCAAATAAATAGCCCGGTTCTCTGGTATATATAATTTTATGCATCATAATTAAGTTTCTAGAATCTACCCATGTTCTAAACTTCATATGGTAAATGCTGTGTGCCAAACTGGATATGTGCTCTCCCCTCTTTACATTATAAACATATCGGGCTATATTATTATATGCTACATTTAGTTTGTGCTGAGAGGCACAATCGCAGTTACTACAAATTTCGATACCATAGCAGAGCGTGGGTATCAGATAGGTTTTAGCGATTAATAGTCTGATATCTATGGGCAAGAATTGCTGAGTCAACGAAAGTCGTCTGAGTAAGCCATAAGTTTTTCCTGCAGCCTTGGATATGTGATCACTCCAGGACAAAGAACGGTTGAAGGTGATACCAAGATTTAGAATATGATCCACGTATTCAATTTGTGCGTTATTGAGTGATAACTTAGGTAAATTTTCCGTACTAAGTAACTTTTTATATATTATAATGCATTTCGATTTACCAGGATTTAGTGACAAGCCATTGCACTTAGCCCATTTACTAACATTTGACAGTTCATCATTGCATAAATTCACACACTCATTTATACTACGTAACGGACAACTAACATACATTTGGACATCATCAGCGTACATATGCTACACATATGCTACACATATGCTACACATATGCTACACATATACATATGTACACTTGGACAACGAGGCTGGGAGATCATTAACATATAACGAGAAGAGGAGTGGACCAAGGATTGAACCTTGGGGTACTCCACGTTTTACAAGTAGAAATGTTGATATAGCACTATCGGTTGTCACAGCTTGGCTTCGTCCATGTAAATAGGACGATATTAATTTTACAGCACTGCTTGCAAAATTAAAGAATTTGTGTAACTTGGTACATAAGATATTATGATCTACCGTGTCAAAAGCTTTGCTAAAGTCTAGAAGCATCAAAAATGTAACATTACTATCGTCAAGTTGCTCTCTAATATTTTCTGTAACGTCTAGTATGGCAGTAGTACAACTTCTAAATTTGCGAAAACCAGATTGTTTATTGCACAGTAATGAATGTTGTGCTAGGTATTTATTGATTTGATTAGCCATAATATTTTCGAAAACCTTGGATAGAAATGGCAGAATGGATATTGGTCTTACCCTTGTGAACGGGAATTACTTTGGCTAATTTCCAAGTATCGGGAAAACACGAAGTCGTAAGCGCAGTGTTACATATGTGCGTTATGTGATTAATTATTTTGGGCAGAATTAATTTAAGAAATTTTGGATGCATATTATCCATACCAATGGCGTTCGACTTAATTGTAAGAACAGAGCTCAGGACATCACAGGGAGTTACACACATAAAACTAAAGCTATTAGTACAGACAGTATTTACTCTCAATGTAAGGGTTAATCAAGATATCTGGTACAGTCGATTGCAGAAATTTTCTGTTCAGGTCATTGACATCAGCTGTAATTTTTGGGGAAACTTTTCGTTTTCCTATACCAAACTTTTTGAGCTCACCCCATCTCTGCTTAGCTGATATTGCGTTTTTTAATATGACAGAGTAATAGTGACACTTTTCCCTAGAAATCATTTTATTTACTGACCGTCTTAAAATCTTAAATTGCTGGTAGAGTTCTAGAGTTTTGTATCGCTTCCACCTAGAGTACGCAGTATCGCGTTCCCTAATTATGGTAGCAATACCATGATTAAACCATTCTTTTTTATGGGTACATGCCTATCATATAATGCGTCAATGTAAATGGACAGTTGTCTTAATTGAGAGTTTACGTCGGTCAGTTACATAGGTCAATTTCGCTACACAGAAGTCCAAGATTAATGCTCCTTAAGTCCCTTAAGTATACGATTTGGTCAGTCAGATGTGAGTTAAATTCATACGTCAAGTAAATTAAATGATGCTTAGAAAATGCTGGTACGTCAATTTGGTCATATAGGAGAATCTTATTAGTATCACTAACAAAAAAAACGTCAAGTAACGTATTAATCGTGTTGGAGAAATGGGTTGTCATAGACGAATTGACAATATTTAAGCCCATAGGCGAGGTGCCGCACAGTTAGCATATTGCTATTAAGGTCTCCAGTTATGACTATGTCTTCATATCTTAACGACAATGTCGTAATCGTGGCTTCTGAGTAATCTATCGAACGATTAGGTCTATAAAGACAGCCAATTAGCATACCTGTTGAACTTCCATTACCACAGACTTCGAGGAACAGGTACTCAATCGTACTCCCAATGGGTTGTTTGCTTATTACTTTTGATTTTAGTTTTTTTAGCAACCCCTCCTGCATGGCCTTCTCGATCGGATCGATAAAGATCATAGCCATCACATGCAACTAAGACATCACTCAGAGCAGATGAGAGCATAAATCTAACGAAAGCTATCAATACAAATATTATTCCTAATCTCTTCACTGTGCTCACTATCAGATGTAGTTAAGGATTCTGGAGGAGTACTATTGAGCTCTGACATTGACCCGAGATCTACATATTCCTTTATGAAATTATTGTACATGTCATGTGAGTTTTCATCTTAAAGCAGCCTGCGCTCTACCGATAAGAGCCGCCTTTTTGCTCTCTCAACGGAATAACCAAGCAATTTAGGGTTTCGTTTGAAAGGATGTTTTACTTCGAAACGACCAAAAGGTAGCCTGCGGACTGTTTGATCGAAGCTTTGCTCACAGGCTAACTGTTCAGCTGAGTAAAAACCAGCCGTCGATTTCTCTGAGACTTTCTCTAACTCCCAAAAACGTCTTGGATGGCAATATTACATATTGCTGATGCAGAAGGTGCCTTTTGGGTGCATTTTCCAGACACAATCCAACCTAACAGCGTCTTTTGTACAATTGGAAGCGTGGGACCGAGTTTAATTTGGCCAACGCAGCTACTGTGCGTTTCGGTTTCGGTTCTCCCCAGCAGGTCTTTTTTAGCTGGTCTGAAAAACTCAGGATCAGCCAGTTCGACATTTTGTGGTACCTTCCACTGGTCGGGACGCACGTCATCGCTTGGTTGACAAACAGATATTGAGCTAAGTACCCAAAAATCTGCCACGAAACTGTATGCCGTGGTGCGTGATTGAACACAAGTGTTGACTTTATGTCGTACCGAAGTATTCGACTGGCCATCTGTGAGAACACGCACCATTTGCTCGGCGTAGGCGTTGAGCTAGCGATTCCGACATGAAGTTGATTTGGGACTCAGAGTCCAGCAATGCCCTAGCAACCTGAACAACTCTGCCTGTATTGCCATTGCTCTATTATTGTAATCAGTCAGAATTTCTAAACGACATTTCAATTGGACGTTATCAAATGAAATGGTTTTCTGCTCAAAACCATTTTGCAGATTTGTAATGGTATTCACGACCCTGTCGTACCTTTGCACTGCTAAAGTGAGTTTGGCACTTAACTTTGACGGATCCATACTGAACGCTTTATATTGCCTACCGGCAACCAACAAACCAAACAGTGAGTTAGCACTGCAAAAATGCAGCATGTGTTATTTTAAATGCAAGTGTAAATACAATAATGTATACCTATGCACGTATCTCGTTTATAGCTTCCTAAGTTGAATCTTGTGCAGCGCGCTAGCAGCCAAAGAGATTTGCAATTGCAACGAAAAGAGAGGGCTTGATCGATCTCAAAAGCTACCCATAACGCCCCAAAAGTGCAAGCTCTAGAAATGCGCGCCGTTATGTTTTCATAAAATAACTACCAACGATTAGCGCCAACAACCAAACGTACGGCACTCGCCAAAGAGAGAGGGAGACAATGACGGACAAGTACAGCTGTAAGGGCAACTGTTGGCAACCGTCCGACAATTATGCGTGCATATAACAGCGCACGGCAAAGGCAGTTTAAATGTGCCAACGTCAGGGTTAAACCTCTTTTTACTTTATTGTATGGATATAAGAACGTATATATATATATTCATATGTGTATATATATGTGCGATTTTGAACATGCAAAATTCACAGTACCAAAAATTGAATTATTTTGTTTCTATTTATTTACTCTTGATTTTTTATTAACAATGCTCGAGGAAACATTCAATTTTTATTACGAAATACCTGTGAACTGTCCATGGGTTGTTCCAACACTTCCCTCTTCGCCTTTGGCTCAACACAGGACATCTATCGAGTAAACGCCGAAGTTATTAATAGATGCAAAATAAAGCTTGTACAAATTTTGGATAACTTGCACACAAAAAATAATTTAGGAGCAACATAAATTTAATAAAATATAAATTTATTTTCAAATGAAACCAAGAAATTGTCCTCTCAAAGTATATTTGGGCCACAGAAAATATATGTCAGAATGCGCAAAAGCTTATAAGCTTCAAAAATAATTTTTAAAAATTGCAAGGGCAAATGCATACATAACAAGTAAAAAAGCTAATGTCCGGTGTCCCGACTTTGAAATACTCTGTACATATGTTAAGAGTAATTATAGAAAGTAACAAGAGAGAATGCTACAGTCAAGCAAGCCCGACAGTGAAATACCTTGTACCCAGGTAAACTTCCGACACTGAGGTAAATGCGCCTCTAGCAGAAGCAAAAGGAAGAAAAAGAGCGAACTTTATGCTGCTGCTTGTAGGCGTAGTACCGGAGTGATATTGTTTCCCTGATAACTTTTCTTAGAATTAACCGATTTTGATGAAATTTGAAACGAAAGCAGATTATTATGTATAAATTGTGTGTGTAAAGTTTGGTATAGGTAGCATTGTGGACGGTATTGACGAAAATTCCAATAAAAAAAATAATAAACTCGTCCTTTCTTGGACCTAGGAGAATCTGGCTGCCAACTTTGGTTATTCTAGCTTTTATAGTTTCTGAGATCCTTGCGTTCATCCAGACAGATGGACGGACAGACGGACGGATAGGGGTATAAAAAAACAAGTAAAATATACCATATGAGATCACAAAAGTCAAGCGAAATTGGAGATACGACGTCCGGAAGGCGGCAGGTATCGATGCCCCAACAAACACGTTATCAAGCTGCCTTAATCCAAAATGCCTTATGTGAATACGCACAAAATGTGTATTTTGGAATTTCCGTCCCTCCCCCCCTCTCCCCCGCAAGTCGCCGTGATTCTCCCGTAATTCTTGGAATTTCCGTCTTTTTTGCTTGTTTTTTATATGCGTCCTGAGCCCGCTGAATATTCAATTTCGAACTTTACCGCATTAACTGTCGCTCAGCATCGAAAGCATCGTACATCTCCAACTAAAGTAAGTGTTGTTGTTTGTTGAGTTAGCCCCTAGTAATAAACTAGTAGCTGAGTATTTTACAATCGGTACTTGAACCAAGTGTAATTCGGAGGAGATGAAAGAAATGTGAGGTCAGCAGAGCACGAGTGTTCATGTGGTTCTGTCCGTTTAATGATTGAAATGCAAGGGCTTATACTTGTATACAAAATTTTGAATGTGCGTAGGTCTAATTATTTCTAATCCAAGTGTCTAAAAATACATCGTCGCTGGGGTATTGTATACAGCTAGCTGAGTCGATGCGTGCATATCCAGCGTAGGTGTAGGTAGACGTGGCAGCCGGTTGGTGGTTGTTTTGTGCACATGCGCGGCCGCTATTCTAACAATAGCTAAAAATAGCTGCCTGCGTTGGCTTCATATGCACATGCGTGGCCCATGCGTAGCTCATGATACGGTCAAGTGCGTGTGACATTGACAGTTCGATGAAATTCAGCGATGTGGGGCATATATGGACACCAACAGTAAGTTTGATACATGCTGACTTGGGATGCTATTGATTTTTACTCCGAACATCAGCTCAAATGGCGACCTCTTTGTCGAAGCGTGGACGTGAGAGTTAATGGCCTTTTGCACACTTGGTACAAACTTATACCACTTAGACGGCTCCTCAGATGACAGCTTTGAAACGACGGATAGTATAGACCGGTTCACACGCTCAATTTAACCATTCCTTTTTGGTACGCCTGTTGTGCTCCATACGTGTGCAATACTACAAGTATTTTCTTTCACGTACTGCTCAAAAATGTTCCACGTAAACGCACTGCCACGATCAGTGATAATTCGACAGGGATTTCCAAACATGCTAGCCCAAAGCTCTAATCTTTTTAAAGTTTCCTCGGCATTGGATGTGGTTGGAAAAAGACCAACGAATTTGGAATACGCATCCGCAACGGCAAAAATATATTTGTACTGCTTGCAAGTGGCGTCTATAGGAACCAAATGATCTGCATGAAGAGTGTGAAGCGGCTTATCCTCTTTATTGATGCAGCACAAGTAACCTTCTTTTTTGCCAAGCTCTTTATTATAAACTAGCAGGTATTGCCCGTCGTAACCCGGCTCAATATGTTTCCAATTGTATTTATTTTGTGTGTGCATAACCTACCCATATGTTTTCACCTTAAAGGTTACCAGTAGGAAGGCATTTAAGGTATTTAAATGAACATTTTCTGTTCTTGACAAAAAATTGCTCAGTAGTCCGTTACATTTTTGTTCTTGACAAACTATTTCGTTAAACGAACATGACCACTATAACTAATATTTTTTAAAGCTCGTTTTCCCCCGTTGGAGCTAGAATTTTCCAAAAGCCTTTCTTAGTGTGCTCCTACACTATGATGGATACTATGAAACGATACTTGAGTCCAAATTTAAATTCACATTTGAGTCTTTTCGTGCAATATTGAGTCGATACGGCCACGCACAAACTCGGAATATGAAACACGGCACTCGTGTCAATGCCGTGCAGCGATGAGCCACGATCAAAAAGCACTGGCACCGATACCATCAAAATATCGAAGTTTGAATGCAATAAGCAGAATATTTAAATAACAAAATCTAATTATTTATTGACATCAATAAGAACAAATCATATACATACATACATCTGCCCGCAATGCGAAGCAGAATATGCGTAGCTCCGTTATTCGGTTTCTGCTTTACTATCGCTTACGCAGTCGTTGCCTAGCGACGGTAACTGTAACATTTTGGCGTTTTGTCTTTGCAATTAACATTAAATGGTCAAAACGAAAGAAGAAGAGCGAGCTAATGACTTGCAGTTGTTGTTGTTTTTAGAGCATTATTTTTTTTTTTACAATCAAACAACTGTGTTCGATTGCCCAATGTATACATTAATACGAATGTACATACATGCTATATTCATACACAGGCATACATACATACATATGTACATATGTTTCTCTTTACTTTTTCAACCGTATGTAGAGAACCGCACACATAGACACGAACTGTTGCTTGTTGTATGTGAGTGTGTGTATGTGATGTCCCCAACTATTTGATATTTGTTGTTGCTGCATAAAGTTATTAATGAAAACACTAATGCCAAATGCACTAAACAAAGAAAAAATTACTTTTAAAAATGTTATATAATTTTCAATTAATTAACATTTCTTGCTCTGTCAGTGCAAGACGAATGTACATACATACATATGTAGATACATATGTACATACATAGATGTGCACATATGTATGGACATTCACACATTAGTGTCTCACATGTTGGTTTGGCTATTTCAATCGTTTGCACGCAACTACACGAACAGCTGTTTGTATGTGTGTATATGTATACTTAGTTGTCCCCAACTGTTTGATATTTTGTATTGTTTGTTCTGCCTGCTTTTGTAAAATGCATATTTTGAAAATCCTTGAATGCAAAGTTGTAGATTTAGTTACGTAGATTACATTATCCAAATTTTAAATCGATCGGACTAAATTTATAACAAAAACTTTTCATTTAAAATAGTGAATAAATATTAAAACCCCAATAATTCAAGCTCCAACACAAATTTCGAAAATCCGAGTATGCAGTTTTGTTTGTATCCTTTAATTGATTTTAGAAACTAAGTTTTAAGTCGATCGGTTGAAAAGTGCGGATTTTTCAAACAAACTTTGGAGCTCGTTTTCCCCCCTTTGGAGCTCGAATTTTCCAAAATCCCTTCTTAGTGCGCATCTACACCATGATAGGATACTTGAGCCCAAATTTCAGCATCCTAGCTTTTACCGTTTGGGCTGTGGGCTGTTGACGCGGTTTCCTTTTGTGCCCCAAGAAAACCCCAATAATTCAAGCTCCAACAAAAAATTTAAAAAACCGAGTGTGCAGTTTTCTTTGCATTCTTTAATTGATTTTAGAAACTAAGTTTTAAGTCGATCGGTTGAAAAATGCGGATTTTTCAAACAAACTTTGGAGCTAATTTTCCCCCCTTTGGAGCTCGAATTTTCCAAAATCCCTTCTTAGTGCTCATCTACACCATGGTAGGATATTTGAGCCCAAATTTCAGCATCCTAGCTTTTACCGTGTGGGCTGTGGGCTGTTGACGCGGTTCCCATATTTTAGGCCCCAAAAAAAATATCAAAAAACCAAGTACACAGTTTTTCTTGGAATTGGAATTGGAGTATACAAACTAAGTTTAAAGTTAATCAGATGAAAACTGTAGATTTTTCATACAAATGTTGGAGCCTGTTTTCCCCCCTTTGGAGCTCGAGTTTTCCAAAATCCCTTCTTAGTGGGGACCTAGACTATGAAAGGATACTTGAGTCCAAATTTCAGCTTCCTAGCCTTTACCGTTTGGGCTGTGCGTTGATCACCAATCAGTCAGTCAGTTGCATTTAATACAGTTGCTGACGACGTGGTTTATTTTTGCTCCAAGTGTGGTATCCAGTAGGTCTGCTGTACGGCGTGCATAGTTTTTTGTACTGCGAAATGACCGGCGTTGTGGGCTTCGGTAATGACTTCCCTTTCCAATGTCTTTGGAACAACTAAAAGATCGTTGCCGAGTACCACCTTGTAAATCAATCCGCCTTTCGACTTGAAGTCCTCGTATGGCCGATTTTTGAGAATCTCTGCAACTGCTTTAATCATTGTGCCGTTTTCCTGTGCTCTTTTGAATCGTGCTGTTATTTCCATAGTCACAATCATTACACGCTGCGGATAACGGCTTAAGCAATCGACGTGTTTAAGCCTCTCACCGGGTCGATGGTCCACCTCGAAATTAAAATCTTGTAAGTGACCTATTGACTACATCGCGTGGGGCATCTTCTGCAGCGTCCGTTTAAATGCAGCACAGTCGGTTCAGGAGAAATGTTATTCCCAACAAGTAGTGGCGAAACTTCTTTAACGCAAGATTATTGGCTTTTTCTTCTAATATGTAGCTATGACGAGCAGCCTCAGCTTCAGTTGACTTTTTACTCCAGAAGTAGACTGGGTAAAGTTTGTCATTGAAGCACTGCTCTAGACTGCACCAAATCCTTCTTTTGATCTGTAAACTTCAGTTCTGGCATTTCGATCATACAGCCTTAAATTATGTTCCTGTATGAGTGCATTTTTTTTACCCTGTACCCAAAGGGTACAAGGGTAAATTAGTTTTGTGCGAGTGCACATGGAACACACAGAAGGAGGCTTGGTAGACCCCACAAAGTATATATATTCTTGATCAGCATGACAAGCCGAGTCGATATAGCCATGTCCGTCAGTCTGTCCGTCTGTATGTCTGTATGAACGCAAGGATCTCCGAAAGTATAAGAGCTAGAATAACCAAACTTGGTATACAGATTCTCCTGAGCCCGAGAAAGGACGAGTTTGTTCATTTTTTCTGATCCACCCCCCCCCCCCCCCCCCCAATATTTTATATTTAATTTAGTTAATTAATTAAATTAATTCAGTTAATTAATTTAATCAAATTAATTAATTAATTTAATTACTTATTTGTGGGATGGTACAGGGTATTTAAGAGTTGAGCTTGCTCGACTTTAGCATTCCTTTCTTGTTATACTTTGTACATGAAATGTACAAGAGTATATTAGGTTTTCGGGAGCTGAAAAATGTAACAGGCAGAAGGAGGCGTGGCAGACCCCACAAAGTAGATATATTCTTGATCAGCGTGACAAGACGAGTCGATCTAGCCCTATCTGTCCGTCTGTCCGTCCGTACGAACACCTGGATCTCAGGGACTATAAGAGATAGAGACATCAAATTTGCACAAAGCTGCCTTAAGTGTGTACACTATACGAGTTTGTTTTATTTTTTTTATCCCCCCCCCTTCACTTCCCCCTATGGGGATTTATCCGATTTTCCATTCGTTTAATCGCCTATATCTCGGAGACTGTATGGACTCTATGGACACAAAATTTTAGCTCAAGATGCCTTATGTGAATACTCAGAAAATGTGTATTATGGAATTTCCCTCCCTCCCCCCTCTCCCACGCAATTAGTGATCTCACAAAACTCCCGTAATTCTTGGAATTTCGAACTCAAATGTTGCAAAATTTGTTAGTTAGTGATTTAGTGTTCGTACGCCAAGTTCCATTATGATAGAATTTAACAAGAAGCCATAAATATATTTGCTGCCCACGCGCTGCCCAAGCGCCGCCCGCATCTATTGTTGATGCTGGTGCTTTGGTTGACTGCAAACATGTTTACACAGACACGAACAGATGCGCATAGGCATTCATACACTCACATAGACAAAGTCGGGACACCCGACTTTAACTTTTTTACTTTTTCAACGTTTGAACTGCTTGAAGTTCCTCAGCCTCCATCTGGAATACAGCATCTTTACGCAGCAGATTAGTTAAAGGCCTAGCAATTTCGGCATACCCTTTAATAAACTTTCTAAAAAATCCCGTAATCCCAAAAAAGACTCACTGCTTTTATATTTTTCGGCACGGCGAATCTGCTGACTGCATTCGCTTTCTCTTCTTCTGGCCACACGTATCGATCCTTAATAAAATGACCCAAGAAATTTGCAGTACTTTGCACAAAAGGACATTTTTTCCACTTTATTCGAAGGCCATAAGCAGCGGCCGTTGTAAAGACCATCTTCATCTTTTCCAAACATTCGTCGATTGTTACTGCATGAATTATGATGTCATCATCTGACATAGCGCATAAATGTAGCCGGCGAGTTGCAGAATCCAAAAGGTGCGTGGTTAAACGTAAAGGCCATTCTTGGTCACAAAAGCTGTATATTTCTTGCTGGTTTCGGCGATGGGCCTATGGAAAAACCCATTTTCCAAATCCATGGCGGTGAACAACTTAGCATTATGCAGCTTTTCCAGCACGTCATCAATATCAGCACAGGAAAACAATCCTTCAATACCATTGAATTCAGCTTTCAGAAATCGACGCACATACGATTAGAACAATCATTTTTCTTTACCAAAACGATGCGGCTGGCGAAATTTGAAGATGACTGCCAAAGCCAAGCCATTCACTTATTTGATTGTTGACTACTTCATCCTCAGTGATAGAGAGACGACTGGCCGACTGGCGAAACGAAGCGATTTCTCCATCGGGTACAATGTGCAGCATAACTGGAACCTCTTCAACAGAGCGCACGACATTTTCATACTCCAACGGTACATCTATATCAGAATCTGTATACGCCAAATTATATATACTTATCTGATTAATGTTGTCACAAGCTTTCTCCCCCAACAGGGAAGAAAACTTGTATCCATCGGCCGATGACGTAAAGTTGAATTGGCTAGTAAAGTTGTAGCAAAGCATTATATTCCACATCTTGATCAGCAACAACCACGAATTTGTGAGATATCTTCCCCTCATCTACCTCAACTTCTGCTTCAAAACTGCCAACAGGCCGAGTAATATTGTTGCCCAAGCCACGCAGGTTTGAAAAGCAACTACACAACTGAATATTGTGAATCTGGTTGTAAACACACTTCTTCATAATTGAGACATCTGCCCCTGTGTCGACTAGGCAGTTCACTTTGATGTTGTTCACCTGTACCACTTTAAAACGCTTTTCATCACGCACGACGTGTACAAGACAACATTAATTTTCATTCACATAGTATATTAACGATCTTGAGCGCTGTAAATTTCTACTAACCCAGTCTGGTGACCGCAAAAGCTTGCGTTCGCCACCTGGGGCGAAAGAAGTGCAGGATCAGCACTTTTTGGTGAACCACGGCAATGACGCCGACACCAAGCTGTCAGCACCAGAGCTTAGCTTTAAGTTCGATTTCACCTTCGTAATTAGGTCTTACAATTCATTCAAGCAATAACGTGCTAATAAAGTAACAGCTCCGGCGCAAGTCGTAATTATATTATTTTATTGAGCCGATCGGCCAATAGTACTTTAATACCCATGCCCATCTCAGCTGATCGCATATTTACAAGCGATTTACCATTTGTGTTAAACAGTTGCGTCAGCTAACAACGCTACAAATGTATTTTGAAGAATTCTGGGTGACACTAAGCATTAAGTTTAGTCCGTGAATGTTTACACTCACAACATTCATATTCAAAAAACACACATATGGATAAGTGTTGAACTGTACAATTGAATACATACACCTATATGTGTATATGTATGTATGTACATGCATATGAGGATAGATAGCGCCTGCATCAAAAAATAAAATGTACATATGTACATATCAGCGTTGCTAGGCGTCCCGATTTTTGATGAAATCAAAATTAAATGTCCGGCGGGGCAGGCTGTCACGCTTTTCATGGAATAACTCGACCACGGGTGCAGCGTGCTGAGGAATTTCGGACGGGTTTCACTTATAAATGAGGACTGTATGTATGTCGTTGCTAAATTTTAAAGTGCTTAATTCTAGAAACTACTAGCCCTCAATGTCACAATCTATATATTTATGCATACATATATTTATGCATACATAATGATTGTCCACGATGGACAGTTTTATATAAAAACACTCTGCTGATATGTTTATGTATGATGTACATACATATATGTATATAAAATGGTTTGTATAATATATCTGCTTTTTTAACCCATTTATTAGGTTGACCCGGTGGACTGCCGATATAAATAGTTGCTTGCTATACAGTTCGAAACTATTTACCACCAAAGACTAACATTTAATTTCCGTGTAAACGCGTCTCTGGGAGAAGAAAAAGGAAACAAACCAATGCTTCAATTTCCAAATTCATTAATTTAATATTTGACTCTTTCTTATTCTCTAAACATTGTACTTATTCCACTTTTACATTTTTTGTCTTATTCTATGCCAATCGTGTCAAGTGGTTTTCCCATAAACGCTGTATGCGATACATATGCATTCCTTGCTATCTACAATGCGTTGGCCTGTAGCGCTGCTGCATGCGGCTATTTTTAAACCTACCTACTACTTGTGTTGCCCATGCTAACTCCTGAGCTCTTGTTCACTTTTGTGAACATCTTGCGCAGGGCAAAACCTAATAGTCGCTGGTGACTAAGAGTATGTTCACTTTTTGAGTTTATGTGCTGTTCTGCAGTTCGTTGTGTTGTTCCACTGTCCTCCCGCCTTCGTTCATGCCTTATGTTCCCATCTGCTGTGGAGCTCTCTTGGTGGCATCGGTAGGTAGTTTATATCTGTCTCGGCAAGATTTATTCCTTGCTTAGCAAGAGTGTCTGCCATTTCATTGCCGTATATGCCTTGGTGGCTGGGGACCCAGTAGATGTGTACCTTTTTACTGGCACATAGTCTATCTACAGCTGGTGGGCGCCTGTATAGATTTGTTTGGATGTCCACGAAGAAGTTGATGCGTTCTTCGGTGTTTTGCAGTTGCAGGACCTCCTCCGCAGCCTTCCCTATGGCGAATACTTCCGCCTGGAAGATACTGCAGTAGCCGGGCAGCTTATACGAGTGTCTGAGTACAGGCTCTGCACAGTATATTGCCGCCCCGGTTCCTGCCTTCATCTTCGAGCCGTACGTGAATATATTGGAGGCGCGAGGTTCGTTATCTGATGTTGGCGTGCCCCTGACTATTGCTCGTGGAGCAGTGTACTCCGTGCTACTGTGAAGATCCCTGCCGATCGAGCTGTATCCATAGCCCTGTAAGGCGAAGTTTCCTGTTGCGCAAAGTCTTTGCGCTGTCTTTTTCGCAAGTAAGCGCGCGTGGATGTCCAGCGGAGTAACTTCGAGTAACATCTGGGTCTGGGTGGTTCTCAGCGCTCCTGTGATACATACGAGTGCCAGCCGCTGAGTCTTCTCAATCAGTTTCAGGTATGTGAAATTCTCTGTGGCTTGCCACCAAACCAGTACCCCGTATAACAGTATAGGACGGACCACTGATATAAAGATCCAATGCGTTAGTTTTAGTGAGAGGCTCCAAGGGCTACCCAGCATCTTTTGCGATTCATAGAGTGCATATGTTGCTTCCTTAACTTTCTTCGACATTTCTACTGATGTGGTGTCAGTTTACTGTCCAGTAATGTACCGAGGTATTTGACTTCCTTTTTCGGTGTAAGAGGGCTTCCGTTCACCCTCGGTGGGTTCCATCTTGGTACCTTGTGATGGTACCATCGATGAGAGCTACGACTAGGTGCCGTTTTGCCCCATCGCTGGCCGTCACCTCACGGCGTTGTTGTTGACGAGGTCGCTTCTTGTCTGGTACCTCTGCCGCCGTTTCGGCCGAGCGCTGGCGTTTAATGGCCAATTGCTCCTCAACCTTATTTGGGTATTCTCTGCTCCTTGCCTGCATTTAGGGCTTTTGGGCGAAATGTTTTCTTCCCTCCTCGATTTTCTGGTGGGACATGCACTTTGCCAAAGGCACAAAAAGGAAAATTTTGTAAGGAGTGACACGCGTAATTTTAAGGCGGGAAGAAAATACTTATATACATTCCCATGCCCCATGCCCCCATATATATAACCGTTGGAGTATTTAAGAGGTGAAAGTGATTAAAATATTCAGACAGAGCAGGTAAGGGGAAAAAAGAAGTAAGTCTGGTGCAGTGTGTAATTTTATGATACCCAGCAGTTAGAAAATTTTTGAGAGGAAAAATCGGAAACAGGGGGAGGCCACACGGACACACACGCATATCGCGAAGAAGGCAGTGGAGCGGAGCCACATAACACGGAATACAATACTGTAACGACGCGTTGCGCAGCAACCAGCTGGGCGTCATTACGAGTAATTTTAAGCTAACAAGTAGTTGTAAAGAATAGTAAGCCATGAAGGCGAGTAATTTTAAGTTCGGTTCTAGTTAGTTCTCTTCTGGCTCAGGCCCAACGCGCACTGAAGCGCTCTGTATGTTGTTTTACAATTAAAGAAACACGTGGAGAAGTTTGGGCATACCGCCCTCTTTTATTTGGTGGACACCTCGGCACTTTGGGGTGCCTAATTTATTTCAGCATACTCTGGCCGGCGAGCATACCCGCGGCAGAGTAACAACGTTACAAGTGGCGCCCGAGCAGGGACCCCAAAGAAGTGTGAGGTTAGATCCGACCAAGTAGGGAAGAGAGCGTGGACATACGATGCTACGAACGAGCTGGATACGTGTGCTGCGGAAGGAAGAGCTCAGCACGGTGCTGCGCGGGTTCGACATCGAGGAGACCGGCACCGTGGAGGCGTTGCGGGTGCGGCTGGCAACGTTCGTGAAGTCGGCCCAAGAAGAGTACCGACCCCGCCTGGAAGAACTAGCGGCATATTACGAGAACATGTCGTCGCATACCGCGGCGACAGGTCAGTTGAGTCCGGTGCCCGGCGGACGGCTGGGAGTCCCGAAACCAGAGGACGTACCGGAGGGGCTGCTCGTCGTGACAGAGGCAAACACGACACCGCTAACTCCTGCGACAGTGCCGACCATTTCGGTAGCGGTCGCGGCCTCGCCGGGAGCTACCACAACCGAGCCCACGGCAGCCTCAGCGACGCCAACAGTGGCTCCAGTGCTCTCAACGGCGGACCTGACACAAGCGATTGCCGATTCGGTGACAGTCGCGTTGGCTCAGTATACCCACCGGTTGGCCCAGGCTATGGAGGATGGTTTCCAGAAACTGTCGAGCCAGGTCTGCGCTTCCACCGCGCCTGCCGGTAATGCGCCTGACGAAGAAGACCGAACAGCACCGACTCCAGCGTCACCGCTCGCAAGCGCGCAGGCGGTGGCAGGACCACAGGCGCCAACATCAGCCGAACGAGACAGACGAGCCGCACTGTCGACACAGGTAGCCCAGTGGGGCGTCCGATTTGACGGCAGCGGGGACCCAAGAAGGTTCCTCCGGGATCTGGAAGATAAGGCAGAGATGAGGAACGTGCGATTAGATGAGTTGGTGACCGTGTTACCGGAAGTCCTGGTTGGCGAGGCGAAGGAGTGGGAGTGGTCAAGGCGCAATTTGGCACAACGGTGGGCCGAGTTCCGCCAAGACCTACTAAAAGAATATCCAGCGGGTCCCCACATAGAAGAGCGCCGGCGGGAAGCATACAGCCGGGTCCAGGGCGCATCAGAGGGCCCTATCGAGTATGTCCGAGCGATGCAACGACTGATGCGCGGCGCGGAGATGACTGCAGAGGAGCAGCTGAGACTTGTCCACGCCAACGGGCTACCAGAAATACGCGCCAATCTCCGCCTGGCATGCGAAGAAGTAAGCTCACTCGATGGGTACTTACAGGCGGCACAGGGCGTGCGCCAAGGAATCCTAGCACGGTCACAGGCGGCCGGCAATGATGAGACGAACGCCACACACCCTACGCCGTTCCCACAGCCGGTGGCGGTTGGCCCAGCGGACACGCATCGTCGCCCACCCATCTGCAGACGTTGCGGGATGGGAGGGCACAGTATGGACGCGTGCCCAAACTCTCAACAGCTCTACTGTTGGGACTGTGGTAAGATGGGGGTGCGTGCGAACGAATGCTGCCGACGCGCGACGGGAAACGCCAGGGGGGGCTCGTCCCACATCAACAGTCGGCGAGCCCACGCAGGCAGATTCCAATTAACAACGACACGCAGGGTAGCGGCCGCGCTACCAGTAGACTGCGATGTGGTACTGGTAGAGGCGGTCGTGGACACCGGAGCGACACGCAGCTTCGCGAGTCCGATGCTGGCGCAACGCCTGCGGGCGCCAGACGGAGGAAATGTACGGTCCGTGAGCGTGACTGTGTCCATGGCTGACGGGACACAGAAGACGGTCCGTGAAGAAACGAAGGCGACGGTCACGGTGGGCGACAGTCGCGTAGTACTGCCGCTGCTCACACTCCCCGGATGCATAGATGAGCTCACATTGGGACTGGATTATGTCCAAATGGCCAACGGGGCGGTGACTGTGGGCGGCCAAACTGTAGAATTGCGAACAAACGATCCACGGCCACGCAGACGGCGGAGGCGAAATCGCAGAGCCCGACATGCAGCCTTGGTGACAAGCGAGGATCAGGCACGCCAGTACAATCTGCGGAGACGCGAGTGGCGACCCAGACTGGGCGACGAGGTGCTCGTGCGACAACATCACCTGTCCAACGCAGCCGAGCAGTTTGCGGCCAAGCTGGCGCCTCGCTTCGATGGCCCATTCACGGTACGAGCATTCATATCCCCAGTTATAGTGCGTGTGCGACCGGTGGCGGGCGGCAGAGGTAGAACGGCACATGTGCGGGATCTAAAAGCGGTGAACGCAGAAGACAGCGAAGCCGACGAAGGCAGCGACGACAGAGGCAGCGTTAGTATGGTCACCAGGGCCACGCCACCGACAGCTTCACAGCAGCCACAGCAGGCCACTCCTCAGCGTCAACAAAAGCAGCCACAGCGGCAGTCCGGGCATCAAAATCGGCCATATCAACGAGCACGACGACAGCAGCCACGGGCACGACAGCAGCAACAGCAACCAGGGCTTCGTAGCAGCCACACCGACAACAGCAACGACAACACCACCGGCGTCCACCAAAGCGGGAACAGCAAAGCTGCCGTTCTAGCCGAAGAAGATGCCCATGTAAGCCTACAAACATAATTAAACGCAGTTTGCTGTTACGTTTCAGGCCATGTGAAGCGATGTAGATTACCGCACCGCCTGAGATACACACTCAGCGCCGAATATACCAGAGACGCAGCAGATGGGCGGTATGATAATTCCATTGGCGATCCCTAAACAGCTACGGCAACAGCAGCCAGTCCCACAGCAGCCACTACAGCACCCATTACAGAACCCAGAGGATGACGACACGTCAGCACCACGCGGCGGAAATGCAGAAAACAACAATGCGACCGAATGACAGAGCGAACAGCTGACGGTGAAGGTACAGGTGGCGTTGACAGGTGGCCAAACGCGAGGGGTGGCAGCGCTGCCACCCAGCTGCTACGCATCTGCCGTTCGATTATGGCGCGGTGAAGGAAAATTCGAAAAAAAAACACCGATCGGGCCGTTCGACCCCTTGGGGAAAGGGGGAGGTGTAACGACGCGTTGCGCAGCAACCAGCTGGGCGTCATTACGAGTAATTTTAAGCTAACAAGTAGTTGTAAAGAATAGTAAGCCATGAAGGCGCGTAATTTTAAGTTCGGTTCTAGTTAGTTCTCTTCTGGCTCAGGCCCAACGCGCACTGAAGCGCTCTGTATGTTGTTTTACAATTAAAGAAACACGTGGAGAAGTTTGGGCATACCGCCCTCTTTTATTTGGTGGACACCTCGGCACTTTGGGGTGCCTAATTTATTTCAGCATACTCTGGCCGGCGAGCATACCCGCGGCAGAGTAACAACGTTACAATACAAAAAAGTCAACACCAAACAATTAACACTATTATATTACACACTTAGCACAACTACAATAGCAAAACAAGTAAAAAAGCTAAAGTCGGGTGTCCCGACATTGAAATTCTCTGTACATATGTTTACAATAATTATAGAAAATAAAAAAAATTGAGAAAATAAAAAAAAACAAGTAAAAAAGCTAAAGTCGGGGGTCCCGACTTTGAAATACTCTGTACATATGTTTACAATAATTATAGAAAATAAAAAAAATAAAAAATTAAAAAAAAAATTTTTTTCGATTTTACCTTTTTTTGATATTCGAACGTAAAGAGTGTATAATTGCACATTTACATAGCAATTGCGGTTGTGTGAGTGTATGTATACCTATGCGCATCTATTCGTGTCTGTGTAAACATGTGTGCAGTCAACCAAAGCACCAGCATCAACAACAGCCGCGGGCAGCGCTTGAGCAGCAAATATATTTATGACTATAACTTCTTGTTAAATGGGTCTATCATAGTGAAACTTGGCATACGACACATAATAACCAACTGGGGGTATTTGCAAAAGTTAGTTCGAAATTCCAAGAATTACGGGAGTTAGAGAAAATCGCGATTTACGGTGGAGAAGAGGGAGGGAGGGAAATTCCAAACAAGAGAGAACGCTACAGTCGAGCAAGCCCGATAGTGTAATACCCTGTACCCAGGTAAACTTCCGTCACTGAGTTATATGCGCCCAAAGCAGCAGCAAAAAGAGGAAGAAGAAGAGCGAACTTGTTGCTGCAGTTTGTGGGGGTTGTACTGGCGAGAATTTGTTTTGCTAATGACTTTTCTTAGAATCGACAGAATTGAATAAAATTTTAAACAACAGTTGATATTTATTTATAAATTATGTGTGCAAAGTTTGGTTTAGGTAGCATTTGAAATGTGGACGCTTTTGACGAAATTCTGTAGCGGGGGAAGGGGGGGAAATTCCAAAAAATAAAATAAACTCGTCCTTTCTCGGATCTAGGAGAATCTGGATGCCAACTTTGGTTATTCTAGCTTTTATAGTTTCTGAGATCCTCGCGTTCATCCAGACGGACAGACGGACGGACATGTCTAGATCGATTTCTCTCGTCATGCTGATCAAGAATATAGTCTTATAGTCTCCGAGATATAGGCGATTATACGAATGGAAAATCGGGAAAACCTCCATAGGGGGGAAGTGGGGCGGAAAATCTAAAAAATAAAACAAACTCGTATAGAATACACACATAACGCACCTTCGCACCAAATATAGCATTTTATTGGTGCCTTATTGCGGACCTCGCTTTTGTAGAAAAACGGCCCACAAAAATCCCACCAGTGACCATGAAGGTATGTGAAGCATCAACTCGATCCTTTGGCAGGTCAGCCATAACATGCTCCACAAGACGAGGCTTGGCTCGAAAACAAATGGTGCATTTGCTGACTACGCTGCACACTGTTTTCCGACCGCCAATTGGCCAATACTGCAACCGAATTGAGGCCAGCAATGCACGAGGTCCAGAATGCACGTTACGGACATAGTAGTGCATAATGACTGAACGCGTGCCTGGATGATGCCTTGGAAGTATAATTGGATGCTGGGCTCCAAATCGAGCGCAGAGTTACTTAGACGGCCACCAACGCGCATCAATCCAGAGCTGTCGAGAAACGGAGATAAGGAAAGACAGGAGCTAGACGATTTCAAAGTGTGTCCGGCCTGCAAGGCCTTGTATTCGTCCCGAAGCGTAGACATTTGAATTGAGCGCATCAACAGCAGTGTTATATGACGGATGCAGTCCACCGCAGTCCAACTTGTATACATATGCAAACACGCGCGGCAGCTTTCCAAATGTGTTAACATATTTGCATTGTTGTGCAATGTCTTCGCACAGTGTGGTGCTTACAAGCACTTTAGAGCGCTGCTCTGGAAGTGACGAGACGGAATTGCAAGACTCTGGCCAAGAAGATTTACCTTTCATCAGAAATGCGGGACCATGTAGCCAGAAGATGGACTGGACTGATTCGCTGGGCAATGCTCCACGTGAAAGTATGTCCGCAGGATTCAAATCGGTTGGAATATATCGCCATTCCATGCCAGAAGTCAACTCTTAAATAGTTGCGATGCGATTGGAAACGCAAATTTGAAACCTAGATGGCTCGCTGCGAATCCAAGATAGCGCTACTGCAGAATCAGACCAACAATAAAACTTGCAGTCGAATAACTCCATGCGAGATATTTCGTTTATGAGTTGTGCCAGCAAAACGGCTCCACACAACTCTAGTCGGGGCACGGTGAACGATTTGAGTGGCGCCACACGAGATCTGGAACACAGCAGCTCCGCACGAGATTGGCCTTGCGTGGTCGAAATGATGTAGACGCAAGCTCCATAGGCATCTAAGCTGGCATCACTAAAACCATGCACTTCAATGGAACCACCAGCTGAAAGTGCATGCCTTGGAAATTTCAGCTGCTTTGTGCGCTCAAAATCTGCAATAAGACTATGCCAAGATGTTGTCAATGATTCTGAAAGGCTTTCATCCCAATCAAGCTTTTCTCTCCAAAGCGCCTGCAGGAATATTTTAGCCTTTGCTATTACTGATCCAATAAGGCCAAGCGGATCATAAAATCTGGCAATAGTCGAAAAAACAGTGCAAATTCGACCAGATGTCAATGTTGGCAGAATCGTGAAAATGAATAAATCCGTTGCAGGATCCCACGACAGTCCTAGAGTTTTTGTGATGTCACTGCCATCATCAAACTTAACTAGAGTTTCTTTGTCCTCTTCCGGAACTTGTTTGAGCACATCAGGATTGCTGGAGCACCTTAGCTTGAAATTAGCCTTGGCAAGTAGCCCTGTGGTTTGCCTCATAATTTCTATGACTTCGTTTGTAGAAGCACTACCAGTGATTAAATCATCAACATAAAAATCGCGACGCAAGATTTCGGAGCCAATAGGAAATAGCTCATGCCTATCATCAGCCAGCTGATGCATAGTGCGAACGGAGAGAAACGACACAGGCTTTGTACCGTAAGTGACGGTATCAAGACGGAAAACTTGAATATCCTTTTGAGGCGAGTCACGCCATAGAATGCATTGAAAATAGCTATCCGGATTTGATACTCGCACGCAGCGGTACATCTTGCAGATGTCTCCTGTTAAAGCGATAGGAAAGTGCGAAATCGAACAAGCGTGTTTGCGAGCTTTGACTGAATGGAAGGACCAGCCATTAGGATGTCATTTAAAGAATGACCAGAGAATGTGGATGCGGAACCGTCAAACACGACTCTCAACTTTGTCGTTGTGCTGTCCTCCTTTAGAACGCAATGGTACGGAAGGAAATACTGGCGATACAAGCGACATATGACCCAACTCTAAATACTCCTTAATAAATGCAGAGTACTGTGTTTTAAGAAGAGGATTGCGTTCTAACTCTTGCTCCAAGTTTATAAACCGACGATAGGCTTGCGTATAGGAATCGCCAAGCAGATCTGTGCTGAGCTTTACAGGCAGTCGGACGGAATACTCGCCAGTGCGCAGGCGCCTGTAATTAGCCTTGAAATGCTCCACGCAGTCGAACTCTTCTTTTGTAAGTTTTACAGCCGGATCGACACCACTTTCGAGTTCCCAAAAAGAACGAACCATCTGCTCGATTCGTGTATTGCAATCCTGTGTAGACGGAGACTTGAATGCAACCAAAGCAGATTTCTGACGCTGCGAGCCACCTCCAGTAACTATCCAGCCCAAACGAATCTTTTGCAGAAGTGGCAGGCCATCAGCCAGTTTAATCTGACCTACACACAACAACTCGTAGAATAAATTGGCACCGATAAGCATATCAATTTTCTGTGGCTTGAAGAACGCCGGATCAGCTAAGCGGACATTGCTTGGTATATTCCACTGAGATATGTCAACATTGCTTGGTATATTCCACTGAGATATGTCAACCGTGAAATTTGGTTGGTTCTCAGTAATGGAAGGAGCGCCCAAGGCGTAAAAATTTGCGGAATAGTCAGTGACCAATGATTGCAAGCATAAGTGCACAGTGCAACCATCAGACTTGAAACTGACGTCACCAAGACCAGACACAGATACCGACGACTTGGTCTTTCGAAGTTGGAGCCGGTGAGCGAATCGCGAAGTTATAATGTGCTAAAGTTGATCCGGAATCGAGCAGTGCACGGCAGGGTACCCAAGGCCCAGCGCGATTTTGAATGCTGATGACAGCGGTGGCCAAGAACGCAACATCTGAGCTGAGATTTTGGGCAGGCAATGAAGCAAGCGATGATGGCGAAACAGCTGCGAGAGCGCTACGTGGCAGTAAAGATGAAGACAGCCGCGACTGTCAGTCAGAAGCGGACGATTGCTCAGGCATCAAATTTACAGTAGCTGAATTATTAAAATGCACTAAACTGTGATGTTTGGCACCACAGGTTCTGCACGATCCAGAATTGCAAGCTCTCATTCTGTGTCCTTTTCTAAGACAATTTATACGCAGAGAGAGGCGTTTTGCTTCTTTTAAACGAAGTACAGGCGACAAATTACCAAAAAGTGGGCAACTGTATATTTCGTGTGCATTATTGTCACAAAACAGACAACCATTTGCGGATGGGTTAGTGGCGACAAACGAGCGTTTGGTTTTAGTGTTTTTATTCTTTTCCACCTGATAATTCGACGAATATGATGCCATTGCTTGCTCGATGTTTTCCAATTTTTGGCACCTGCTATCCAAGAACGTCGGAAATTGCTCCCATGACTGTATGACGTTTAATGGGGCGGCTTCCTCCCACTTTGCCTGTGTCGCAGCATCCACCTTGCCCAAAATTGACTGAACGACGACGCTGCCAGCTACATCTTGCATATTGCCCAAGCTCAAAAGTGCACACATATTTGCGTTGACTTTATCGGACAACTCTCGCAGCTTGCTTGTAGTTTCAGCCTTTTTAATGCCTAAAATCTCGGAGATATGTGCCTGGAAAATAAGACGCTTATTGTTAAACCGCTTGTCGAGTAGCTCTAACGCCACTGAAAAATTTGCACCACTTATCTCAAGCGCACGAATCGTGTCCAACGCAGATCCTCTTAAGCTTAACCTGAAATGCTGCAACTTTTCCACATCGGAGAGATCTGGATCCTTTGCGATCACTGATGTGAAAATCGAAGCGAAATCTGCATATTCAGTATATCCACCACTGAATGTAGGCAACTTAAGCTCAGGCAAACGAGACCGATTTATCACAATAGTAGACTGATCATCACACGTTTTCGCAGCTCACTTTCTGAAATATTGTCAATTTCACAATCATTTATTTTATTTTGAATAGAAAGCGCCCACGTATATAATGATTGCGCCTTGCGCTTATAAAACTCAACATTATTGTTTGTAGCCTGCACTGCATTGCTCACAGCTGTTGACGTCGAAGCTGTTGGCGCAGGCGTCGCTGCATCAGCTACGTCAGCAGCAGCTGATGCGACAACTTGGTAGGCGCCCATTTGACCATCGCTCTCAGACATTATGAACGCGAGAGAGAACGAGAACCGAAAATAGCAGAGATAAATGACGCGCGCGAATAACTGTTTTATCTGCTGATGTTTCGTTGCCCTCACAAACGTCGCACAGTGGGGCCTTAGGCCGAAACAGCTTGCGAAAATCAAAATTTTCATGAACGCTTTGGGAGTAATGAATAAACGTGTCTAATAGTTTTTTTTGCAAAGATTACGAAAATCTTACTCTCAAAAAAAATCGGAATTATAGTTTAGGACATATGTGCACTCAAAGTCGACCCTTTTTTAAGCTCGCAACAATTAATTCAATTTGATGCAAATACTTCATCTTTCAGGTATAATATTAGCTAAGTTATGAAACGAATCATTGATGTTTTGATTTGTATTGCTAGATGAATTAATTTTATGCATTATTTAATAAAAACTATGTCTTTCGTATTCGTAGTTATCTAGAAAACGTTATTTTTTAAACTACCTATTTTTAGGGTGTTTTTCAACTTTGATGGAAAATACAAAAAAGTACCCAAAAGTACCTCGCCCATATTTTCAAAATATGTTCCTTAAATATTCTTTTACCTAACGCAATAAAACTTTCATCCGCCCGGATCCGCCGGTGTGCACCAGAGCAAAAAGAGTGCCGCAACTTCGGAAAAAATCAGCGTAAAAGGCGCTGCCGCGGGTATAAGAAGAAGAATGCATTGCAGGTAGATTCGCTGTAACGGCTATTAGGAACATTGTATTTAGCATTATGGATACAAAAATATACCTAAGCGGTCCTATTTGATCCACATTTAATATTGTGCAACCAAAATTATGCATAACATTTATTACAGGTAGTGTAATTTACAATATCAGGTGAAGGTCTTGCAATCTTTTTGACCCTTTCATGAATTGTAATTTCTTTGCTTTAAAGCATTTGAACAGGCAAAAAGAGGTTTTAGTTTATTATCTTAGGTATGCGTTTAGAAATGGTATATATTGTCAATATTTTTGGTGCAGCGTAATAGTCGAATTTTGACTTAAAAAGCAATCAGTTGTGTCTAACTATCAGTGAATAGTATTTTTCAATATAATTTACGTTTAAATACCTTAAAAGTGATTTTTCTTTAACATGGCTGTGCAAAATGCAACATTATTTGATCTATTTAGGAATTCCAATG
Organism: Scaptodrosophila lebanonensis; assembly: GCF_003285725.1. Classification (NCBI taxonomy): domain Eukaryota; kingdom Metazoa; phylum Arthropoda; class Insecta; order Diptera; family Drosophilidae; genus Scaptodrosophila; species Scaptodrosophila lebanonensis. The sequence continues at coordinate 1,515,065 of NW_022060738.1, forward strand.
ATGAGAAGGAATTTGAAGAAGCTGTTCTGATGCTCTGGAAAGTGCAGATCAGCAAAAAATGTTGAGAAATAAGCTTAAATTAATTTATTCTAAAATCAAACAGAAATGGATAAGCGTAGGATATAGCAAGCAGAAATTTGATTTAAAATATGAAATCTGGCTATCAACGACTACGTACTTGGATACATCAATGGACGATGTACCCTCTACATCAACTGGACGAGCCAGAGGAAGACCAACGAAATCCATTGAAGAATGCTCGGATTTTACAAGAAAAAGAAAGCTTGTCGATGTCACAGAAGCCATAGCTACGGATCACTTGTCGGAGGCGCTGTCCATGAAATACACCAAGGATCAGGAAAAAATAAAATCGCAATTCACAAAAGCGGTTGCTGACGCAAGCCCAGTGCGACTTAAAAGGATCAAGGAAAGCATTCCTACTCCGCCAAACTTACTGCCAAAGCAGTTCAGTGCCGATGAGGCTTTGGCATTGTTTATGGATTTGGGATTGTCAAAGGAAAAATATTTAATATTGCGACATTGCCTAATTCGGCATAATGTTGATGTTCTTCCTGGGTACAAACAAATAGGATCGGCTAAGAAAGAGGCAGTACCTCAGCCCACAATAGTGACGGAACAGTCAGTGCAAGTAACACTTCATGACCAATTGGAAAAATGTCAGAGGAAGCCCAAGAGTCGAGGAACAAGGACTATAAAAAATTCAGATATTTGAACACATGCAAGACGTCACGAATAAGGCAAAACGAGGATCTCTTCAATATGTTGTCAGCCTCTTCAGATCCACTGGTTTCATCCCTTAGACATGTGAGGTCTCAAAAAGAATTAGTAATTATTCTTCGGACATGGTGAAATTATTAGATATTCCTTCGAATGTAGACGACTATTTTAAAGAAAACATATTAATGTAAATAATTGCAGCTGTCAGTACTTTATAATAAAAATTAATGTAATCATAAAATATTAACAAAATATTTTATTTTACTTTTTTTTTATGTAAAAAAAATTTTCAATATTTTTAAATTTAAAAAAAATTTGTTGTATTTAAACAATTTTCTGTTCAATTTTTAATTTGTTAAAAACTAAAAATATAACATAACTGAAAATAATTGTATCATTAAATGTTTTTTATTAGTTTGATTAGGCAAATATTGCACTGACAACAAAATCCAACTTTGAGCACACATTGCGCAGCTCCTAGAAATCACAGCACAATGCGCAATGACTTGTTTCCAAGCTTTTCTTTCAAACAAAATTTGAATGACGAAAATTGCTTCAGCCGTTCAGAAGATATGATTTTTGCAACGAAAAAAGTCCGAAGGCCCCACTGTGCGTCGCTTCACACGGCTACTTATTGGCGGAACAGTAGGCACTTTGAACTTATACTTTTGCACTTATGTATGTACTTGAATCTTTTTTGTGTACATGAACTCAATTAAGTCCACTTTTGTTTTTTTAACGCGATTAAGCAAGGTTTTGTGGAATTATTAATCACGTCGGGGTCACCAAATGTAATCATAAGCTTTTTTATGATTCCAAATATGCCAAATAATTGAAAAATTAGCGAAAACGAAAGTGTTCAATTTAAAAGAGGTAATTCCGTAATTCCTGGAATTTCGAACTAAAATACCCGTAGTTAGTGATTATGTGTCCGTATGACCCGATTTTCCATTCGTATAATCGCCTATATCTCGGAGACTATAAGTCCTACGGACGTAAAATTTTTAAATACGCAGAAAATGTTTTTTTTTTGAATGTGGCGTGTGTTAGGTATTTATAAATATATGTATCTAATTATCTTGTATATGTTATCTGGTGGTGAGGTTTTGGGGACCGATTGAATACTCATATTCAATTCGCATTTGGGTTATTGCAAAGGTCTATAAATGTGCTAAAATATGGGGGATAATCCAACGGATGAGGGTTTTGGTATATACCGACTTATGCCAAAAATATAATGAGTCACAAGTTCCAGATATTGTTGTAATAGGGTGTGGTAAGTTTTTTTATGGATTACAGGTATCGGCATAAAAATGAATTAGGATATGAATGCTACCCGGAAAATTAGGAGTAGCCAGAAGTTCAGCAAGCACAGACAATTGGTGCACTTGAGCTCTCCTTCCTAAGCACGATTGAGTGATGTGGATAAGCCAGCAGAGGCCCTCATCGATGACACATCGCAGCCAAGCATAGGCGAGGCAATATTCAGAGGGTTTGCGGATGAATTGCCGAATAGTTCCGGGGCAGCAGCCGACGCGCGTACACTGGAACAAAGCGGCAGTGTACAGAGGCAGGGCGGCAGAGCCGAGTCCGCCATGCCGAGCGAGATACGTTCCGCGATAAACGTGGCATTAGCACAGGCGCATGAGACGTATCGCGCGTCGCTAGCATCCGAGGTTGAATCCATCCACGACTCAAGGCAGACTAGCATGTTGTTTTTTATGCGCGAGGTTAATGAGGTGGCAGTGCTCAAATTGAAGAACACGCACCGTGCGCCATAAGCGGCAGCTCAGGCGGCTGCAAGAGGGTCAGAACAACCGCCTATACCTACGCGGTGGCAAGACACGAACGCTTATGAGCCTGTGGAAGGGGAAAGAGATTTTGGCGCCAGTAGACCATCGGCAGCACCAACTCACCTGTTTGTAGACAATCGCATATTAGAGGCAGAGCAGCAAGGGCACGTGAAGCAAGGGCAGATTCCGGCTGATCCGTGAGCGAGAAACCGTAGTGCCGACGCGCATAGGCCGTATAGGCGGACTACAGTGGGCTATCCCAGGCCATAAATAATGCACATCAGAAAGTGGGATCTGTACCAGGTGCAATGGTCCGACGTGCTGCGTGACTTCGTGTAAGTGCGAACTAAAGTAATAAAGACAAGTATTAAGGACATCGTGTCGAGGGCACGGCCCTTAGCCAATACAAGTTACGGACAGCAGCGAGAGCAGCATCGAGTACACGAACTGGGCGTGGTGGCGGAGAATCCAGATGTCAATCGAATGGAAAATCTGGAGGCGTTGTAGAGGCCGCATGAGGCCTCCGACACAGCCAGAGGAGTCGCACTCTCGATGAAGGATAAGTCGTGTACCTCCGAAGGGGATGTGATACCAGCCGAAGTGGATGTGCATCACGTGGCTGAATTGGAGGGAAGTGTTTGTCGAAATCGCGCCGACAGAATCATATAAGTTGGAGTCGTGACAACAACAGGAGCTGTAGCGAGTGGTGGCTCAGTTTAGGTCGTACGAGGACCACGGGCTGGGAAGAACCTCGGTAGATCAGCATACTATCCGTTTGACGGAAGGGGAGTTGCCGGTAAAAGAGCGGTTCTATCCGGCAGTACAGGAGTTGCTATTTGCCGTGGTCAACGAAATGCTGCGGCTCGGGGTGATGGAGCCCGTGGAGCACACGGGTGAATTTAGTGAGGAAACCAGAAAAAACAGGTTATGCTTAGACGCCAGAAAGCTAAACAAGCTAACGGTGACCGATGCTTACCCACTGCAAAGTATCGAGACCATTTTGATCAGAGTCGACCACCTGGACTTAAAGCACGCATTCTGGTCGATTTAGATCCGGAGAATCGTCCGTATACAGCGTTCATAATACCTGGAAGGCCACTCTACCAAATCAAAGCCATGTCGCTTGGTTTGAGTAACGCAGCGCAGAGGCTCTGTCGCGTAATGGACAAAGTGATTCCCCAGAGGCTTACGTCTTTGTCTACCTGGACGGTGATATCAAAGACAATTGCGGAGCACTGCAGGGTATTGTTGGATGTGGCGTGCGCATTGAGGGCGGCAAACTTGGCGATTTCCTTTAAAAAATCCAAGCTTGGCTACCGATACTTAAAGTACCTGGGATTCGATTCACTGCCTACCAGCACGAACCGCGGGCTGGTGTAGCGTCACCGAAAATAAGTGCTTGGCTGCGGTGAAAGCAGTTGAAAGGTTTCGGCCATACGTCGAATTTATGCCATTCAAAATTGTCAACGACCACGCCAGCCTGCGATGGCTGATGTCCTTGAAGGAGTTGGACGGCAGGTTAGCGCGGTGGTCGGAAAGGGAAGGAAAACGTTGTAGCCTTTCACGGCTTTTCGAAATCAAGGAAATCGATTTATTTGATTTCGAGATTACGGAGAGCAGTTTAGCGACCTGCGCATATAGTACGGGATGCTGCATAAGTGGGCGCATCACGTGGTTCTGCAAGCTCTGGGTAGCGCGTTCTGTGTCCGAGGCCCTTATACAGCCAGCCCACGAGAGCGACGTTGTGGTGCATGGTGGTATGCCAAGGACAGTGGAGCGACTCAAGCAGCTTTTCTTCTGGCCAGGAATGGTGGCCAAAGTGGGGAGATACGTTTCCAGTTGCGAGGCTTGCAAAGCCACTAAGCATATCACGCAAATCACAAGGCCAATGATAGGCCTGAAGTGATATCCGGCCAATGCAAAAATTTTATTTGGACTTTCTGGGGCCATATCCGAGGCTCAAAAGGGGTGCTGGATCACATGTCCAAGTCTGTCTGGCTGCGAACAATGCCGGGGGCGACCGCTACGGCTGTGGTGCGTTTCCTGCAGGATGCCTTTTTCGCAGAGAAGCTAGCGTAGGTACAGAGTGCCGCGCGAGTACCACAAAGTTGGTTGAACTGATACTGACTCCGAAGTAGGCAGATAAGAAATATCTCGAGTAGTTGAAGATCGGCAATCAGAGCAAAAGGTCGTGGAGTCACTTGCCCGAATACGCAAAAAAAAAGTCATGGGTTAAGCACCTCCAAATACGACTCAATATATTTATTAAACTAAATTCTTAGCATAAAAGTTTATATTAATAATGAATACCTACAATTAAATAAAGACTTGTTCATTTTTCGTTAAACAATACCTGCACAACCATAGCATTATTGGCGCAGTCGTGGTAATTAGCAAAAGGCAAAGAAAAAATAAACTGCTAATTAATCGAACCTAATTAAAGTTTAGTGCAGTGAAAGAACAATAAAAAATATTGGTATAAATGCGTAAATGAACACAATTACTATCGAGCTCGAAAAAAAACGTGGCTGTACATACACACCTTACGACGAAAAATATAAGTACATACATAATAAAATAAAGCAGAAGGGAATGTGTATCACTGCGGTAGATATAACGGACTTAAAGTGAGGAAGAAAGAATAAGAGACAATAACAAAAACAACAATTCCGTTATCAATATGGAAGAGCACATGCAAAACTTCGCTCAAGCAATAGACGAAACTGAAAACTCTCTTAGAGTTCTTGTTAATTTGCAAGCATCGTCAATGCAAGAGATCATGAGACAACGTGAACGTCAATTAAGAGAGATTAAGCACCTTTTGCGGGAAGAGATACCGGCAGCGTCGCAGCATTCATACAAGCAGCAGTATTATCTGAACTGAAAACTGAGGCGTCGTTATCGTCCGGCTGTCCAACCAGAGGAACTCTATGAAAATATTAGAAGGCTCAGGGCTAGTAGCGTGAGTTGCATGAAAAAGTTGAGCAATTTAGAAGCTTACAACATGATTTGGAAATTTATTACAAGAATAATTGATATGTTGATTTGAGTGGCGTAGACTCACTGCTTGTTTGTAAAATTAAAAGAATATCTTATTGACGAATAAGTACAATTAGATAATATTATTGACGAATTAAATACAACAAATTTTATAAACAATTGTATAAAAAGTGAATTCCGTATTTTTGAGGGTAGAAATAATGTAAATATCCAAAACAAAAGCAAACAAAATCATATCAACAAGCATATCAACAAAGGAATATTAATTGTGAAAAGCATTTCAACAGAAATTATACACAACCAAAATAACAATAATGGTCGACAAAATGGTTATAACAATAATTTTCAAAAAGCTTTCACTTAACAGTCAGGTCAATCATGACAAACGCAAAATAGTTGTCCCTATAGACAATATTCTCAAAATTACCAAGAATCAAATCGATTCCGTCAAACTAATGACAATCAAACAATAGTAACAAGTAATAATCCTTTTTTCCCTCAGACTCAGATTATAATCAACAGAACAATCAAAGTTTCAACTATAATGATAAGAATAACAAGCGTAACACTGATCCAACTCCTGAATTACATAATTTTTTTTATCTACTAGCCTCGGAATTATTACCTATTATTATATTAAAATAAATTTACAGAATAAAACTTACATCGCATTAATCGATACAGGAGCTTGATAGACGAAAGATTAACAAATTTCAATTACAATTACCGGAGTTGGGTCAAAATTATACTGAATTCTTAAATGTTTCAATGCCATGTATTAATTTCAATTTTTACATATTTGTCAACCCTAATAATTTATAGTCAACCGCAATTCGCTCTAGCTTGTTGTTGCTTATTGATTGTTAGTACCCTATGAACACTTGAAATAAGCGGTCGCACCTACTACGTGCTTAATTTTATATACCGGCTCGTGGTTTCGTTCTAGTATCACCCCATCACCTGATTCTTATGCTGGACAGGAAAACGCTCCTGATCTTAAATTTTGGTGCCCAACGTGGGGCAGTGGTATTTATATTTCGTGCATTAATTTCGGTGCTCCATTTGGATATTGAAGGACACTTTGGTCTGTAGCTTGCTGTCGCTCTGTGACCCCTCGCCGTCGCATCACCAAGCTACCATCTACGTACAAATATCGTCGTACAGTACAGTCTGTACTTGCAATTATCTTCGTTCGTCGTTACATCGCTTCCCCCGCGACCCCTCGCTGGCGCATCATCGATCTGTCGTCGTTCTGCCTTGCCATCGCCTTCGCTAACCGTGGGAAGTTTACCGTTGCTGAATAGATCACAAGCACGTGAACTTCGAACAATTCTCATCCACAAATACATACATACATCAGTAATCTCTCATTGCTGTAGTCGCCAAATTCTCACTCAATTTTGTCTTTGGTCAAGTTGAGCGCAATTCGCCGCATTTTTTTCTTTGTTACAATAGCACAACGTTGTCAGAGTTTCCTTTGTCAATATTTTGACTTTTTGAATAAATCATGGATTAGGATAGCCTTAAAACAAAACGCTCTAATATTCGTCACAACATTAATCGGATTTGGAGTGTAGTTGATCCCAACCAAAGGGATGAAAAATCTGCGGTATAGCAAGCTGAGTTAACATGCCGCTTAGGAATATTGGAGGTGAACTTCAAACAATTGCTGTCAGTACAAAATGAGAATGAAAGGGAGTATCAGTTGGACTACAGGACGCGCTGAACTGGAGGAGTTGTACATAGTCACCAAGGTGTGCATTAAGGAACAGCTCAGCTCTGAAACTCCTAATGCATCGTTTGTTACCGCTTCAGCACCCTCCTCTGCGTTATCGTCATCCATTAAATTGCCTAGGCCTGCGCTACCGATATTTGATGGAAACTATGCAGACTATACGAATTTTATCACCTTGTTCAACCAAATGATAAATCAACAAAGTTCCCTATCTAATATAGCAATATAGCATCTGTTCTCGTCTTCACCACTCTTTGTTGCACCGGGATGCTGCTGAGCCCAGACGATCGTCTATATCACCACATCCGTCGTCTTCGCATGTGGCAAAAGCCCCCAGCGGCGCAGTCACACACACGCACACCAACAACACTTCGGACCAATCGTCTTGGCCACCGCTATCATCAAGGTCAAGGATGCGGCGAGAACCTACAGAATTGGTCGTGCGCTATTGGCCTCCTACTCACAGGTAAACTTTATATCCGAACAATTTGCCCAATCGCTGTACTTGCCCAGAGTCAAACGTCATATGAGGATCTGCAGCTTTGGCGAATCTCACACCAACATAAAGTTTGGTACCTATACGACTATTGAATCGCATTTGGATAATTTTGAAATGCCCCTGGAGTTTTGCGTAACTTCACATATTGCATATCAGCCAGATATTGACATCGACATCTCATCATGGAATCTGCCTAGAAATGCACCATTGGCAAACGATCAACAAAACTCGTAATATAGATTTACTAATTGGAACTGAAACATTTTTTAAAATAAAACTGGGCCCTTGCCTGCCCACGCTCCAAAATACGTTACTTGGATGGGTCGTCTCTGGACGCTATCAAGGCTCGCAGAGACATGTGCATAGTTACTCGCTCTCATTAGAGGAGACTCTCAACGAGAACCTTGTAAGGCTATGGCATATTAATGAGCTTCGTCGTCGCACCCAAGTTGGAAAAGCCACACAACTATATCCCTCAAGTTAAACAGTACATCGACGAAGATGAGGGTGGTGTTCGACGCCTCGAGCTTGACATCATCCCAAAGGTCACTCAACAATTTGCTAATGGTAGGACCAACTATCCAGAATGATTTGTACACGATTCTACTGCGCTTTCGCACTTACAAGTATGCAATTACGGCCGATGTCATTAAAATGTTCAGGCAAGTATTGATTGACCATGGTGATCGTAAATTTGAATATATACTTTAGAGAAATTCGCCAGATGAACTACTTCGCACATATGAGCTCAACACGGTTACAAATGGGACAGCAACGGCACCATATCTTGCAATACGAAGTATGACATATTTAGCCGATCGCCACGAGCATATCTACAAACTTGGAGAATAAGCAATCAAATCATCGTTCTATGTGGATGACTTTCTTTGCGGTCATGACATAACTGAAAGATTGCGCCAACTTAAGGCGAAAGTTATGGAAATTCTTGGCAAAGTAAAGATTGAGCTCGCAAAGTGGCACTCAAGCCACCCAGAATTTGTCGATGACACCACAATCAAGGATCCAAACCTGGGATATGCCGACATCACAAGCACGTTGCGATTAACTTGGGATCAACGTCAAGACATTTTATTGTTTGCATTTCGGCCAAAGCGTGTTATTATCACCGCCAAGATAATACTACAGCAATTATGGATAATCAAGCTGCAGTGGGATGAGACTGTCTCACAAGAACTTTGTCAAGCTTGGACAGCGTTCTCAGCTTCGCTTCCCTCACTGGAGCAAATCTTAATACCACGTTTTTGTGTGCAATCGATTACAAAGGATTTACAGCTGCATGGATTCTGCGATGCTTCCATTCGCTCGTACGGATGCTATTTATACGTGCGAACAGTGTCTTCAGATGGCAAGGTCAGAGCACGGCTAATCACATCAAGCTGTAAAGTGGCACCAACACGCAAGCTGTCATTACCTAAATTGGAAATAGCTGCTGCTCATCTTTTAGCACAGCTCTACGTTAAAATCAAAGGGATTTTAAAACTAGAGTACACAACATATCTGTGGAGCGACTCACAGTTAGTGTTGCATTGGATACGGCAACATTTTGCCAGTTTATCGACATTTGTTGGAAATCGGGTTTCTGAAATAAAGGAACATACTCAGAACTGTCATTGGAGACATATTCCGACTCCGAAACTCAATCCTGCTGACTTAATACCAATAGAGCGCGTGGCCAAAGGACACCCTGTAACGACGCACAGCTGCCAGCTACGCAACGCGTCGTCACGATGCCGATGAGTAGTTTTAAGTAGGTGTAAGTAGTTGTAAGTGAAAGAGAGTTTTGGAGTTAGTTCTGTTGGAGAGGGAAACGAACGTGCATTGAAGCGCACCCTCCTATTTGATATTTAAGAAATAAAAGGAAAATCATCATATTTGAGTGCTAACTGCGGCTCGCTTTATTTCTGGGGGACCAAACCAAGAATTTTGCAGCGACTCTGGCCGACGAGTATACCCGGGCCAGAGCAACGATGCTGAAGCTGTGGCGCTGGAAAAACGCAGGTCAGCATTCAAGGCTATGATAAACAAAAATCATTTGCTCGACGCTCTTCGAAACATAAGCTCCCATCGCCGATGTTTATTCATCGTTGCCTGGATGATGCGCTTCAATAGTGCAGCCAGAAAGCTGGCTAAGTACGATACACCATCACCAACGCCTCGTGAGCTGCAAAGTGCTTTTCACTGTTTAATTTGGAATCTACAACAGCAACATTCATCGACGAAATTTGCGCCGTACACAAATATCAAGCCACATTAAATTCCTGAATCCTTTCTTACAGTTCACTGATGGTTATCCTCTGTTAAAGGTTGGTGGTCGTTTGGAACTGGGAAATGTACCAGAAGCTCAATACTACTCGCAAGTAAGGATGACTTCGTTCGACACTACATGCGATTTCTTCATATTCGTTACTATCATGCAGGCGCAAAGGCACTCGCTCGAGACTTGGCTCGTTCAATTGTCAGAGGATACGTGCATTGTGTGCGCTACAAGCCAAAACTACAAATACAAATGATGGGAATTCTATTGGTGGAACGGCTAACTGCATCAAGACCATTTGACCAATGTGGTGTAGACTTCTGGGGACCAGTCAATGTCTATCTTCGCATTCGAGGCAAGGGACCGTATAAGTGCTACATTGCCATCTTCATATGTTTCCTCACAAAGGCAGTGCACATTGAAGTAGTGTCTAACCTGTCAACGGATGCCTTTTGAGGTGCCTTAAGACGCATGATCGCAAGGCGTGGATTGCCTGTGAATGTCTTTTGCGACAACGCAACTAATTTTTCTGGAGCAAACAACCAGTTAAAGGATCTTCAACCCTTCTTTTTCAAGGAAGAAAATCGACTCTCTATTGTCAGTTATTGCGTTAACGTATTTATAAACTTTCGTTTCATTCCCCCCAGAGGACCACATTTTGGAGGCCTTTGGGAAGCGGCAGCTAAATGTGCCAAAAGACTCATGAATCGCAGTCTGACAACCGCTCGTTGCACTTTCGAAGAACTCACCACCATCACAGCGGAGGTGGAGGCCATATAAAACTCGCGCCCGCTGACACCACTCTCGTCTGATTCTTGAATGTTTAAATGCATTGTATTAATTTCAATATTTACATATATGTCAACCCTTATTTTGCAACGACTCTGGCCGACGAGTATACCCGGGCCAGAGCAACGTTACAAGTGGCGCCCGAGCAGGGACCCCAAAATAAAATGAGGTTAAACACGACCGCGACCACGCGGCGAGTTGGAAAACGAAAGGTGAGAATTGTTGACTCGTGATGGTGCGAACAAGCTGGGTGCGAGCGTTGAGGAAGGAGGAGCTGATCGAGCTGCTGCAGGAGTTTGGGATCGACGACGCGGGCACCGTGGAAACGCTAAGAACACGCTTCGCCATGTTTGTGAAAGCGGCGGGGCCGAAACACCAGTCACGCCTAGAACTGCTAGCGGCCCGCTATGAGTCACGTCCGGTGAGTCCTGTACCGCCGAAGGCACAACTGGAGGTCCCCAAGCGAGAGAAAGGTTCGCCCGGCATGCACCTGCCGCCTACGGAAGCTGCGGCATCGCCAAGAACACCGACCGAGCATCCCAAGACACCATCAACGGGGCCATTAGCGGCAACAACACCAGCTGGGGCTGCACCAGTGACCGTGACCGCCACCACCACCTATACGACAGAAGCGCCAGCGGCGCCATGCGTGACCACGAACCAGATCGTGGCCACGACGGTGGTAACGACCCTCGCCACACCGTCGATGGTCTCGACGGCCGGGCCGGCCGTGTCAAACGCATCCGCGGCTGGTTCGGCCCACTCGACAATGTCACGATCGGAGCGGAGAGCCCTGAGCACGGAGGTGGCACAGTGGGGAGTGTATTTCGACGGCAGCGGGGACCCACGAGCATTCTTGCGCAGGCTAGAAGAAAAAGCGGAAGTGAGTGGGGAGCCGGTAGATAATTTGGTGCCGATGTTACCAAACATTCTGGAGGGCGCAGCACTGACGTGGGACCGCACAAGGCGAAACTCGACCCAGTCGTGGGCAGAGTTCCGCGCGGAACTGCTAGAAGCGTACCCGGCCGCTCCTCACATTGAGCGGTGGCGACAGAATGCGCAACGACGCTTTCAGGGCGAGTCGGAGTCCACTGCGACCTACGTCCAAGCGATGCTGGAATTGATGCTCGATGCAGACATGCCCGGAGAGGAGCAGCTGAGGCTCATCTACCGCAACAGCCGACCAGCGATCAACATCAGGATACGACATCAGGATGTCCATACTGTGGCAGAATTCAAACGGCAAGCAGCAGAGCTGGAGGAGTTGGGCCTGGTTCAGGCCTGTACCAATGGGGCAGGGCCATCCCAGCCAGCGTTCATGGGCCCACGGGGGTTTCCGATCCGACGTCCGGAGCCAACGGACACGCAGCCCGTATCTGGTGGTGAGTTAAACAGGCGAGACTTTGTCCCTTTACAGACTGCACCCACGCGAACAACAGCAACCGGGCCCGAGATGCAGAGCTCGTTGGCACACCAGGGGCGGTCTTGCAAACGCTGTGGTATGGCGGGGCACGACAACGAATGCTGCCCAAACCAACAACAACTATACTGCTGGGATTGCAGTAGGCTGGGCATATGAGCGAACGAGTGCTGTCGCCGCAGAGCGGGTAACGCCAGGGGGCTCGCCACATACAGCCAATAGGCGAGCCCACGCAGGAAAACTAGTGGCAGAACGCTCGCGAGTGATGGTGTTGAGGGTGGATTGCGGGGGTCTTGCCCTCGACGCGGTGGTGGATACGGGAGCCACTCGCAGCTTCGTGAGCCCGGCGCTGGCACGACGCTTGAGAGAGCCAGGTGGGGAGAATGTACGGAGTGTAGAGGTGTCGATGTCGATGGCCAACAGCTCGCGACAAACTGTTTGCGAGGAGACGATGACGGCGATAACAGTGGACGACAAATGCATCTCGGTACCACTGTTGACACTGCCGGGCTGCGAGGACGAGCTCTCACAAGGGCTAGATTTCATCAGCAAGGCCTATGGTACGCTCACCGCCGGCAGCCACAAGCTGGAGATGCGAGATGTGCGTGAGCGACGACGGCGGAGAAGGCGTCAGGCGCGCCGCAGAGTACGATGTGCGGCATTGGTGACCACAGAGCCAATTGCTCCATCGGCGGCTACGCTGACAGATGAGCAGGCTGCTTAGGCTGCCACGTTCCTTCAGGAGGAATTACCACGCTTTGAGAACATTGTGGGCGTGTCGTCGGTGGCGACACACACGATCCGCGTGAAAGACGACAGGCCCATTAAACAGCGCTACTATCCGAGGAATCCGGCGATGCAAGCGGTGATTGACACCGAGGTTAACGAGTTGCTGGCGAAGGGCTGCATTGAGCGGTCCGATAGCGCGTACAGCGCGCCCATAGTCCTGGTACGCAAGAAGAATGGGGCGTGGCGAATGTGCATCGACTACCGCCAGCTGAACGAGCGCTCGGAGCCAGACGCATACCCCATTCCGAGGATCCAACATATTCTCGAACAGTTACGACAGGCAAAGTACATCAGCAGCATCGACTTACGAAACGGTTATTGGCAGATCCCCATGGAGCCCGACAGCCGCAAATACACCGCCTTCACAGTGCCCGGACGGGGCCTTTTCCAATGGCGAGTGATGCCATTTGGCCTGCACTCCGCCCCAGCCACCTTCCAGCGGGCGCTAGATAGCGTCATCGGCCCGGATATGGCTCCACACGCGTTTGCCTATCTGGACGACATAGTTGTGGTTGGGAAGACATTAGAAGAACACCTATGTAACCTGAGGGAGGTGTTTCGAAGACTGAGAGCGGCAAATTACGGGTAAATCAAGATAAGTGTGAGTTCTTTCGCAGGTCCATACGCTACCTGGGGCACCTGGTGACAGAAGACGGGATACAGACGGATCCAGAAAAGGTGGCAGCCATACGTGAACTGAAGCCCCCGGCCAACCTAAAACAGCTACGGCAGTACATCGGGATGGCCTCGTGGTACCGCCGCTTTGTACCCAATTTCGCCACAACGATAGGCCCACTCACCGAGCTGTTAAAGAAAGTCCACAAGTGGAGTTGGGGAACACCGCAGCAGGAGGCATTTGATTGTATCCAAAGGCAGCTCATGGAAGCGCCGGTGTTAGCGTGCCCCGATTTCACACAACGCTTCTGCCTACAGACTGACGCCAGCGAGAATGGGCTGGGCGCGGTTTTGACACAGAACGTAGACGGCCAGGAGCACGTGGTTTCCTTCGCCAGTAGGAAACTGCAGAAAGCAGAGGTCAACTACAGTGCCACAGAGAAGGAGTGCCTGGCCATTGTTTGGGGAATCCGAAAGCTGCGACACTATCTGGAGGGCTATCACTTTACCGTCGTGACCGATCACTTGGCGTTGCGATGGCTCAACTCAATCGAAAGTCCCACTGGTTGCCGACGAGTGCAGCGACAGCGGCAGTTGCGCTGGTATGACGACCATGCCACTGACAATCTCTCAACAGCCACAACAGCAGCCATCACAACAGCCACGACAACAGCCGCAACAGCGTAAGCGGCAGCGACACGATAGTGGCGACGCCGGCAGCCGCGGCAACAGGTGACGACAACAGTGGAGGCAGCGGCAGCCAGGCCAGCGGTCAAGTGTCGGGGCAACCAAAGCAGGCGGTCCTAGCTAAAGAATAACGTCCACGTAATCCTGCAGACATAATCGAATTTTATTACGTTTCAGCCACATATAGCACAAATGATACCTCAACGGCACCGATGGGAGGCCCGGTGCACTGGTTGCAGTCGACGCAGTATAAGATGTACACCGTGCATGCCGCTGGCACATAATTAGCCGTTGCGTGCTACAGGAAGTCCATCAGCGGCAGGCCATGCAGGCTGGAAAGTATAGTCAGTACTTTTGCGAGATGCAGCTCGTTGCCCAGCAATCACCAACAGATTCCGCACCCCAGAATTTGAAATTCAAACACGTGGCGGAAATGGAGAGCGAAGACAACGATGCGACAGAATGACAGAGCGAGCAGCTGACTGTGAAGTTACAGGTGGCGTCGACAGGTGGTCAAACGCGAGGGGTGGCAGCGCTGCCACTCAGCTGCTACACATCTGTCTTTCGATTATGGCGCGATGCTAACAAAATTTAAAAAAAACACCATCGATCGGGCCGTTCGACCCTTTGGGGAAAGGGGGAGGTGTAACGACGCACAGCTGCCAGCTACGCAACGCGTCGTCACGATGCCGATGAGTAGTTTTAAGTAGGTGTAAGTAGTTGTAAGTGAAAGAGAGTTTTGGAGTTAGTTCTGTTGGAGAGGGAAACGAACGTGCATTGAAGCGCACCCTCCTATTTGAGATTTAAGAAATAAAAGGAAAATCATCATATTTGAGTGCTAACTGCGGCTCGCTTTATTTCTGGGGGACCAAACCAAGAATTTTGCAGCGACTCTGGCCGACGAGTATACCCGGGCCAGAGCAACGATGCTGAAGCTGTGGCGCTGGAAAAACGCAGGTCAGCATTCAAGGCTATGATAAACAAAAATCATTTGCTCGACGCTCTTCGAAACATAAGCTCCCATCGCCGATGTTTATTCATCGTTGCCTGGATGATGCGCTTCAATAGTGCAGCCAGAAAGCTGGCTAAGTACGATACACCATCACCAACGCCTCGTGAGCTGCAAAGTGCTTTTCACTGTTTAATTTGGAATCTACAACAGCAACATTCATCGACGAAATTTGCGCCGTACACAAATATCAAGCCACATTAAATTCCTGAATCCTTTCTTACAGTTCACTGATGGTTATCCTCTGTTAAAGGTTGGTGGTCGTTTGGAACTGGGAAATGTACCAGAAGCTCAATACTACTCGCAAGTAAGGATGACTTCGTTCGACACTACATGCGATTTCTTCATATTCGTTACTATCATGCAGGCGCAAAGGCACTCGCTCGAGACTTGGCTCGTTCAATTGTCAGAGGATACGTGCATTGTGTGCGCTACAAGCCAAAACTACAAATACAAATGATGGGAATTCTATTGGTGGAACGGCTAACTGCATCAAGACCATTTGACCAATGTGGTGTAGACTTCTGGGGACCAGTCAATGTCTATCTTCGCATTCGAGGCAAGGGACCGTATAAGTGCTACATTGCCATCTTCATATGTTTCCTCACAAAGGCAGTGCACATTGAAGTAGTGTCTAACCTGTCAACGGATGCCTTTTGAGGTGCCTTAAGACGCATGATCGCAAGGCGTGGATTGCCTGTGAATGTCTTTTGCGACAACGCAACTAATTTTTCTGGAGCAAACAACCAGTTAAAGGATCTTCAACCCTTCTTTTTCAAGGAAGAAAATCGACTCTCTATTGTCAGTTATTGCGTTAACGTATTTATAAACTTTCGTTTCATTCCCCCCAGAGGACCACATTTTGGAGGCCTTTGGGAAGCGGCAGCTAAATGTGCCAAAAGACTCATGAATCGCAGTCTGACAACCGCTCGTTGCACTTTCGAAGAACTCACCACCATCACAGCGGAGGTGGAGGCCATATAAAACTCGCGCCCGCTGACACCACTCTCGTCTGATTCTTGAATGTTTAAATGCATTGTATTAATTTCAATATTTACATATATGTCAACCCTTATAATTTATCGTCAACTGTAATTCGCTCTTGCTTATACACACATATACGAAATTTAGGCAAGCTGTGCTTGCAGTTGCTTATCGATTGTTAGTACCCTATGAACACTTGAAATAAACAGTCGCACCTACTACGTGCTGAATTTTATACACGGCACGTGGTTTCGTTCGAGTATCACCCCCATCACCTGATTCTTATGCTGGAAAGGAAAACGGTCCTGATCCTACAACCGGAAATGATGTTTTGTATAGTCTTCGTGCTAACATTGATTTTTATACTCTGTACATGAAATGTACTACAAGTATACTCTTGTAGGGTTGAGCGAGCTGAAAAATGTAACAGACGAGTCGATCTAGCCCTGTCTGTCTGTCTGTCCGTCTCCTCGTCCGTATGAACACCTGGATCTCGGAGACTATAGGAGATAGAGACACCAAACTTTGCACAAAGATGCGTTATGTGTGTACGCAGTGCAAGTTTGTTTTATTTTTCTGTCGATAACTTCCCACTGCCAAATATTGATGCATTGCTAGATAAATTGGGAAGAGCGCAGTACTGTTCTACCCTTGATTTAGCCAAGGGGTATCATCAAATAGAGGTCAAAGAATAATATAGACATAAGGCAGATAGAGGCAGAAAGAAATAATGTATGCCTTAGAAAAACATTGTTTAAAAACTGAATTTGAAAAATGTAAATTTATGAGAAAAGAAACTCCCTTCTTAGGCCATATTCTTACTAAAAGCGGCAGTGCACCAAATCCGCATAAGATTAAAGTAATAAAATATCTTAAACTACCTAGCACAATAACCCAAATTAAAAGTTTTATTGGACTGACACGGTATTATCGAAAATTTACAAAGGACTATTCTAAAGTAACTTATCCTATGATAAGTATCTAAAACAAGAAAGGAATGTTAAAGTCGAGCAGACTCAACTCTTAAATACCCTGTACCAACCCACAAAAAAATGTTTATTAAAAAAATGTCATTAATTTAAATAATTAATTGAATTAAATATAAAATATTCCATACATGCATACATATATTTACATTAGAATCGTGTCTATGTGTGTTTGTGTACTTGTACATATGTATGTGTGCATTACATAATTATGTAAAGGCAGCAACAAATACAGCTTGGACTTTGTTATATGGTTATAACTTTCTTTCTAATCAACTTATTATAATAAAACTTGGGATACGGATATATAATCACTAGTCAGTCATGTGACTACCAAATTTGTAGAATTTTAAAATTCCAAGAATAACGAGAGTTATAGAAAATCGCGAATAGCAGGGAAGTGTGGGGTGCATCGGGAAAAATGAAGAAAAGTGCCCTTTGTCGGGCGTAGGAGAATCTGGATACCAAGTTTGGTTATTCTAGCTCTTATACTTTCTGAGATCCTTGCGTTCATACAGATAGACAGACGGACATGGCCATATCGAATCGGCTTGTCATCCTGATCAATAATACATATACTTTGTGGGGACTGCCACGCCTCCTTCTCTGTGTTCCATGTACACTCGCATAAAACTAATATACCCGTTTACCCTTTGGGTACAGGGTATAAAAAAGGAATGAAAATTACTAAAATAGACTCCAATTACATTGATCCGTTTGAGAAGCTTAAATCAATGATTACCCAACACCCAATACTTATATATCCCAACTTTGAAAAGGAATTTATTTTAATAACAGATGCATCTATTATTCCTTTGGGCCCAGTGCTTACACAGGACTCGCAGCCTATTTGACACATTTCACGAGCATTAAACAAATACGAACAAAGCTTTTCAGCAATTGACATTTCACATTTTCGTCCCTATTTATACGGTGGACCTTTCACAATCCTAAGTGATCATCAGCCTTTAAAATATTTGGTAGCGAATAATAATGGAAAAGATTTATCTGAAAGGCATACCAAACGGTTAGCAAAATTAAATGCTTATAACTATAAATTTGGATACATCAAAGGCAGTCAAAATAAAGTTGGGTCGGAAAGGTTTTGGCGTCGGTTTTCTGGAATTGTCGTGGCATACTCTTCGTGGACTATCTCAAAAAAAAAAAGAAAAACTATCAACAGCGAGTATTACTGCGCATTATTTGAGCGATTGAAGGCCGAAATCGCTGCGAAACGGCGTCACATGGAGCGCAAAAATGTTGTTTTTGGCTAAAACCAATGATTTAGGACTCCAAGTGCTTCCCCATAAAATAAATAAACTTGTCCTTTCTCGGACCTAGGAGAATCTGGATACCAACTTTGCTTGTTCCAGCTTTTACAGTTTCTGAGATCCTTTCGTTCTTCCAAACGGACGGACAGATGGACAGACAGACGGACGGGCGGACATGTCTAGATCGACTTCTCTCGTCATGCTGATTCAGAATATATATACTTTATGGGGTCGGAGATGCTTCCTTCTGCATGTTACATACTTTGCACAAACCTAATATACCCTTACTAGCAGGTCTTGCCCGTCTTTGCTGGGCTAAGTAAAATTTGCTTAAAATTATAAGTTTAATTACTATATGATATTCTTCTTTCGACGCTCTCTAAAGTTTTTTAAAGAGTTCATTTTTCAAATAGCAAATATAGTACAATAAGTACTATGTATGGTTATACGTATATACATACATATGTACATATCTTCGTTACGCATCGGGCGGAATGCCAGTCCTGACTTAACTGTGTGCTTCCTCAGCACGTTGTACGCACGGTCGAGTTATCCCCGAAAAGTCCGACGCGGGACATTTAATTTTGATTTATAAATCGGGACGTCCCGCCAAAATTGGAGCGTTCGCTCATATGTACATACATTTAAATTTTTCATGCAGGCGTTATCCGCCTATATACATACATATATAAGTATGTATTACATTTTTTAATACAACACTAATTTGTGTCTTCAATTCCAAATATGATTGTTTTGAATGTAAAAGGTGTGTTTCTGCTTTTGTAAATCACATGAATACACTCACAAAATAGGCTTAACGGTAAATGACTCTTAGATTTGTTCAGAATACATTTGTAGTGTTGTTAGCTAACACTAAAACGATAAGTCGCTGTAAATATGCGATCAGCTGAGATGCTAGAGATGGGCATGTGTCGGATACTCTATGTGCTAGAGCATGAAAACTATCTATAGTTGAATCCGTCGATACAATCAATAATTTCATCGAAGTTTGAATGCAATTAACAGAAAATTTAAATAATAACACCTTATAATTTATTGAGATAAATTAGAACAAATCATATACAAATATACATATGTACATCTGCCCGCAACGTGAAGAAGAATATGCGTAGGTCCGCTTTCAGTTTCTGCTTTGCTATCGCTTACGCAGTCGTTGCCTAGCGACGGTAACTGTAAACTTTTGCCATTTGCCTTTGAAATTAACAGGCGTAAATGATCAAAACGAAAGAAGAAGCGCGAGCCAATGACTTGCAGTTGTTGTTGTTTTTAGTTTTAAAAATTTGATTTAAAACCATAGAACATTATTTATTACAATCAAACAACAGTGCTCGATTGTCCAATGTATACATACATACGAATGTACATACATGCTATATATGTACGTACACAGGCATACATACATACATATGTGTGTACATATGCATGCATGTTTCGCTTTACTTTTTCATACATAGACACGAACTGTTGCTTATTCTGTGTGTGAGTGATGATGTCCCCAACTATTTGATATTTGCGTTCTTTGTAATTTGTTGTTGCCGCATAAAGTTACTAATGAAAACCGTAATGCCAAATGTACTAAACAAAGAAAAAATTACTTTTAAAAATGTTAAATGATTTTTAATTAATTAACATACATACATACATATGTACATACATAGATGTGTACATAAGTACGTGTGTACATTCAGACATTAGTGCCTCTTGGCTATTTCAACTACATGAACTTGTATGTGTGTGTGTGTATGTATACTTAGTTGTCCCCAACGGTTTGATATTTTGTATTGTTTGTTCTGCCTGCATTTGTAAAATGCATATTTTGAAAATCCTTGAACGCAAAGTTGTAGATTTAGTTACGTAGATTACATTACCCAAATTTTAAATCGATCGGACTAAATTTATAACACAAACTTTTCATTTGAAAAGGTGAATAAATATTGAACCAATAATTCAAGCTCCACCACAAATTTCGAAAATCCGAGTATGCAGTTTTGTTTGTATTCTTTTATAGATTATCAAAATTAAATTTAAAGTTGTTCGGTGCAGAAATGCAGAATTTTCAAACAAAATTTGGAGCTACTTTTCCCCCGTTTGGAGCTTGAATTTTCCGAAAATCCCTTCTTAGTGGGCACATTCACTATGATAGGATCCTTGAGCCCAAATTTCAGCTTCATAGCTTTTGCCGTTTGGGCTGTGGGCTGTTGACGCGGTTTCCTTTTGTGCCCCATTTTTTTTTTTACAGGAAAACTCCCATATTTCAGTCCCCAAAAAAAACCAAGTATACAGTTTTTCTTGGAATTTTTCTGAGAGCAAACAAACTAAGTTTAAAGTTAAACAGATGAAAATTGTAGACTTTTCATACAGTTTTGAAGCTCGATTTCCCCCCCTTTGGAGCTCGAATTTTGCAAAATCTTAGTGGGCACCTACACTATGAAAGGATACTTAAGTCCAAATTTCAGCTTCCTAGCTTTTACCGTTTGGGCTGTACGTTAATCAGCAATCAGTCATTCAGTACAAACTGTTTTATATATATAGAGATTGCCCTACGGGTACAGGGTATTAAAAAAAAAATTAAAACCATATTTTTCATGCCCAAGGGGGTTACTTTTCACCCCACCTAGTACATACTGCTGAAGAAAACTTGCAAGATTATATTGTTATTAAAGAAGAAATTGTGAATAAATATAATATACCTAACTTTTTGGTTAAAAACAAAACATCAAGTATAGAAATAAAACACAAACACAGAATAAATTACATAAAAGAGATGCAAAGTAAAAGTAGGAATATTTCCAGAATTAAATAACAGACTATATAATATATTTCAGTAAGCTGTTAGAGAGCTTTTTTGTAACAATAAAGCCGTCACCTTTATTAAATGTGTGTCTAGCGCAATAGATGTAGAACTAGAAGAGGAGCTAATCAGACACATTTCCCTATATCATAAATGTGGAAAATGGGGACGAAGGTTTTATAAAGAACTATAAAGAAGTTAGGCATAAGGAAAAACTAATATAAATACTCAAAACTTAACAATATTAATTCAACAAATATAAAGAGACCATATAAGTATACGGATATTCCTATAGAAGAAACACAAAGGGAAGTTAGCAGTTGAAAAAAATATATCTATAAAAACTATGTATATATAAAATATTTAAATATGAAATTGTGTTTCTATAGAAAGATAAGAGGACAGATCCAGGTGTATCGCAAACTAAATGGGGGACCTGATACTGACTCCGAAGTAGGGAGGTAAGAAACATCTCTAGTAGTTGGAGATCGGCAATCAGAGCGAAAGGTCGTGGAGTCACTTGCCCGAATATGACAAATAAAGTTGTGGGTTAAGCGCCTCCAAATACGACTCAATATATTAAACTAAATACTTAGCATAAAAATTTATAATAATAGTGAATTCCTACAATTAAATAAAGACTTGTTCATTTTTCGTTACACTATACACCACAGTATTGGGAAGTCGCCGTATTTTGCAATGTTCGGGCAGCATATGTTTACCAGCGGCAGAGATTATAAGCTGGGCTGGCATGTGTGTGTACTTACCAGGCCCATGTTTTTCGATTCCCTCTCAATTTCTGTGAAAGCTCCGCTCACTGCGCGTGCGTTTGTGCCAATGATGTCAATATCGTCGGCATACGCTAGCAGCATGACACTTTTATAAAAAATAGTGCCTGCCCTATTGACATCGGTCCTTCGCAAAATAGCTTCCAGTAGAACATTGAAGAAGTCGCACGATAGTGTATCACCCTGTCTGAAACCTCGTTTGGTATCGAATGGTTCAGAGAGGTCCTTTCCTACCAAGACGGAACTGCAAGAGTTTCTCAACGTCATCATACAAAGCCGTACTAGCTTTGCAGGGATACCAAACTCAGACATGGCTGCGAAAAACTTCGTTCTATCGGGCGAGTCGAAAGCGGCTTTAAAGTCGACGAAAAGATGATGGGTGTCGATTTGTTTCTCTCGGGTTTTCTCCAGGATTTGTCGCAATGTGTATATATGGTCTATTATTGATTTACCAGGCCTGAAGCCACACTGATAAGGTCCAATCAGATCGTTTATGTACGGCTTCAGTTTATTGCACATTACGTTAGCAAGAACCTTGTATGCGATGGGTAGAAGGCTGATTCCGCGGTAGTTGGCGCAATTTGCAGGATCGCCTTTTTATACTCTGTACATGAAATGTACAAGAGTATATTAGGTTTGCGGGAGATGAAAAATGTAACAGGCAGAAGGAGGCGTGGCAGACCCCACAAAGTATATATATTCTTGATCAGCATGACGAGACGAGTCGATCTAGCCCTGTCTGTCTGTCTGTCTGTCTGTCCGTATGAACACCTGGATCTCAGAGACTATAAGAGATAGAGATACCAAATTTTCCACAAAGATGCCTTATGTGTGTATTCTATACGAGTTTGTTTTATTTTTTTGATTTCCCCCCCCCCCCACTTCCCCCCTATGGGAGTGTTCCCGATTTTCCATTCGTATAATCGCCTATATCTCGGAGACTATAAGACCTAGGAACACCAAATTTTAGTCCAAGATTCCTTGTGTGAATACGCAGAAAATGTATATTTTGGAATTTCCCTCGCACCCCCTCTCCCCCGCAAATCCGATTTTCTCTACCTCCCGTATTTCTTGGAATTTCGAACTAAAATTTTGGAAAACCCCCAGTAAGTTATTATGTGTCCGTATGCCAAGTTTCACTATGATAGACCGATTTAACAAGAAGTTATAGCCATAAATATATTTATACTAGTTTTGTGCGCATGTATGTAACACACAGAAGGAGGCGTGGCAGACCCCATAAAGTATATATATTCTTGATCAGGATGAGAAGACGAGTCGATATAGCCATGTCCGTATGTCCGTCCGTCTATATGAACGCAAGGATCTCAGAAAGTATAAGAGCTAGAATAACCAAAATTGGTATCAAGGTTCCTATAAGCCCTAGGCAGAACGAGTTTGTTTATTTTTTCTGATACACCCCCTCCACTCCCCCGCAATTCGTATTTTTTCTTATAACTTCCGTAATTCTCGGAATTTTAAAATCATAAATTTTAAAATTTTGGTAAGTACATCCAGCTAGTACTAATGTGTCCGTGTGCCAAATTTCATCATGATAGGTCAATTCTGAAGAAAGTTATAGCCATAAGTAAAATCGCTGCTCATGCGCTGCCTGCAGCTCTGTCGGCAACGCTGCCCGCAGCTGTTGTTGTTGCTGCTTTTGTTCAACTTTGTGCTGCATAGGTACGTGATGTAAATGTATGCTGTTAAAACTGAACATAAACATGTATTCTAATTTAATTAAATTAATTATTTTAATTAATTCATTCATTCATTTTTTTTAATAATTTAATTTTTTTTTAATTTTTTTTTTTAATTTTTCCTATTTATGGAGAGTACAGGCTATTTTACTGTCGGGCTTGCTCGACTGTAGCGTTCTATCTTGTTTTTATTTTTTATAATTATTGTAAACATATGTACAGAGTATTGCAAAGTCGGGACACCCGACTTTAGCTTTTTTACTTGCTTATATATGGGACATAGTACACTAAGACTCGAATCGGTGGGCAAACTTTCCTCCGATCATATTTTGCATAAGAGCTGATGCATGCACCCGATCATTTATATCTGTTCGCCGCCAGTTTTGAACAGCTCGGCTCGGAGATGCTAGAACTATTTCTCTGCCAACGGAGTTTTGGTCGTCTTCACCTGCTAATAGCTTAGAGAAATGGTCCCTCCAAAGTCTTAGTGATTCCTTCATATCTGTTACCAGATTTCCGCTTTCATCTTTGCAAAATGTTGGCCCGGGCTTGCAACCTGCGGTAAGATGCTTTACTTTGTCGTAGAATTTTTTGGCATCTCTTCAGCTTCCATACATTTCATGTTTTGCGTCTAAAAAGGCGTCTCTCATTCTTTCTCTTCTCCCTGTATCGCTCTATAACAGCTCGCGTCGCTGAAGACTGTAGGGTTCGTTGGTACGCGGCGTTTTTCTCTACCGCTGCTCGGCGGCACTCATTATCATACCAGCAATTTCGCTTGGGGCGGTAGTAGCGTACCACCTCTCTGCTAGCGGTAGCGAGAGAGTGCGAGATATTACACCACTGTGAGCATATTGTTTCGGGTTCGGAGGAGGTGCTTCGGCGAAGCAGATCCGAGAGTCTAGAGGTGAAGGCGTTAGCTACCGTTTGTGATTGCAGCTTACTGACGTCTAGTTTTCTTTGTGTGCCTACCTGTGCGTAATAATGCACACTAAGACGGGTGCGTACCTTGGCTGCTACAAGGTGGTGATCCGAATCAATGTTGGCTCCACGGATCTTGCGAACATCTAGCACACTAGATACATGTCTTCCATCAATCATCACATGATCGATTGGATTTCGGGTCTGTCGATCAGGGGATAGCCAGGTCGCCTTGTGGATGTCGAGATGTTGGAATCTGGTGCTACTAATAACCATATTCCGGGCCGCCGCGAAGTCAATCAGCCTCATTCCGTTATCGGACGTGTTGACGTGTAGGCTGTGTTTTCCGACAGTTCCACCAAAGATACCTTCCCTTCCAACTTTGGCGTTGAAGTCACCAAGTACGATTTTGACATCATGTTGAGGGCAGCGCTCATATAGCATATTCAGGCGCTCGTAGAATATACCTTTGATGGACTCGTCTTTCTCTTCCGTCGGGGCATGGGCGCAAATAATGCTAATATAGAAATATTTTGCCTTGATGCGGATCAGTCGTTCATCGAACGGTATGAATCTGGAGACAAGATGTCGCAGCTTTGATTCACAGCAAATCCACTGGTCGGGCGAGTATGGCGGCCATGTCAGTAAAGGCACGTTTTGACGCTCAATCGAAGACTTTACGGCTCTTGCAGTGTGTATGGGGGCGTTATCGTGCTGAAACTTCCATTCCAAGGACCCAAAAATATCATTGATTGCAGGGAAAGCTGTTTTCAATACTTCGAGTATGCTGTGGCATTCATACAACTTGTAAGAAATTGCAGTTTTTTGGTCCCATAGTACGTAACTGCTCCCCATACCATCACACCACCGGCACGGCTGTGGAGTCGATCTAAAGTATGCTCTTCCTTTCTTACATCATGAAAGTAATAAGCATAGCCAAATTAAATTTTTTTCATCTGAAAAGACAACATGCTCTCATTTCATATTTTTCCCATAGGTATACTCATTACTTAAAAATGAGGAAATAACTTTATGGCTGCGCTTAATTATTTTTGAAATTTTAAGAATCGAGTGCCCACACTCTTTATATGTCTTTATTTTTGCCTTTTCCGTATCATTCAATAATTTAGCGTTCCTCATACTAGCTCAATTTATTTGAAAATGTTTAACTTTATTGAGCAAAAACTTTAAAAAGCCAAATACGACAACGCACTCGCAAAAATGAACACCGTAAGTGTTCTAATCGGCTGTCGCAGAAAAAAACATGCATTTTTTCTGTCGCTTCAAAAAAAACAGCAAAGCAAACTAACGGTACACTTTCAGAGCATAACAGTTATTTTCTCAGAAGTGTAAATAAAAATAAATAAATAAAGAAGAATGAAAGAAAAAAATATTGAGCATGATATATATGATATATTTAGAGTACTGAGTTATTTGCGTTTGCACTGAAATGTTAAAGAGTGTGCTAATCGGTTGTCGCGCAGTGTATGTATGTACATATGTATGTAAGATAGACAGATGGGCAGTGGTGATAATGGCAAGGCGCACGCAGGAGAATGGCATAGTAGAAGAGGAAGATCGAAATCAGCAGTGAGTTGTCAGCCGTCGTCGGAAGGAGTCTGTTGTAAACGGTCGTTTCAAGCAGTCAGTCGTCAACTGTCATATAAGCAGTCAGTAGTCAGCCGTCATAAGTAGTTGTGAGCAGTTGTCGTCAACGGTCATGATCAGCAGTAGTCAGTCGTGAGAAGTCGAAGTGCCGTTGTACTTGTACAGCCGTACGCAGTTGTCTTGTATCCACCGCCGCCTATTCTTGTTAAGACATTTACCTTGTCCGCTAGTTTTAAATCACATTAACGTCATAATCAATATATTATAATACACATATAATAAATACACTATTATTACATGTATGTATGTTTAACCATACATAGTATCTATTGTACTATACTTATTTGCTATTTGGGAAATGAGCTCTTTAAAAACCTTAGAGAGTGTCGGAAGAGAAATATCATATAGTAAATAAACTTATAATTGTAAGCACATTTTACTTAGCCCAGCAAAGACGGGCGAGACCTGCTGCCTAGTACTACATAAATATACATATGAATGTATCTAAATACATAGTATGTATTGCACTATATGCCCTAGCTCTCGGAAGCATTAATTTGCTATTGGCAGTTCCTTTAGAATCTTTAATGAGAAATATCATATTGTAAATAAACTTATAATTGTAAGCAAAAAAGCGGACCCTATTAAAGACGGGCAAGAGCTGCTAGTAAAGACAGTATGTAGACTAGTATGTAAGAACTGCGCAATATACACATATGTATGTACAGTAAGCTGTTGCTAACTTACATACAGCTCACAGCACATATAATAATCTGATTTGGCATAGACAAATAATGGTGTCAATTGCATAATATATAATTTAAAGCAATAATACATTTGTGTGTGATATTGAAATTAAAAATTGTTTCGCATTCCCAAGTTCACCCCTTCATGCTCATGCTTCTTTGCTATCGTGCGTACAACCTACACTTACCACTCATTTCGTGCCCTTTGCCCTCTTGTCATTTTATCTTCACACAACCATTAATGAGGCACTATTTTGGCATCATCATGTTGATAATGCTGTAGGTGCCGTAGTGCACTTAGGCATCTCTCCTCGACACAGTATTTCCTCCCAGCCAAACTCAAGCTCCTTATTGCTAAGACATACTTGATGCCCTCATGATTTTTTAAAGTAGAAATGTGGAACGAACTACCACGTAGCTTAAAAACAATGCAGTTTAGAAATAGAATTCAAGCGCACTTTCAAAAGAATACCTAAATGAAAATAAATTAAAGAGTACTGTACTAACACTGATACATTTACACTCAGTAGGCAACACTTTTGTACTAGTTATAACGATAATGAAAAAAAAACAAAAGTAAAATTAATTGAAGTTTACGTATAAATAAAATGTATCTAATAAAAATAGGTTAAGTAGGCTAATCAAATCACTTTTAATTGTATTATCTAAGGAAATTTAATTTTTGTGACTAGTGCATTAATTTATACGAATAAATAAAGTAAATAAACGCTGTGTACAGTGATTCTCTTCGTTAATTGTTTTTATCTACAAACTCAGCTGGCAGCTGATGCTTGTTCGTACTGTATTTTCTTGTTGTCTATACCGTTACAAGTGTGTAACATAAATAATTACATTTGAAATAGTAAATTAAAAATTTGTACGTTCACCAACAAATTAGACGACACTCTGTCAAATTCTAGCTGCCTGAGTGACCAAATTAACAAGCTGTTCTCAAAATTAGAGAATGTAGGTAATCGGTTCGAATCATGCCGAAACCATAATGATAGAAAAATTATTAAATATTGTCAAAGTTATCATTCAATTTAATTGTTGTCCAACATAGGACAGATCTTAAGTAAAGACTAAAGAACTCAAAAAATAAGCAAATCGAGCTTCGTTGGAGGAAACTTATAGCAGTCCCAAAGTGTGTAACAACACCCTGGTGACCGTCACAGGGTGTCCTCACAAGCAGAGGACGGCGAGAAGATTGTGAATAATGAGTTGTTTGAGATTGTTAAAACTCAGCCACGAAGGCAGTAGCACTGCAATTAAAGATAAGAGGTTTTGATAAGTTTCTCCTTGGTTAGGTTAGGTAGCGGCAACCAGGGTTAGGAATCCTAGCTCACTTAAGCCCTAGAAATTGGCCCATTGTGATACCGCGTGGACTGTACCACTGCCCATTCTCCCGTGGTTAGCTGCATGTAATTCGCGTGTGCTAACTCCATCCAGATGCCTAGATGAATTTTAAAATGTCCCTCGGCTTCCTTACGGATAGTGCCGATGCCGATGGGTCGCAGAAGGGATGGGTAACAGATTCCTCCTCTTCTACGTCTCTGCTACTTCTACAGAAGTCGTCATGGTCGCGCTAGTCTGGCGGCATGGGTGCCAACCAACCAGTGCCCAGTGGGGCACTATAATGCACCATAAGAGCCATTCTTATTACGGTTGAGCATTGGTTTGAGTCCCATACCTTCAAAGGCACAACTGAAAATCCCCAAGAGAGAGGAAGGTTCGCCCAGCCTCCACCTGTCATCTACGGACGCCGCGGCGCCATCAATAACGCCGAACGAGAATTAAGAGACGTGCAGTAGCGACGACGACGTAGACGGCGTCAGGGGGGCAGAAGGGTACCGTGTGCAGCGCTGGTGGCAGCAGAGCCAACTCGGACTTTGTCTGCGGCCCTGCTGACAGCACAGGCTGCTAGAGTGGCCGTGTTCCTTCATGAGGTGTTGCCGTGTTTTGAGAACATTGTTGACAGGACCATCGAACAGCACTATTTTTCGAGGAACCCTGCGATTCAAGCGGTGATTGATCACTAAATGAATCAAAGTGAGCGGTCCGATAGCGCGCACTGCGCATCCATAATGCTGGTACGCAAGAAGAATGGGGCATGGCGGATGTGCATCGACTATTGCCAGCTGAATGACCGCACGGAGCCAGAGGCATACCTCATTCCAAGAATCCAACATATTCTCGAACAGATACGACAGGCAAACTACATCAGCAGCATCCACTTGCGAAACGGATATTGGCAGATTCCCATGGAGCGAGACACCCGCAACTATACCGCATTCACAGTGCCCGGATGTGGCCTTTTCCAATGGCGTGTAATGGCTTGCACTCGGGCCCAGCCACCTTCCACCGCGTGCTAGACGGCGTCATCGGCCCATCGGCACCACACGCGTTTGCCTATCTGGATGACATAGTTGTGGTGGGAAGACATTCGAAGAACACCAATGCAACCTGAGGGGGGTTTTCAGGAAACAGAGAGCGGCAAACCTACGGGTAAATCAAGATAAGTGTGAGTTTTTTCGCAGATCTATACTCTACCTGAGGCATGTTATAACCAAAGGCGGGATACAGACGGATCCCAAAAAGGTGGCAGCCATACGTGAGTTGAAAACCCCACCAACTTAAAACAGCTGCGGCAGTACATTGACATGGCCTCATGGTACCGGCGACGACAGTTGGACCACTCACCGAACTGCTGAAGAAGGGCAAGAAATGGGCATGGGAACAGCCGCAGCAGCAAGCGTTCGACAGCATTCAGCAGCAACTGATGGAGGCTCCTATTTTGGCCTGCCCCGACTTGAGCCAACGCTCCTGTTTACAGGCAGGTGCTAGCGAGTATGGGCTCGGCGCAGTGCTGACACAGAACGTAGATGGCCAGGAACACGTAATATCCTATGCCAGTCGGAAGCTGCAACAATTTCACAGTCGTGACAGACCACCTGGCACTACGCTGGTTGAACTCCATTAAGGGCCCGTCGGGCCGCATTGCGCGGTGGGCACTGGAGCTGCAGCAGTACACGTTCGACGTGCAATTCCGCAAGGGCTCGCTGAACGTGGTAGCGGATGCGCTGCCACAACAACTACGCGAGGTAGTTGGCAAGGATCACGCCGAGTCACAAATTTTTGTATGACCTTATGCGATTCAGCAGCTTCCTCAGTCAACTCCCCAATCGACACAAAAACATTTAAACCATGAATATATAAATGTGCTAAATGTGTTGAATTTCCCAACATGATTATATAATTAGAAAACGTGCGGGCTCAACTCTTAAATACCATAAAGAAGAACAACAGCTGCCAGCAGAGCTTGGGCAGGGCTTCGGGAGAGATTATGTTTATGGCTATAACTTTCTTCGTAATTGGCCTATCAGGATGTATACAGACACATAATCAATATCTGGAGGTATTTGCCAAATCTAAGTACAAAATTGCAAAATTACGGGAGTTACGGCGAAAATACGAATTGCGGGGGAGTAGGGGGATACATCGAACAGAAAACTCAAGCTCGTACTTTCTCGGTCTTAGTTGAATCTAGATACCAAGTTTGGTTATTCTAGCTCTTATAATTTCTGAGATCCTTGCGTTCATACGGACGAATGGACAGACGGACATACCTATATCGACTCGTCTTTTCATCCCAATCAATAATATATATATATATATATATATATATATATATATATATATATATATACATACTTTGTGGGGTCTGCCAGGCTTCCTTCTGTGTGTTACATACATTCGCACAATACTAGTATGGCCTATTACCCTTTTGGTACAGGCTATAACAGGAAAGAACGATAGAGTCGAGCAAGACCGATAGTAAAATAAACTGTACTCACCACAAAAAAAAAAAAGTAAATTAAAAAAAGAGGTAGAATATGGCTACAACTTTCTTCATAATTAACCTATCATGATGGCATGATTGGCCCACAGACACATAATCAATAACTGGAGGTATTTGACAAATTTGAGTACAAAGTTCAAAAAATTACGGAAGTTATGGAAAAAAAACGAATTGCGGAGGAGTGGAGGGGGGTGCATCGGAAAAAAAAACTCAAACTCGAATTATTTTTCGGTCTTAGGAGCTCCTATTCTCTCTCGGGCGTAGGAGAATCTGGATACCAAGTTTGGTTGTCCTAGCTCTTGTACTTTCTGAATTCTTTGCGTTCATGCAGACGGACAGAGAGATAGACAGACATGGCTATATCGACTCGGCTTGTCCACCTGATCAATAATATATATACTTTGTGGGGTCTGCCACGCCTCCTTCTGTCTGATACATACATTTGCACAAAACTAGTATACCCTTTCACCCTTTGTTAATTTTATTGGCGTCACTTTGATACAAAACACAAGGCACTGGATTTCTTAGCGCGTTGTCTAATTTTGCAATAGTTTTTCAGAAGGATCGAAAATACGTCTGTTTCAAAACAATAATTTATTTATGAGATCGATTGATTTTGTTTTTTTTTTTTTTTCATATGGCAGCGACTGTACCCTGTGCAGCGGTATCAGCGTGGGATGTTATACGCATCGACTTTGTGGATCCATTACCGCGGCCCAAGAGGGGCACTGCATATCTGCTGGTGCTCGTAGACAAGTTCAGCAAGTGGACGAGACGCACACTGAAGCAGTTCCTCACGGGCATTCAACAGCGCCAAACATGCCACAAGAGATCCCAACGGAGCGCAGCAACAGAACGGTCAACAACGTCATTGTGCAGCTAGTGTGGGACGAACACCTGCCAGAAATCCAGTTGGCAATTAACACAGCACAATCAAAAGCCACAGGCTACTCACCAGCTTTTATATTGTTTGGATGTCAGCTACGGTCGACTTGGCATACGCTGGGGAAGATCAGGATGCGCGGGAAGTCGCTGAGACCAACTCTGAAGCGCACACAGCACTGGTGCAATTTGTCACGCAGATGATGCAAAGGAACCACGAGCTGGAAAATGACCAAGCGCGGCAATACAACTTGAATAGGCGTGAATGGCGACGAAATTTTGGTTAAGCAGAATCATCTGTCCTACGCGGCAGAACAGTTCACAGCAAAGCTAGCTCCACGCTATGACGGGCCATACACGGTAAGGGCGTTCATATCCCCAGTCATCATTTGTGACGTCAAAGGGACAGCAGACAGCGCTGTGCAATTGAACTACAGTGGACCGGAGCGACAGGAACAGTGGTCAGCCAGACCATCGCAGCAGTGTGCAACAGTTGGGCAAATGCTACCATCTGCGGACCGGGACCAGACCGGTAGCGCGCGTGAGGGGCGCATACATGACAGAGTCGGCGGGCCGTGGGGGACGCCGGCCACGGCGTTACGAAGCTCCTTGCGCTGTACGGCAAATTGTTGCCGCCTTCCTTACGCTGCAGCAGCAGCTAGACGACCCAGACTTCAGCGTGGGAGCCTATTTCCTCCGGCAAGCCGCCCTGCTGTCATGGTCACACAATGAAGCTACCAAGATTTAGTGGCAAACAAGTCGACTACAAAGACATTAAAAGCCCTTTTAAAACTAGGTAGATTCTGACCGCTCATAATCGAATATAGAGAAGTTTAATCATCTTCTGCCTTGTCTTTCCGATGAAGCTTTAGGGAAGGTTAAAGCTTTCCAAGTGGCCGGTGAGAGCTATTCAAAGACCTTAAAAAGTCTAGATCGGGGTATGACAACAAATGCTTTATATTCTTTGATATTCTAGCACAGTTGTTTGACGTTTCGTCTATGAACAAGCCCTCAGCATCGGCTTTCAGGTGAATTATAGATACAGTATCAGCCATTTTCGAGTCACTCCTGTCTTTGGGGAATGCACTCTTGATACAAATCGTCTTGTCGAAAGTAGACAGTTACACAAAGACTAAATATGAAGAGCAGCTCGACTACTTACTCAACAGGCGATACCAATACTTGTTTGCTGAAGAACCCTCAAAGTCCAAAGGCAAGCCACGGTCCAAGTTTCTTCAGAAAATGGCCACTAAATCTTCGTTTTCATGCTCCAAGTGCGAACAGAAATGGACCTTTTGTGGAGCCGATAACCATACAGGGTGCGCCATCTTTTATGTCGGTATGTAAACATTGAATATCTTTGAAAATAAACAACCGATTTTCAAGTATGAGATATTTTTATTTAATTTGGTTCTGTACAATTTCTTGAACTGAGGTTTTCAACACTGGTCTACTCAAGTCAATCGGTTCACTAAAGACAAAGTTATTCAATATTTACATACCGACATAAAAGATGGCGCACCCTGTATATCTAAATGTCGAGATTTCATCGCAACTCCTGTTTTCGAAGGGTTCTCTTTTGTGAAAAGCAACCAAATTTGCCTTAGATTTTATTAACAAACGAAAAAATGCAGCTACCAATTTACTTAATATAACTGCAAACAAATGGAATCTGTGGAAAAGTAGGTAAAGTAGTATTGCCTGCGTCGTTTCACCATTAAGCGCAGATCCGAACGTCGTCGACGCTCGACGCATTGTTTGGATGTTAGTCATTTAAGTTAATAAATGTATGATTAAATTGTTAGTCATTTAATGTCGAATATTTTGAAATGAATTGTTAATCGAAGCTTAAGTCTTGTAATTGTCCGAGTATAGGCGTTGAGGAACTCCAAGTCTCGCGATGAAATTTTTAGCGTTAGACGAATTAGTTGCTAAGTCAGCTATAAGTTCAAGATGAACGGCTTTTGAAGCAAAGCACACAAACACTGCGGTATACATTTTCACTGGAGTTCGTTCTCTTATGCGGAGAGATACATTAATGGGACCACACAAGTCAAAGCCGCAAACAAAAAATGGTCGCATAAACAAAAGGCGGTCAGCTGTAAGACTTTCCATAATCAGGCTCAGAAGCTTAGGCTTATACCGGTAGCAGTGAATGCACTTTCTAACATTTTTGTCCAATATTTTCGGGCATTAATAAGCCATATTTGTTGCCGTAAGAGAGCTATCATGGTTTTAACACCAGCGTGGTAGTTTTTATACTCTGTACATGAAATGTACAGAAGTATATTAGGTATGCGGGAGCTGAAAAATGTCACAGGCAGAAGGAGGCGTGGCAGACCCCACAAAGTATATATATTCTTGAACAGCATGACGAGACGAGTCGATCTAGCCCTGTCTGTCTGTCTGTCTGTCCGTCTGTCTGTCTGTCCGTCTGTCTGTCTGTCCGTATGAACACCTGGATCTCAGAGACTATAAGAGATAGAGACACCAAATTTTCCACAAAGATGCCTTATGTGTGTATTCTATACGAGTTTGTTTTATTTTTTTGATTTCCCCCCCACTTCCCCCCTATGGGGGTTTTCCCGATTTTCCATTCGTATAATCGCCTATATCTCGGAGACTATAAGACCTAGGAACACCAAATTTTAGTCCAAGATTCCTTGTGTGAATACGCAGAAAATGTATATTTTGGAATTTCCCTCGCACCCCCTCTCCCCCGCAAATGCGATTTTCTCTAACTCCCGTAATTCTTGGTATTTCGAACTGAAATTTTGGAAATATCCCCAGTTGGTAATTATGTGTCCGTATGCCAAGTTTCACTATGATAGACCGATTTAACAAGAAGTTATAGCCATAAATATATTTGCTGCTGCAGCGCTGCCCGCGGCTGTTGTTGATGCTGGTGCTTTGGTTGACTGCACACATGTTTACACAGACACTCACACAGACGCAATTGCTTTGTATATGTGCAATTATACACCCTTTACGTGAGTTCGAATACCAAAAGAGGTAAAATCGATCATATTTTTTTTTAATTCTCTTACTTTTTTAAATTTTTATAATTATTGTAAGCATATGTACAGAGTATTTCAAAGTCGAAACCCCCGAATTTAGCTTTTTTACTTGTTTTTCTTATCAAATTGAATTAACTTGTTCTCTTATATCGGAACTACTCGACGCAATGTCTGCGGGATTCGTAAGAGAAGACACATGACGCCACAGATCATTTCCAGACATTTCTTGAATTCCAGCTACACTATTGCCAAAAACATTGTAAGCGTGGAAGGAGACGAATTTATCCAATGTAGCGTGATTTCAGAGTCGGTACAAGAATACACACTAGTCGACATAGAAGTCATTGCCAACAACCTCGGCACCTATCGGTAGAATGCCTTTAGTACGAGCTCCTAGCTCCTATACGCATCGAATTGCCAGAAATGGTACAGAAGCTGTGCCGTAGGTGACCGTGTTCAATCGAAAGGCTTGACCGTCGACAGATTGACTTTGACGTCAAATAATAAGTTGGAAACAACGGTCATTTTCTGATATGCTTGGGGTTTGTAAAACTGAGGATCGGCCAGTTCGATATCGGCTGGGATTTTCCACTAATTGCTTGGCAATCGCAATCGGGTTGGTTTTTTTTTTAGAAATTGAACTAAGCATCCAAAAATCAGCATTGAAATGGTAAGAGTTACTCTTGAAAAAAACGGTTGCGGTGACCTTGCTTTTTGAGACCAGACTGGATTTACCAACTGATGTGACAGATGATGTAAGACACTTGTTTTGTCTGGAAATCCGCAGAGAGTGGGCAAAGTCTTCTGTCATTAAATTCACCTATGAGCCTGAGTCTAACAAAGCTATAGCAACGTGAATTTGACCAAAGAGAAGCGTGGTTAACGTGTATAAGATGAGAAGAAACTTCAACAACGGATAAGTTATTGGGACCCTCCAGCTGTTACTCTCGATTAGAAGCAACATTATGGATTTTAGCAGGGTCTGAATACCTATGAAGTACTAGGTGGGGTGAAAAGTAACCTCCTTGGGCATGAAAAAACTGGTTTTAATTTTTTTAATTTTTTTTTATTCAATGTAGTCTCCTTTGAAGCCGATACACTTAATCCAACGATTTGCCAACTTTTTGATCCCCTCTGAAAATTAATTTTCCGGAAGGTCTACCAAATACGCCTGTGCAGAGTCGATGATCACCTTGCGCGTGCTGAATTTTTTATGGATGAGCCATCTTTTGAGGTTTGGGAAGAGATAATGGAGGCCGAGGGAGTCAAGGTGAATAAGGTGCTTGTGGAAGCACTTAGAGTCCAAAATCGTTGATTTTAGCCATGGTTGCGATGCTCTTGTGTACCGATGCATTGTTTTGCAAAAACCAAATTTGTTATAGCTTCATGGCAGTTTCGCAGCGATTTCGGCCTTCAATCGTTCCAATAATGCGCAGTAATACTCGCTGTTGATACTTTTCCTTTTTTGGAATAGTCCACGAAGAGTATGCCACTAAAATCCCAGAAAACCAACGCCATAACCTTGCCGACCTCCCTCGGCCGTTTCAAAGCACTTGTGCCGGCTTCAGTCCTTTGCCGGGCACTCATTCTGATCTCTGGTGTGTAATAGTGGGTGAAGGTCACCAATCGACGCCAAAAGTCCTCCCGATTCCGCACCAATATGAGCAAACGCCCCCTGGTGGCGCTATCTATATGTCGACTGGTGCGTTAGAATCTGCTATCTTTATCGATTGTCCAGTGAGAATTTTATGACATATCATCGATTGGAAGTGAAGTTATTGCGTTTTAAGTGTCAGTATGTTTGTGTTATCGGTCGGAAAATGAGCTTAGAAAAAAAGAGCCAACATTAAATTTTGTTTTAAAATTGGTAAAACTTTTACCGAAATTGATGAAACAAGTTTATGGCTATGATTGCCTATCCCGTAGCAGAGTGCACGAGTGGTTTCAACGTTTTCAAAGTGGTCGTGAGGACATAAATGACGATCAACATGTGGGCCAATCAAAATTCGTGATCTCCAAAAATGCCATCAAAACAGTGCGTGAATTCATCAAAAATCAGCCGAAATCATCATTGAAATTGATGGAAATGGAATTGAACATCTCCAAAACATCGATTTATCGCATTTTGACCGAACATTTGGGCTTACGAAAGGTGTGTGCACGGTTTGTTCCGCACAAATTGACTGACGACCAAAAATTGCTCAAAAATCAACCGATTGTGACCGATTATTTGACCAAAAATCACATTTTAACCATTAACCACTCGCCGTATTCACCTGATATGGCACCGTTCTACCTTTTCGGAAAACTACATTTGGCCATGAAAGGAAACCGCTATGCTGACGTTGATGCCATCCAACAGGCGGCGACCGCCATCCTCACCGCTATACCGACAAATGACCTAAAAATGTCGTTCGATCACCTTCTTGAACGTGCAAAACGTTGTATTCAGGCGGAAGGATACTATTTTGAAGGCGACCAATAAATTTAAAAAAAAAAATAGTTTTCGTTTTTTAATAAAAGTCCTGGAACTTTTGAATTGCACCTTGTAAAATGTCGCCCAAAATACTTGTATGGCATCGGAAGGCCTGCATCTAGGCACTTCATCGGTAGTGCAGTTTTGGCCACCACGAAACTCTCGAAACTAATATTTCACGGTGTAATCTGAAGGAGCATTAGCCCCATAATATTTATCCAACTTTTGTTTAGTTTCATTCGCTGTTTTGCGTCTCAAAAAATAATGTTTTTTGAGAGAACGAAATTCATTTTTTTCCATGCTGAACATGATGCGAAACACGTCAACAACTATCAGGCTAAAAACAAAACTAAGCGCTGTACCAAGTTGAATTTCAACATGTCTACATAAATACAAGTATGAATGGACTATAAGGCGCCATAATCATTTTTGTGATAGTTGCGCATTGTGGTGGTCAAGAAGGTTACTTTTCACCCCACCAAGTAAAGTATTATGCAGACAAGAACAAGCCCTATATTTTGACGATGTACATGCAGACACTCTATGCCCTGGCATCAGGCAGTTTAAGCATAATTGGCCGCTTTTTACAAAATGATAACTCTCTAAAACAAGAGTCGCACTGAAACCTCGACATTTAGAGATATGGTGATCGGTTCCACAAAGGCGACAAGACGGTGTGTATTAATAGTGCATTGATGATTTCTTCTTCATTCCCAAAAACAAGAGTGATTCGAAAATGACTTATACGGTGTCTCTGACTGACCTCAAAGACGAAGCAGAGGTCTTGCTCATAGATGGAACGTCAAACAACTGTGCTAGAATGTCAAAGAATATAAAGCATTTGTTGTCATACACCCGATCTAGACTTTCTAAGGCCTTTGAATAGTTCTCATCGGTCACTTGGAAAGCTTTAACTGTCCATAAGAAGATGATTAAACTTCACAATCTTTGATAATGAGCGGTCAAATGTTGCGCAGCAGGAGGCAATGTGTCAACTGCTTGCGGTTCATTTAATGCAGACAAGAATAACGTTTTGGCACTAATACAAGTTTCCTCCAATGAAGCTCGCTTTGTATTATCTGGGTCGTTTGACAATGGAGTCAATCTCTGAACAACTTGGTAAGTTGGTCACTAAGGCCAGAATTTGACAGAGTGTCGTCTAATTTGTTGGTCTAATTTTTATAATTTTTCTAATTTATTATTTCAAATTTGTGAGGGCACAGACCACTGTGCATATATACATAAAAGCAAATTCAGCTCGAACAAGTTTCAGCTGTCAGCTGAGTTTATTATTTTGATTTATTTATTAGAATGCAAAGGCAAACTGATATGAATGAATGAGTATACACACTTACAACTCAGTAGCATTCAGTCGAAACTTAGAAAAACGAATTGAATGGAGTGAGAAATACGAAAATTAACAACAAAAAAATGACAACCCGCTAAAGAAGAACTGTAGTCAATAAAATGGATTCTATTTATATTTTCATTTGTATTTATTTTACTTATTCCTAACATAACAACATATTTATTGTATATTAGAATTTAAAACAAGTAAAAAAGCTAAAGTCGGGTGTCCCGACTTTGAAATACTCTGTACATATGTTTACAATAATTATAGAAAATAAAAAAAATTAAGAAAATAAAAAAAAAAATTTGATCGATTTTACCTCTCTCGGTATTCGAACTCACGTAAAGGGTGTATAATTGCACATTTACATAGCAATTGCGTCTGTGTGAGTGTATGTATGCCTATGCGCATCAATTCGTGACTGTGTAAGCATTTTCGCAGTCAACCAAACAGCAACATCAACAACAGCCGCGGGCAGCGCTTGAGCAGCGCTGCAGCAGCGCTGCATCAGCAAATATATTTATGGCTATAACTTCTTGTTAAATCGGTCTATCATAATGAAATTTGGCATACGGACACATAATAACTAACTGGGGGTATTTGCAAAATTTTAGTTCGAAATTCCAAGAATTACGGGAGTTACGATTTGCGGGGTAGAGGGGGGAGGGAGGGGAATTCCAAAATATACATTTTCTGCGTATTCACATAAGGCATCTGGGACTAAAATTTGGTGTTCCTAGGTCTTATAGTCTCCGAGATATAGGCGATTATACGAATGGAAAATCGGGAAAACCCCCATAGGGGGGAAGTGGGGGGGAAAATCAAAAAAATAAAACAAACTCGTATAGAATACACACATAACGCATCTTCGTGCAAAATTTGGTGTCTCTATCTCTTATAGTCTCTGAGATCTAGGTGTTCATACGGACGGACAGACGGACAGACGGACAGACGGACAGACGGACAGACAGACAGACAGGGCTAGATCGACTCGTCTCGTCATGCTGATCAAGAATATATATACTTTGTGGGGTCTGCCACGCCTCCTTCTGCCTGTTACATTTTTCAGCTCCCGCAAACCTAATATACTCTTGTACATTTCATGTACAGAGTATAAACATTATCTGGTTAATTTTGTCAGGATTGGTGGCTAATAGACAACGTTTTTCTACTATTAAATTTCTAGCGTTAGAAAATGTGCGCTTCGAAACCGCGCCACTCGCTGGAATGCAAAATATTTTTCAGCTGGTTTTGTGTAATTTCATGCATATTCCACCAAGCCAAAGCATTAAAACCAGTTGTGTATGCCACATTAATAGTCGGCTTCTTTTATCCCTCCATCCATATTTGCTTCGTGATGCGCCTATACGATTTCGTCGAACACTAAGCAGCAAATGACTGAGCAGATTTTACAATAATTAGAGTAGAGTAACTCGAATAAATCGAATGTTTTCCGAGATGTCAATTATTTCCTTCCGTTTTACGTTTCATTTATTCTAACTCATTTCAATGAATGTCGTATGCTATGAGACACAAGACGCACTCATATTCATACAAATTCATTTCATTTTCAATGTTTCACTTACTCAACTCAATTCGATTCCATTCTTTTCAACATACCTTATGAGTGAAGCCATGCAGCTGTCCAGCGCGCACCCACGCATAAGCCGTTGCTGCAAGCGTAGGCTGTACGAACGAAATCGAAGAGGGAATGTAGAAGTTCGCACAGCACTAACTCAGTACCATGGTCTGCAAGGGAGCATGAGCATAAAATGGTTGGTAAATGAACTTGGGACTGCGAACAATTTTTAAATTTTCAATCACAAAATTATTATGCATCAAAATGCCGAAGGCTAATGCTTTATTCACGTCTCGATCTGCCTTCACAGAGAGGTATGTCGGACTCCCACCGACTAAACCCCCGCTCCTATTCGACCTATCTCCACTTCGGTAGTGCTTTCGCATTGCTTCAAAGTGTGCTATTCGTCTTATCTCTGCGTCCGGAGTGGGGAATTTTCATACAAGTCTCATTTAGTAGAAGCAGGTCACCTACAAAGGCAGCGTCTAGTTTCCAGTTCTGTTCGCTGGTAATCATTTTTATAGCCTGCACCTAAAGGGTAAAAAGCTATACTAGAAATTGTGTATTTTGGAATTTCCCTCTCTCCCCCATCTCCCACACAATCAGTGTTTGTCCAAAAATTTTTGTCTTATATTCGGTAAATACCAGTTAGTGATTATGAAGCCGTATGCCAAGTTTCATAATGATAGGCCGATTTAACAGGAAGTTATAGCCATATATGTATATATGAAAAAGCAGTGCGCGCAGCTGTTGTAGTTGTTACTGCTTTGCACAGGCACACGAGACATACACAGACACACACAAGCACACACATACACGCATAATTATTCTACACATATGTATGTACAGAGTATTTCAAAGTCGGGTCACCCGACTTAAGCTTCTCTACTTGTTTTCTTGTAAACTATGTGATCAAAGATTCAACAATTTGAGCAGGACTTAGGTTTTGCTTAGTTGCCAAGGAGCGGATTAGACATTTTTGGTCTTCCCAAACGTTAGTATTGCCTTGGTTGCAGACTTTTTGCCATAACTTTCTTCAATTTCAAAAAATTTTGAATTACTTTCTCTGATCGATTGATTTTCTTTGCAATTTGACAATTTTTAAGTCCACTGTCCTTATACGCAGCAATTGACGCCTTTTCAACTTTAGTCAAATACTTCCGTTTAGACATGACTCGAAAAAAAGCAAAAAGTCTATATCATTTAAATTACGTATATAAAAGCAAAAAATCTGCAAAATAGCGCTATTCAATTAAGAATTGCAGGCAAAATTTTATTTACCACACTTTTTTCGGCTAAACGAACTTCGCAGTAAATTCAAGAATTTTTTAATGCTTCCACACAAAACGTCGCTCAGATGCAAGTTTACGCATGCATTCAAATGAATGAAAATAGAAATGCTATGTGTATATACTAAGTTGTTATATCGTAAAACATGTGCTTTGGAAGATCTGTTATACAAAAACATCGAAAATAAGCAAAGAATAACATTCGGTTAAACGAACTTCACACTGTACATACATATACATTGACCCGTCTTGTCATGCTATTCAATACTTTGTGGAGTCTGAGTGTTTTAGATACATTCGCAATAAACTAGTGTATGTAAACCATGATTGAAAGTTAAGACATAATCAAAATAAATCTTTAAAGTATGTAATAATTTTAATCAGATTTTCTTTACAAATATTGTAAAATTTGACATACACAAAAACTTAAAACAACTTGAACAAACATGAATCCTTTTTATAAGTTACTATGTTTGGGCACAATTATACATATACATACGTGAACTTTTCTGATTTTTTATAAATATACATTAGAACATCTCGCATTCTATATGTCGAACTCATATTAATCTATTTAATTCTTTTACAATTTTAGTTATACGTGGGAAAACATTATTTTGTATAAAGTATGACTTTACTCTATGTAAATTTACTTTATTATATAATGAATATTATACTTATCGGCTCGGAATATTACAAACAATTCTTAAGTTTTTTTTAAATTTTATTTTAAAATTTAACTCACACTGCTCTTGAAATAGTTTTGACTATAATTCTTCAAATTGAAATCAATAACTATGTTTCCATGGAATTACTTGCCTACACAACCAGCAGTTTAAGAATTATCGGATCGATACTAGTATGCTCCATACTCTCTGATCCAAATTTGAGATATGATCAGCAAGACTTTAGTTTGTTTGAGTTTCATATGAAAGGAGTGTATTTTTCAAGTCAATAAGATTAAGCAATCCAGACATTGATGCAATTTTAGTATGCTCTATACTTAGTGAACGAAATTCTTTATTTAAATCTGGAAAAGTACAACTTTTTTTTTTCATTCGC
This sequence comes from Scaptodrosophila lebanonensis, assembly GCF_003285725.1. Classification (NCBI taxonomy): domain Eukaryota; kingdom Metazoa; phylum Arthropoda; class Insecta; order Diptera; family Drosophilidae; genus Scaptodrosophila; species Scaptodrosophila lebanonensis. The sequence continues at coordinate 1,557,742 of NW_022060738.1, forward strand.
TTATCTGCGTTTTTTTCTGGAGAGTAATTTTTTTGTGGATCAATATAAAAATCAACGTAATTAGCTGGTTCTGCAGATAAATTAACATTATAATTCGTATTTGAAGAAGTCGATTTTTTTATATTTTTGGATAATACTTTACTTTCCACTATATTGTTAAAAAACTGCCGTGGTGAATCTTTAAAACTTAATTGGTTATCACATATACATGAGTAATCATCTTCACTATTACTCCTTGCCTTTTTTTGGCCCGACAGTGGGATAAGGTTTAGCAAATTGGTTGAAGAAATAGATTTTAAGCTCACCGAATAATTTAAATAAATGTTGCTTAAAATGTTTGGGCAGGAATGAGAATTTTTTTGGCAGCCAACAGCTGGCGTCGAGACTGATATAGATGAAGTCGCAGAGTTCGAGAAGCAGTGATCAAAATTTAAGTTCTCGGTACTATTTCGATAAATTACGCTCGATGGCACAAAACTGTGACGAAAATTGGCTGGATCCGACCTAAAGTAGCTGTGAATCGATTGCATTTGGGAAGTTTTTATTTTATGTTTTTTAAAGTTAGTTGTTTTATGCTTATGCTTTGATGTTTTAATTCTTAAGCCAGCCCATCCATTAATTTTACTTGAATTAGTATTTGTATTAAATACTTCATCGTTGTCGTTTTCTAAAGATTTTTTTTCCTTTATGACACATGGCATGATAATATGGTCCAGTTGAAGTAGCTTCGCTTTAAAAAACCAACTATCTACCGTTGAGTGATTTGTGCATTTATCACTATCTTCTGAATTAATATTATTTTTCGTATTTGTATTAAATACTTCATCGTTGTCGGTTGACCAAACATTTTGATGAAACATCTCGGATTTCTTAGATACAAAATCATCTGACCAATAGTGATCCGTTGAGGGATTTGTGCAATTATCACTATCTTCTGATTTATTATTTTTTGCTTTAGATTTCGCATTTGATTGAAAACCTTTATAATGGGAAGAATGTGAAGGAAGTATTAGTCCAGTTGGTGATAAGAGCTTTACAGTCGACTTACTGGATTCCCAATCTTCTCCTATACCATAGTTCGGTTGTTCTGGAATTAGCTGATAATAATTACATGCGCCTTGATCAATGTTTTTTTTTGATGCATCAGTGGCCTTGGGCATATTATTAAAGGCATTTGTATTGGTGCTTTTTTCGCACGAAACAGTTACACCATTTTGCCAATGCGAATCGGTTGAACTGGCGTTTTGAACGGACGGTCGACTTAAAATGTGTTGTTTTTTTATGTCATTCGACGAGGTATTATGTGCGGTTGTTAAATTTGGTCTTGTATGCAATTGTTTGCGCTTGGGCGTAGATTTGATCAATTTTGCGTTAGATAAAGAACCCCCTTCGTAACGGTTGTTTTTCTAGAAAAATTGCAATTTTAACAATCATATATTAATGAGATGTTATTTTTTTTACTTACAGAGAATTCTATGAGTCCACCACTATGAATGGATAAATACTTGGCTTTACAGCTGTTTCCATCCAATTTAAAACTTGCAGTAGGTCCGGTGTATTGATTTGAAGGTGAGCTTAATCCAGATGCTTGTAACTTGCGGTCGCTTTCATGGCCATCAGAAATATTGCAAAAATCATTAGTTCTGTCGCTGTCCTTATTATTTACATCGGAAACAGATTCAACCGTCTTGAAATTATTTTCAGCTTCGAATACAATGCATACCTAAAATATTCAGAAGTTAATTTTTAGTAGTAACAAATTGATATGTAAAAAAACATACAGACGAATTGATAACCTCCTCCTTTTTTGAAGAAGGATAAAAAGAAAGAAATGCGACAATCGAGGGTCACTTCTTAAACACCTTCAGAAATTTCCTTCCCCCTCCCCCCCTCTCCCCCGCAATTTTTGATTTTCATAACTTCCTTTTAGATATTTTTTTTTGCACTCTCATCACGAAATACCAACCATTGGCCAAAGGCCAATGATAGCATCAGTACAACGGGGTACACCAAGGTATCTGATAAACAATATTGTTCCAGAAAATCGCATAAAACTCTTGGACCGGGCGGCATCGTCCTGGCCCAACTTCAACACTCTCTAAAGTACATAGTGTCATGGCTTCAAGTAATTTTCAGGAGCTGCTTGAGCGTCAACCGCTTTTTAATCGGCTGGAGAGAATGGAAAGTGATGTTCCTAAGGCCAATCAGCCTATATTCGTTACTACAAAAAACTTTAGATACTTATCTTTGACAGTCAATCAACCCAAAATTGTTGTCAAATGCCCAGCATTCCTACTCGTTAATAGAGAAAAATGTACATTTGCAGTTTTTGCAAGACCAAGACACGCAGATTATTGCATACCAGAAGAATAATTATAGAAATTTAAAAATGTTCCACATTTAAAAAGAATAAATAAATAAATTTCTGTGATCGAATATTCCTTATTTGAGATTCAAACTTTCGTAAAGGGTGTATGTTGTCACATATAAGCATGTGCGTACAGCAGCAACAACAACTGCTGTGGGCAGAACTGGGGCAAATTGTCCTTAGCAGACAGACACAATTTCACTAACTAAAGGTGTTTGCCAAATTTGAGTTAAAAATTCCAAGAATTACGCTATTATGGACAATTTTTAATATCTATCAGAACAAAAAAAAAACACGACCTGTCTGCCTAGGGGAACCTGGATACCAAGTTTGGTAATTCTCTTATACATCCTGAGATCCTTGCGCTCATATAGAGGGACATGGGTATATCGAGTCGTCTTCTACATTGATAAAAAAATATGTATATTTTCTTCTGTGTTTTACATACATTGAATAAATAAGACATGAATAACTAGCAACAAAAATACGTAATGTGAAAGGGATATATTTTTAAAATTTCCTCAATTACCTTGAAATTCTCGGAAAAAGATCTGTGTTCCTTGTCCTTATGCGCGTCGTCGATTTCACATTTTTTTAAAGTATACAAATATCTAACAGTATTGCCATTTGATTCGCAGACTGAAAAAAAGAGTTAAAAATGTTTATACAATATATGACAATTATGGATATTAATGTGAACGATAAACGATAGAGAATGCTACAATCTAGCAAGCGCGATAGATGGATGGACTATAGTATATGTGCAAAAACTTGAATAATTCTAAGAGTTTTTCCAAAGTTTATCATATCGTATTTTTATAATTTTTATAGATTTTTATAGCCTGTACCCAAAGAGTGAAAGGCTATACTAGCTTTGTGCGAATGTATGGGAGTAGGAGGCGTGGCAGACCCCACAAAGTAGCATGCACGCATATAAACACGCATAGGCACGTGATGTAAATGTAGGCTGTTAAAACTGAACATAAACATGTCTTCTAATTTCATTTAATCGAGTAATTAATTAATTCCATTTTTTTTTTTTAATTTTTTTTGTAATTTTTTTTTTTTTTTGTGAAGTTACTGTCGGGCTTGCTTAACTGTAGCGTTCTCTCTTGTTTAAATAATCTTTGAAGCCCGTTTTGGCTGTTGATTGCCAATATATGTACATATATCATAGCGTCCCGCCCCTGGTATTTAGTAAAAAGTTAAAAATTATATATTTTATAGCACACATACACCATTCATTTTGCTATGGTTACTAAAAAACATAATTTGGATAGTAGTTTTTTAATGTTATTATACCAACATACAGTTGCCCAGGGGTAAAACATTCTATTCATAGGTCGATCCCTACTAATTCGCAGGTTTGGACTTGGGACTTGGGCGGGTGATAATGGTCGCTACGCCTCGGTGGCACAGTAATTTCTTTTTGGAGGTTTGTTTTCCTGGAGATTTGATTAAAAACATTCCTCATTAAAAATATCATCTCTATATATATATAAAACAGTTTGTCCTGACTGACTGATTGGTGAGCAAAGTACAGCCCAGACGAAAAGAGCTATGAAGCTGAAATTTGGGCTCAAGGATCCTATCATACCCACTAAGAAGGGATTTTGGAAAATTCAAGCTCCAAAAAGGGAAAACCGATCAACTTAAAATTTTTTATTTTTTATTTTTATAATCTATAAAATAATACAAACAAAACTACATACTCGGATTTTCGAAATTTGTGGTGGAGCTTGAATTATTGGGGATTTAATATTTATTCACCTTTTCAAATGAAAAGTTTGTGTTATAAATTTAGTCCGATCGATTTAAAATTTGGGTAATGTAATCTACGTTTGCGTTCAAGGATTTTGAAAATATACATTTTACAAATGCAGGCAGAACGAACAATACAAAATATCACACAGTTGGGGACTACTAAGTATGCATACACACACACACACACATACAAGCAGCTGTTCGTGTAGTTGCGTGCAAACAATTTAAATAGCCAAATCAAAATGTGAGACACTAATGTGTGAATGTACACACATACATACATACACATCTATGTACATGTACACATCTATATATGTATGTATGTATGTATAGTATGTCTTACACTGACAGAGCAAGAAATGTTAATTAATTAAAAATTTTTTAACATTTTTAAAAGTAACTATACTCTGTACATGAAAGTAAATACCCCCAATTAGTTATTATGTATCCGTATGCCAAGTTTCACTATAATAGACCGATTTAACAAGAAGTTATAGCCATAAATATATTTGCGGCTGTTGTTGATGTTGCTGTTTAGTTGACTGCTAACATGTTTACACAGACACGAATAGATGCACATAGGCATACATACACTCACACAGACGCAATTGCTATGTGAATGTGCAATTATACACCATTTAAGTGAGTTCGAATACCGAGAAAGGTAAAATTGATCAACAATTTTTTTTTATTTTCTATAATTATTGTAAACATATGTACAGAGTATTTCAAAGTCGGGACATCCGACTTTTGGTATTAGGGTTTTCATTAGTAACTTTATGCAGCAACAACAAATTACAAAGAACGCAAATATCAAATAGTTGGGGACATCATATACACACACTCACACACAGAACAAACAACAATTCGTGTCTATGTGTGCGGTTTTCTAGGTACGGTTGAAAAAGTAAAGAGAAACATGCATGCATATGTACATACATATGTATGTTGTTTGATTGTAATAAATAATGTTCTATGGTTTTAAATCAAATTTTTAAAACTAAAAAAAAAAACAACTGCAAGTCATTGGCTCGCGCTTCGTCTTTCGTTTTGATCATTTACGCCTGTTAATTTCAAAGGCAAAATGTCAAAAGCTTACAGTTACCTTCGCTAGGCAACGACTGCGTAAACGATAGTAAAGCAGAAACCGAAAGCGGACCTACGCATATTCTTCTTCACGTTGCGGGCAGATGTACATATGTATGTTTGTATATCATTTGTTCTAATTGATCTCAATAAATTATAAGATGTTATTATTTAAATTTTCTGTTAATTGCATTCAAACTTCGATGGAATTATTGATTGTATCGACGGATTCAACTATAGATAGTTTTCATGCTCTAGCACATAGAGTATCCGACACATGCCCATCTCTAGCATCTCAGCTGTTCGCATATTTACAGCGACTTATCGTTTTAGTGTTAGCTAACAACACTACAAATGTATTCTGAACAAATCTAAGAGTCATTTACCGTTAAGCCTATTTTGCGAGTGTATTCAAAAGCAGAAACACACCTTTTAAATTCACAACCATCATATTTGGAATTGAAGACACAAATTAGTGTTGTATTAAAAAATGTAATACATACTTATATATGTATGTATATAGGCGGATAACGCCTGCATGAAAAATTTAAATGTATGTACATATGAGCGAACGCTCCAATTTTAGCGGGACGTCCCGATTTATAAATCAAAATTAAATGTCCCGCGTCGGACTTTTCGGGGATAACTCTACCGTGCGTACAACGTGCTGAGGAAGCACACAGTTAAGTCAGGACTGGCATTCCGCCCGATGCGTAACGAAGATATGTACATATGTATGTATGTACGTATAAGCATACATAGCACTTATTGTACTATATTTGCTATTTGGAAAATGAACTCTTTAAAAAACTTTAGAGAGCGTCGAAAGAAGAATATCATATAGTAAATAAACTTATAATTATAAGCACATTTTACTTAGCCCAGCAAAGACGGGCAAGACCTGCTAGGAGGAATATAAACTTTTTTATTTTTCTGAACACTCTACATCAAACCAGAAAGGAATGCTAAAGTCGAGGAGGCCCAAGTTTGGTTATTCTAGCTCTTATACTTTCTGAGATCCTTGCGTTCCTACAGACAGACGGACACGGCTATATTGACTCGGCTTGTCATCCTGATCAAGAATATATATACTTTGTGGGGTCTGCCACGCCTCCTTCTGTGTGTACACTCGCATAAAACTAATATACCCTTTTACCCTTTGGGTACAGGGCATAAAAAGATTGGTATATCCTATGTAAATATTATTAAATTAGCAAATTACTGAATCTATAGTTAACACGCTAGCATTCACACACAGCATCCAAGACAACCGCACAGAGATACCCACTTGGCCCAAATAAACAAGTAAAAAAGCTAAAGTCGGGTGTCCCGACTTTGAAATACTCTGTACATATGTTTAGAATAAATATAGAAATTAAAAAAAAATAGGAGAATTAAAAAAATGTTGATCGATTTTACCTTTTTTGGTATTCGAACTCACATATACAAAGCAATTGCGTTTATGTGAGTGTATGTATGTTTATGATCGTATATTCGTGTCTGTGTAAGCATTAGTCAACATAAGCACCAGCATCAACGACAGCAGCGCTGGAGCAGCAAATATATTTATGGCTATAACTTCATGTTAAATCGGTCTATCATGATGAAACTTGACTTGGGACTCAAAAAAATTAAACACACTTGCACAGCGTACACACATAACGCATCTTTGTGCACAATTTGGTGTCTCTACCTCTTAAAGTCTTTGAGATCCCGGTGTTCATACGGACAGACAGACAGACAGGACTAGATCGACTCGTCGCGTCATGCTGATCAAGAATATATATATATATACTTTGTGGAGTCTGCCACGCCTCCTTCTGCCTGTTATGTTTTCCGCTTCCGCAAACCTAATATACTTTGTACATTTTATGTACAGAATATAAAAATATACATATATATTTTTTGTTTCTGTTTTTTCGAGTCATACCTAAAGGAAAATCTTTGACTGAAGTTGAAAAGGCGTCAATTGCTGCGTATAAGGACAGTGACCTTAATAATTGTCAAATTGCAAAGAAAATCAATCGATCAGAGAGTAATTTGGAATTTTTTGAAATTAAATGAAAATTATTGCAAAAAGTCTGCAACCAAAAGCAATACTAAAGTTTCTGAAAAAAGGTCTTACCCGGTCCTTGGCAACTAAGCAAAAATGAAATATCCGACAATGAAATATCCTGTACCAAAATTTTTGGAGTGAAGTAATATACCCTCACAGACAGCAAAAAAAAAAAAAAAAAAAAAAAAAAAAAAAAAAAAAAAAAAAAAACCAAACGCACTCTTGCAGTTTGCGGGCACTGACTTGAAATTTTATCAGTAGTCGTATCAATTGTAGTATTGATTAAATTCATGAAAAATAAAAAAAAATAATAATCTGGTGTTGTTATTAGAAGAGTCCTCTACATAGGAACTTTGATAATGTGTGAACGGCCATGGCATGCTGATCGGCATGCTGATTAAGAATACATGTATATACTTTAGGAGGTAGGAGCCTATTAAATACTGTGCCCAATCCTAAAATATACTTTTTAGCCTACACGAGAAGAAGGAGTTGTACAAGTACCACTCCTTCACAAAAGATACAGGGTGCGCCATCTTTTATGCCGGTATGTAAACATTGAATATCTTTGAAAATAAACAACCGATTTTCAAGTATGACATATTTTTAGTTAATTTGGTTCTGTACAATTTCTTCAGTGTCACTTTTTCTAGCATCTCAGGTGGTATAGCGATGATTTCTGCACGATTATTTGCCTTGAGCTCGTCAATGGTTTGAGGCTTGCTGGCGTAAACTTTGCTTTTCCAATATCCCCACAAATAGAAGTCCGGAGGCGTCAAATCTGGAGATCTGGGTGGCCAATCAATATCACCTTTTTTTGATACCAGACGTCCAGGGAATTTTCGTTGTAAAAACTGAATTGTTTTATTTGCAGTATGGCATGGTGCACCGTATTGTTGAAACCAGTAACCGTACAGACCTTTTTCACTCATTTGCGGGCAGACAAAATGAGCCAACATCCACCGATATCGATTCCCATCAACTGTTTCGCCTTCTTTGAAGAAAAATGACTCAATGATGGTTTTTGCGCAGACACCGGCCCAAACAGTCACTTTTTGATCATGCAATGGTGTTTCATGAATCTCGTGTGGATTTTCCGTTCCCCAAATGCGGCAATTTTGCTTGTTCAGGTTCAGTGTCAACCATTCGAGCAACTGTTTGGCCGTATTCCAAGCGACGTGGACAGTCTGTCGGCAAAATTCTTTGAGTTAATTGTACTTTATACAGAAACAAATGCAAATCGTCCTTTAAAATGCGCCGCAAAGTGGTTCCACTGACGTTAAAATGCTGAGCACGGTGGCGATACGACACATTTGGGTCCTGGACAACACTCTCTCTTTCAGTTCATTGGAACGTCTTGGTCGTTGATGAACATGTGGACGGTCTCCCACTGTCCCGTGCTCAACAAAATTTGAAAACAAACGACGAATAGTGTTGTCAGATGGTGCCTGTTTGTCGCGATATTTTCGACGATATGCACGTTGAGTTAACACAACTGAACGACTATTTTCCATGTAAAGCGTCACTATTTCAGCGCGTTCTTTCGGAGTGAAGCGATTCATGATTAAAATTGTGCTGAACTGAGGTTTTCAACACTGGTCTACTCAAGTCAATTGGTTCACTAATGACAAAGTTATTCAATATTTACATACCGACATAAAAGATGGCGTACCCTCTATTAACACGACATCTTTTAATACGACATCTTAACTCTAACATCTTAATTTTGAAATCAATTTTGGCAGGTACATCCAGTTAGTACTAATGTGTCCGTGTGCCAAATTTCATCATGATAGGTCAATTCTGAAGAAAGTTATAGCCATAAGTAAAATCGCTGCCTGCAGCTCTGTCGGCAGCGCTGCCCGCAGCTGTTGTTGTTGTTGCTGCTTTGGTTCAACTTTGTGCTGCATACATACACGCATAAAAACACGCATAGATACGTGATGTAAATGTATGCTGTTAAAACTGAACATAAGCATGTATTCTAATTTAATATAATTAATTAATTAATTCATTAATTTTTTTAATAATTCAATTTAAAAAAAAAAATTTTTTTAATTTTTTCTTTTTTGTGGAGAGTACAGGCTATTTTACTGTCGGGCTTGCTCGACTGTAGCGTTCTATCTTGTTTTTACTTTAATTATGATTGAAAAAAATTTGATATGCAAATACTTTGATATGCAAATATTTTACTGTCGGGCTTGCTCGACTGAAAATAAATAAATAAATGTTCAATACTTACCAGCAGTTTCCCGTACAAAATATGTGTTAAACCAAAAGTGAAATATTATTTTGCGCGACGACTTTTGTAGTAGTTCTACTTTTATATCACCAGAAATTGTTAAAGATGGATCACTTATGTCTAATACGAATGATTTATTAAAATCAATTGTCCATGCTCCCAGTTGCTGAAATAAATACAAATTAATAACATGAATAAAATAATTAGTGTAGTTGAAATAGCCAAAACAAAATGTGAGGCACTAATGTGTGAATGTACACACGTACATATGTACACATCTATGTATGTATGTATGTTCATTCGTCTTGCACTGAAAGAGCAAGAAATGTTAATTAATTAAAAATTATTTAACATTTTTAAAAGTAATTATACTCTGTACATGAAATGTACAGAAGTATATTAGGTTTGCGGGAGCTGAAAAATGAAACAGGCAGAATGAGGCATGGCAGACCCCACAAAGTATACATATTCTTGATCAGCGTGACAAGACGAGTCGATCTAGCCCTGCCTGTTTGTCTGTCCGTCCGTATGAACACCTGGATCTCAGAGACTATAAGAGATTAAGGCACCAAATTTTGCACAAAAATGCCTTATGTGTGTATATCTCAGAGGCTATAAAACCTAGGAACACCAAATTTTAGTCCCAGATGTCTTATGAGAATACGCAGAAAATGTATATTTTGGAATTTCCCTCCCTCTCCCCTCTCCCATGCAAATCGTAACTCCCGTAATTCTTGGAATTTCGAACTGAAATTTTGGAAATACCCCGATTGATTTTTTTTGTGTCCGTGTGCCAAGTTTCACAATGATAGACCGATTTAACAAGAAGTTATAGCCATAAATATATTTGCTGCTGCAGCGCTGCTCAGATGTTGTTGATGATGGGGCTTTTGTTGACTGCACACATGTTTACACAGAGACGAATAGATCCGCATAGGCATACATACACTCACACAGACGCAATTGCTATGTAAATGTGTAATTATACACCCTTTACATGAGTTCGAATACCGAGAAAGGTAAAATCGATCAAACATTTTTTTTAATATTCTTAATTTTTTTTATTTTCTATAATTATTGTAAACATATGTACAGAGTATTTCAAAGTCGGGACACACGACTTTTCCTTTTTTACTTGTTTTTTTTCTTTGTTTAGTATATTTGGCATTAGGGTTTTCATTAGTAACTTTATGCAGTAACAACAAATTACAAAGAACGCAAATATCAAATAGTTAGGGACATCATATACACACACTCCCACACAGAACAAACAACAATTCGTGTCTATGTGTGCGGTTCTCTAGGTACGGTTGAAAAAGTAAAGAGAAACATGCATGCATATGTACATACATATGTATGTATGTATGCCTGTGTACGTACACTGTTGTTTGATTGTCATCAATAATGTTCTATGGTTTTAAATCAAATTTTTAAAACGAAAAACAACAACAACTGCAAGTCATTGGCTCGCGCTTCGTCTTTCGTTTTGATCATTTAAGCCTGTTAATTTCAAATTCAATTATTGATTGTATCGACGGATTCAACTATCGATAGTTTTGATGCTCTAGCACATAGAGTATCCGACACATGCCCATCTCTAGCATCTCAGCTGATCGCATATTTACAGCGACTTACCGTTTTAGTGTTAGCTAACAACGCTACAAATGTATTCTGAACAAATCTAAGAGTCATTTACCGTTAAGCCTATTTTGTGAGTATATTCATGTGATTTACAAAAGCAGAAACACACCTTTTACATTCACAACAATCATATAGGCGGATAACGCCTGCATGAAAAATTTAAATGTATGTACATATCAGCGTTGCCGAACGCTCCAATTTTGGCGGGACGTCCCGATTTATAAATCAAAATTAAATGTCCCGCGTCGGAATTTTCGGGGATAACTCGACCGTGCGTACAACGTGCTGAGGAAGCACACAGTTAAGTCAGGACTGGCATTCCGCCCGGTGCGTAACGAAGATATGTATGTATGTACGTATAACCATAATTAGTACTTATTGTACTATATTTGCTATTTGGAAAATGAACTCTTTAAAAAGTTTAGAGAGCGTCGAACGAGGAATATCATAACTTATAATTATAAGCACATTTTACTTAGCCCAGCAAAGGCGGGCAAGACCCGCTAGTGACATATTTCTTTTTAGGTGATTATTGCCCAAACAAATTTATACTTTTTAAAAAGGTAATTGAATTACCTTTAATTTCGTAACAGTAATGCAAAAAATCAATTTAAATAAGTCAACTTTCATAATACACAAAATATTTTTGACCATTATTAAATGGAACGGCAATAATATTTACTAATTAAACCTGAGTACCATCTTTTTTATTTTGAATAAAAGTTTTAATTCTTTTTTTAATAGTATTAACTAAATTTAGGCATTCTTCAGGCGTTAATAAAGTCCAACATTTTCTGAAATTTTGATTTTAATCCAGACAGCTTTCTTTTAATGATTACCCACAAGTTTTCTATTGGGCTTAGACCTGGAATTGATGATGTCCTATCTAGGACATCAATACCATTTTCTTGAACCTAATTATCGGTTGTTTTTGCGGGATGTGTAGATACAACATCGTGTTGAAAAGTATTCCCCACAGTCATAAAGCTGTGAAATGAGGTTAATTTGTAAGATAAACTTGTATTTTTCTGCATGTACAGTATCATACACCAGCACCAAGTATTGCTAGAAACTTGGTTAAACGCCTAAGACAACCTTTGTGACATGTGTCCTGACGCTTTTGTATTACTAGTGTTTGAGCATCACCGACAAACACATAAAATGGATAAATTGGATTCCGCACTAAAAATAATAGAGTTCCTCTGGCTTAGTACCCAGTTCTGTCTTTCTCTTGTCCATAGCAGCCTAAAGACATCAAAATTATTTGTTATGTTCAACAGGAGCTGCAATCATACCTTAAAGAAGCCATATTAAGTTCGTTTCATTTTCAGTCGCGTCCATTCATGTTTTACTGTTTTCCCAATATTTTCAGACCATTTTGCAGCTGTATTTCTCATTGTGATTTTGAATTATAGTCGACAAACTTCTTTTTGTCACGTGTAGTCAGTTTCGAGACTCGGCTTTCGTTTGCTGTATTACTGTGAATATTGTCAATCTTTCTATACCTTTGCACTTTACTTTGTACCGGAGACTTAGAAAGCATACGATTTTTTCTTACTTTGCCATAGCTGGCCAAATTGAATTTTTCTATATTTGAAGCTCGACCGTACTCACAAACTGGCTTACCTCGTGCCATCGTGTTCAAAAATTAGGAATCTTATTAAAAATTAAAACTCAAAGGCAAATATTTTTTATAGGTTGAAAAAAACATAGTCGTACCAATTAATAGTGGTTAGGGCTCGTATTAGGCAATGTATCGATTGAATTCTCCTTGCGAGTGAAATAAATATATTTGTTGACGTTCCAATAAGCTCATAACAGTAGCTTTTCCCATTATAACTCTAAAAAAATTGATACCCAGGATACCCAACATAACTAGAGCCATTTATGCAAAAATCAATTTTAAAAATAAATCGAATTTTTCTTTACTCTATACACAAAAAATAAGAAAAAAAAATTAACGAACAATTTAGGAAAACGGACTACAATGGCGTAGGCAGGCGGGCCGGGGGCCGTTGCTCACTCATTATTATGGCGCACTATTTCGCCTTAAAATGGAACTGAGTTGGATGTGTTGAAGTTTTTTTTATTAATCATATGCATAAATTATTATTTAAACGCATTATTTAACCAACTTTTTAATTCGTTCGTCCTCCTTTGGAAAAAGCTGTGTTCAATGGTTTCAAATCATTAATTATAGTTTTTAAAAAGAATAGCAACAACGGCCACTGCAAGTTATTTCACTTTTTTTTTATCATATACGCATTTTAATTGCAAAAGAAAAATGCCAAAAGTTTACAGTTAGACAACGACTAAGTAAGCGCATATTCTGCTACGCATATTCTGCTTCGCATTGCTGGCATATGTACATACATATGTATATGATTTGTTCTAATTGATCTCAATAAATTATAAGATGTTATTATTTAGATATTCTATTTATTGCATTCAAACTTCGATGTATCCATAGTATCGGTGGATTCAACTATTGAAAGTTTTAGCATCGGACGGACAAACGGACATGGCTATATCGACTATATCGACTCGAATGCGGCATTCGTACACATTCTAAGTAAAAACAAGATAGAACGCTACAGTCGAGCAAGCCCGACAGTAAAATAGCCTGTACTCTCCACAAAAAAAGAAAAATTAAAAAAAAAAAAATTTTTTTTTAAAAATAATTATTAAAAAAAATTAATGAATTAATTAATTAAATTAAATTAGAATATATGTTTATGTTTAGTTTTAACAGCATACATTTACATCACGTACCTATGCGTGTTTATATGCGTGTATGTATGCAGCACAAAGTTGAACCAAAGCAGCAACAACAACAACAGCTGCGGGCAGCGCTGCCGACAGAGGCAGCGCATGAGCAGCGATTTTACTTATGGCTATAACTTTCTTCAGAATTGACCTATCATGATGAAATTTGGCACACGGACACATTAGTACTAACTGGATGTACCTACCAAAATTGATTTCAAAATTCCGAGAATTACGGAAGTTATAAGAAAAAACACGAATTGCGGGGGAGTGGGGGGGTGCTTCGAAAAAAAACTCAAACTCGTACTTTCTCGGTCTTAGGAGAATATGGAAACCAAGTTTGGTTATTCTAGCTCTTATACTTTCTGAGATCCTTGCGTTCATACGGACAGACGGACAGACAGACGGACAGACGGACGGACGGACAAGGCTATATCGACTCGGCTTCTCATCCTGATCAAGAATATATATACTTTGTGGGGTCTGCCACGCCTCCTTCTGTGTGTTACATACATGCGCACAAAACTAGTATAGCCTTTCACCCTTTGGGTACAGGCTATAAAAATATGTCAAAACATAATTTTGTTTTCTCAAAAGGAGAAAGTTTTAACTCTTGACTAGCTCTATTATTGGTGCTAAGGTGGATTTTGGGGATCGGTTAGTTTTCCAGATAATTTAAAAAAACCAAGGCATTCGCACGCGACATATATAGAAGTCGCTTTCTCGGCGAACAGTTTTTAATGATTCAAAAATATTATGTAGTTTAATTATTATTTAATTTTAATCACTGTCGCACGCGACATTTTCTTCCATCATACTTTTTATGTTTTTTTTATACTTTTATGCAATTAGAAATACATAAGATGAAGGAAAAGGAATGATTGTTATATATATATTTTTGTTTTCCAAAATAAAAATTATAACAAATTTTCTTCAATAAAGAAAAACAAAAATGTGTATTCATCTACATATACTATATAAGAATAAGAGAAACTAACTTAACTTTACTTAATAGCATTACTTATGCCACATATATATTTTTTTAATGGAATATGCAGTCCTAGCTCCTTTTACCTGAGGGCCATCGCAAATAAATGAATGTAACTGAGATATACCTAGTATACTCTTCCCTTCCTTCCATTTTTCGTTTAACTTATAATCAAGGGACAACTTTTCAATTTCAGCAGAAGGCATAAAATATATTTTAGTTCTATTAATGTTGTTTTCTGCACATTGATAAAACGAAAGAGCATCCTCTAAAACAATGTTTTTCGATTTGGTTATTTGCCACACATTTTTTTTAATTACGGCACCAAGTCCATCAACTGCTCCCTTCCCGTGAGAACTTGCAAAAAAATTCCATTCGATAAACAAGCATCCAATATCTTTAATTATGTCAGTCAAGCTTGTCAACATATATTTATTTTTGAATTGACTGCAGCTTCCATTCGAATATATTAATACTAGCAGGTATTGCCCGTCTTAACCCGGCTAAAGCTCGTTTTCCCCCCTTTGGAGCTAGAATTTTCCAAAAGCCTTTCTTAGTGTGCTCCTACACTATGATGGATACTATGAAAGGATACTTGAGTCCAAATTTAAATTCACATTAGAGTCTTTTCGTGTCATATTGAGTCAATACGGCCACGCACAAACTCGGAATATGAAACACGGCATTCGTGTCAATGCCGTGCAGCGATGAGCCACGATCAAAAACCACTGGCACCGATACCATCAAAATGTCGAAGTTTGAATGCAATAAGCAGAATATTTAAATAATAAAATCTAATTATTTATAGAGATACATCTGCCCGCAATGCGAAGCAGAATATGCGTAGCTTCGATATTCGGTTTCTGCTTTACTATCGCTTACGCAGTCGTTGCCTAGCGACAGTAACTGTAAACTTTTGGCGTTTTCCCTTTGCAATTAACATTAAATGGTCAAAACGAAAGAAGAAGAGCGAGCTAATGACTTGCAGTTGTTGTTGTTTTTAGAGCATTATTTTATTTAAAATCAAACAACTGTGTTCGATTGCCCAATGTATACATTAATACGAATGCGAATGAATACATATGTATGTTTCTCTTTACTTTTTCAACCGTACGTAGAGAACCGCACACATAGACACAAACTGTTGCTTGTTGTGTGTGTGAGTGTGTGTATGTGATGTCCCCAACTATTTGATATTTGTTGTTGCTGCATAAAGCTATTAATGAAAACCCTAATGCCAAATGCACTAAACAAAGGAAAAATTACTTTTAAAAATGTTATATAATTTTCAATTAATTAACATTTCTTGCTCTGCCAGTGCAAGACGAATGTACAAACATACACATGTAGATACATATGTACATACATAGATGTGCACATATGTATGGACATTCACACATTAGTGTCTCACATGTTGGTTTGGCTATTTCAATCGTTTGCACGCAACTACACGAACAGCTGTTTGTATGTGTGTGTATGTATACTTAGTTGTCCCCAACTGTTTGATATTTTGTATTGTTTGTTCTGCCTGCTTTTGTAAAATGCATATTTTGAGAATCCTTGAATGCAAAGTTGTAGATTTAGTTACGTAGATTACATTATCCAAATTTTAAATCGATCGGACTAAATTTATAACACAAACTTTTCATTTGAAATAGTGAATAAATATTAAAACCCCAATAATTCAAGCTCCAACACAAATTTCGAAAATCCGAGTATGCAGTTTTGTTTGTGTTCTTTAATTGATTAGAAACTAAGTTTTAAGTCGATCGGTTGAAAAATGCGGATTTTTGGAGCTACTTTTCCCCCCTTTGGAGCTCGAATTTTCCAAAATCCCTTCTTAGTGCGCATCTACACCCTGATAGGATACTTGAGCCCAAATTACAGCTTTCTAGTTCTTACCGTTTGGGCTGTGGGCTGTTGACGCGGTTTCCTTTTGTGCCCCAAGAAAACCCCAATAATTCAAGCTCCAACACAAATTTCGAAAATCCGAGTATGCAGTTTTGTTTGTATTCTTTAATTGATTTTAGAAACTAAGTTTTAAGTCCATCGGTTGAAAAAACCGATGGAGCTACTTTTCCCCCCTTTGGAGCTCGAATTTTCCAAAATCCCTTCTTAGTGCTCATCTACCATGATAGGATACTTGAGCCCAAATTTCAGCATCCTACCTTTTACCGTGTGGGCTGTGGGCTGTTCACGCAGTTTGCTTTTGTGCCCCAACATTTTTTTTACTGAAAAAAAAAATATCAAAAAACCAAGTATACAGTTTTTCTTGGAATTGTTCTGAGAGTATACAAACTAAGTTTAAAGTTAATCAGATGAAAACTGTAGATTTTTCATACAAAAGTTGGAGCCTGTTTTCCCCCCTTTGGAGCTCGAGTTTTCCAAAATCCCTTCTTAGTGGGGACCTAGACTTCGAACGGATACTTGAGTCCAATTTCCTAGCCTTTAACGTTTGGGCTGTGCGTTGATCACCAATCAGTCAGTCAGTCAATCAGTCAGTCAGGACAAACTGTTTTATATATATATAGATTTTGCCCATACAGGGTGCGCAATCTTTTATGTCGGTATACAAACATTGAATATCCTTGAAAATAAACAACCGATTTTCAAGTATGAGATATTTTTATTTAATTTGGTTCTGTACAATTTCTTGAACTGAGGTTTTCAACACTGGTCTACTCAAGTCAATCGGTTCACTAATTACAAAGTTATTCAATATCTACATACCGACGTAAAAGATGGCGCACCCTGTACACGCTTTTAATTTCGAATAAAAGGTTTAAAACAAAAAAAAAATACGTTTTAAAGTGATATTTTGTATGTATATATATAAATAAGGTTGTTTTAGATTTTTTTTTTCAATTTATACATTTTGCACTTACGATGTCGCACGCGACAAACTTTAAATAGGTTCTGCGACCAAAGCGCTTACTATTTTGCGGCAAATTATTTGAAATAAAAAACTGTGTTTGCAGCTAATATTTGACGCTCCTTGTAGAAATACCTTTGACGCTCTGATAACAAATGTACTTTTTCGATGTCGCACGCGACATCTAAATATACCTTAAAGCAAAGCTAAAATTTGATCGTAATTGGCAATCGCATCGTTCCTTTTACATTTTTCTTATATTGCTTAAATATAAACCAATATTTTATAGAGCAAATATCAATGCATAATGTCTCTGATTAAGAACAGTAATCAAAACAAAACGTGCAACAGATGTGTTCAAAACTTAACTTTTGCAGTTGTTCGACTTTGCATTTGAATTTTTCGAAATGTGTTATGAATAAATGTAAAATTTGATTACATTAGTTAAATTTGATAGATTCTCTATACAAATATGTTAAAACATCATACTTTTACAGACTTTGAATTTTTTGGCTGCGGTTGACATTTCTAGAGACATGCCCATGTATACTTTGTGGGGTCTGCCGCGCATCCTTCTTCCTGTTACATACATTCGCATAAAACTAGTGTACCCTTTCACCCTTTGGGTACAGGGTATACAAATATTTACTTCCACTTTGCAGCATGTGTCTATGTCGGTATCTCCCCTACTCCGCATGGTTTTATTAAATATCGGTCAACAACATCCAATTTGATGTACTCATCCTATCATATAACGATCCTCTCTTTCACACTCGTATGCAGGATGATCTGAACTGCATGCAGAGATGGTGCTTGGTTAACCAATTGCACCTTAACTGTTCTAAATGTAAGTTTATGTCTTTTTATCGGTCCAGACCTCATCTTGTCACCTATACGATTGACAATGAATTATTGAAACGTATTTCTACTATCGAAGATCTTGGAGTACTGTTTGATTGTAAATTGAACTTCAATCTTCACATTTCTTTTATCGTAAACAGGGCTAAGGGCGTTCTTGGATTTTGTAAACGTTGGTCCAAAGAATTTAATGATCCCTATACCACTAAACTACTTTACAGTTCACTGGTACGGCATAGAATACTGCTCATGCGTTTGGTGTCCACAGTAAAAATCGCATCAGGATCGAATTGAGTCTGTTCAAAAATAATTCCTCCCAACCTTCGTTTGCCGCCTTACTCAACCAGACTTCTGCTTATTAATCTTCCTTCAGTGCCTAATCGGAGGACTCTCCTTGGAGCTGTAATTACTCCGGTAATTCTCTCCATTCCTATTAGGTCGTCTTATCTTGGCCTTTTCCTTAGTAGATGTACAACTGATTATGCGTCACACAATCCTTTTCAACTTATTATTATTTGCACCTGCTCTCAAACGACTTGTATCTTCCATTAATAAAAACCTCCATTTTCAGTCATCTTCGGAATATCTGACCAGGAACGGCTGTGAGACGGGGCATAGATTCCATTTTAATTATTTTTATACCCTGTACCCGTAGGGTAAAAGGGTATATTAGGTTTGTGCAAAGTATGTAACATGCAGAAGGAAGCATCTCCGACCCCATAAAGTATATATATTCTGAATCAGCATGACGAGAGAAATCGATCTAGACATGTCCGTCCGTCTGTCCGTCTGTCCGTCAGAAACTATAAAAGCTAGAATAACCAAAGTTGGCATCCAGATTCTCCTAGGTCCGAGAAAGGACGAGTTTATTTTTTTTTTTTTATTTTCCCCTCCTCCCCCGCTACAGAATTTCGTCAATAGCGTCCACATTTCAAATGCTACCTAAACCAAACTTTGCACACATAATTTATATATAATTATCTACTGTTGTTTAAAATTTTCAATTCGGTGAGTTCTAAGAAAAGTTATTAGCGAAACAAATTCTCTCCAGTGCAACCCCCCTAAACTGCAACAACGAGTTCGCTCTTCTTCTTCCTCATATGACTCAGTGACGGAAGTTTACCAGGTAAACAGGGTATTACACTGTCGATATTAGATATTATTGTAATTTGATTAGATTTTTACTTCTTAGGCTTTTCTAGATTATAAGATGATTTTTATAATCCTAACATATTTTTCTCCTATGTAGACAGCCATGTTTGTTGACATAAATAAATAAATAAAATATGCGTGTATGTATGCAGGACAAAGTTGAACCAAAGCAGCAACAACAACAACAACAACAACAGCTGCAGCGGCTATAACTTTCTTCAAAATTGAAGAATTGCGTTCCAAAGTAAACAGGACTTGTGACGCCAAAATAAGATTGTTGGCTATCGAGATCGATATCAACGAGAGGCGATATCTGGGACTACCGCGTAGCGAACGAACGGCAGCATCAACGTAATTATAATAAGTTAAATACTCGTTGTATATTAAATAAATGAATTGGTAATGTTAATTGCCAAAGTGGTGACCCCGACGTGATGAATATTTGTTATTACAATAATATACAATTATAATCTGTAGCAGCGCCACAACATAACAATAATTCTCGCTTGGCAACATACACGACAGACTGACAAAAAAGTGACGCCACAAATGCAGCGATATAATTTACGCAGCGGGCAACAACATCCAAGCGAAATCGTCGACGATGATCATTTTTTTGAAACCAACGAAAACATTATGGCATCTGAGGATCTTAAAATTCAATTGGATGCCATGGAGAACATCATGCAACAAATTAGTGCTGCCGTAATGCAACAGGTAGGCTCATATTCAAATTCACAGCGTGTGCACGTTCCAAAGTTTAACAAGTCGAATCCAGAGCTTTGGTTCGCGCAACTGGATACCGCCAAAGAGGAGGTTAATTTTCTACTCGACCAAGGCATTTGTCGCCCATCCAAGAGTAGTTGGGCCAGCCCTCTTCATATGGTTTCCAAGCGAAATGGTGGTTGGCGAGCTTGTAGAGATTGTCGTAAACTTAATGCTATAACGGTGCCCGACCGCTATCCAGTAGCACATGTTCAGGATTTTGCGGAAAAGCTTCATGGCAAAACTATATTCACGACCCTTGATTTGGTACGCGCCTATTACCAAATTCCGATGGCCGATGGGGATATCAAAAAAACCGCCGTATGCACACCATTTGGGCTCATAGAGTTTCTCTATATGCCTTTCGGTCTGAAAAACGCAACGCAAACATTTCAGCGTTTTATGGACAGCATATTTAGGGGCATCGATTTTGTCTACTGTTATATAGACGACATCCTGATCATATCAGCAACTCCAGATGAACACGAACAACACTTACTGACGGTTTTCTCCATACTTCAAAATAATGGTTTGAGCATTAATGCAAAAAAATGTCGAATCGCCAAGCCAGAAGTAAAATTTTTAAGTTACACCATTGACGAAAACGGAATACGACAGAAGATCGAATCAATGCCATCATTAACTACAATCGACCCGAAACAGTCTGCAAACTTGGCCGATTCCTGGCCATCGTTAATTATTATCGACGATGAATTCGCAATGCATCTGCACCACTTAGCGAAATTTGTCGTGGTATGAAAAAGAATGACAAGAGATTAATTGATTGGACTTTGGATGCAACAAAAGCTTTTGAGATATGTAAGCGTTCCGTAGCAGAAGCCACCGTTGTATCACATCCTGCTGATAATGTATGCCTTCTCTCAGAAGCCTGCGAAAGCTTCACCCCGCCAGCTTGGACACCTCGATTTTATCTCACAATACTCCACGAATATAATGCATGTATCTGGTTCAAATAACACAGTGGCCGACGCATTATCACGCTTAAATGCCATTTCAATGCCCACAGCAATGACACTCGATAAAATAGAAGAAGCACAGAAGAACGACAGCGATCTACAGGATCTTTTACAAGGTAGCACTAGCCTTAAACTGCAGCGCATCAAATTTGATAAAAATGTTTCGGTTTATTGCGACATATCAACTGGAGAACTTAGACCGTACATTCCACAACCATTGCGCCATTGTGTCTTCGCTGCCGCCCATAATGTCTCCCATCCGAGCAGCCGATCCACTATTCAGCAGATACACCGCAAGTATGTTTGGCCCCTTATGAAGAGGGACGTATCATTGTGGACACGAAATTGCTTGCCGTGCCAACGTGCTAAAATCCATCGTCATAACAAAATGATGCCAGATAAAATCGCAATGCCTGATAACCGTTTTGACCATGTACATTTAGACATAGTCGTTATGCCTATGGTGGATGGATACCGTTATTGTTTGACGATGATCGATCGGTTCTCCAGATGGCCTGAAGCGGTCCCTTTGAAAGACATGTCTGCTGACACGGTAGTTTCGATGTCCTGGTCAAATTGGATCACACGGTTTGGCTGTCCCAAGACGATAACTTCAGACCAAGGCTCACAATTTGAGTCCGCGCTCTTTGGAGCATTATGCGATTTGGTTGGTAGTGAGCGCATACACACGACGGCATATCAATCAAATGGAATGATTGAAAGATGGCACCGTTCGTTTAAAGCTGCTCTTATGCGTACACCAGAAACATCTTGGCTTGCGCTCTTGCCAACAGTTTTACTCGGTCTTAGAACATGCTACAAAGAAAATCTGGGTACATCAACGGCTGAAATGCTCTATGGAACAAGTGTTCGTCTCCCAAACGAATTTTATGACGACATGTCAAAACCACTTCACCCAAAGGATTTTATTGAAAAATTTAGAGAGCATATGCGTTTGATTCGACCAGTTTCAGCAGCGCATCATTTGAGCAAAGACAAAAGTAAGTTCGTGCTCAAACATATGGATGATTGCTCTTACGTCATGTTGAGAACCGACTCTGTGCGAGAACCTTTGGAACCACCCTATTCGGGGCCATATGAAGTGGTCGGGCGTCCAACAGATCGTGTGTTTGTCATAAAAATTAACGGCAACGATGTGGCTATTTCAACGGAACGCCTCAAGTCGGCTTTTGTCCCGAAGACTGATGACACTACTCATATCTCACACAACCGTAAAGTGTTGCGCACATTTTCGAACACTCGCAAAGTCAGTTTCGCTCCCAACTCGGTCACTGGGGAGGGGGTAGCTGTGGTAACGCCAAAATAAGGTTGTTGGCTATCGAGATCGATATCAACGAGAGGCGATATCTGGGATTACCGCGTAGCGAACGAACGGCAGCATCAACGTAATTATAATAAGTTAAATATTCGTTGTATATTAAATAAATGAATTGGTAATGCTAATTGCCAAAGACTTTTTGAATCTAGCGCCCCCTGGTGGCGCAATCTATATGTGCAGAGTGCACGAGTGGTTTCAACGTTTTCAAAGTGGTCGTGAGGACATAAATTACGATCAACATGTGGGCCAATCAAAATTCGTGATCACCGAAAATTCCATCGAAACTGTAGGTGAATGAATCAAAAATCAGCCGAAATCATTATTGAAATTAATGGAAATTGAATTGAATATCTCCAAAACATCGATTTATCGCATTTTGACCGAACATTTGGGCTTACGAAAGGTGTGTGCACGGTTTGTTCCGCACAAATTGACTGACGACCAAAAATTGCTCAGACGATCGACGCTTGTGACCGATTAGTTGACCAAAAATCATATTTTAACCATTAACCACTCGCCGTATTCATCTGATATGGCACCGTGCGACTTCTACCTTTTCGGAAAGATGCATTTGCCCTTGTAGAGGCTTGTAGAGGCCCTTAAAAAGGCTTGCACCGGCATACTGGCGGCCATACCGGCCAACGAGCTAAAACACTCGTTCGACATGCTTTTGGATCGTGCAAAAAGCTGTATTGAAGCAGAAGGAGACTTTTTTGAATAAAATAAATTGAATTGGCCGAAAAAAACCAATTGTTCTGTTTTTTTTAAAAAGTCCGGATTTCTTTGGAACACACCTTGTATATGCCAAATTTGAGTTCAAAATTCCAAGAATTACGGGTGTTATAAAAAACACGAATTGCGGGGGAATCAGAATAAAAAAAAAAAAAAAAACTTGACCCGCCTAGGGCTCAGGGGAACCTGGATACCAAGTTTGGACATTCTAGCTCTTGTACCTTCTGAGATCTTTGCGCTCATACAGACGGATGGACAGGCGGGCATGGCTATATCGACTCGACTTGTCACCCTGATCAAGAATATATATACTTTGTGGGGTCTGCCACGCCTAATTTTGTCTGTTACATACATTCGCACAAAACTAGTATAGCCCTTCACCCTTTGGGTACAGGCTATACAAATTCGATCGATTTTACCTCTCTCGGTATTCGAACTCACATAATCAAATCGTGATTTTCTCTAACTCCTTTGATTCTTGGAATTTCGAATTAAAAATTTTTGCAAATGCACCCAGTGAGAGATTATGTGTCCGTATGCCAAGTTTCACTATGATAGATTTAACAAGAAGCTATAGCTATAAATATATTTGCTAACATGTTTACACAGACACGAATAGATGCGCATAGGCATACATACACTCACACAGACGCAATTGTGTAATTATACACCCTTTGCGTGAGTTCGAATACCGAGAGAGGTAAAATCTATCAAAATGTTTTTTTAAATTTTCTTAATTTTTTTTATTGTCTATAATTATTGTAAACATATGTACAGAGTATTTCAAAGTCGGGACATCCGACTTGTTTTTTTTAAATATGTGGTCCAAAGACCCTTGTATGGAATATTTTATATTTAATTTAATTAATTAATTAAATTAATGAAATTTTTTTTCTTTGGGTTTGTAAAGGGTATTTAAGAGTTGAGCCTGCTCGACTTTAGCATTCGTTTCTTGTTTATATAAACTATATATAGCATGTTAATAATACGTACTTGTGTCCTCACTTTTTCCGTTGTTGAGTCCACTAAAACTGATAATGAACATTGTAAGGTGCCAAGGCCATAAAGGCATCTAGCCTCCTCAAATCGAATTTGGGATACCTAAAAGTAAAACTGTTATAAAATCGTTTTCGAAAATTTCTTATTTACAGAATACGTACGTGTAGGCTAGTTTTTTTATATGGAACACTTGAACAGATTAAATGAGAAAAATACTGGACATATCTACGTTGTGAAGGAATTGTCACACCTTTACGATCTTTCGTACGTTTTTCATCATACCAAGCTAATGCTTCGTCAGCAGTTTTCTGTAGCCCACTATATAGGAGATAGGCACATATCATAGTACCTGAAAATAAAAGTTATTTAATATAACAAAAACTAACTGAATAATACATACGTGTGCTGTAAGAATGATCATATAATTTAAAAAATATAATTATAGTACATTTTGTAAAAGAGTTGCGTAGCAAACGCAGGGTGCATAGTGGTCCCTTTGTTAGAATAGAATCGGTTGTATCTTAAGAAATCAGCAAGCTAAATATAGGAATTGCATCCAGTGATGTAACTAAATTGCAAAACCCAGACAAACACAGACCTAAATTGTGTAAAGAATTTTTTTTTCCGAGTTAATTGACGTGCCCTGCCAAATGGAATTCACTATCCCTGCTGTCGGGTCAGATAAATTAATCTCCGAAATCGGAAAGCTCAAGGCGTCAAATGTTTCCAACTAGGAAATGCGCAGAAATCATCATAATAAAAAAACCTGGGATTAGCTTATTGGCGGTTTTTACCAAAGTAGTTGAGGGATTATTTTTGCGTAGAGTCCGACCAATACGGGAGGAGGCCCGTTTCATCCCGGATCACAAGTATGATTTCAGACAATATCTGGCACACCTGAACAATGCCATAGGATTGTCAAGAAAATTCAGGAAGCTTGCGATGAGAAGAAATATTGCTCGGCAGTCTTCTTGAACGTCAAGCAAGTCTTTGACAGAGTATGGCACACTGGACTGCTCTACAAGCTGATGATTGCCCAACCAGCACCATACTACAGATTGCTAAGATCTTACATCAAGAGCAGAAAGGTCTTCTTGAAGCTCTAAGATGAAGGATCCGACATAAGAGACATCAGAGCCGGAGTTCCTCAGGGAAGCGTACTGGTCCCAGTCGTCTAGACACTATTCCACCGACATGACTATCATATCGGATAAAAGACTGATGACCACCTATGCCGACAACATGGACTTAACAACATACGAAAGTTCCAAAATAAACCAAAATAATCTCCAATGTGCACCTATTTCACTCAAACGTGGATATTCATAACGATCTCGGAGACCTATGGGTTCACCAGGAGATTACCAGGCTGAGCAGAGTCCACATTGAGCGACCTATCAACCCACCACGCTAAGTCACGCAGTAAACAAAATTTTAATGCCAATGCTGTTTCATAATAATTTGCTGATTGTTCAATCGGACAGATTGCAAATAAAAACAAGTAAAAAAGCTAAAGTCGGGTGTCCCGACTTTGTCCCGCTGATCAAGAATATATATACTTTGTGGAGTCTGCCACGCCTCCTTCTGTGTGATCCATGTACACTCTCACAAAACTATTATATTATTATATAGGGTATAAATATTCCGTACATGCATACATACATTTACATTTACATCAGAATCGTGTCTATGCGTGTTTGTGTACTTGTACATATGTATGTATGCGTGCATTGGGCATGATTATATGGCTATAACTTTCTTTCTGATCAACCTATCATAATGCAACTTGGTATACGGATATATAATTACTAACTGGATGTGTCTAAAATTTTAGTTTAAAATTCCAAGAATTACGGGAGTTATAGAAAATCGTTAATAGGGGGGAGTGGGGGTCGCATCGGGAAAAGTGAACAAACTCGTCCTTTCTCGGGCTCAGGAGAATCTGTATACCAAGTTTGGTTATTCTAGCTCTTATACTTTCTGAGATCCTTGCGTTCATACAGACGGACGACGGACATACGGACATGGCTATATCGACTCGTCTTCTCGACCTGATCAAGAATATATATACTTTGTGGGGTCTGCCACGCCTCCTTCTGCCTGTAACATGCATTCGCACAAAACTAGTATACCCTTTCACCCTTTGGGTACAGGGTATAAAAAGGCAACATCATATTTAAATTTCTTAGTGTTTCCCCCTTAATATTACTTAATAATGGATCCCCTACATATTTTAGCACACACAACACATTCACTCACATAGACCTTACATTTTCGACCCCTGCTCTTGCTCTTGCTCTTGCTCTTCACTCCTTATGGAATATCGAATCATATAAATAAATAAATAATCACACTTTTCAATAACAACGATCCCCCAATAATAACACCAAAATTTACCCTTATCGAACTTAATTTGGCACTTGCCAAATTAAAAGGGAAATCGGCAAGCTTAGACCGAATCTCTTACCCAATGTTAAAAAACCTACATCCTTCAGTTAAATCTCGTCTGCTTAGGCACTTCAACTTAATACCTTCAATCCCCAAAATTACAATTTAAGCAAAATAGTCCCATTAAACAAACCAAATTCCGACAAAACCAGCTTCAATTCCTACCGCCCCATCTCGTTAATTTTTGTTGCGCCAAAACTCTCGACAAAATCATAGCCAATCGACTATGGTGGTTTTTTTTTTTTAAACAAATCAATAGATAGTCGACAGACAGGATTTAGCAAAGGGAAATCAATATCAGATAGTCTACTAGCCTTAGACTACTTGATATCATCATCTTTTTCAACTAAAAACCACATCTCCATCTATCACTGGATTTCACAATTTAGGAAAGGGAAATCAATATCAGATGTCTACTAGCCTTAGACTACTTGATATCATCATCTCTTTCAACTAAAAACCACATCTCCATCATATCACTGGATTTCACAAAAGCATTCGATAAAGTTGGGCTACATTCGGTAATCGATGAACTTTAGTCCTGGAATATTGGCCTCAAAATATTAAATTATATCATAAGCTTCATGTCTTCCATGAAAATAGTGGTTTATGCCAATAACCAGTTTTCCTCAACACAACCTCTGCAGAATGGCATTCCTCAAGGATCACCCCTTTCTGTCATACTCTTCCTAATCGCCTATAACAAACTTAATAGAACAATAAGTAGACACAAGGAATTTAACTTTCTCGCTTATGCAGATGATTACCATGTTTTTAAAAAACTTAACAAAAACTCATCCATTCAAGCCGACAATCTAATGTCAGATATTCTATCATGGTGTGATTATTCAGGCGCACAACTTTCCATATCAAAATGCAAGCACCTATATATCTGCAGGAAAAAATCATGCCACGTAAAAATTCTAGGATTAACAATAAACAATAGATACACCTGGTCCATTCACATCACCTACCTTTTAGTAGCGCTCACACTTAGATATTATTAAATGTCTCTCAAACAATACAGGGTGCGCCATCTTTTATGTCGGTATGTAAATATTGAATAACTTTGTCATTAGTGAACCGATTGACTTGAGAACACCAGTTCAGCACAATTTTAATCATGAATCGCTTCACTCCGAAAGAACGCGCTGAAATAGTGACGCTTTACATTGAAAATAGTCGTTCAGTTGTGTTAACTCAACGTGCATATCGTCGAAAATATCGCGACAAACAGGCACCATCTGACAACACTATTCGTCCACATGTTGATCATCAACGACCAAGACGTTCCAATGAACTGATTGAAATGGTAAGAGAGAGTGTTTCCCAGGACCCAAATGTGTCGTATCGCCACCGTGCTCAGCATTTTAACGTCAGTGGAACCACTTTGCGGCGCATTTTAAAGGACGATTTGCATTTGTGCAAAGTGCAATTAACTCAAAGAATTTTGCCGACAGTCTGTCCACGTCGCTTGGAATACGGCCAGTTGCTCGAATGGTTGACACTGAACCTGATTTTTGGAAGCAAATTTTGATGACTGACGAGGCCCATTTCACACTCTCTGGCGGCGTTAACAAACAAAATTGCCGCATTTGGGGAACGGAAAATCCACACAATGATCAAAAAGTGACTGTTTGGGCCGGTGTCTGCGCCAAAACCATCATTGGGTCATTTTTCTTCAAAGAAGGCGAAACAGTTGATGGGAATCGATATCGGTGGATGTTGGCTCATTATGTCTGCCCGCAAATGAGTGAAAAAGGTCTGAACGGTTACTGGTTTCAACAAGACGGTGCGCCATGCCATACTGCAAATAAAACAATTCAGTTTTTACAACGAAAATTCCCTGGACGTCTGGTATCAAAAAAAGGTGATATTGATTTGCCACCCAGATCTCCAGATTTGGCGCCTCCGGACTTCTTTTTGTGGGGATATTTGAAAAGCAAAGTTTACGCCAGCAAGCCTCAAACCATTGACGAGCTCAAGGCTCGTGCAGATTTCTGCATGATGATTTCATCGCTATACCACCTGAAATGCTAGAAAAGGCGATGGAAAACGCAGTAAAAAGGGCACATTTTGCTGTGTCCAATAAAGGCGGCCACTTGATTGATGTTGTTTTCAAAAATTAGTCTGAAGAACTTGTACAGAACCAAATTAACTAAAAATATCTCATACTTGAAAATCGGTTGTTTATTTACAAAGATATTCAATGTTTACATACCGACATAAGAGATGGCGCACCCTGTAGATACAACTGCAACCATCTCTCCATAATCACAGCGACAAAACTTTTAATAATCTCGAAAATAGACTTTGGGATTCACATTTAAGGTTACGCTCCTGCTTCCCAAATCAATAAAATCAAAACCTTTCGGAACCACACCCATACATAAATGCTCTTTGAAACCCAAACACAGCCAACAATATTGCTCTCCAAAAACTCTCCTGTTAATCACTTAATAAAAAATATAAAGAAAAAGATACCAAAAATTGCATCATCTTTATACCGATCACTTCAAATTTCTCGTGAACTCAAACTTCCAAACCAATCCCATCCCAATTTCTAAAGTCAGAGTCTCCCCTTGGCAAGAAAAAACAAACACTAACACCACTTTGCATGAGGCATTAAATTCATAAACTTCACCAACACAATACCAACAAATATTTCTCCATATCAAAGAATCATTACCCTCCCACTCCTTTATATACACCGATGGTTTCAAATCAGAAGACTCCACATCTTTTGGAATTTACTATAACAACATAACCAAACCTTTTCTACTTCCACACTACACGTCGATATTTGCAGCCGAGCTAATAGCCATTATTCAAGCTATACAAACTGCAATTTCTTACCCCAACTCGGCGCTATATGCACTGATTCCCTTTCTGCTTTAGAAGCAATTAAAAACCCTTCAAATCTATCATACTACCCCCTACAAACCAGACAGTTACTTTCATCACAATTCCCCCGTATAATATTAATTTGGGTCCCCGGCCATTGCAACATTAAAGGCAATGAAAAAGCCGATGCTGCAGATAAATGGGCAATTAAATACCTTTTAATTTTTCAAAATAATTTCCACATTCCTGACATCATTAGACTCATAAAATCCCATTTTCTACAAAAATTCCTTAACCTTTTCCCAAAAACTAATCCCCACTACCATTCCCTAAACACTGACAGGACTACTATCTATGAGTATGGTAAGTTCCAGAAAAATCTTGAACTGAACAGGCACGATTACTCAAAACTCGTACGACTCCGCCTGGGTCACACTAGCTTAACCCACAAGCACCCTGCCAAAAGTAATAACATGTTCTCCTACCTCAATAATACACATATATATAAAACTAATTAATTATCACAATTCATATTATTTTTAAGTTAAGCTTAAGGCGACGTCGCTATAGCTTAGACCATATCTTATATGTAATTTTAATTACCTTTAAGCTGTATATAAATATATAAATAAAATTTGTATTTAATTTAATTTATATAATTTTTATAAATTAATTTTTTTTTATTATTATTTAAGAGTTGAGCCTCCTCGACATTAGCAAAAATTTCTTGTTAAAGCTACGGGTATATGCGATTCCAAGGGCGTATTCATGTACAGAGTACAAAAATCCAACTTAGTTCCATTTCAAAGCAAAATAGTGCGTCATAATAATGAACGTGTGGTCGACTTAATAAGGCAAAATACTTGGAAATGCCACCTCCAAGCAGTCCACGCTCCCCAAACCATTAATATGTACAAGACTATATTAGGCAGACCCCACAAAGTATATATATTCTTGATCAGCATGACAAGACAAGTCGATTTACCTCTGTCTGTCTGTCCGTATGAACACCTGGATCTCAGAGACTATAAGAGCTAGAGGCACCAAATTTAGACAAATCTGCCCAGTTAATGATTATGGGTCCGTATGCCAAGTTTCATAATGATAGGCTGACTTTAGCTTCTCTACTTGTTTTATCCAAACAAAGATCTAAAAAAATAAAATATAAAAAATATTGCACTAAACAATAGAGAACGCTACAGTCGAACAAGCCCGAAGGTAAAATAGCCTGTACTCCACAAAAAAGGGGGAAAAAATATATATTTAACAAATATATATATATATTTAAAAAAAATTAAATTATTAAAAAAAAATGGAATTAATTAATTAAATTAATAAAAGAAAATGTATGTGTTCCAAAGTAAAGACTTTTTTTTTTTTTTAAAAGAAGGGTTTTTTCCGGCAAAATCAATTTATTTTATTCAAAATAGTCTCTTCTGCTTCAATACAGCTTTTTGCACGATCCAACGAGTGTTTTATTCAAAATAGTCTCTTCTGCTTCAATACAGCTTTTTGCACGA
Source organism: Scaptodrosophila lebanonensis (assembly GCF_003285725.1). Classification (NCBI taxonomy): domain Eukaryota; kingdom Metazoa; phylum Arthropoda; class Insecta; order Diptera; family Drosophilidae; genus Scaptodrosophila; species Scaptodrosophila lebanonensis. Next base: position 1,589,159 of record NW_022060738.1, read on the forward strand.
TCCAAAAGCATGTCGAACGAGTGTTTTAGCTCGTTGGCCGGTATAGCCGCCTGTATGCCGGGGCAAGCCTTTTGAATGGCCTCTACGTCTGCATAACGCTTTCCTTTCATGGGCAAATGCATTTTTCCGAAAAGGTAGAAGTCGCACGGTGCCATATTAGGTGAATACGGCGAGTGGTTAATGGTTAAAATGTGATTTTTGGTCAAATAATCGGTCACAAGCGTCGACCAATGAGACGGCGCATTATTGGCCGGGTGGAACAAATTCTTTGTGGACATAAGAACAAAACATTGTCTTCACTTAAGACTTTTCCATGCGCGATTTTTTGGGTTTCGGCTCGTCCGGTGCCTTCCATTCAGCACTCTCGTTTCGGGATCATATTGGAAACACCACTTTTCGTCACCAGTCACAATATTGTAAAGGAAGATTTTGTCCTTTTTGACCTCTTTAATGATGTCCTTCAAATGTTGGATTCTGAGCAATTTTTGGTCGTCAGTCAATTTGTGCGGAACAAACCGTGCGTTTCGATCAGAATATCAGAATAAAAAAATAAACTTGACCTGCCTAGGACTTAGGGTAACCTCGATACCAAGTTTGGTTATTCTAGGTCTTGTACTTCCTGGGATCCTTGCGCTCGTCCAGACGGACATGGCTGTCACCCTGATTAATAATATATACTTTGTTGGGTCTGCCACGCTTCCTTCTGCCTGTTACATACCTTCGCACAAAACTAGTATAGCCTTTCACCCATTTTTTATAACTTTCGTAATTCTTGGTATTTTGAAATAAATTTTGGTAGTTACATCCAGTTAGTGCTTACATAAGCACTAACAGTGTACATACACTGCTTGTCTTAGGCTAGACGCACCAACTTCTTTTTTAAATAAACTGTTCTATTTACAATTACGCATGTTCTAATGGTCCAAAATGTTTTTCTTATCAAAGTTCAAATCTTGTTTGAAAAATGGGTACCTTTAGCTGGTTGTTTTGCGAAAGACATAACATGTATTCGAATACTCTACAAATGTCTATGCAATCACGTGGGTTTTCGATTGGTCATTGAAATAGACGCAGTTATTTTGACTGAAAAAATAATGAAATAAACAAATCAATTGTTTTCGAGCTATATTTAAGGCAAAAATGGGAAAAGCTACTGTTTTGAGCTTATTGGAACGCCAAAAAATATTTTTTTTTTCACCCGCAAGGACTATCTAATCGAAACATTGGCAAAGAGATAAAGCGTACTGTTGATAGATATTTAAAATATCCAGAGGGATGGAGAACACTTCAAACGAAACAAAAGCGCTAACTGAACAAACAGAACGCAAAATCGTTAGAATTGCTTCCAATTCGACTAAATCAGCAGCTAAGATTAAGGAATTAGCAGTAGTAAAAGCAAGCCTATCAAATATTCAGCGTACAATCAAAAATGTAGAACACCTGAAGTGTCTAAAAATCAAGTAAAAGCCCCCTCTGAATCACAAAGTAATACGGCTTCAATTTGCGAAGGAAAACATGTGGTGACTGTTTTTTCTTTTCACTTGGTTGTGAGTCGGGGTACACCTAGCCGAAAGGCAAATATTCCCCCATCGATTTGGAGGCGTATATTAGATATTATTGTAATATTATTAGATTTCTAAAACTTAGGATTTCCCCGCTTTTAAGGCTTTTTATACCCTGTACCCGTAGGGTAAAAAGGGTATATTAGGTTTGTGCAAAGTATGTAACATACAGAAGGAAGCATCTCCGACCCCATAAAGTATATATATTCTTGATCAGCATGACGAGAGAAATCGATCTAGACATGTCCGTCCGTCTGTCCGTCCGTCTGGATGAACGCAAGGATCCCAGAAACTATAAAAGCTAGAATAACCAAAGTTGGCATCCAGATTCTCCTAGGTCCGAGTAAGGACGAGTTTATTTATTTTTTTTTTAATTTTCCCCCCCTTCCCCCGCTACAGAATTTCGTCAATAGCGTCCACATTTCAAATGCTACCTAAACCAAACTTTGCACACATAATTTCTATATAATTATCTACTGTTGTTTAATCATGTAATGTAATGTTGTTTTATCAAATTCGGTCAATTCTAAGAAAAGTTATTAGCGAAACAAATTCTCGCCAGTACAACCCCCACAAACTGCAGCAACAAGTTCGCTCTTCTTCTTCCTCTTTTTGCTGCTGCTATGGGCGCATATAACCCAGTGACGGAAGTTTACCTGGGTACAGGGTATTACTCTGTCGGGCTTGCTCGACTGTAGCGTTCTCTCTTGTTATAACTTTTAATTGTTATGTCGACAGTCAAAGTTTGTTGACATATACACTGCCATGCACTTGAATAGGGACAAGATTTTCTAGCATTTGTATTGTGTTTTTCTCTTTTTTTGGCAAAGGGCTACCTTCAAATGCTTTGGTGTTTCACTTAGAATGCAGCATCAGGGAACTGTACAAATTTACAGTTAGCTTTTAATAATTAACCGCTATGGACTATCACTGTTTTGCTTTTGACAATGCTAAAAACACACAGTTTTTGCCATGCACTTGAATAGGGACAAAGAAGATAACTTTAGTGTGTGTGCAACTATGAACACAGAAGGTTGTATTTTATTAAAATACAAAGGTGGAAAAAAGTATCAAAATCTAAAACAGCTTATTTCTGCAAACTGAGAGAAGTAACGGTATCCATTCAATTTTTAAGAGAGAGACTATATTAAAAGCTTTAAGAGAGCAAAAGATTGCACTGATAACATATTGCGTTCTTTTTCTATAATTATTCTTTGGCTGGACAAAAGTATTTTGACATTGCCTTTTATATTCAGTTTCGTTGATTTGCTTGCGATGCAAAGCACGTGTTCTAATTTTTAAAGTGATTTTGCTTGTTTTTATTAATAATAATCACTGATTGATTGCTTTTTTTTGTAAATTATGTAAAACACGTGAAATAACTGAACTTATAAGAAATGAAATGGTCATTAAGTATAATGCAGGTATTTCTGTAGAATACCTTAGCAAATTATACAATGTACCAAGACAAACAATTTATTACCAAATTAACAAAAAAAAAGAGAATAATTCACTGAAAAATAAGGCCAGATCGGGAAGACCAAGGAAAACAAAGCCTATAGAAGACCGAATAATCTTGAGAAAATTTAAAGAAAATGTGCTTTTTACACCAAAAGCAGTATCAATTGAGCTCAAAGAGCACCATAAAATAGAAATAAGTAGAAAAACAGTCGAAAGACGGCTGAAGGAGGCCGGTTTTTTTTACTTATATAGCTCTCGACCAATCCCCTTAATTTCACCAAAAAATAAGCTTAAAAGGTTAACATTCGCCAAATCCTATATAAACAAGTCACAATCGTTTTGGGAAAAAGTGTTGTGGACAGATGAAAGCTCTTTCGAGTATCATGGATCGAAGAAGAAGATTTATTGCAGGTTTATAAAGAATGCTCCCTATTCAAGTGCATGGCAAAAATGGTGTGTTTTTGGCATAGTCAAAAGCAAAATAGTGATAATTGATAACTGTTAATCATTAAAAGCTAACTGTAAATTTTAACAGTTCCCTCCTGCTGCATTCTAATTGAAACACCAAAGCATCTAAAGCCAGCCCTTTCCTCAAAATAGAAAAACACAATACAAATGCTATATATATATATAAATATATATATATAAATATATATATATATATATATATATATATATATATATATATATATAAATATATCTTATGATAATTATAAAGAATATAATAACTATGTATGTTCTTCCAAGCCTTCTTGTGTTCATATATTCGAACTAGATAGTATTTCCATTGAATTGATTTATAATAATAAATACACAATTCGTAAACTCTTACTTACCAGTCCTTCCTTTACCCGCCTTGCAGTGTACAGCAACTACATTTAGCTCATCCGCCTTAAGCCATGAATCTACGTCGTGACAAAACCTTTGTATAAGCTCGATTGGGGGAGGGTTATGATCTTCAAAGGGGTAAATTGCAACTCTCTGAAATAATTGAAAATATTTAAAATAAACACAAATATATATATATATATATATAAACATGTACCCCGTGAAATTTATTTACATCGTACGCATCGGAGCGTTCAAGACATAGATTATATATTTTGTAGTGTTCAGCATGGTTCTCCTCTAAAAATTTCAAAACATCTTCCAGACGATTTCTGTACATTCCTTCGAACATATCTTCTGCTGGATATCCCATGGCAATTATATTAGGACAAATGTCTGAAAGTAAATATACATATGCGTATTTATTTATAAGGAATGTTAAAGATGGATAAAAACTTATTAAATAAAGAAAACAGGCAAAAGGAGGCGTCGCAGACGCCACAAAGAATATATATTTTTGATCAGAGTGACAAGCCGAGTCGATATAGCCATGTCCGTCTGTATGCGCAAGGACATTGTGCTGCATATAAAGACGCTTCTGATGAAAATGTTTACTGTTGAAACTGTACATGAACATGTCTCCACTTTTGTATATATGTATAAAATAATTAGTATTTAATAATTTAATTTATTAATTAATTTAATTTAATTAATATAAATTTAAAATTAATTAAATTTTTTTTCGTTTTTTCCTTTTTGGCGGGAGGTACAGAATTGAGCTCGCTCGACTTTAGCATTCCTTTCATGATTTCGTGTTATTCTTTACTAAAGATCTGTCTTGGGTTGAAAAATTATTAAATTTAAACATAACTTGTGCTAGAACTAGAACTAACATTGTGCAATTATACAATCTACCGTGTAAAAACAGAATTAGGCGTATACGGCTTTATTTCACTTTGTACACCTAATTTGTGTATATGTATGATTAATGTCTTTTTACACGGTTTACAAACCAAATGCTTATTCTAGCCTCAAGTCCGGAGAAGTAACTTATGGCCTATATATCAAGGCCAACAGCAAGTTTCTCCTGCCGGGGCGATAATTCTTAAATATTTGACCATAAAAAATTCGAAATGATCGAAAATTCATTTTAAACAAGATAGGAATGCGCGAGCGAGCTAAACTCTTAAATACCCTGTACCTCCCACAAAAAAAAAAGAAAAAATGGGGAAAAAATGTTTTCAATTAATTTAAAAAATTAAATTAAATACAAATTATTCAATACATAACATATTTATGGCTATAACTGTCTTCAGAATCGACCTATCATGATGAAACTTGGCATACGGATACATAATCACAAACTGGATGTAATTGCCAAATTTCAAGAATTACGGGAGTTATGAAATAAAAAAAACACGATTAGCGGGGGATTGGGGGATGCATAAAAAAAATGAACAAACTTGATATGCCTAGGGCTTAGGGGAACCTGGATACCAAGTTTCGTAATTCCAGCTCTTGTATCTTGTGAGATCCTTTCGTTTATACAGACGGACATACATAGCTACATCGACTCGTCATATTGATCAATAATATATGTACGTTTAGGGGTCTGCCAAGCGCCCTTACATACATTCGCACTAAACTAGTATACCCCTTTACCCTTTGGGTACACGGTATAAAAACCGGTCTAAATCTTAGGTTAAAATAATTACAATGGAATTAAATATATCAACATCAACAATTTATCGTTTTTTCATTGAAAAATTGAATATGGTTCTTGCTTTGTTTCGCACAAGTTGAATGATACAAATATTGGACAGCCAACGTGCCGTCCAATTTGTTGTTAATACAAGTGGAAAAGCTAATGTCGGGTGTCCCGACTTTTAAATACTCGATTGATTTTATCTCCTTTGGTATTCGAACTCATGTAAAGCGTGTATAACTGCGTATTTACATAGGAATTGTATGTATGCTTGTGAACATGTATGCAGTACAGAACTGAGCCAAAACAGCAAGAACAACAGCTGTGGGCATAGATAACATTTATATCTATAACTTCTTTTCAAATGAAGCTATCAAGATGGAATTTGGCATACGGACACAAATGCGAATCAAAAATTCCAAGGATTACGTTATGGAAAATTACTAATTGCGGGGGAATGGGGTGAATGATGAAATTTCTGAAATACTCATATTTTTGCATTCTTGTACTACAATTTGGCCCTGGGTTAGGTTGGGTTGGCGCGGTAGTCAGGGGTATACTCCTGACTCACTTAGCCCAACATTTTGGACCATTGTGTTGCGCTTTAGACTATTCCACAGACCTGTCCCATGGATAATGCCGATAAGATTGGGAGGAATTTCGCTATCTTTTTCCAAACAACTGCTCGCATTTTATTACTACAAATACTAAAAAGGTAACTAATTATATGTAATAAATCTTACATGTTAGGTCCAAGTTAAATCCTTTTTCTTTATATCGAATTCGCTTTTTGCTCACTGCGTTACGTATTGCGTTGGACATAATGGAAATTGTGTTAGCCATGTCTGTGGATTTATACTTTTTTGTCTATAAGACGATGTTTCTGTAGAGTGCGGTGCGTCCAAGTGAAGTGTTCCTTTAACGCACACGATCTATATCTAAAAAAAAAGTACAACAAATAATGCAAATAATTAGTAACATTAAAAGTCGGGTATAATAGTTTATATATTTTTTACAAGTGCAAGGATCTTGGAAAAACCAAACTTAGTATTAATCGTTTTAGCCCTAACACGTTTTCGTTTGTTCCCTGTGCCATCAAATGCTTTTTGTAAATCTTGTACCCACAAAATATGCTGTTCATTGAAATAGTAGTGCTGACTGACTGATTCACTGACTTGACTGATTCGCAATCAACGCACAGCTTAAGCGGTAAGAGCTAGGAAACTGAAATTTGGACAAAAGTTGTCTTTTATGGGGTAGGTGAGTACTAAGAAGCGATTTTGGGAAATTCGAACGCCAATGGGGGAAAACGGGCTCCAAAGATCACAACCCCACAGCCCAAATAAGAAAGGATTTTGGTAAATTCGAGCTCCAAGTTAGAGAAAATTAGCTCCAAAGTTTGTTCGAAAAATCCGCATTTTTCCACCTATCAACTTCAAATTTGGTTTTTAAAATATGTAAAAAAAATGCAAAAAAAACTGCATACTCGGTTTTTTTAAAGTGATTATATTTGAATTAGTGGGGTTTTAATATTTATTCACTTTTTCAAATGAAAAATTTGTGTTATAAATTTTTTCCGATCGATTTCAAAATTGGGTAATGTAATCTACGTAACTAAATCTACAACTTTGCATTCAAGGATTTCAAATTCAAATTATGGAAATACGGGGTTCACTTTACAAAGCCAGGTAAAACAAACAACATAAAATACATATCAAACAGTTGGGGACAACTTAGTATACATACATATATATACACACATACAAGCAGCTGTTCATGTAGTCGTGTGCAAACGATTGAAATAGCCAAAGCAGCAGCTGAAATTTGGACTTAAGTATCCTTTCATAGTATCCATCACAGAGTACGTGCGCACTAAGGCTTTTGGAAAATTCGAGCTCCAAAGGGGGGAAACGAGCTTAAACAAGAAAGGAATGCTAAAGTCGAGCAGGCTCAACTCTTAAATACCCTGTACCACCCCACAAAAAGTAATTAAATTAATTAAATTAATTAACTAAATTAATTTAATTAATTAACTAAATTTATTATAAAATATTCCATGCATGCATACATACATTTACATTTGCATCAGAATCGTGCCTTATGCGTGTTTGTGTACTTGTACATATGTATGTATGTGTGCATTGGGCCTGGTTATATGGCCACAACTTTCTTTCTATCATAATGAAACTTGGTATACGGATATATAATCACTAACTGGATGTGTCTACCAAATTTTATTTCAAAATTCCAAGAATTACGGGAGTTATAGAAAATCGTTAATAGGGGGGGAGTGGGGGGGGGGGGGGGGGGGTGGATCAGAAAAAATGAACAAACTCGTCCTTTCTCGGTCTCAGGAGAATCTGTATACCAAGTTTGGTTATTCTAGCTCTTATACTTTCGGAGATCCTTGCGTTCATACAGACAGACGGACAGACGGACATGGCTATATCGACTCGGCTTGTCATGCTGATCAAGAATATATATACTTTGTGGGGTCTACCAAGCCTCCTTCTGTGTGTTCCATGTGCACTCGCACAAAACTAATATACCCTTGTACCCTTTGGGTACAGGGTAGATATAGTGGTCATGTGTGTGTATGTTTAACGAAATATTTTGGCAAGAACAAAAATGTAACGGAATAATGAAACATTTTTTGTCAAGAACAGAAAATGTTCATTTCGATATCTTAAATGCCCTCCTACTGGTAATTAATTAGATGAAAATATATGGGTAGGCCATGCACACACAAAATAAATACAATTTGAAACATTATATTGAGTCGGGTTAAGACGGGCAATACCTGCTAGAAAGTAAAGACGCAATAAGTAAGTACGCTTTAGTTATTAATTATTTTAATGAAGAACATTTTTGGGAAATTACGTTAATTTTATTTTTAGTGGGTGGAAGAAAACATTACTCGGTTAAGAAAAGAAACCTGATAGTCAGCTTACAAAATTATGGTAAAACATATAAACAGATTAAAACAAGAGAGAACGCTACAGTCGAGCAAGCCCGACAGTGAAATACCCTGTACCCAGGTAAACTTTCGACACTGAGGTATATGCGCCCATAGCAGACGCAAAAATTAAAAAAAATAAAATAAACGTCATTTCTCGGACCTAGGAGAATCTGGATACCAACTTTGCTTGTTCCAGCTTTTATAGTTTCTGAGATCCTTGCGTTCATCCAGACGGGCGGACGGACATGTCTAGATCGATTTCTCTCGTCATGATGATTCAGAATATATATACTTTATGGTATCGGAGATGCTTTCTTCTGCATGTTACATACTTTGCACAAACCTAATATACAATTTTTACCCTACGGGTACAGGGTATAAATATAGATCCATACAGTGCCACTCTGGTATTCAATGCTATCAACTATAAAAACAAGGCACAGAATCGAGGTTGTGAGCTTAAACCGACTGTTTTAGAGAATAGACGTATATGTTTGTCTTCCATCAAACACAGAACACAAGCCAAGATACCTCAAAAAGACAGTTAAACATGGTGGTCTGAGCATTATGGTAAGGGTTTGTTTTTCAAATACTGGTGTCGGTCCTATTCATATGATTAATGGCATCATGGACAAAACCGTGGATGTGGAAATATGCAAGAATACATTGTTATCATATGTTACATGTTGTTACCATATTATAAAATGCCTTCAAAGAGGACATTTCAACAGGACAATTATCCAAAACACAGTAGTAAGCTCGCCAAACTCGCCTGGTTTGCGTTTGAGAAGATCGACGTAATGCGATGGCCAGGGAAGTCTCCGGATCTAAATCAAATCGAAAATTTGTGGGGAGATGTTAAAGGAATAGTAAAAACAGCAAATTCTTCAAGTTCAAGAGGCACAGGCCCGAATCCCTATGAACCGTTGCCAGGATCTCATTAATTCCATGCCCCGTCGGCTGTATTGAATAACAAAGGATTCACAAATCAATATTAAGCTCTAATAAACATGTAGAACATGAATAATGAAGATTAGTTTTGTTTGTATATAAAATCATGAAAAACAAGAAGGCGTTTAAATGTAACGGGATTTTTTCGGTTTTATAATGCTTTCATTCCAACCATTCTAAAAAGTTATCGGTTGTTTAATTTGGATGCCTGGAAGTGTCTCGAAAAGAGTTTTGAAAGAGGTGAGGTCCGGCACTGCTATTGCATTGAACACATCTGTATATATGTATGTATGACTAAGCAGTGCCTGCAGCTGTTGTTATTGTTACTGCTTTGCCCAGGTACAGGAGACATACACAGGCACTCACAAACCCACACATACACGCATACTTATTCTACACCTTACTTTAGCTTCTCTATTTGTTATTTTATTTGCCATGCACCGTTTGACATTAATACTATGGTGCATAACTATAGCCGCACATATGCTTTCAGTATTTTTGAAAGAAGTAATTGTGATACAAAAAATATACGAATACCGTCCGTTTGAAAGATCACCAAAATATCAAAAATGAAAATAGCTCATTTTGTGAGATTCACCAAAAAATTGGTCAAACTTAGTGCAAAATTTTATTAAAATTTAAACATTCATTCACGGCGACAGGCGATAGAAGTGAATCATCGTGGCTCGATTTATTTAATCGATGTTTAACATTTTTGTTTTTGGAGAGTCGATTGATCGTATAAAGTGAAATGCATACGTGAATTAGCACATTATTACTTTAAAATGTCAGTGGAATTGTCTGATCCTCTCGAAAACGACAATAAAAACAAGAGAGAACGCTACAGTCGAGCAAGCCCGACAGTAAAATAGCCTGTACTCTTCACAAAAAAGGAAAATTAAAAAAGAAAAAATTAAAAAATAAATTAAATTATTAAAAAAACAAGATAGAACGCTACAGTCGAGCAAGCCCGACAGTAAAATAGCCTGTACTCTCCACAAAAATGAAAAAATTAAACAAACAATAAAATTTAAAAAAAAATTAAATTATTAAAAAAATGAATGAATGAATTAATTAAAATAATTAATTTAATTAAATTAGAATACATGTTTATGTTCAGTTAAAACAGCATACATTTACATCACGTACCTATGCGTGTTTATATGCGTTTATGTATGCAGCACAACGTTGAACCAAAGCAGCAACAACAACAACAGCTGCGGGCAGCGCTGCCGACAGAGGCAGCGCATGAGCAGCGATTTTATTTATGGCTATAACTTTGTTCAGAATTGACCTATCATGATGATGATTTGATCAAGAATATATATATATACTTTGCGGGGTTTGCCACGCCTCATTCTGTGTGTTACATACATGCGCACAAAACTAGTATAGCCTTTCACCCTTTGGGTACAGGCTATAATTAATATTGTTCAGCTTTACGATTAATCGATTTTATTTTTTGCAAAATCTGACAGGTTCAGACAATATCGATTATTTTGACACGCTAGGTCGCAAACGAATAAATGTTCACAGACAAATGAATGAAAATAGCAAAACGTTTTTAAGCGAACAGCTGGCATTTTATCTTTGTGTTCGTTCGCCTGACCAAAAGGAGAGGACCAAGTTTGTTTACATTCCAGATTATACTGTTAGGTTCATGCACGCATCTTCATACCACAGCTGATTTTTGTTTACATACATAATTTCAATTTCGCCAGCTGGTCTACTTGCTGTGCGTTTATGTGCGCCTGTTACCGTGCTATTGGTGTACTTGAAAAACGTAGTTCAATTTGGCATCAAAAATCATCGAAAACTACGAGAAACCTACCAGGTAGTCATAAATAAGCAGAAGGCAAATCAACTGCTGACTCGCTTGCTTGTTTATTGTAATGCAGCGGTGGCCACGATATTTTTTAACGGGAGCACAACAGCTACATCGACAACGAAAATCACCGGTGAAGTTGAGTAAATTCTAAGAAAAATCTAGCAACAACACATGCACTATGTACGTGTATTTTGTTTTTGGAACAATCTGCTTGTTCGTCTCGCTGGCGTCAGCTACATGTATTTTGTTTTTGTAAGTTATCTCGGTATCAGTCTTTTGCTTGTGTGACTTATTGACGTCACTTTCGTCACACAATATCTTGCCGATCCAGCAGACAAAACCGTGAAGTAGAAGATTCACTTCAAAAAACGGGAGGGCCTAATCCGAAGATAAGTCATAATTAGCATTGATTGCTAAGCCCTGATGAGCCTAAACGAGTTAGCGACTGAGTGCGTCTCAGAGGACCGTTGCAAGAACTTTAAAAAAGTCGCAAACTATTGGGTTACAGAAATTGAAGGTGCAACATTCTTTAATGCAATGTCTTTAATAATTTATTTTTTTTTAAGATAACTGGGACACTCTTGACGTTTTTATACTCTGTACATGAAAAATGTAACAGGCAGGAGGAGGCGTGGCAGACCCCACAAAGTATATATATTCTTGATCAGCATGACAAGATGAGTCGATCTAGCCCTGTCCATAACTCCCGTATTTCATGGAACTTCGAACTCAAACTTGGCAGACTTGGCAGTTAGTGATTATAAGTCCAAATGTCAAGTTTTATAATGATAGGCCGATTTAACAGAAAGGTATAGCCATATATGTATATATGACCAAGCAGTGCCTGGAGCTGTTGTTGTTGTTACTGCTTTACACAGGCATACACAGACACACACATTCTACACATATGTACAGAGTACTTCAATGTCGGGACACCCGACTTTAGTTCCCTACTTGTTTTACACTGTTAAAGAGATTCGAGAAAGAAACACTCTAATTTTGATGTATGATCGTTATTGGTTTGGGGAGCGTTTTGCGATGTGAGATGCTTGGAGGTGGCATTTCCAAGTAATCAAATTAACTCCACCGGGTACGTGGAGATGTTAAAAATGAATCTCTTGCCTTTTCTGCGATATCGAAAGCCCAAAAGGTATATTTTTCAACAAGGACAACGTACTAATGCATGTCCGCCGTGAGATGCATTCTTGTCTCAAAGCCAATAAGGCCAATACTTTAGAGTAGCTTGAATGTTTTTCAGACATGAATCCAATTGAGAACTTTATTATTATTTAACAAGAGAGAACGCTACAGTCGAGCCTCTACTCTCCACAAAAAATTAAAAAAAATGTATTTTAAAAAATGTAGTTAATTAATTAAATTAAATACAATTTATTTAATACATACATAGAAGACATGTTTATGTAAAGTTTCATAAGCATACATTTACATTATCGCGTCTATGCGTGTATGTATGCAGCACAAAGATGAACAAAAGCAACAACAACAACAGCTGCAGGTAGCGCTTCGGGCAGAGCTACAAGCAGAACATGGGCATCGATTTTATTTATGGCAATAACTTTCTTCAAAATTGACCTATCATTATGAAACTTGGCATACAGACACCCAATCACTAACTGGAGGTATTTGCACCTGAGTACAAAATTCCAAAGTTATGGAAAAAGCACGAATTGAGAGGGAGCGGGGGGTGTATCAGGGTTTTTAAGAGTTGAGCTCGCTCGATTTTAGCATTCCTTTCTAGTTACTCTGTTTGTCAGTGTTTCATTCGTAAATAAATAAAATTATAAAATCTAATTAAAAGCAAGTAGGGAAGCTTTGAAATACTCTGTTCAGAATAATTATAGAAATTAAAACAAATAAAAAAGTTAAAGTCCGGTGTCTCGACTTTGAAATATTCTGTACATATGTTTAGAATAATTATAGAAATTAAAAAAATTAAGAAAATTAAAAAAAAATTTTGATCGATTTTACCTCTCATTATTCGAAATCACGTAAAGGGTGTATAATTGCACATGTACAAAGAAATTGCGTCTATGTGAGCATGTGAATGTCTATGCGCGTCTAATCGAGTGGGTATGATCATGTTTGCAGTCAACCAAAGCACCAGCATCAACAGCAGCTGCGGGCAGCAAATATATTTATGGCTATAACTTCTTGTATCAGCCAGTATCGGCATATCATAGTGAAACTTGGGGGTATTTGCAAAATTTATCGACTGGAAGTGAAGTTATTGCGTTTTAAGTGTCAGTATGTTTGTGTTATCGTAGCCTCGAACAAAGAGCCAACATTAAATTTTGTTTTAAAATTGGTAAAACTTTTACCGTAACGTTTCAATTGATGGAACAAGTATATGGCTATTATTGCCTATCCCGTAGCAGAGTGCACGAGTGGTTTCAACGTTTTCAGAGTGGTCGTGAGGACATAAATTACGATCAACATGTGGGCCAATCAAAATTCGTGATCACCGAAAATTCCATCGAAACTGTAGGTGAATTAATCAAAAATCAGCCGAAATCATTATTGAAATTAATGGAAATTGAATTGAATATCTCCAAAACATCGATTTATCGCATTTTGACAGAACATTTGGGCTTACGAAAGGTGTGTGCACGGTTTGTTCCGCACAAATTGACTGACGACCAAAAATTGCTCAGACGATCGACGCTTGTGACCGATTATTTGACCAAAAATTACATTTTAACCATTAACCACTCGCCGTATTCACCTGATATGGCACCGTGCGACTTCTACCTTTTCGGAAAAATGCATTTGCCATGAAAGGAAATCGTTATGCAGACGTAGAGGCCATTCAAAAGGCTTGCACCGGCATACTGGCGGCCATACCGGCCAACGAGCTAAAACACTCGTTCGACATGCTTTTGGAGCGTGCAAAAAGCTGTATTGAAGTGGAGACTATTTTGAATAAAATAAGTTGATTTTGCCGAAAAACCCATTTCTTCTGTTTTTTTTTTTAATTCCTGCTTGGAACACACCTTGTATATATACTTTGTGGGGTCTGCCACGCCTCCTTCTGCCGGTTATATTTTTCAGTTTGCGCAAACCTAATATACTCTTTTACATTTCATGTACAGAGTATAAAGAATCGCCAAACAACTGCTGTGAAAATAGCCAAAAAAAAAAGTTGGTATGGATTTCAATGGTCATGTCAGAATCAATAAAAAATCAGCTTTTACGTTTAAATTTCGCTAAAAAGCCATTCGGATTTTGGGAAAGGGTCATTTTTGCAGACGAAAGTAAGTTCAATCTTTTTGGTTACGATGGAAGAGTGCTGGTGTAGAGAAAACCAAGAACTGAACTCGAAGAACGAAACATGGTACCGACTGTAAAGCATGGTGGTTGAAGAGTTTGGGGGTGTATGGCAGCAACTGGAGTCGGCGACTTGGTATCTTTTGATACTGAAATGGATCATAAATATTATATTCAAATTTTAAATGACCATTTAAGACAAAGTGCCGAGAAATTGTGCCCAAACATACAGCCCTGATAGAAGGCTGTGATTGTTATACAATTGCCCTAAAGTCATCAAAACGCCACTACAATCAACTGATCTCAATCCTACTGAACAATTGTGGGACCGTCTTGAGAAACAGTTGGGGGCCCGATGCTTTTCATACAGAAACGAAATGAGAGACGTATTATTAGATGAATGGTCCAAAATCTACCCTAATTACATAAAAACCTTACTTAACTCAATACCCAGGCGCTTGGAAGGTGTTATTAAACAAAACGGAAAGGCGGCAAAGTATTAAAATAATTTTTTCTTTTCTTTATTTTTTTTAAATTAATTCAAACCCCAATTGTAGCTAAATGGTATATAATACACTAGCAGGTCTTGCCCGTCTTTGCTGGGCTAAGTAATATGTGCTTATAATTATAAGTTTATTTACTATATGATAGTCTTCTTTCGACACTCTCTAAAGTTTTTTAAAGAGTTTATATTCCAAATAGCAAATATAGTACAATGAGTACTATGTATGGTTATACGTACATACATACATACATACATACATACATATGTACATATCTTCGTTACGCACCGGGCGGAATGCCAGTCCTCACTTAACTGTGTGCTTCCTCAGCACGTTGTACGCACGGTCGAGTTATCCCCGAAAAGTCCGACGCGGGACATTTAATTTTGATTTATAAATCGGGACGTCCCGCCAAAATTAGAGCGTTCGGCAACGCTGATATGTACATACATTTAAATTTTTCATGCAGGCGTTATCCGCCTATATGATTGTTGTGAATGTAAAAGGTGTGTTTCTGCTTTTGTAAATCACATGAATACACTCACAAAATAGGCTTAACGGTAAATGACTCTTAGATTTGTTCAGAATACATTTGTAGCGTTGTTAGCTAACACTAAAACGGTAAGTCGCTGTAAATATGCGATCAGCTGAGATGCTAGAGATGGGCATGTGTCGGATGCTCTATGTGCTAGAGCATCAAAATTATCGATAGTTGAATCCGTCGATACAATGAATACTTCCATCGAAGTTTGGATGCAATTCACAGAAAATTTAAATAATTTCTTATAATTTATTGAGATCAATTAGAACAAATCATATACAAACATACATATGTACCTCTGCCCGCAACGCGAAGCAGAATATGCGTAGGTCCGCTTTCGGTTTCAGCTTTATTATCGCTTACGCAGTCGTTGCCTAGCGACGATAACTGTAAATTTTTGGCATTTTTCTTTTGAAATTAACAGGCGTAAATGATCAAAACGAAAGAAGAAGCGCGAGCCAATGACTTGTTTTGTTTGTATTCTTTTATAGATTAAAAAAATAAAAAAGGTGATTGGTGGAAAACTGAAGATTTTTCAAACAAACTTTGGAGCTTGAATTTTCCAAAATACCTTAGTGCGCACCTACACTGTGATAGGATACTTGAGCCCAAATTTCAGCTTCTTAGCTTTTACCGTTTGGGCTGTTGACGCGGTTTCCTTTTGTGCCCCAACAATTTTTTTACAGGAAAACTCCCATATTTCAGGCCCCAAGAAAAATGTCAAAAAACAAAGTAACCAGTTTTACTTGGTTTTTTTCTGGGTGTATACAAAGTTGAAGATAATTAGATGTAAATTGTAGATTTTTATAGCCTGTACCCAAAGGGTGAAAGGCTATACTAGTTTTGTGCGCATGTATGTAACACACAGAAGGAGGCGTGGCAGACCCCACAAAGTATATATATTCTTGATCAGGATGAGAAGACGAGTCGATATAGCCATGTCCGTCTGACCGTCTGTCTGTATGAGCGCAAGGATCTCAGTAAGTACAAGAGCTAGGATAACCAAAATTGGTATCAAGGTTCCTATAAGCCCTAGGCAGAACGAGTTTGTTTATTTTTTCTGATACACCCCCCCACTCCCCCGCAATTCGTATTTTTAGGTACATCCAGTTAGTACTAATGTGTCCGTGTGCCAAATTTCATCATGATAGGTCAATTCTGAAGAAAGTTATAGCCATAAGTAAAATCGCTGCTCATGCGCTGCCTGCAGCTCTGTCGGCAGCGCTGCCCGCAGCTGTTGTTGTTGTTGCTGCTTTTGTTCAACTTTGTGCTGCATACATACACGCATATGAACACGCATAGGTACGTGATGTAAATGTATGCTGTTTAAACTGAACATAAACATGTATTCTAATTTAATTAAATTAATTCATTCATTTTTTTTAATAATTTAATTTTTTTTTAATTTTTCCTTTTTGTGGAGAGTACAGGCTATTTTACTGTCGGGCTTGCTCGACTGTAGCGTTCTATCTTGTTCATACAAACTTTGGAGCTCGATTTCCATTGAGTCCAAATTTCAGCTTTCTAGCTTTTACCGTTTGGGCTGTGCGTTGATCACCAATCAGTCAGTCAGGACAAACTGTTTTATATATATAGATTAGACAATTTTCAATGCAATTTCAAAGATTAAACATGGTGCACTGCAGAAATATATAATTTTAATTATCTATTTCCTCTTTGAAATATAACGGAAAGTTGATTTCCGTCCCATGTGAACGATTTAAAATTTTGCTCTGTGTATCTAAAATGTTTCCATGTGTTCGAGAAGATTCTCATGACATGACATACATACATATGTACAAATGTATGAAGATTACCATTTTTTACATGAGTAGTGTGTTTTTTGTTCGGCATTTGAATGGAAACAATTTTAAACTTTGTTGATTCTTTTTAGTTTTTATACCCTGTACCCAAAGGGTACAAGGGTATATTAGTTTTGTGCGAGTGCACATGGAAATCACAGAAGGAGGCTTGGTAGACCCCACAAAGTATATATATTCTTGATCAGCATGACAAGCCGAATCGATATAGCCATGTCCGTCTGTCCGTCTGTATGAACGCAAGGATCTCCGAAAGTATAAGAGCTAGAATAACCAAACTTGGTATACAGATTCTCCTGAGCCCAAGAAAGGATGAGTTTGTTCATTTTTTCTGATCCACCCCCCCACTCCCCCCTATTAACGATTTTCTATAACTCCCGTAATTCTTGGAATTTTAAACTAAAATTTGGTAGACACATCCAGTTAGTAATTATATATCCGTATACCAAGTTTCATTATGATAGGTTGATCAGAAAGTTATAGCCATATAACCAGGCTCAATGTACACATACATACATATGTACAAGTACACAAACACGCATAAGGCACGATTCTGA
Source organism: Scaptodrosophila lebanonensis (assembly GCF_003285725.1). Taxonomy (NCBI): domain Eukaryota; kingdom Metazoa; phylum Arthropoda; class Insecta; order Diptera; family Drosophilidae; genus Scaptodrosophila; species Scaptodrosophila lebanonensis. Next base: position 1,607,159 of record NW_022060738.1, read on the forward strand.
TGTAAATGTATGTATGCATGCATGGAATATTTTATATTTTAGTTAATTAATTAAATTAATTTAGTTAATTAATTTAATTAAATTAATTTAGTTAATTAATTAATTAATTTAATTTCTTTTTTGTGGGGTGGTACAGGGTATTTGAGAGTTGAGCCTGCTCGACTTTAGCATTCCTTTCTTGTTTAAAATTATTTTTCCAAAATTAAAGTAAGATTTTACTGTTTTTGCTTAATAAACAATATTTCGATTCAATTTGTTCAGAAGAGCATTCTAAACAACTATAGGTAATTGCAAAAGCTATTTAAACTTGGCTATGTTGCTCTAAACAGATGGTTCTTAATGCTCTGAACCTGCGGTGGGCACGAAATTTCAAATCGAGAGCCCTATACTAACACCTACAACAAAAATCACCGGTAGAGTTCTGAGTAAATGCTATTGAAAATCGAGCAACAACAGACGCACTACGTGTATTTTGATTTTGCATCAATCTGCTTGTGCCTTTGTATTTTGTTTTTTTAAGCTCGCTCGCGATCGATCTTCTACTTGTGCGTCTGGATGGATGGCTCAGTGGACAATCTTATGCATCCAACCAATGTGAAATTTATGCAAGAAATTTTGGTTGTTTTCACTTATTAACCAGACATGGCATGTCACCCATAATATATATTTTGTGGGGTCTGCCACGCCTCCTTAAAAATGGCATAGATATAATAAAGTTTAATAATTGCCCAACATAGGACAGATCTTAAATAAAGATTAAAGATTTACAAAAAACAAGTATAGAAGCTAAAGTCAGGTGTCCCAACTCGGAAATACTCTGTACATATGTGTAGAATAATTATAGAAATAAAAAATATTTAGTTTCAGTTAGAAATTCCAAGAATTACGTAAGGTTTGTGCGGGAGAGGGGGAGGGAGGAAAATTCCAAAATACACATTTTCTGCGTATTCACATAGTTCATCTGGGACTAAAATTTGATGCTCCTAGGTCTTATAGTCTCCGAGATAAATAAGATTATACGAATGGTATTTGCGAACATCCCCCGTAGGGGGATTGTACTTGTATGTCTGATTGATTTTGCCCCACTTCCCCCTATTGAGGTTTTCCGGATTTTCCATTCGTATAATCACCTATATCCCGGAGACTATAAGACCTAGGGAGACCCTCAAGCTGGTCGCATAGGAATATATCACAGCAATTGATGAACTAGCTGATGACTAAGTCGCCATCCGTCTAAGTCAACGGCTGGTTTTAATTGAGTTTAACGCGTGGGCGATAGATTGATTGGATCAATCGTTGACATTTGAATTCATATCCAGTCAACCAGAATACTTGGACGTATACACGGCCAGTAAAAATGTTGCGATGTTTTGCACGATTGAGAAGAAGCCTACATTATCCCATTTTCTGGTGGAGATATGAAATCGCAAGAGTCTGCTCCAAAATTAAACAAGAGAAAACGCTACAGTCGAGCAAGCCCGACAGTAAAATAGCCTGTACACTTGACCTGCCTAGGACTTAAGGGAACCTCGATACCTAGTTTGGTTATTCTAGCACTTGTACTTCCTGAGATCCTTGCGCTCATACAGACAAACGGACGGACGGGCATGGCTATATCGACTTGTCTTGTCATCCTGATCAATAATATATATACTTTGTGGGGTCTCCCACGCCTCCATGTGTGTGTTACATACATTAGTATAGCCTTTCACCCTTTGGGTACAAGCTATAAAAATACATTCATGTACAGTTTCAATAGAATACATTTACTCCAATATTGTGCATTTGTGGAGTGCAGAGCTAAACTAAAGCAGCAACAACAACAGGTGGAGGCAGAGATTAACTTATATAACTTCTTTTATATTTGACCTATCATGATGAAAACGAGGACGCATAAGCACTAACGGGATGTAATTACCAAATTTGTTAAAAACTCCAAGAATTACGGGAGTTATGGAAAATCACTAACAGTGGGGGAGTAAAAGGTGCGGCAGAAAAAATTCACAGTGTATTTTCTCAGGCTTAGGAGAATCGGGATATAAAGTTTAGTTATTCTGCTTCTATAAATTAATTTACTCTCTCTTTAGTACATTTCCAATGTAGCCTTTTAATTATCTATTAATATCGTGTAGATTAGTACTATGAAAATTCATATTGGTTTCGACTTTGTTAATTTACATTCTGCGGGAAAAACATAATAGGCAAATATACAAGTAGATTATAGCTCAAGTTTACGGTAGCATTTGCTATTTTAGGTTTCATCTGATTTTGCTGGGTCAAAAGTACGAATATACAAAAATGGTGAACAAGCCGTGTTATGATTAGGCTTTTACAGCCGCAAAGCTTTCAATTGTGGGGTACATCGTTGGACAAACTTTTAATTTCTGCGTAAACCTATAAAGACTATGACACCTAGGACCTCCACATAAAAGGCAATAAAAATAAATATAAGGAGCAGAAATAGTAACCAAATTTACTGAAAATCCAAGAACTATGAATACAAATATACTATTCCATTCGAGATATAAACATCACCTTAATTAAAACCAACTGTCAGGTCCTTGTCGCGTTATTCAAGCTCAAGCTCACCGTATAAACATATATTTTCATAAGTTAAAGGAGAAAATTCTGCGCTATATTTGACAAACCCACATACAAGCAATAATACTCCCAGCATTAAAGTTTTCGAGAACTGTTGGCATTCTTTCGGGAAATAGGTGTTAAAAAAGGGGGAAAAAAATTAAGTCCACTTATATAAATACTGTAGTGTATTGCCAATAAAGAAAACCACACCAAAAATTTCGAATTTCTCTCATTGCTTCATACAGTATATACTTGAAACTTCGATTAAATTCAAAATTGATATAAATTAGGTATATGTAAATAATATACAGATATACACATACATGTATTGAAAACATTTGTTATAATATAACTATGTATATGTTTGCTAGTACATATGAATATAAACGATAATATTAGTATTGCATTCCATTTTAATTTCTTTACTGGAGGGCACATACGACACTGTTTTAAGCAAATTTTCTTACATCTAAACCAAATCTCAGATAGAGGGACACTTTGGTGACAGTTGGAACACGGAAAATTAAAAGTTTATGCTAAGGCCTTATAATGAATGGAACATGGATGTAGTGTTTACGAATGTACTTCGACTTTATTGAAACCAAATTTAAAGTATATAAAACCACTTTTCCCCGGTATGAATATTACAACAAACATTTAAATTTTTATCAACTATCAAGAATTTAAAGTGTTCATAAAATCAGAATATAATTCCACGCATTTATTTTTTTACATAAAAACCTTTTTACATACCAAGTCTAAGTATCCACTTTTGGGTCTTCATGTTTACCATACCATATTAAATACATACATACTATATGTACGTACATTGACATGCACGGCAAGTCCCAAACTTCACATTATTTTTTCATTAGACGACGCTAAACTCTCCGCGCGTACGGTGTCGAATTAAATAATTTGTATGTTTCAGTTAAATCAGTTCTAAACACACCCTGATTTTATTCGGACCGAAGTATAGTAATAGTTATAGAACACATTTAATAAAGAACAACCTAACTTAATTTGATTCAATGATACCTATCGTCCAGGGATGGATTAGATTCCAATGCCAGAGTTGCTTCTAAGTAAATAGAAAAAGTCTATCGCTTTATACTTATGTACACATTAATTCTATCTTGCTTCTACCTGCAAATATAATCTAGATATATATAAGAGCAAGACAAATTATAGTATTATATAATTATTGGACACTAGTCTTAAATATGAAAAAGTATAGCATATGATCGTATGTCACTGTTCCCCGGAAAATATCTGCGACATTTTTCCCCAGTTTAAAACATGAAAATTTTAGTATATTATATATATTTATATATAAGTTTGTAATTGAAAGAATAAAGAAAAAAGGATTTTATGTATAAAAGCACTTAATAATAAAATAAAAATTGTTTTCGAATATTAAATTAATAATTCAATGATTGATAGATCGTCTGATGATTATGATAAATCGAAATGAAATTGAGGTGCGAACTTCAACTAATCCATATTTACAAGGGGGTTTTCAGCTGACTGATACACAATTTGTATTATTTTAAACAGAGTGAAAACGAAGATCATTGGGATTAATCGATTGTATACTGTACAATTAGAACTACACGCTGAATCGACTCAGAATCGATGTTCTACATATATTCAGTTTGTTTGGAGAATCGATTAATCTAATAAAACTTATAGAAAAAATAGCAAGCAATATCGCAATTTCGCAGGTCTGGTACCAGTTGCATCGTCCATCAGTAGACGAGATTGTAGAAAATTATTCCTTTCTTTATTTATAATAGATTACAGTTTATGTGGTGCATAAATACATATGAAATAAAGCGACAAATGGTAAAAAGTTGTTCCATATATATAAAAGTAAAACTCTATTTCTCATTAAACTTAAGAATAAATAGCGCAAAGAAAGATGAAGATGTTGTGCGTGTTCGATCTCGGTATTCGATATGTGCTTTATTGGCCTGATCTTTAGAGATAACATGAATTAATTTTTTATTTATTTATTTATTTTAAATATTGAAGTCATCAAGCGAGCTTTATAAATTTATCGCGGATACTTAAGTCTCTTAGTGCTACGTGGCGCTGTTTTTGCTTAATTCGTTCATCTCAATATCATTATTTTGCTTGCAACGCTTGTAAACGCGTTTTTTTTTTTGTTTATATTGGCGACATATTTTTCTTAGTCACAAAAACTAAATTACTTTAAAACAAAAATTATAATAATTTTAGGTGTAAACTGTGTTCCTGCTTAAATGAAATCATAATAAATATTGGTCACACTGATTAATGCTATTTGTTTTGTAATTTGCTGGTATTTAATACCTATAATGGATATAAAAGTGGCGGGCCTGAATAGAGCATAATAGCTTTCGATAGCTAATCGGTGTTTTCGACAGTTTTGTATGAATCCATCAATAGTTTCATCGAAGTTTGAATCCAATATAAAGAATAATTAAAATATAACATATTTTTATTTATGAAGGGTTAAGACAACAAGTGATTAGAAATTAATTGTGTGCTGAATAGCATTGGGCGCATTCACCACGAACAACTGATTTCTGTTATTCTTTGCTGAATGCACTGATACTGTTGTTGTTTAAGCCACGGCGCCGTAAAAATTGCTAAACCTACGAGTCAATTTATTGGTAGGGCTAGATTGATAGTGCAACTTTCCATGACTTATGTATGTATATTTCTGTTTAAGGGATGATTACACATACATATGTACATGTTTGTACTTTTACAAAAATGATCATTTACCTGCCTTTAATTTAATATCTAAAAATTCACATGTTTCACATAAAATATTCAAAAAATTAATTTAAAAAGAAAACTTCCTTAATAAACAAGTTTCCTTTAAGTTTCAGATACATTTTCTAATTTTACGTACGAAATATAGTTGAAAGCTATAAAATAATTGCAATATTTACAATATTACAGCAAACCGAGGTGGTCGCTAACAAACAGACCTTCCCAATCGGCGACACACAATTTTTCCCAACTTTGTTTAATAAATACACAGTTTTTTGGTACTTATTTGAATAAAGAATTTCGTCAAATATAAATTATATTTTTGAATTTTGTTTGACGCACAAAACAAGACTTTACTCAGCAAAATGTTATGTTCGAAAAATTTAATTTTGTATTTGAGCCAAAGGGGCATCCCTATTGTGCGGATTTTTCGGATGCTGGGTGTGAATGCTAGTGTTTTAAGTATACATTTAGTAATTTGCTAATTTAATAGTATTTACATATAGGATATGCAAAGTAACTTTGATGAAGATTGTTCAGAAAAACCACAAAGTTTTGATTTTTTTATGATGAAAAATGTCTTTGTTAGCGTTCTTAATCTAAACTCATCACTGATAAAAAAGTTGTATAGTGCAGATGAATATTTTCATATCAAATTTAATGTTCTGCTATTTCATATTGAAATCAAATATAAACATCGTAAATTTTTACTAAAAACATGTTCAATTGGTGATTTTATGAATATTCAAAACAAAGTGTAACACTTCGTTATTAAAGTGTGTCATATATAATTTAATTGTTTATTCGCACACGTGCAGTAGTGCGAATCGGCAGGACGATTGTGGTCCTGACGAGTTAAGCTAAAGGACGCTTATTGTCCTTCTGTTGATCAAGGCGGGATCCTAGTGGTCCGGCTTGATGTTTGGGTGGACACTCGTGGTCCGTTTAATTAACGGCACTTGTGGCCCTGCTGCTTCAAGGGACCCTCGTTGTCCAGTAGATGCGAGTAACACCGGTTGTCCTGGTTGCGCTTGAGTAAAACGACGCAGCACGTTTGTAGTGACCAAGGATACCGGATGGCAATCCTTGGGAGCATGTAGTCAACGTGGTAGTCGGCGTGATAAAGATCAGCGGTTCCTGACCCAAAGTAATAGGCCGTTCGCTTATAATTTGCATAATGATTTTAATCATACAAATCATGGCTTATATAGCCATGCTTAAAACTAGCTTATGACTATTTACATTTACTATTTCTATGTGTTGGCGGTTTCACAATAATGATGCCCAATCATATATTATGAGGTTACGTATGCTGGTGTCAGCCCAATTTGGTTCATAAACTATGACCTGATTGTTGGTCTTATGCTGAGGTAGCAGAATAATATGTGTCTTATTCTTGTTTATTATTGCTTATGTTGGCTGGCCAGTGTCAATGCACCTGTAATTCGTATGCGCGAGTAGACTATGGTGCCAATATTATCTATGCTAAAACAATATGGGTGTACAGGTTTATATGTATGATATGTGTTGCCAAGCTATTTTATTGAATGTTTGTTTGCGTCGCGTTGATGAGATGTAATATACTCATCCGCGTCGCAACATTAATGTTGAACCATATTAAATATTAATATGCACACACTTCAAAAAACAAATAGTTAAATTTACTATATTCCATAGTAAACTATAATAATTTTCTCAACTATAATTTGAAGTTTTTTGTAGTTTATTTAAATATACTAGAAATATATTAAATTTCAATTGACTAGAATTCTCAATTCGATTTACAGCTGTTGTGTGGTATATGGTCGTAAAGTATGTGTAAAGTAAGCGTTATTCAATCAACTGCTCCTCACTCTTAATATTACTATTGATCCAAACTATATCCGTACTAAAAAGCATAAAAAAGCATCCAGAAAATTAACTCAAAATAACAGTGGAATGTTAAAATTACTTTCTATTAAAAGTGATTCTATAGAAAAAACAGAAATAAAATATAATATATGTAATATAAAATAATTCATAGGAGCTAAAAAACCAATAGAGTAGACAAAAAATAAACCTTTGGCGTGAATCAAACCCACGTCTCCACATCATCACTTGTGATTTAATATCGTCAAACTTCAAATTTAATATCTTAATATTAGACTTAAAATTTAAGTGTACAAACTTCATATTTACTAAAACACACGGTGGTGCAAAATCGATGGTAAAAATAGTTAAATCTACGTGTAAATATTGAAATGTCCGTTGTTCTTTTTATCAGTGCTGATAAAAAAAGCTAGATTTGATACACCCTAAAGTTTGAGGCGAATCTTGGGCGGAAGAGATTTGGCACCCCTGTATAACTTCCTTTCAACTTGACCTCTCATACGGACACATAATCACTAACGGGATATAATTGACAAATTTAAGGTTAAAATTCCAGTTAGGGAGTAATGGAAAATTACCAATAGCGGGAGTGGGGGGGCATATATCAGGGCTTAGGGGAACCTGCATGACAAGTTTGATAATTCTAGCTCTTGCACTTTCGTTCATAAATTTGTAGATGGGCAGACAGACAGACGGACATGGCTATATCGACTCGGCTTGTCACCCTGATCAAGAATACAAGTATATATATACATTGTGAGATCCTTCTGTGTGTTACATCTGAACATTGGCGCTGAATTGGGTACAAAGCGATATTTTTACCGATGAATCCAAATTGTCTGTGTTTGTCGGAGATGTCTGGAACAAGTAATACGGAGGCATATTACAAAAGGTATTGATTGTACTGATTGTAAGTAACCATTAAGCATAATGTTGGGGATGCATGAAACTTTACTTTATATATGGAACTGTAAATGCATAAAAATACAAGTTTTTCTTATAAAGTATCCTCATTCCAAAGCTTTCTGAATGTGTGGGAAAATACTTTTCAAAACGCTAAATATTGTTGCCGTATTAATCGAGTTGAGAATTCTCAGCATTATTATACTCTGTGCATGAAATGTACAAGAGTATATTAGGTTTTCGGCAGGTGAAAAATGAAAGAGGCAGACCCCACAAAGTGTATATATTTTTGATCAGCATGACTAGTCGAATCGATCTATGTCTGTATGTACGTATGAATACCCGGATCTCAGAGACTATATAGTCCAGGTGCCTCATATGAATACGCAGAAAATTTGTATTTTTGAAATTAACTCTCACATTCTTGGAATTCAACTCTAAAATCTGGCAAAAACTGGAACGCAAATTGGATACGATGGAATCGACGTGCCGGCCGAATGGGGCCCAGCTCCTTCTCAACATCAGAAATGTTTCCAACTAGGAAATACGCCAAAATCAGCAAAAGAAGCTTTCGATGAGAAGAAATACTGCTCGGCAGTCTTCTTGAACGTCAAGCAAGTCTTTGACAGGTATGGCACACTAGACTGCTCTACAAGCTGATGGTTGCCCAACCAGCACCATACTACAGATTGCTAAGATCTTACATCAAGAGAAGAAAGGTCTTCTTGAAGTTGAAGGAAGGAAGATGAAGGATCCGACATAAGAGACATCAGAGCCGGAGTTCCTCAGAGAAGCGTACTGGGCCCAGTCCTCTAAACACTATACACCGCCGACATGCCTAAGCTAAGTATTTGAGTCTGGTGCTAGACAGATGACTCACCAGGATACTTCACCTACTCAGTAAAAGGTCACAGCTGAACGAATGGCTGAAAAAGCATCTCTAGCTTGCTGGCAAAAGGTTCACCCTGATGTTGCGCGTCAAGCTTTTAATATATAAGGCTATAATGAAACCCATGTGGACCAATGGGATTCCGATCTGGGGCACTACCAGCCGAAGCAACTGTAACAACATACAAAAGTTCCATATCAAACTGTTCCAATATCCAATGCACACTTATTCCACTGAAACGCGGAGATTCACAACGAGCACGGAGTCCCATGGATTCACCAGGAGATTGCCAAGCAGAGCCCACAACAGCATCCAAAAAGATAACACCATCTAAAAAGATAACACCCGTTTGACCCGACAAGTGTCCCGACTTTGAAATACTCAGTACATATGTGTAGAATAAATTTGCGTGTCTATGCGTGTTTGTGTATGTCTCGTGTGCCTGTCAACAACAACAACAACAGCTGCTAGCATAGCAAATATTAAATTTATGGCTATAACTGATAAATGGGCCTATCATGATGAAACTGGGCATACGGACACATAGGTACTAATAGTAGGTAAATGCTAATTCTAAAAATTCTAAGAATTAAATGAAAATCAGTGATTGTGGGGGAGATGTGGGAGGGAGGAAAATTCCAAAATATACATTTTGGGCGTGTTCATATAAGGTATCTAGGAATTATAATAACAACGTAATTATAATGAGTAAAATATTCCTTTTTTATCAAAAAAATAAATTGGTTATGGCAATTGCCAAAATGGTGACCCCGACGTGATGAATTTTCGTTGTTATAATTATATGCACATATACGACATATATATGCAAAAAAAAGAGCTCATACTCAAATCTGCAGCGCGTGCACGTATCAAATTTTAACAAGTCGAATCCAGAGCTTCGGGTAGAAAAACTCGCGTTCAAGGACCGGCGACGCCAAGTTTTGATGGTTCCTCAAAGAGTTTGGCATGGCCGCGCGCAAATCCGTCCTAATTGCTCGTATGCGAATTCGTCAAACTAAAACAGATGAGGGCACCGCTGGTTGGCGGCAGCTTTATGACAACCAGTAACACGACTGACTCATCATTGCACGGCACAACACAAAGTCTTCCAATTTACAATAACCTCTTTCAGGTAGTCATTTATCAGCGCTGACTTACAATCACCGATTATTGGAGCTGATTTCCTATCCAACTACACCTTACTTATGGACCTTCTTTGGTTGTCTCAAAACGATAACTACAGATAAAGGCTCACAATTTGAGTCCGCGCTCTTTGGAGCATTTTTATAGCCTGTACCCAAAGGGTGAAAGGCTATACTAGTTTTTTGCGCATGTATGTAACACACAGAAGGAGGCGTGGCAGACCCCACAAAGTATATATATTCTTGATCAGCATGACAAGCCGAGTCGATATAGCCATGTCCGTCTGTCTGTCCGTCTGTATGAGCGCAAGGATCTCAGAAGGTAGAAGAGCTAGAATAACCAAACTCGGTATCCAGATTCCCATAAGCCCTAGGCAGGTCAAGTTTATTTTTTTATTCTGATACACTCTCCACTCCCCCGCAATTCGTGTTTTTTTCCAAAACTCCCGTAGTTCTTGGAATTTCAAAATAGGTAGCTACATCCCCTTAGTGATTATGTGTCTGTATACCAAGTTTCATCATGATAGGTCAATTCTAAAGAAAGTTATAGCCATAAATAAAATCGCTGCCCATGCTCTGCTTGTACCGCTGCCGGCAGCGCTGCAGGCAGCTGTTGTTGTTGCTGATGCTTGGGTTCCACTTTGTGCTGCATACATGGTTAGGTTAGGTTACCAATGAGATATCCGTTCGCCTCAGTTTTACAAGCTTGTACGTCCTTCTTGCGGCAAGGACTGACCAGGTGAGCTTTGCTCGAACACATATGTTGGTGTTCTCCCAGCATTGCTGTGCCATAGACCGCGCATGGTTGCGTGTCATAAGCCGGAAGGAGGCTAACGGCATACCCATTCCTTCCCTGTCTGAAGGGATGCATGCGGTAGTTCCCTTCCTTTCCAGCTCATCTGCAATGCAATTTCCCTCGATGTCACGGTGCTCTGACACCCATGTGAGGGTGATACTGTATTGCAGCGACTTCCGCCTGGTAGACCCTGCAGTGATCTGGGATGCGAAAGGACAATCGTATGTCCAAGTCCGGAGAGTAGACGCCTCCACCTACTCTCTGATCTAGATTGGAGCCATCCGTGTAGAAGTTGATGGCGTTGTTTCTCCTGTGTGGGAGGGTTTCCCTATCTGTCCGAATGGGAATTTTGACTACGGATTCTTTTTCAAAAATAAGTGTGGTGCAGACGGAGTATGCTGGGATGTCCTCTTGTTGAGCTCTTCCAAGCAGAGGTTTCTCTCAGCCGTAGGGCCGAGTTCGTGGCTAGTTCTTTCCCTGCGATGTCCAATGGGAGAGGATTAAGAAATATATTAAGGACTTCTGTTGGTGTAGTTCGGAGCGCCCCGTTGATACTCACTTCCGCCGATCTCTGCACCCTGCTGAGTAGGGTGAGGGCGGTCGATTTATTTAGCGCAGGCCACCATACCAAGATCCCGTAAAGCAGAATCGGTCGGATGATGGCCGTGTAAATCCAATGCACTATGCCTGGTGAGAACCCCCAACTGGTGCTCATGGCTCTCTTGCAAGTGTAGAGTGCTTTCTTCACTCGCTCTGTTATGTTGTCGCTCCAGTGCAATTTGCTATCCAGGATGACTCCCAGATACTTAGCACTGCGACTGAATTTAAGGGGGACCCCCCTTTAGAGTGAATGCCTCAAGTTCCGGGATCATGTACTTTCTAGTGAAGAGTTGTTGTGGGATTTACTCCCAGACCACAAGGGGACGCCCTTTGCGAGAGCGTCGATAGTGCCGCCTTCATTAGGTAACACAGTGTCTGCGGGTATTTACCGTTGCATATTATGGCCACATCATCGGCATAGGCTATGACCGTATGGCCTTCCGCCTCCATACGCCGAAGCAACTGGTTGACTGTTAGCAACCATAGTAGTGGGGAGAGGACTCCACCCTGTAGAGTGCCCCTGCTTACAAAGTTTCTACAGGACTGTCCACCCAGTTCGGCATTCACAGCCCTGCTAGTGAGCAGCTGGCTGATGAAATCGATTAGGAAGACGTCTACCCCAAGATCCGCCATAGATTGGGTGATTTCCGAGGGTAGTATATTGTTGAAGGCGCCCTCGATGTCCAGAAAGGCTACTAGTGAATACTCCTTAGCCGAAAGTGAGTTCTCTATTTTAGAGACCAGAGAGTGGAGGGCCGTATCCGTGGACCTGCCTTTGCTGTACGCGTGCTGCGAATTCGACATTAGAACCGGATTGATTGTCTGCCTAAGGTATATTTCTATAAGTCTCTCCAGAGTTTTTAATAGGAAAGACGATAGGCTGATAGGCCTGAAATCTTTAGGTTTGACGTGTGATGCCTTTCCCGCTTTGGGATGAACACCACTCTAACTTCTTTCCAGCTGGCTGGAATGTGTTTCAGGTATGATGTGCGTCAGGGAGTGTTGGAGTTGGGCCGGGACGATGCGGTCTGGCCCAGGAGATTTATAAGGCTGGAATGTTTTTATAGCCCAGCTTATGCGCTGTTCAGTGACGATAGCATCTATCATATACCTAGGTATCTCCCCTGTTCTAGGAGTAGGGATTGTGCTGGTAACATCAGTACAACCAGGAAAATGCGTATTTATGAGAAGATCGAGCGAGTCTCTGCCGGAGTCTGTCCAACTGCTGTCATCCCTTTGCAAAAGGGATGGCGGAGAGGAAGACTTGGCCACCACCTTCCGCAGTCTTGAAGCTGCGGATGTGGACTCAATGTTCGTGCAGAAGTTAGCCCAAGAGGCGCGTTTGGCTTTTCTAATGGCCAACTTGAAAGTAGCGAGTTTGCGCTTGTTGTGTTGCTTCTCCTGGCTTCGTTAAATTGCCTCCTGCACTCAACTCGAAGGTTGTCTAACTCAGTGGACCACCAAGGTGGTTTGCGTTTGGTTTTGTAGACCGTGCTCGGACAGGCTTTATTAACCGAGTCTGAGCACGTTCTGGTGAAGATGTCTACAAGCCTGTCCAGCTCGTCCCCCGTAGTGGGTTTAGAGTTATGCAGGGAGGGTAAATTTTTGGTAATCAATCTGAGATAATACCCCCAATTGCTCTTCCTCGGGTTTTTTCTTTTGATAACAGCTGGGACTTGATACCCTAGCCTGAATTGGGTGAGTCTATGGTCCGAGAACCATCATCTATGACCCTCCAGGCAAGAACCCTGTGAGCAAGGCAGTCAGACGCTAGTGTGACATCTAACACCTCCCTACGACTCTTAGTGACAAAGGTGGGGTCGTTCCCTATGTTACAAATTAGCAAATTGCTACTTACTATGTAGTCGTATACTGACTCACCTCTTTCGTTAATATCACTGCTCCCCCATTGGGTATGGTGAGCATTGGCATCTCCTCCCAGGGTCGTGCCTATTTTGCATCTGCTGCTATAGCCGACTAGGCCTCTTAGCAGCTTAGAGGGGGGGTCACCTTGGTGGTCGTGCCCCAGATAGTAGGATGCTATCCTTATCGAAGTAGTCTCCCCAGTTTGGTCCCCTAGTCTTAGACCGATCGTCGTGAGGTCGCCATCGCTAAATTGGGGAAGTAGAATAGCGTTAAGTTGTTTTTTCGCTAAAATGCAGGTTCTATGTCTACCCTTACCGTTCTTGGAGAACAGGGTGAAACTTGGTGATCCAAGGCCCCGGATTGAGTTGTTGTTCACCCAGGGTTCTTGAATCAAGACTAGTTCTATTTCGCCTGTTGCCAGGCGAAGCATTAGGGCATTTTTTCCTTTTTTGTGGGAGGTACAGGATATTTAAGAGTTGAGAGCTTGCTCGACTTTAGCATACTTTTCTTGTTCAATTTGGTTGGTAGCAAGCTCATACACACGACGGCATATCACCCCCAATCAAATGGAATGATTGAAAAATGGCATCGTTCTTTTAAAACTCCCCTTATGTGTACATCAGAAACGTCTTGGCTTGCGCTCTTGCCAACAGTATTACTCGAGCTTAGAACATGCTACAAAGAAGATCTGGGTACATCAACGGCTGAAATGCTCTATGGAACAAGTGTTCGTCTTCTAAACGAATTTTATGACGATATGTTAAACCAGTTCACCCAAAGGATTTCATTGATAAAATTCAGGCAGGACATGCGTTTGGTTCGACCAGTTTCAGCAGCGCATCATTTAAGCAAAGACAAAAGAAGGTTCGTGCTCAAACAGAGAGAGCTTTCTCTTGTGTGCTATCAGACGCGTTTTTTTGTGCTCCGCATTTAGATTTATTTTTGGTTGTTCTTTTTGAACTTGAATTAATAATTGTGGCATAAAAATCTTGTTTTTATATGCTCTACGCTGTGTTGTGCTTGGTATCAAACCTTGTGCAGCGCTACGTATTAAATTTATTATTTAATGTATTCTTCACCTGTTGCTGTGTTTTTTGTTAGTGTTGTTATATTTTTTTCTGCCTTGTTGTTGTACTCCCGCTCTTATAAATTTGTCTTAGAGCTTTCGCGGCGTGGTAAATGGTCTTGTCCTACGTGTATTGAAATTCAATTTGATTTCTGCACAAGTTGGGAAGAAGCTGTCGGCCAACATGGCATTAAGACTGCGAGAAACATTAACTTGGAGAGATTCAGCCAAGGGACACGCAAGCATACTCCGTCTTCACCCCGGGATGCCCTCCCACACGGACTATTGCACACCAAACGTGACCTTTGAGAAGGACTACTCTGTAAGTATTTCCTCTTGATTAGTATGGGAATGCCAACCTTATGCTAGAAGCAACGCTGTCAACGTCTAGTCAGATGGCTTCAAACTTTATGGTAAGGTTGGTGGGTTGAGGCTATTTTTCCGCATTTCCTGACTACTGTAGTGTGTATCAGGGAGAAGTTGCTGCTTTAATAGATGCTGCGCGACTCCTATCACTATATTTTCGGACAATGAAGCGGCACTCAAAGCACTTAACTCCAATCTGGATAACTTCAAGATCATCACAGACTGCCGCAGATCGCTCAATGAGATGACTCAGCATGTCAGTGTCAGCCACATATGGGTCCCGGGACACCGGATCATTCCGGGTAACTGCGTTGCAGATGAGCTGGCAAGGGAGGGAACCACCGTCAACATCCTTCCTTTCAGACCTATCAGGGTTAGAGGTCACGAAAATTGTCAGGTTCATTAATAGCACCGGGTGGCTAAAGAGTATGGGTGATTGAGATTATATCGTATCACAATGGGCCATTTTGGCCTAAGTGAGGGGTGCATACCAGCGCCCCTACCAGTCTAACCTAACCTAACAAGTTGACTAAGCTGCTGGTGAGTGATTTCGCTCAGGCGCTAAGTTACTTAGTAAGTATAAATTTGACGCTCCACCTAAAAAGAGGTTGGAGACTCAATTTATGAATGTACCTCTTAGTCGCCCCAATGGCTTGCTCCTCTTTAATCAACTCATCAGAACATTAACTGCTCTCCAATGTTGTCTCCCTCAAACTCTCTAGGTATTCTGTTTGAAACTTCCCCTTTACCCTCACCAACTACCATTTCAACGGCCCCTATTGTTGTCCCACCCGCGCGCATCGAAACGGCAGCGCCATCTCAAACTTTCCGAGCCTGTTTCTCGCGCTCGTAAGAATAAATGTGGACCCCAATCTGGTGTAATGATCGACACTGCTTTTACCTCACCTACATGCCCACCTTCCCTTACAGTCGTAGCGCCTCGGAAGCCAGTATTTTTTTCAAGGTTTTATGCTGCCTTTGTTTTAAAAAGATAAGATAATAACTCTATAATCTATAGATAGGGAAGGCCGTGATAATGATATAATTGCTGAGGAATTTTTATTTACCAAACATTTCTTGGTCATTCCTTAATGATTCCCTTCACCTTATTCCTTCGTCACAGCACGACTTTTTAGACTATCTTCATGAATTCTCTTTTGTTTATATTTTTGGCTTTTTACCATTACTTTAATACACAAATTTCTGGATCAACAGCACAACATAAACAGTTATATATTTCAAAATCTATTCCTGACCTTCCCAGAAAAATTATTTTCATTATTAGGGCCAACAGCTAAGAAGTTTTTGGGGGAAGAACATCGATTTATCGATGCGTCGAACCTCTACTAATGAATTTTCAATAAGACTGTATTGCCTATACATAGGGCACTATGACATAAAAAAAAATTCAAAACAAACGATATGTTCACAAATTCAAAGAATATAACAAAAACCAAAGAAAGTATAACATACAAAAATACAAATTCAGTGATGGATAAAGAACATCGACCATCGGGAATAAAACATCGATGTTTAAAAACAAGTAGTGAAGCTGAAGTCGGATGTCCCAACTTTGAAATACCCTGTACATATATTTAGACTAATTATAAAAACTAAAACAAGTAGGGAAGCTAAAGTCGGGTGTCCCGACTTTGAAATACTCTGTAAATACAAGGTGCCTTCGAAAGTAAACAGGACTTTTTGAATCTAGAGCCTAGGCGTTATCTATATGTCGACTGGTGCGTTAGAATTTGCGATCTTTTTCGATTGTCCAATGAGAATTTCATGACATTTCATCAATTATAAGTGAAGTTATTGCGTTTTAAGTGTCAGTATGTTTGTGTTATCGGTGCGAAAATGAGCTTCGAACAAAGAGCCAATATTAAATTTTGTTTTAAAATTGGTAAAACTTTTACCGTAACGTTTCAATTAATGGAACAAGTTTATGACGATGATTGCCTGTCCCGTAGCAGAGTGCACGAGTGGTTTCAACGTTTTCAAAGTGGTCGTGAGGACATAAATTACGATCAACATGTGGGCCAACCAAAATTCGTGATCACCGAAAATTCCATCGAAACTGTGCGTGAATTAATCAAAAATCAGCCGAAATCATCATTGAAATTGATGGAAATGGAATTAAACATCTCCAAAACATCGATTTATCGCATTTCGACCGAACATTTGGGCTTACGAAAGGTGTGTGCACGGTTTGTTCCGCACAAATTGACTGACGACCAAAAATTGCTCAGACGATCGACGCTTGTGACCGATTAGTTGACCAAAAATCATATTTTAACCATTAACCACTCGCCGTATTCATCTGATGTGGCACCGTGCGACTTCTACCTTTTCGGAAAGATGCATTTGCCCTTGTAGAGGCTTGTAGAGGCCCTTAAAAAGGCTTGCACCGGCATACTGGCGGCCATACCGGCCAACGAGCTAAAACACTCGTTCGACATGCTTTTGGATCGTGCAAAAAGCTGTATTGAAGCAGAAAGAGACTTTTTTGAATAAAATTGAATTGGCCGAAAAAAAACCAATTGTTCTGTTTTTTTTTTTTAAAGTCCGGTTTACTTTGGAACACACCTTGTATATACCAAATTTGAGTTAAAAATTCTAAGAATTACGGGTGTTATAAAAAACACGAATTGCAGGGGAGTGAATCAGAATAAAAAAAACAAACTTGACCCGCCTAGGGCTCAGGGGAACCTTTTTTTTTTTTTTTTTTTGATTAAACTTTATTTTTACTGTTATTATTCGAACGATTTTGCAAATATCCCCAGTTAATAATTATGTGTCCGTATGCCAAGTTTCATCATGATAGACTAATTTAGCAGGAAGTTATAGCCATAAATATATTTGCTGCCCAAGCGCTGCCCGCAGCTGTTGTTGATACTGATGCTTTGGTTGACTGCGAACATGCTTACACAGACACGAATAGACAGCGTGAACATACATACATTCACATAGACGCACCTGCTATGTAAATGTGCCCTTTACGTGAGTTCGAATACCAAAAGAGGTAAAATCGATTCATTTTTATTTTTAAATTCTCTTACTTTTTTGCATTTCTATAATTATTCTAAACATATGTACAGAGTATTTCAAAGTCGGGATATCCGACATTAGCTTTTTTGTTGAAAAATGTAACAGGCAGAAGGAGGCGTGGCAGACCCCACAAAGTATATATATTCTTGATCAGCGTGACAAGACGAGTCGATCTAGCCCTGTCTGTCTGTCTGTGCGTCTGTCCGTCCGTATGAACACCTGGATCTCAGAGACTTTAAGAGATAGAGACACCAAATCTTGCACAAAGATGCGTTATGTGTGTATTCTATACGAGTTTGTTTTATTTTTTTGATTTTCCCCCACTTCCCCCCTATGGGGGTTTTCCCGATTTTCCATTCGTATAATCGCCTATATCTCGGAGACTATAAGACCTAGGCACACCAAATTTTAGTCCAAGATGCCTTGTGTGAATACGCAGAATATGTATATTTTTGAATTTCCCTCCCTTCCCCCTCTCCCACGCAAATGCGATTTTCTCTAACTCCCGTAATTCTTGGAATTTCGAACTAAAATACCCCCAGTTGGTCATTATGTGTCCGTATGCCAAGTTTCACTATGATAGACCGATTTAACGAGAAGTTATAGCCATAAATATATTTGCTGCTGCAGCGCTGCTCAAGCGCTGCCCGCGGCTGTTGTTGATATTGCTGTTTGGTTGACTGCGAAAATGCTTACACAGACACGAATTGATGCGCATAGGCATACATACATTCACACAGACGCAATTGCTATGTAAATGTGCAATTATAACCACTGATATTAAGAGCACCAAATTGATTGATTGGTCCGACTTTCCATTTTATAAGCTGGTCGAAACCGGCATGGATTCCGACTTTGTCAAAAGCCTTGCAGAAATCAAGGGCAACAATGGATAGGTGATTTTTGGTGGTCAGAGCTTTGTTAATAAGGTAGTCTGTAAACAGAAGACTGTCCATAACTGATTCTCCCTTCCTGAACCCGGTTTGGCTATTGTGTATAAGTTTGTATGTAGTAACAAACCACCTAAGCCTTTTTGCAACTATTTAATCAAGTAATTACATACATTACATGGTAAGACGAGGGGTCGGTTTTATCCTCTTCGGTCTTTAATATAGGAATGATGACGGTAGTTTTGTATTGTTGGGGTATATGTCCTTGTCGTATTGAGTACTATAATTATATTAGTCTGGTCTTTATATTTGTCGGCAGAGCTTTAATCATGGCATAGTTAATTCTGTCGTAACCTGGAGTTTTCCCTTTAAGGGTGTCTAAGGCAGAAGAAAATTTAACAAAGTTAATGCTTAAGTCTATTGAAGCGGACATTTAGGCTGGTATGTGAGGCAGTGACACTATCCAGCCGAGAAGCGTTTTTTGTAATATGGGAGACCTCAGGGCCTTGCTTTATTTGGCCTATCGATAATAAGTCGAACAATGACTCTCCTTCAATTAACATGTCAATTTTTTGCGGTTTATGGAATTGATGATCGGCCAATTGAATATTTTTGGGGACCCTCCACCCGCTGGTGTTCACCGCTTGATCGGGATGATAACCAGAAATCGATCCCAAGATCTAAAAATCGGGGGAAAACTTGCTACAATAGACGCGCGACGTCACCACTGTATGAATTCTTGAATCCAATGCCGCGCAAAATCATACACGTATCCTCTCGTCTGAGCTGGAGCTTTTTAGCTAGATCCTCAGTCACAAAGAATCTAACAACGCTCTTGCTACAACAAAATCGCCACACGGTTGCAAGAACCACTCTGTCCGAAGCAGTCGCATGCATGGCATGCGAAGTTCAAGAGCTTGAAAATGTGGTAGCTGAGAGGGTAGTGGTAACGCAAGATTTGTGCTAGCAGTATAAATATGTAGCAGTGTGTGATGAAAACGTTGACACACGCTTTCTTCGCGTTACAATATACGCCTGTCAAATGCCAATCGAATGATCAGCTGAATTGCAAAATTAACAAAGGTTATTCTGTTCGTTTTTTGGCAGCAACGAAGGAATGGTTTATTCTGCTAGCGTTTTTGACTTTTTGAGTTTGAGCATTATTACTTGACTGACTGCCCTTCGCTTGAGCTTTACTAGCTTCTTCAGCAACAATATGCTGGCAGCGTCTGTTGAAAGCATCCTCACAATCGTGCCGGACTGGGAGCTTTGTGTAGTGGAGCTGCTCTTCCCACTTCTTCTTTGTGGTGGGATCGACTTTGCCCATAACTAGTTAAATTAAGATGGCAGTAGCGATTTTCTTGTCGTCACCAATTGACAGAAGTGAGACATAGGTGGCTGACAATGTGTCGATCAGGCATCTCAAAGCTGACGCAGATGGCTGGGAAATCTTTTGCAGATTGAAAAGTGTCGATATGTTATCGAAAAATATTAAGCAGTCAATATCGTACACCCGCTTTAGACTTTCAATGGCTTTGCTGTAATTGTTTTCCCTACCTTGGAAGGCGGGAACTGTGCCTAAAGCGTCACCAGCCAAGCATGATATTAAATGATTGAACTTTTCAATAGCATGCAGTGTGTCATCATTGTCAACAAAAGTTTCTAAAAGACTCATGAAATTTTGAAATTCAGAATGCTTGCTGCTAAAGGTTGGAAGAGCGACCGCTGGTAATCGACGCCTTGAACTTGAGCTGTCGATGCTTTGCCTTCTTAGTTTTTCCAGCTGGCCTTTTAATAATGATTTGATCATAATGCAAATTTCTTCATGCTTGCCTTGCAATGTATTAGCTAAGTTATGTACATACATATGTATGTGAGTATGTCGGTTTATATGTGACAACAGCAACGGCGAATTTGATGGGAAATAATGAGAGCAAGCAACAAACGAAAACTGCCGACGGTTGACTAAGATTGACGTGGGAGGAATGCTGTATTTAAAAGTGTTATGTGTTTTTATGTATGTAAGTATGTATGTATGTATATAACAAAATCAAACATTAATTTAAATAATTGCGTATGGCGGTTCACTTTTATTTAATTTTATTTAATATTAGTACGACATGCGATTTATATTTGTGTTTATTATGCTCAACTATCTACCGTATTAAATTATTTTCACGGAAAAGGTTGAAAGATGAAGGCCGAAATAAGCAATTCGCTGGTTAAATTTCAACTTTCAATCTTTAGCACAATACCTGTGAAATCGACTTTGGCTCCGAACTTCCCTTTGGTCGACTTGACTCATTCCAATGATGCAGTTGACGGCGTAGGCAGCAACCACAATCCACTTCGTCTCTCCAGCACAGTGCAGCAACAAAACAACCGACGCAGTTCCGTACAAAGTATTTTTCTTTTTTTTTTTTTAAACAAGCAAGTCCCTGCTCGTGCGCCAAAGAATATTTATATTCTTTTATATAAATTATTAAATATGAAATGTGACTCTTGCTTTTAATCACTGGTAAATTTAATGCGAGAACGACAATGGTGATGTTCAGCGACAATCGCGTATATTGAACTATAAGTTACAACTGACTTCAATTTAAGCTTACTTGTACATGCTAAACTAAGCCTAAAGTGGCGAAAAAAGGGCGCGATGCGAAATCCGAAAAACGGCCACACTTCCGCTCTCTTTTCGCCCTAAACTAAAATCGAAACATTTCTCTTAAATATTATAATCTAAAGCAGCATCTGCGCCAACAATTTGGTTGAACCAATATCATCATGGAACATGTCGATATCGGAGATGTATTCGTCGATGTTGTTATAGGATAATATTGTATCAGCTGGTAAGTTCTTTTTTATAATTCTATTGCCTTTTATCTTTAGCTTTTAGTTGGCTTTTTGTACAGTAGAGATTTTTTTTGGTAAGATTTGTATAGACGTGCTTGAGGTAATAGGGTTAGATGTTGGGGGTTTGTTGTTAGTTTCATTGCTTGTATTCGTTGTTAATATGTATATCATTACAAGTATATGTAGTGAGCTTACGGAGTGACGTAAGGCAAGTTTTTTCAGAGGGAGGGTGCCAGGTGTCGATTAAATTAGTAGAAGAGGGATTGTGTATGTACATAGTCTTTCTTATTATTTTGGTTAGGTAGGTTAACCTTAGCTATACTGGAGTACATAGATCCATCGTGTGGGTGTCGGGGGTTGTATATCGAGATGGCTTTTTTTGCATCGACCTTTTCCAAAGTTTTAATGGCTTGAATCTCTTGCTGCTTTGCAAAAATTGGGCATCTTCTGTAGACTGATGAATGGTTTGTATCCGGAACCTTAGCGTCGGTGCAGTTAACGCATCACTTTTCGTTGGAGCACATTTCATTGTTATCTGGATTAGTGTGGACTTAGTTGGGGCAGTTGATACAAAGTTTTTTGTTGCGGCACATGTTAGCGATGTGTCCGAGACAAAAGCAGATATTGCAACTGAGTGGTGGGGGGATGTAACCACGCACTTTAACAAATCGTATCCGATTTTAATAGTTTCTGGTGCTGAGATGGAGGCGAATAAGAGGATGATTAGACCAGTGTCGACCAGTTCACCATTAAGCTTTTTCTTAATTTTCTTTACATCGCATATGTTTTGAGGCGTAAGTTCTCTTTTAATTTCGTCTTTAGTAAGGCAGCGCAGGTCGTTAGAGTAAATAACGGCTTT
The DNA here is from genome assembly GCF_003285725.1 of Scaptodrosophila lebanonensis. Taxonomy (NCBI): domain Eukaryota; kingdom Metazoa; phylum Arthropoda; class Insecta; order Diptera; family Drosophilidae; genus Scaptodrosophila; species Scaptodrosophila lebanonensis. Next base: position 1,629,649 of record NW_022060738.1, read on the forward strand.
GGAGATATTGAGGGTGCGATGTTCCGAAACTTCTTCCAGATGATCTTCCATCAGTTTAAGGAGGTTTCCATCTCGCGTTTTTTTAAGCAAATATAATTCTTCTTTAGCTTCGTCTCAGCTCTTTCTATATTTATACCGTTATATATACCGACTTCAGCAAGGTATTTGATTTTCTGAATCACATCCTTCTCCTCTTGAAGCTAACTTGTATGGATTTCCTTCAAACTCTTTAAATTGGATTTCCTCATACTTAAACAAGAAAGGAATGCTAAAGTCGAGCTAGCTCACCTCTTAAATACCCTGTACCTCCTACCAAAAAGGAACAAATTAAAAAAAAATGTTTTCATTAATTTTAAACAATTATATTAATTAGATTCTTTAATTTAATTAAATACAAATTAGATATGTTCACGTACAGTTTCAATAGAATACATTTACATTAGAATCGTGTCTCTGCATGTATGTATGCATAACAAATTTGAACCAAAGCAGCAACAACAACAAGAGAGCTGCAGGCAGGTTACAAATTTCTTTTTTCTTTCTAATTATGGGAATTTTGAATTTTGAAAAACACGAATTGCGGTGGGGGGGGGGGGGGGGGTGGGTGAATCAGGAAAAAAAATCAACTTGACCTGCCTAGGGCTCAGGGGAACCTGGATACCAAGTTTGGTCATTCTATCTATTGTACTTTTTGAGATCCTTACGCTCATACAGACGAACGGACATGGCTAAATCGACTCGTCTTGTCATGCTGATCAATATACATTTGTACATTTCATGTACAGAGTATAAAAACATTTATTTAATTTGTTTTTGGTTTATGAACCAATTATATTTAAAATCTTAATTCAAGAAGTCAAGAAGGTATTTCAACCATGACCTATCTCAGCTTTTGTTGGTTTTACTCGGTCGTGGCCACGGTCACGGCGACTGCGAATATTTTTAAGGCCACAATAATAAAGAGCGTATAAAGAAAGAGATACTCATATACAAGTATGACGGAATTTCTATACAGCATAAAAAAATTAATTGAGTGGAATGGTCTGTTAAATTAAGCAATGATCGGATGCAGTGCCGCTGCGGCTAAAATCCCTGTACATCAAAAAATGCCCCTCCTTTATATTTCGTTTAAAGTTTAATAATAACAATTGTGATGATAAATAAGCCACTATTCCATTTGATTGAATGGTCAAATGGGGTGCATTAACAAAACGTATATGTACCAGGCGAGTCATTTGCGCACGGATTTGTGTGTAAGAGAAAAATTTACTTACAAAGTGCAGGTGTACTCTTTTGTAAGAGAGTAAGCGCCCCCTTTCCCTGCTCTGAAGTGTCACCCACTGCCCAAAAAGTCAAAGAATAAGTGGGTGATGCACGTGGACACAAATGTATGAATTAATTTATTACTTAAATTTTAATAACAAACAGTCGTGTGAATTAGAAAGAGAACAAGTAAGCAGAATAATGGGTTGCATAATAAGAGTAATTGAGTGGGTTTTTGGCAAAAATATGATAGGTCAATCGCTTAGGATTTCAGTGGCTAATAAACTTTGCAGTGAGGGTAACGTTCTGCGGAACAAAAATTTGTTCGCGCGTTTTTTAGCTGCTGCATCTCAGGTGATATAATTTGTTTTTTTTTTTTTATAAAATTAGCCTTTTTTAAGGCTACTTACTGCTTACTGTATGTATATTATATTTTATTATTATTTTATTATTATATTATATTATTATTTTTTATTATAATTTATTATTATTCATTATCATAATTAATTATTTATCCGTCCGATATGCCTCGACGCAGTCGTCAGTCTGCTTCTCAACGGGTTTGAAACCGCCGATTGAGAAATAGGGAAAATAGGGAAGAAGCTATTTATTCACAGGCAGAAAGAGGTAGGAATGCACTTGCACAAAGGAGCCGGAGAGCAAATTAAGAGAATAGGGTAAATGAACAGGCTAATAATAGTTTGCGGCGTTCAACTAGGAGACGTAACGATACTATTCAACAGCAGGACCAAGTACAAGATACGTTACATAGACAAGACATACGAACGGACTTAGATTATAGGGCAGACGAACAGCAGCAAAATACTCAGCACAGGAGCCAGAGACGATGAGACGCAGCGTATCGGGAGCCGGAACAAGCGGGCGACACTCTGCGTCGATCGAATCGTAGGTTAGATAATGATTACAGGGCAAACGAACAGGATCAAAATACGGACTTTAGAAGACAGAGACGATTAGACGCAGAGTTTCGGGAGGCGGAACAAGCGGCCGACAATCTGCGTCGATCGAATTGTAGGTTAAATAATGATTACAGGGTAGACGAACAGAATCAAAATACGGAATTTAGAAGACAGAGACGATTAGACGTAGAGTTTCGGGAGCCGGAACAAGCGGCCGACACTCTTCGTCGATCAAATCGCCGGCAGAATGTTGTTTATCAGACAAATGAACAGACACAGAATACGGACTATAGAAGACAGAGACGTGGGGACGCAGAGTTTCTACAGAATGAACTGGCAGTCGATACTCTGCGTCGAGCCAACCGTAGGTTAGACACAGACTCTAGAACAATCGAACAGAGGCAGGACGCTGATAGGAGGGCTTTAGTAAGAGCCGATGTTGAAAGCCGCATGATAGAAAGAGAGCAGGATAGGTTAAATAGATCTCAAGTTAGGGACAATCCTATTAGAAGGATTATAGAACGAGCCCGCGACACGGCAGCACGGCGAAGTGCACGGATATAGGAGTAATAGGGGTAACATAGAAGCAGAAAATCGGCATAGTGCTTCCCAAAATGAAGGTGAACAACGCAATATCTTTCACAATGTCATGGTACCCAATAGTATAGAGGCTCAGGTAGCAGTATATAATATGATGCTTAAGTTGGGACCAGATCAAATTTGCGTTTGTTGTAAACGTTTATGGTTTCCGCACCAAACGGAAAACATAACTCGTGGCTACATAGAGAATTACAACGACTTCAGTGCGGACATTCTAATTCTTTCTTTAATTTCCAGTCAATTTCCTTCTGTTGACGGTGTTTTCAAGTTTTGTAAAATATGTGCCCGCACTATTAAATTTAACAAAAAACAAAATTTTTCTTTTTTGAATGGTTTAGATTTTCCTAATTTTCCCGATTGTCTTAAAGGGCTTACTCCTTTAGAGGAACGCCTTATTTCTTCTCGCCTTCCATTTATGATCATTAAGTCTTTAGGTTTTGAGCGCAAGAGTGCTATTAAAGGGGCTGTAGTAAATGTCCCCATACCGGTAAGCAATATCGTGACTTCCCTCCCACGAGCTTTTATTGAAGCCGAGGTCGTCCAGCTCCACCTCAAGCGTAAATGGAATATTCCCATGATTTCATGGATGAAACCATTAGGCCCTCAAAAATTGCAGATGCAATTAGATATATAGTTAATACAGACCTTTATAGAAAGCATAATGTAGTAGTTAACGAACAGTGGATGTCTAATTTTGCATCCGAGACTGTTCCCTTCATAGCTTCTCAAGGAGATGCAGAATTAGTGGAGGGAATTATGCGAAGAGCTCGCGAGCTATCCCATATTGATGAAGATGTGGAAATGGAGGAGCTCAATCCTGGGGGTCAAGAAACTTTGCTTGAGAATAACCAAATTGATAATGTTCCCATGCAAAGAATCACAATTGCTCCTGGCAAAGGCCAAAGACAATGATTCTTGAACATGATTCTTGATGCTGACTCATAAGAGTTAGCTTTCCCAACAATATTTTCATATTATATTTCATTTATAACAAGAAAAACTTCTGCAAGTTTTACAACCATTGTTAGGTCTGAGCTTTTGAATGCAGATAGGAGGTTGTAGAACTGATAAATTATTCTTTAATTTAAAAAGTTAGAGCTGATTCATATTCGAAATAATACTTCAATATGCTTAAGAAAGCATAGCGCCCCTCACGGCATAACAGCTACTAACACCCTTAATGATGATCATATGGATCGTCTTATTCGCCACAATAAAATAGGGTTCTTAGAGGTATTCGGACGTCATCTGCTCATTGGGAAGCTGAAAAGAAGAAGGACGAGCTGCTTGTCATTTTAAAAAGAACAGTAGATAAGCAAGAAATAACAGAGGAAACTACTCTAAATTTAAGTTTCGGCGAAAAAGCGCGCCTAATTAGAGCAGACCTTGTGACTTGCGATAGATATTTAGACTTTCGGTATCGGCAAATACTGAAAGTCATGAAGAAGAAGGGGCGTTTTCGGTGAGCATAACGTTGTTAGGTTACTATTGGCGAGTTGAGTTCCAACAAAGAGGTTCACCCCATATACATGGCATGTTTTGGCTTAAAGATGCCCCGACAGTGGACTTCGACAATGAAGCCTTTATTGATCAATTCGTTACCACAGCTGTAACAAATACTGACTTAGCGCAGTTTATAGAATACCAAAAGCATAATCATGGGCATTAATGCATGCGAGAAGTTACAGGCAACTCTTTTTGTCGCTTTGGCCTTCCATATCCTCCAATGCCCCAAACAGAGATTTTAAAGCCACTGCCGGAAGAAACTGATAACATTTCTCTTCATCGCGAAAATTTAAAGAAAATTCAAAATGTTTTAAATTTCCCATTTGACGCTTATAGTATACGTCACTTGAGCGTATTCGAAAATTTTCTTTCTCACGATCAAGTGAGTCTCAGTTACGAGGATTATAAATATGCTCATAGTTCTGGTTTGAAAATACCCCAAATTTTTCTGAAGAGAACATTTGCAGCCATTAAAGTAAACGCTTATAATAAACACATTCTCTCAATGATAAGGGCCAACATGGATATTCAGTTTATTTTGGACCCTTATGCGTGCTGCAGTTATGTTATTAATTATATAAACTAGAGCCAACGGGGAATTTCGAAACTGATGCGTGAAGCCGTAAACGAGATTCACAGAGGCGATTTAACCATCATTTAAATTTATTTCAGGCACTGACATCTCCGCTTAGGAAGCCGTGTATTGTTGTCTAGGAATGCGTTTGTCTGAGACTAGCAACGCAGAAGTTTACACAAATACTTCAGTTCCAGAGCATAGAGTTAGAATGCTCAAGTCTAGACAACAGCTACATAATTTGCCTCAGGATTCTACTGACATTTTTGTAGTAGGTCTTCTCGACCATATAGTCTCGAACCGCAGAACAACTCGCCAAAGTCAAAATGACAATGCAGATGAAAAGGAGGTCCTAGGCAGTGTTTTTCTTCCTCTCCGCAATGGCAGTGGGTTTGTTAGAAAAAGAACCAAACCCTGTATAATTCGGTATAGGAAGTTCAATGTCAATTTGGACAGACAGAACTACTTTAGGGAACTTCTAATGCTTTTCTTACCGTGGAGAGATAAACAGGCAGAATTAGATCAAAGAAATTGCAACGAAATTTATAATCAAAATACAGATTCCATTAGGACTTCCTTTTCTCAATACAATGTGTTAGTTTTAGAAGACGCGCTTAGAAGGGCCATGGAAAATGAAGAAGTTAGTGAGGAAAATATAGAAAGTCAGGCAGTTTTAGATAATGAGTATAGGGTTTTAGCTTTTCCTGAGATAAATTCTCAAATAAATGTTTTAAACATAAATGCAGATAATAATATAGAAGAATCAGATGGTACTATCCGAGTAATAAAGCTCCCGCCAATTATATCTATTGCAAATTTAGCAAATATAGTTAGATCACTTAATTTGAATCAAAAAACATTTTATAGGCATGTTTTGCACAATGCAAAGCATAATAACATTTTCCAGGAGCTTGTAGGTGGCGGAGCAGGTGGTGGCAAAAGTAGGCTTATATCAGAAATTTTTCAATCCCTCTCACATTTTTATAATCGTAGACCTAGTTCCGACCCCACAACTGCAAACATTTTACTGTGCGCACCCACAGGAAAAGCAGTATTTGGAATTGGGGGTTCCACCCTTCGTTCCATGTTTTCACTTCCAGTGAGCCAGTCCAGGTCGTCATTTAAATATTTAGGTGCAAATTTGTTAAATACCCTTCGTTCGAAATTCATTGATGTCAAACTTCTTATAATTGACGAAATTTCAATGGTGCCAAAATGTTTTCCCAATTGGATAGTCGTCTCAAACAAATTTTCAATAACAAAAATGTCCCATTTGGAGGAATATCTGTTATAGTTTTCGGCGATCTCAGACAACTACGTCCTGTAGGAGATCGATGGATATTTCAATCCACTTCGGCGTCGCAGGATCCATACAGTGCTATTTATGGATCTTCTCTGTGGGATAGTTTTAAGTTTTTTGAACTCATAGAGATAATGCGGCGGAGAGACGACCAATCCTTTGCAAAAGCACTTAATAACATGGCATCCGGTCAAATGTCGTCAGAGGATATTAGTTTGTTTAGGTCCCGAATTTTCAATGTCCGTGAATTCCCAGATGATGCAATTCATCTGTTTCTTAGAAATGAGGATACAAATGCTTTTAACTCGGTAAAATTGCAATCGATTGCTACAGAACAGCATATTTCAGTGGCTCTTGATTTCATCAAGGTCGCACACCCAAATGCTGAAAGTAAGCAATAAAAATTAGATTCCGTCACGAATTTTAAATCTTCTCAAACTCAAGGGTTGTGCACAACTCTGATTTTGAAAACCACTGCAAAGTATATGATGACGGTCAATGTAGATACAGCAGATGGTCTCGTCAATGGAGCCACAGGCGATTTAATGGAAGTAGGTTTCAATGTATCCAATTAAATTCATTAATCGGGAGCCAATTTGAGTGGCGACACTAGCATAAACATATATTTATACAAATTAATATAATGTACTAACCTATGAAAAGTTATGCCTCTGTTAACAATATTTATACACATATGTACAGAGTCGGGGCGTCCGACTTTAGCTTTTCTACTTGTTTTTAAATAATTTTTTTTTTAATTTTCTTTTTTTGTGGAGAGCTCCGGCTATTTAACTGTCGGGCTTGCTCGACTGCTCGACTTGTTAATCCTGTTAGACCGAGTTCGTACTAAAAGAGGTAGTGTTAGGCAAGGGCTAGTGTATACTCTTGTACATTTCATGTACAGAGTATAAAAACTAAAAAAATATAAATCAAAAAGTGTTATTTATTAGTAAAATATGGCGATTCAAAAAATAGTCTAAGGAATGTGTGTTACATATTGAAACTTCCTATAAGAAAATAATTATTTATAACAATTACTTGTTCATAACATTATGTACTATGAAAATTGAATTTCTTAAATTTATAAACAAAAAAGAAAAAAGTAAAATAGAAGAAAAGATGTTGCGGTCCTGTGCACCTGCACGTGCGTACGAAGATTTTCTATCAATTTTCATTAAAAAGAAAATTTTGAGATAAATACCGCTGACCGTATTTACGCGGGTAAAGTTCAAAATTTATACATATGTATGTATATACATATATGTACGTATTTAATATATATCACTTTAATATCACTGAAACTCTTTAAAGGTGATGCTCTTATTATCTACCATAAGTATTTCTTAGTCCAATATTAAATTAATGTATTAGTAGTATTAGTATTAGTATTTCTTAGTCCAATATTAAATTAATGTATTAGTTAACATTAAGCAGTATGCAAAATAAATAATACATTGGATCATATAAGTATACAAGGGTGCCTCAGAAAACTCCGGTTGTTTCGGCTACAGTTGTTTCTGAAAACTCCCAAAAAATACGTCGGTGCCACAGAACTTCGAAAGATTTCGATTTTTCGAACTTTCCCTCCAAGCCAGCCGTGAGACACAGCAGACTGTCGACGCTCACATTTGACTGACTAATTATGTTTAAACTCTGTGACGTACTAAGTTAAATAAAAACAAATATGCCATTTGCATTAATATAAGCCAGTAAAAATTTACGGAAACGCCAATTAAATGTTGAAAAAATACAACGCAATTGTTTGAAAAGTGCATCTGATGCCAATTTGGTCAAATAAAGAATTCCATTTATGTTGCTTATAAAATATTAATATTTAATTAATATTATTTGTAAAAGATTTTGTAACATTTTGGAATGTTGGGGTGTGCTTCCATAAATTGGACAAAAATTGCATCTTGTTGTGTTTATCTATGTTTTGCAAAAACTAGCATTTCAAATGTAATTCAGAAATTTAAAAAATGTACTTACATTTTGTTTCCCTGGTTCGTATTGTACATTTAAATGGCAGTTTATGACCATTCACATTTTCGCTAACAAACAGACCTGCCCAATGGGCTACACACAATTACACCCAAGTTTGTTTAACTCAGTAAAATATAATTTTCTATTGTGTGGATGTTTTAGATGCTGTGTATGAATGCTGGTGTTCTAAGTATATATTTAGCAATTTGTTAATTTAATAAAAAAAATTAATTTAATCAAAACTCCCGATAAAACAAACAAGATTTGAAACCTCCCAAATGCTGTGCCAGGTTTTAAGGGGAAACTTGGTCGGAAGAGATTTCTTTGGCACCCCTGATAATTACCGTCTTCTTTAGACGCACTCCATTATTTCCGGAAAAAGTACATTTTTGTGTTAATAAAAATACTAAATGATACCAACTGATATAGTGTGGCAAAGCATTCTCTTCTACCATGTTATTTCACCATATGGATTTTTCCGACTAAAATAATGTAGATTTTCCTGTTTTTGACCTACGGTCACACATATATATCCAAACATTAACTTCAGCACAACGGTTTGCGTAATATTATTGCAATGTTGAAGCGTGCTTTGATATATGGAAAATTCCGCACGAATGGGATTTACGGTTCATTTGAAAATGGAACAAGGTAATAAGCGAAATCTCTTCAAAAGAAATTTATATAAGCACATTTTATAAAAACAGGTGGTCTCGTTTAATGTCCATGTATCCTCCACATTATGCTGAGCCTATTTTTAAAAAAGATTCCCAAAACATGGAAAAATATGAACTTGCAAAACTTTCTCACGTGCCAATCAAAGCAGCTTTAAATAGTTCTTCAGACACTATCTTCAACGCGGAACTTAAGCAGAAAATGTTAGCTTATATAGTTAAATGTGGGAACAGTCGGTTGGCCAGAGAGTTATTAACAAAAACATTCGAACAGATAAAACGGGCCCAAATTGAACGCAAACATCTAGTTAAACAAGATAATGGGCATGCTATTTGCATTGATGCTGAAAAGCTTTTAATTCAGGCCATAGAAAATAGTAGGCCCTTGCTACAATTGTCGTCAATCAAAAGAGGTGGAGTGAAATATCAAGTACCTGTACCTTTGACAAGTAAGAAATCGTACTTCTATGCGATGAAATGGATTCTAGATGCTGCTAAAGAGAAGGATCGGAAAATTAGCCTATCAAGCAAGCTGGCTTGGGAGATTTTGGACGCTGCTCATGGACAAGGAAGAGTCATCAAAAAGAAGAATGATCTGCATAGGTTGTGTGAAAATAATCGGGCATATGCTCATTACAGGTGGAGTTAAAATATTTAAATTCTAACAAATATGTGCTGCAAGCTATGAAGGTTTTAATAGGCTTTTAAAAATATGGAGTATGTATGATAACGTAGCAAACCTGGTTGCTGCGTAGAAAATCTGTTAAAAATTTTTATTTTAATAAAATAGTTTAATAACATTTGGTGAAAACGACCAAAATAATCGTATCCCACTATCAATTATTTCTTGGATTGTCACACCTAATATTGTAATCACACTATTCAAAATTCCGAAATGCTCTAGAAAACAAGAATAAACGCTGTATTGTATTTCTCCACTTTTTCCAAATTTATTATTTAGTTAGCTTATAAAGGATGTACATAGATCAGCGGTGGGCACGTAGTGGCTCTTTGGGTTCCCAGGGCTTTCCCCGTTATGTTTTGGTAAGTGGCGCCAGCCACACGCACAAGAGCGATCGCGAGCGAACTTACAAAAACAATATTGTAGTTTCGCCAATTTCGTGCCCACTGCTGATGTAGATGACAAAATGTAGATTTTGAATGTACATACAAGTTAATTTCTGATTAATACAAATCAAGAAAAAAATAACAAATTGAAAGAATGCTTGAAGCAGTTCTTTATTCTGATGTAAATTTGCGACTGAATTAACTTAAATCAAATCTATCCCTAACAAGCTGTGGCTTAGCGGCAGCGTCGGTCTTGGTAATACAATGCAGGAAATAAGGCAGACGCAGAGTCAGCAGTTTGTTGCACTTGTTATGAAGTGTTGCAAAGTTCTTCTGTTGTATTTTTGATAAATTATTTATTGTAAATTTGCAAGTTTATTTAATGTCAACATTTGATTGTGCCGTTGAAGTCGTTGACCAATATGAGTCTATCGTCGATCTCTTTCACCTTCGGGATGTGGTCTGCGTTGCTATAGCCACACAGCGCTTGTTCTCCATTGATAAGCTTAGGTATACAGCTATTAGTGGTTAGGTTTACAATTTTTGATTTGTTACAAATCTTAATATTGTGGTATCTCTTACAATTGTTACTTATCCCATAAATTGTCTTGTTACAATGAAATAATTTTGTCATAATTTTGCATTCTGTTTTTTCTATACTTGGAATCTCTACAATATATAACAAGGTTGTTCCATTGTGCAAAATGGATACATACGTCTGCAAATTCTAGCATTTCTTCAATGTTTAAAGGTGGTGCTCTTATTAAAATTATTAATTACTACCTCTATTTCTTTTTCGCCAAGTAGAAATGTATTGATTAAATTCAATTTGGTCCATTGTATGGCATATTCTATGTTTATTATCTCTTCTTTTATAAGCCTTATTTGATTTTCGAAACTTATAGCTATCTCATCACTTATGAGAGATTCCATTCTTATACCATTTGTTAGATCATTTGAAATTTTTGTAAGTTTATTTATTCGGTCTTCCAATTGCCTGTTTATTATCAGATTTTTATTATCGTTTTCTATCAGTTTATATTGTCAGTAAGCAGTATTAAGTCATTATTGTCCGGGCTACATACTTCCAGGCCGTACCTAGTATATTGATTGCTCTAGTCTTTCGTTTATGGAACAATGGTATTGCGTTGAAAATAACAAGTAAAAAAGCTAAAGTCGGGTGTCCCGACTTTGAAATACTCTGTACATATGTTTACAATAATTATAGAAAATAAAAAAATTAAGAAAATAAAAAAAAAAATTTGATCGATTTTACCTCTCTCGGTATTCGAACTCACGTAAAGGGTTTATAATTGCACATTTACATAGCAATTGCGTCTGTGTGAGTGTATGTATGCCTATGCGCATCTATTCGTGTCTGTGTAAACATGTGTGCAGTCAAACAAAGCACCAGCATCAACAGCCGCGGGCAGCGCTGCAGCAGCAAATATATTTATGGCTATAACTTCTCGTTAAATCGGTCTATCATAGTGAAACTTGACATACGGATACATAATAACCAACTGGGGGTTTTTCTAAAATTTTAGTTCGAAATTCCAAGAATTACCGGAGTTACGATTTGGGGGGGTAGAGGGGGGAGGGAGGGAAATTCCAAAATATACATTTTCTGCGTATTCACATAAGGCATCTGGGACTAAAATTTGGTGTTCCTAGATCTTATAGTCTCCGAGATATAAGCGATTATACGAATGGAAATCAAAAAAATAAAACAAACTCGTATAGAATACACACAAAAGGCATATTTGTGCAAAATTTGGTGTCTCTATCTCTTATAGTCTCTGAGATCCAGGTGTTCATACCGACGGACAGACAGACAGGGCTAGATCGTCTCGTCATGCTGATCAAGAATATATATACTTTGTGGGGTCTGCCACGCCTCCTTCTGCCTGTTACATTTTTCAGCTCCCGCAAACCTAATATACTTCTGTACATTTCATGTACAGAGTATAAAAATGGCTTGTGTTATTTCGTGGCGTAATGTGTGGTACAATGTATTAGCTCCCAGATCTTTTTCTGTGTACAATAGGAGATTCTCTAATGTATTTTTAATTTGCTCTAACTCTATGATCTGTACGATTCGGGTTGTCGATGTCTGTAGTTTCCCCATTCCTTCTAGAATACTTATTGTCTGTGCGTCTGTATAATTCAAAACTTCCAGGTGTCCCCTAGTTGGTATTGCTGTCATCATTAATAGTAGTCTGTAATTTTATATGTTTTTATATTACTTTTATGAATTATCTTGTCTCTTGTTGTTAGTATGGTCGTGTTTCTATCTTCCTTAACTATTTCTTTTTATATCTGGGTGATAGTTTGGTACCTAATCTTGTGTTAACTTTGTCGTTACGTTTTTTGTTATGCATGTCTGTCGATTTTTTCTGTTTTGTTCTGCCAATGTTATCTTTCCTAGCCTTTTCGTTCTGATTTGGATCTGTAGTCACGTTTCTACCGAAGAATATGTCAATGGTCTCTTATTAGTTGTTGAGTGTATGGTGTAGTTGTAGTCGTATATTGATTTATCGCGAAGTTCCTCAAATGTTCTATATTCCTGTTTTCTTTTATTGCACCTCATAATATCTGATAACGTCGAATGAAATCTCTCTAGCTGACCGTGGTGTCTTGTAGACCTTGATACCTAGTTGGTCTTGCATCATAAAAGTTATTGATGCCGGGTTCAGAGATTTTTCGTTGTCTATCACAACAGCTTTCGGTACTACGAAATAAAATAAGATCTCATGTAGTGGTTTTTTATATCTTCTATTGCCCTAGATTTAATTACCCGTCCCTGAGCCAATTTCGAAAATTTATCTACTGCTGTTAGTACTAAATTCTTTTCTGTCATGTACTTGTATATGTAGATGTGTATTGAGTGTCCTGGATATTCAGGGATTGGTGTTTCTTTGAGTTTTGGGTTAGTTGGGTGCCTATCGTAATTTTCTTCTTTACAAACCTGGCATTGTTTAACTAATTCCATTATTCGCTGTTTCATTTTTGGGAAATATAAATTTTTGGACAACTGTTTCTTATTCTCTAGTGCGTTACGGTGAGCGCTGTTGTGTGTAGCCGAAATTTTCTCATCTTATGTTTCGTTTGTTAAGTCTTTCACCTGAGTCTGTGTGAATCTAATTTTGAAGTTTCTAAAATGTTTATGATATATTTGTTGGATTTGGTGCAATATTTCTTCTGAGGGTAATATTCCGTTAATAACTGATGGGTTTAAATGAGCTTTCAAGATCTGTATAAGTCCGTTTTCTGTAAAGTCTGGTAGTGTTATAGTGTGTCTATGAGAGGTTGGAAATGGGATGTCGAACTTATAATCTGACTCTATTAAAAAGGTTAGCGAACTTGTGTGATTTTAATGTTTCCGCCGACTATGACGGCTTCAAAACACTTTTCATTTGGCTCGGACACAAATTTGGGTTGGACATAATTCCTATTCGATCCCGTATCTATCAATATTTTAAGTAATTTTCCGTTCCCCATCTTGCATTCTATATAAGGAAGAGAGGAGCTATTTATCCTAAAAAATTGATGTCTGAATGTTCGTATTGGTTGTGGTTTTGGTGCCCAAGGGCGAGGAGGTACGTGCGTTTGTTGTGGTTGTGTCTGATAAGTTCGTTGGTTGGGGTAATGTGTAATCAGTCCCGTATTGTTGTATGTATTCGGTCGATAGTTTGTGGTGTTCGGCCAAGTTGTTCGAACTGGTAATTGATGTCTGAAACCTATGGGTGGTGTTTGGTTAAAGCTTGCTGTACTAGAGGGTTGAGCCCTTCGAGGTGTCAATACTGGTGTTGGTATGTGTCTATTGGAATTTCTGAAGTTTGTCTGTTGGTTCTTGTTCCACGCTATGTTAGTTCGATAGTTTTGGTTCTCTAACTTCAGGCAGTAATGAAGAGCCGGGGGAAGATCTACTGGTTCCTTAATTCCACGGTATGCAATATGCCAAAGTATTTTGGCGAACCAGCCTCGGCAGTGTAGACTAACAGTATACGATTTATACTCTTCTTCCATGAACTAAACTCCGCCGGGTTACCGGAAAATTCTCGGAGGCTTTTAACGTTGCCTAGTACCCTGTCTAAATCATTCAAATTCTGATTGGCAGCTATCCCTTGTTCTTCTACATCATTAAATTCCCTGGAAGGGTTAACTAACTGCCTCACTAATACTGGCAATTGTTGCGCTAAAATTTGGCTAACCGTGGCTGCTATCACCTGTTCCACGTTATTTGCCATGCGTATATTCTGTAAATGTTCGTTGTGTCTGTCAAGTTGTCTGTTTATGATGTGCCCGCCTACCTGTGGATGATCTGCTATTATTGGGGGCCTAATCAAATTTTCTTCGTTTGCCATAAATTTAACTCCAACCAAATGATATTAGAAAATAATTTTCAGATAAGTTTTATATATGTGAGAGATGTTAGAATATAATTTTCGATATGTTTTATGAATGTGGGAAATATTAAAATAGAATTTGCAAATATGTTTTATATATGTGACAAATATTCAAATATGATTTGTATATGTGGGAAATATTCAAATACAAGTATGTTTTATATATGTAGGAAATAATATATTTTTGAAATATGTGGGAAATATTAAAATAAAATTTTCGAATTTCTTATTCTTATTTGATATAACTTGTTTTAAATCGAATGGTGCAAGCCAGAAATTGCTTTTTTGTTTTGGTCTTTCTGTAATTTTATATATTTTATTTTATACATATACTATTTTTTATACTGACACTTTTAGTTGCTCCTTCCGTTGTGCACTTGTTTCTTCTAAAGCAATTTTTGAATATATTTTTTCTTTTAAAATTTTCAACTCGATTTCATTTCGTTTGATTCACTTAATATTAACTTACATAACTATCATTGTTGTGGCAACCTTTCCAGCTGGTCCGGATTTCGTCCTTTTTGAAATTCTGGTATCTGCTGGGGATCCTGCGACCGATGAGAGTATCCCGTGGACGGACCTTCCAGGATGTGTTGTCCACCGATGGGCAATTAAACAATTAAGTTCTAACTGCCTTCAGCAAACTAAACCGATCGTTGAAATTAATCGACGAGAGTCGCGGTGGTTTTCGTTCACTTATTGGCCGGTATGTTGCAAACTTTAGTTGCAAGCTCGCGAAACTTAGAAGCGGGTTGTTCTGTCGATTCGCGTACCGGTCCCTGCTCGGGTACCAGTTCATTTCTGATTAATTAAAATCAAGAAAAAATATAACAAATTGAAAGAATACTTTTAAGTAGTTCTTTATTCTGATGTAAATTTGCGACTGAATTAACTTAAATCAAATCTATCCCTTGGCACGTGGTTGTCGTTGGCAGCGTCGTTCTTGGTAATGCAATTGGCAGTTTGTTGCACTTGTTATGAAGTGTTGTAATGTTCTTCGGTTGTAATTTTAATAAAATATTTATTGTAAATTTGCAAGTTTATTTAATGTCAACATGCACATTTATTTGGTGTAAACTTATAAATATGTACTAGAGTTGGGCACGGGCCGTGTTTCGGTCACGCGTTTTCGTGTTTCAAATATTATATTGTACTTTCTGAGATCATTGCGCTCATACAGACGGATGGACACAGCTATATCGACTCGCAAGGATCTCGAAAAGTATAACAGCTAGAATAACCAAACATCGTATACAGATTATCCTAAGTCCCAGAAAGTAGGAGTGGCACATTGTGGCACATGTTGCAAGAAGTTAATATAAATACCTACATACATATGTATGTTGTACGCAAAACAATTAATATTACCCCAACAAACTA
This sequence comes from Scaptodrosophila lebanonensis, assembly GCF_003285725.1. Taxonomy (NCBI): domain Eukaryota; kingdom Metazoa; phylum Arthropoda; class Insecta; order Diptera; family Drosophilidae; genus Scaptodrosophila; species Scaptodrosophila lebanonensis. The sequence goes on from NW_022060738.1 coordinate 1,645,326, forward strand.
AGCGAAACGTCTGTAATTTGCTTTGGACTATATAAAAAAACTATACTGTTTTGGCACAATGAGTTATGGACAGATGAGTCCTCATTTCAGTTGGTAAAAACTTTATGCATTTTTGACAACACCAGAAGAATAAATCAGTACAGCAACTTAACAGATTTAGAGGTAGATAAAATAAAAAAAACAAACTCGTATAGCGTACACACATAAGGCATCTTTGTGCAAAATTTGGTGTCTCTACCTCTTATAGTCTCTGAGATCCCGGTGCGGTAGTGCGAATCGGTAGGACCATCGTGGTCCTGACGAGTTAGTCCTTTTGTTGATCAATGTGGAATCCCAGTGGTCCGGTTTGATATTTGGGTGGACACTGGTTGCGCTTGAGTGGAACGGCGCAGGACGTTTGCAGTGACCAAGGATACCGGATGGCAATCCTTGGAAGCATGTAGTTCAACGTGGTAGTTGCCGTGACCCAAAGTAACATGCCGTTCGTTGATAATTTGCATACTGATTTTATTCTTACAAATCATGGCTTATATAGCCATGCTTAATACTAGCTTATGACTATTTACATTTACCATTTCTATGTGTTGGCGGTTTGACAATAATGTTCTTCTTCTTCTTGACTGGTCTTCAAACCCGTTATCGGGCTATGACCTGACGTAACACAGCTCTCCACGCGCCTCTGCTTCGCGCGCGTCGCTTCCAGTTGGTCACTCCGCAGGTAGTAAGTGCGTTCTCTACCTGGTCCTTCCAACGTAGGCAAGGCCTCCCCCGTCGTCGTCTCCCCCCAACATCCGCATCGAGAACTTTTTTCGCTGGAGCGTCTTCTTCCATACGCACGACATGACCTAGCCAGCTTAGCCGCTGGATGTTTATTCGCTTGACTATGTCAATGTCAGCGTAGAGCTCGTACAGTTCGCTGTTCCATCGTATGCGGTAGTCGTCGCCAACGCGTATGGGACCGAAGATCTTCCGAAGCATCTTTCTCTCAAACACTGCAAGAGCTGCTGCATCAGTCTGCGATATCACCCATGCTTCTGCACCATAAAGCAGCACGGGGAGGATGAGCGTCTTGTAGAGCGTTAGCTTGGTTTTTCGGGAAAGGTCTCTGCTACTCAATTGCCTACTGAGGCTGAAGTAGCATCGATTGGCTAGAGTTAATCTCCATTTGATTTCTAGGCTGACATCGTTGGTTGCTGTGACGGTGGTGCCAAGATACATAAAATCTTTCACCATTTCGAAAGTATAGTTTTCCACCGCGATCTGGGAGTCTGGTTGCCGCGTGTCCCTGCTAGAGGAAAACATATACTTAGTTTTGCTCTCATTTATCACCAAACCCACTTTTGCAGCTTCCTTCTCAATAGCCGCAAATGCTCCGGTGACGCCTCTCCTGGTACGGCTGATAATGTCTATATCATCAGCGTACGCAAGAAGCTGAACGCTTTTAAAAAAGATCGTTCCGCCTCGGTGTACACCAGCTTTGCGCACCACACTCTCCAGCAGGAAGTTGAAGAGATAGCACGAGAGGGCATCGCCTTGCCTGAAACCTCGAACGGTATCAAAGGGTTCGGAGAGGTCCTTTCCTACCTTGACGGAGCTACGAGTGTTGCTCAACGTCATTCTGCAAAGTCGCACTAGCTTTGCAGGGATACCGAACTCAGACAGTGCGGCATATACACGTTCCCTCCTCGGGCTATCGAATGCTGCTTTATAATCGACGAAAAGATGGTGGGTATCGATTTGAAACTCATGAGTTTTCTCCAGGATTTGGCGTAGCGTGAATATCTGGTCAGTGGTGGATTTACCAGGCATAAAGCCGCACTGATAAGGCCCAATCAGTGCTATCGCAAATGGCTTTAGCTTATCACACACTACGCTTGATATGACCTTATATGCGACGGAAAGAAGGCTGATTCCACGATAGTTGGTGCAGACCGTGGGATCACCTTTTTTTAAGACGGGACATAGGACACCGAGATTCCAATCATCAGGCATGCTTTCAGTTAGCCATATTTTGCAAATGAGCTGGTGCATGCACCCTACCAACTCATCGCCGCCTGCCTTAAACAGCTCCGCAGGCAGCCCATCTGCTCCCGCAGATTTGTTGTTTTTGAGCCGCTGGATGGCTGTTTCGACTTCGTCATGGCTAGGTGACGGTACTTCAATACCATCGTCGGCGATCGGTTCTGTGGGGTCATCTCCGCTGGCGGAATTGTTAACATCTTCGCCTGATAGAAGATTGGAGAAATGTTCCCTCCACAGTCTCAGTGCCGCTTGCCCGTCCACCACCAGATTTCCTTCCGAGTTCTTACAGGCTGACGCTGCGGGCTTAAAACCTTGTGTTAGACGCTTCACCTTCTGGAAAAATTTCCTAGCGTCGTTCCTGTCTCTACAAAGCTCCATCTCCTCTCGCTCTCGCTTTTCTTGCTCTCTCTTCTTGCGTCTAAAAAGCCGCCTCTCCTCCCTCTTCTTCTCCCGATATACATCATGCACAGCGCGCGTTGTCGCCGTCTGCAGGGTTCTTTTGTACGCGGCATTCTTCGCTGCAGTGGCTTCGCGGCACTCCTCGTCGTACCATTGGTTTCTCGGTAGCGGCTGTTGGAAACCAATGACATCTTCTGCGGCTGTGTGCAGTGAGCGGGAAATATGTGCCCAAAGTCCGCTACCAGTATCGGTTTCCGAGAACGGTTGAGAAAGCAACTCAGAGAGTTGAGCGGAGTAAGCTTCGGCAGTCTGTTGTGCTAGCAGCTTTCCGACGTCTAGTTTTCGCTGCGTGTTGGGGCGTACATTTTTCGCCATGCATAATCGCATGCGAACCTTGGCTGCAACAAGTTGGTGGTCCGAATCAATATTCACACCACGGAACGTACGCACGTCCAGCACACTGGATGCATGCCTTCCATCTATCACAACATGGTCTATTTGATTTTTTGTCATTCGATCGGGTGACTGCCAGGTAGCTTTGTGGATATCAAGGTGTTCAAATCTGGTGCTACTCACCACCATGTTTCGTGCTGCGGCGAAGTCAATTAGCCTCAGTCCATTGTTGGATGTTGTCTCGTGGAGGCTGAATTGTCCGACTGTCGGGGCAAAGACGCGCTCTCTTCCAACCTTGGCATTAAAATCGCCAAGAACAATTTTAATGTCATGAGAGGGGCAGCGGTCATAGACTGTCTCCAGTCTCGCATAGAACTCGTCCTTGGTAATCTCGTCTTTGTCCTCCGTCGGAGCGTGGACGCAAATCAGGCTTATGTTGAAAAATCTCGCCTTGACACGGATGGTTGCCAGCCGTTCGTTCACAGGTGTGAACCTAGAGACACAGTTACGCAATCTCTTGCTGACCGCAAAACCGCATCCAAATTCGCGTCTTTCTGCATGGCAGCTGTAGTAGATGTCAAAGGCTGCTCTTTGGGAGCAACCCTGACCTGTCCATCGCATTTCCTGGATGGCGGTGATGTCAGCTCTTACTTTATTGAGAGCATCCGCCAATTGGATAGTAGCACCTCCTCTGTTAAGGGTCCGGACATTCCAGGTGCATATCCTTAAATCGTGGTCCTTTAAACGTTTGCTAGGGTCGTCAACTTTTGGGTGTTCCTTATCCGAGGCTGTTGTTATGTCCTTCACTGGGAGTAAAAAATTTTCATGTGGTGGGTCCCAAGCCCTACGCACAAAAGCGCTGCACACATTTGCTCACTTACCAACTCCGGATGGAGCCGGAAAGCTACCCAGAGAGCACCGCGAGGAGGTCGTGTGTCAACTTGATGATGGCAGAGACAAAGATCACTCTGGCCATTTCCACGTTAATGGCAGTCAGAAGCTTTACATTGTTCTACCAAAATCCGAGCTCTCTCTGACAATAATGTTGCGCAGGCATATATTATGAGCTTAAGTATGCTGGTGTCAGCCCAATTTGGCTCATAAACTATGACCTGATTGTTGGTCTTATGCTGAGGTAGCACAATAATATGTGTCTTATTCTTGCTTATTATTACGCGACCACGCGGCCAGTTGAAAACGTAAGGCGAGAATTTTTGATGGTGCGGACAAGTTGGGTGCGACCGTTGAAGAAGAAGGATCTGATAGAGCTGCTGCGGGAGTTCAATATGGACACCGCTGGCATGAAGAGCTGGCGGCACACTTTGAGAGTCTCCAGCTACGCTCGCTCCGCCCCGCACCACCGAAAGCGCACCTTGAAGTCCATAAAAGTGAGGAGGAGCAGGAAGATTTGCTTAACCTGGACCCATCACCTGAAGAAACAACGACTTCATAGCACTCGTGAGGAATCCAATTCGATGGGAGTGGGGATCCTAGGTCGTTCCTTCGGGAGCTGGAAGAAATTGCGAAAATGAGTGAGGAGCCGCCGGAAAACCTATTACCAATGCTACCGCTGATCTTCAAAGGCAAGGCATTGATGTGGCAGCGTGAGCGACCCGACGCAGACATGGCGGAGTTCCGTGAGGGGCTGCTCAGGGCGCTCCCCATGGCACCACACGTGGAGGAGTGGCGCGGGAGCGGTTCCAGAGGGAGATCGCAGTCGAGGAGGTCCGCACGGAAGATGAGCTCATCCGGGCGCTGGTGCGACGGGAGGAGTCGAGCCGAGCAAATGTGCTAGCGCCAATCACAGTGGGAATTCCAGGACCACAGCCTCCACTGGCACGACCGATCTGCCGACGCTGTGGTAGGGCAGAGCATGACGCTGGGTGCTGCCCGAATCAACAGCAACTTTACTGCTGGGCTTGTGGGAAGCAAGGAATACGGGCGAATGATTGCCGCAGAGCGGGAAGGGCGAACCCTCGACGGGTGGCCACGTTCCTTCAGGAGGAGTTGCCGCGCTTTGAAAACATTGTTAATGTGTCGTCCCTGGCAACACACATGTCCGCGTTAAGACAACAGGCCCATCAAACGTATCCAGGACAGGTGGCAGCCATACGTAAATTAAAACCCCCAGCCAACTTAAAACAGTTGCGGGAGTACATTGGCATGGCCTCATGGTACCGGCGGTTCGTGCCCAACTTTGCGAAGACAGCCGGGCCACTCACCGAACTGCTGAAGAAGGGCAAGAAATGAGCATGGGAGCGGGCGCAACAACAGGCGTTCGACGACATTCTTCTGGTTGCAGACAGATGCAAGTATACAGAACTTGTCCCAATCCGCACCGCCACAGCGGTAACGGTAAAACTGGCGCTGCGAGAACGAATTCTAACTCCCTTTGGGACGCCGAAACAGCTTATCACTGACAATGGTGCCCAGTTCACCTGCCGCACATTGAAACAATTTCTCACGGAAATGGGCATTAATCATTAGCTGACACGCCACAAGAGAACCCGACGAAGCGGAGCAACAGAACGGTCAAAACCATCATTGCGCAGCTAGCGGATGGCCAGCATGACGGGTGGGAAAAACACCTGCCACAAATTCATTTGGCAATTAACACAGCACAATCAGAAGCCACAGGCTACTCACCAGCGTTTATATTGTTTGCATGGTACGAAGGAACCAAGGGCTGGCCAGTGAAGACCAAGAACCCCAATACAACTTGAGGAAGTGAATGGAGGCGGTGGCCCGTCCGACAATCCCGCGAGTGGAGCGGAAAGCCCTGAGCACGGAGGTGGCACAATGGGGAGTATATTTCGACGACAGCGGGGACCCACGAGCATTTCTGCGCATGCTGGAAGATAAAGCAGAAGTGAGTGGAGAGCCGGTAGATAATTTGGTGCCGACTTTACGCTATATCCTGCAGGGCGCGGCACTGACGCGGGACCGCACAAGGGGAAACTCGACCCAGTCGTGAGCCGAGTTCCGAGCGGAACTACTGGAAGCGTACCCGGCGGCCCCTCACGTAGAGCGGTGGCGACAAAACTCGCAGCGACGCTTCCAGGTCAAGTCGGAGTCCACGTCGTTCTACGTGCAGGCGATGCTGGAGCTGATGCTCGATGCCGACTATCTGGGGAGGATCAGCAGATGCTCATCTACAGCAATATTCGGCCAGCGATCAACATCAGGGTACGGCATCAGGATGTCCATACTGTGGCAGAATTCAAACGGCAGGCACCAGAACTGGAGGCCTTGTTCCGGCCTGTTCGGTTGGGGCAAGGCCACCCCAGCCAGCGTTCATGGCTCCACCGGGGCTTACGATCCGACATCCAGGGCCAGCAGACATGCAGTCCCTTTTGAGACTGCACATGCACCAACAGCAACCAGTACATAGAAGTTAAACGACAAAAAAAAAAAAACGAGAAGTCGAAGTCACAAATGCCACGTGCCAGACGCCTGGGCAGCTGGCAGTGCGATGCAATCAAGCTGCCAGTGCACTGGTATGCGTGATGGGTAGCACTGTTGCCCAACCCAACAGCTGGCCAACAAACAACACAGCAGCAGCTCGGTAGCTCGGAAATTCCGCTGCCGGTACCAGCGGGCCGGCCGGCACCCAACCCCTCCACAGAAAGGGGGGAGTGGAACGACGCCCTGGCGACCGTCACAGGGTGTCGTCACTAGGGGAGGACGGCGAGATAGAAGAGGACAGCGAGGTAGAAGAGTAAGGGAGTAAAAGATGGATAGGGAGAGAAGAGTGGTAGAGATAAGTTGAAAATGGAGTTTAATTTAGGTACATCCACAAAGGTGGACAGATGTATTTTGTAGAAATCTTAAGTTAAGCCACACGAGGTGTAAAAATATTCACTAGGCACGGCGGCGCAATAAAATTATAAGACGAGTATCACCGAGGCAGCGTTGCAAACTTTACCTCCTTTGGTATTTGAACGTAAGGCGTGTATAACTGCACTCTAACATACTAATTGCGTCTATGCGTGTCAATGCATATTTGTGTGTATGTCTCGTAGCCTCTGCATATATGTCACATATACATACTGTTTGGTCACTTCGTAGTTGAAGGGAATTATATTCAATTAGATATTAAGAATGTTTTGAAGTTTAGATTTAAGTAAACAAAATGAATTGTTTGCAAATATGCGCAATTGTTAGGCACTCTCTGTACAGCTGTAGGCTCTATTTACATATGTATGTTGCTCTCTCGCGCTACCTCTCAATGCGTTCCACACGCGCATGAGAGCAAGCATAAGCAGTGTAATAAACTCACTTAAAATTGGAAGATAAGACTGTGCAGTTCGCTTTTCTTTGTAAATTTAATAAACCCAGTGCGAGCCAAAAACAGTCTGCCATTTTGTGGTATATATTCACTTCACTTGGAAGTGAACAACCTCTGGACCCTAGCTTTTGCCATACCGGCAAGTTTCCAGATTTAGCTGAACATTTTGGCGCCCCCGAGTGGACACTTGATTTTCTTTGCTTCGCCGCAGGACTTTGTTCTTCGTTGGATTTGTGCCTGGACGTGGATAGCAGAACTTGTGCCGTACACTTGATCTGGATTTTGGCCAGTTCCGCATCCACATGACTTTCCATAATTGTCAGGGAAGTGCACAGGTTACGAATGCCAATTAAGTTTCGGTCACATATATGTGTACATTGTCGGCTTGTGCATAAATAAATAAATGCCAATTGCCAAGCGACAAACATACATACATACATATGTACATAAGTGCGTTTATTTGCTGCAAGGTGGACCGTGACTTTTTTTGGCATTCGCAATAATTATTTGTACCGACATTGTCACAGTATTAAATGCATGCACAGTTTAATAAAGTTTGAAAAAAAAACACTAAGTCAAATTTGAACTTGATATATTTGTATTATTTAAACTGGTTGCGCTTGGCATAAAATTATTCCCAGTATATACATTTACAAATAAATATATACACACGCATGTATATATACACACATACATACATAAATACATAATAGAAAATTCTGCGCTGCCAACGTTTGATAACTCAAATATTAATTCGAGTTATTGAACTTGTGTTTGCTTTGCGTCGATCAGCTGCGCTAACTAATAGCACACTGCCGGCCAAATATATTAGGCACACTTTTGAGTTGGTGCATATTTAGGCAGCTAACTCCAAACGTCCCGGTCTAATATATTAGCCATTGTACTTGTCCATTAGTATATAAGCGTTAGATTTGATAACCGCCAGCTGTTAAAGTTTATCAATACACCGATTTTAATAATACAGAATCAAAATGCCTAGTAGAAGATGCAAGCAAGTTCAGAGCAGAGAACTAGACGAGCCGAATTCTAGTAAAGCCGACTGCTGGCTACAGTCGCATGATAATGTGGTTCGCGACATTAAACGCATTAAACGCTCTATTCAGAATACCCCAGTCATCGAACCATTCGAGGTTGAGTGCAGGCTAGAAATTTTGAATAGGTATATAGAAAAGGCATTTAAAATACAAGAAGAGCTCGACAACATAAATCCTTCTCTAGCTTCTAGAGCAGACTTAGAAAGTCTGTGCGTCACAGCAAAGGCATTGCTCATGAGCAGAGGTGGACGGGCAAAACTCCATACGGATAGTTTAGCCAATTCCACAATTAGTGGACACTCTCATTTAGAGGAAACTATTCCGATTATAAAAACTTTATTGGTCTTTTTGAGAGCTTGGTCGACGGCTATCCATCTTTGTCCAATATTGAAAAGTTTAACCACCTGCTTTCATGCCTAGAAAAAGAAGCGCTCGGTACCGTAAAGGCCTATCAAGTTACCGAGGATAATTGTCCTAAAGCGCTTGCAGCGCTTAAGCGCGTAACGTAATAGTTGCCTTATCGTATTCGATAGCATTGACAAACTTTTTGATTTGCCTATATTGCAAAGCCCGTCAGCTGTGTCGTTGCGTTCATTGATTGATAATGTTCGCGCCAGCTACGAGTCGTTGTTGTCGTTAGGTAACGACAAACAAGTTATGAGCAAAGTTGACCCACTACACGTTCAAAGTGGGAGGAAAGCCTTGACTACAGCCGTCTTCCGTCTTGGGAAGATTGCGAGGCTGCGCTCAATCGAGGTTATCAGCATTTGTCCGCTGCAGAATCGTCTTGTGGCCGTAGTCAAAAAAGTTGTGCCAATTATGCAAAAAGGGGTAGTAAAGTTGCGCTACCAGTTGCTCAGCCTAGTCAGCCGTCTGGTCCGAAATGTCCGTTCTGCCAGTCGAATGAGCACTACATACATTCGTGTACCCAATTTGTAGCGAACGCTTCAATTTCGTGAAACGGTCTCTGTTATACATAAACTGCCTTAGAAAGGATCATACGACAAAGGTGTGCAAATCAGTTGGGTGTAGAGTTTGTTCGAAACCACACCACACAATCCTGCACAAGTATGCCACAAACTTGCCACATCCTGCACCTGTTAGTCAGTCAGTAGTTGCACTGCCGGCAACGCCAGCACAAACTTCGGTTGTTAACCATGCAACTACTGTGTCTGACCAGGTCATATAAGCTACGGCAGTTGTTCGATTTATGGATCAATCAGGATCTTTCCAACTTGCCAGGGCCTTACTCGATTCTGGTTCCCAAGTCAATTTCATGACGGAAGAGTTGGCCAAATCGTTGAATTTAAAATGGGAAAGAAAAAATATAAGTTTGCTAGGTATAGGTAAACGAAAATCTGCTGTCAGACATATCGTGCAAACGTCGATAGCTTCACGCATTGGCAACTTAACATTCGATTCTGAATTTGGAATTTTGAGCGTTTTTTCGTCGTACCAGCCTGAAAAGGCTCTGGTAAACGTTGATGTGCCTGAGGGTCTTCAGTTGGCAGATCCTCCCTCAATTTCATATGCTTCTTGGAGCAGATGCATTTTTCGAGCTTTTAAGAGAAGGGCACGTAAAAGGAACAAGCGAGTCTCCATCTTTACAAGCAACAGCCCACGGCTGGATAGTGACTGGCCGATGCCAGTCTGCGAGCTCACCCAAATCTTGTTCTGCGTCCCTTGTAAGCTCAAGTCATGATATCTCGCCTGATCATGAACTAATTAATTTAGACACACTTGTTCGCAGGTTCTGGGAGTTGGAAGAAGTTCCAAATTTAACTGAAACAAATTTATATACCCCAGAACGGATGCTTTGTAAGAAATCATTCGTAAATTCAATCACTCGTTTGCCCTCGGGTCGGCTAAGTGTCGCATTGCCATTTAAGTCTAGCCCTCAATGTCTTGGCAACTCATTTGAGAATGCTAAAAGCCGTTTTTTTTTGCACTAGAGAGAAGAATGGCAAAGCAGCCAGAAATATACGTCATGTACAACAACTTTATGTTGGAATATATTTCGTTGGGCCATATGCTGCTACTGCTACCGACAATAGAATTCCGAGAGAGCCACACTATTTCTTTCCATACAAGTGTGTCTAAGATCACAAAGCACCTCAATGAAGTTGCGAGTAGTTTTCGACGCATCGGCCCCGTTTTTGGCAATTCGATGCCTGAAATATTTGAGTGAGCTGCACGCCCCGTCACATCCACTGGCTTCTAAGTCATTAGCGTCTGATTTTTATGTGGATGATTTGCTATCTGGAGCAGATACTGTGGAAGAATTGCGGCTGTTCTATTGCGATCTTAATGCAGTTTTAAAACCATTTGGGTTTGTTCATGCATAATGGTCATCAAATTGTAAGGATTTTGAAGTCCAGCCTTCTGACGAACTCGTCATTGGACATCAAAAGGACACAAAAGCTTTAGGCATTGTGTGGAATTCTCGTAATTACGCATTTAAGTATTCTACAGCAAACATATCGCTAGACGTAGTGCCTACAAAACGGGCAATTCTATCTTTTATATCGCGTCTATATGACCCACTTGGTTTGTTGTGCCCAGTTATTACTAGAGCAAAAATATTAATGCAAGAACTTTTGCTTCTTAAATTTGCATGGGATGATCAAATACCTAGTCACCTTCTGAAGGATTTGCAGTCCACAACGAACACATTTGTTGACTTGGAGTCGTTGCGCATACCCCGTTACGTTGCTGTCTCAAAAACAGCAAAGTGCCAAGAGCGTACGGGTGCTGTCTCTACATTCGAGTAGAGCATGAGCAGAACGTGACAGTTCACTTGTTGACTGCTAAGTCCAAAGTTGCACCATTGAAGACCAAATCGGTTCCACGCCTGGAGCTTTGTGCAGCCCAATTATTGTCCAATTTATGGGAAAAAGTCAGGCAGCTTCTGCACACGACAGTGGAGTAAGTAATTTTCTGGTCAGATTCAGAAGTGGTGTTACATTGGTTGCAAACGCATCCGTCTCATCTTAATACATTCGTTGCCAATAGAGTAGTAAACATTCAGGAACTAACGTCAAATGTGTTGTGGCGTCACGTTCCCACAAAAGAGAATCCAGCAGATTTAGCTTCGCGTGGTTGTACCACAACTGATCTGACTGATTCACAGTGGTTCAATGGTCCGAAATTTTTACATCTGGATCGTTCCCTTTGGCCTCAGAATTCACATCTTGAACTGACCAAAGTGCAGTCAGAGCTGGAGCTGCGAAAGAGTGCTACGGCTCTCATTGCGGCCGATGTGCCTTCTAACCCACTTATTGATATGGTGGAAAGGTTCTCATCGTATCAAAAAATTATTAGCCCCATTGCCAAAAAGTATTTCTTGGTCACTTCGTAGTTTAAGGGAATTATATTCAATTATTTATTAATAATGTTTTGAAGTTTAGATTTAAGTAAACAAAATGAATTGTTTGCACATATGCGCAATTGTTAGGCGCTCTCTGTACAGCTGTAGGCTCTATTTATATTGCTCTCTCGCGCTATCTCTCAATGCGTTCCACACGCGCATGAGAGCGAGCATAAGCAATGTAATAACCTCACTTAGAATTGGAAGATAAGACTGTGCAGTTCGCTTTTCTTTGTAAATTTAATAAACCCAGTGCGAGCCAAAAACAGTCTGCCATTTTGTGGTATATATTCACTTCACTTGGAAGTGAACAACCTCTGGACCCTAGCATTTGCCATACCGGCAAGTTTCCAGCTTTAGCTGTACACATACTTATAAGGCTATAATTTCCTGTTAAATCGGCATATCATAATGAAACTTGAATAGAGCGCATAGGCATACATACACTCACACAGACGCAATTGCTATGTAAATATGCAATTATACACCCTTTCCGTGAGTTCGAATACCAAAAGAGGTAAAATCGATCCACAAATTTTTTTTAATTCTCTTACTTTTTTTAATTTCTAATTTCAGGCTGGCAAAAATCCTCTAACTGAACCCTCCTCGAGGGCGCCGGCTGGGCAATGGACACTGTATCTGCCTTGGAGGAGCATACCTAGTGTCACTTGCGCGCTTACACCTTAGGCGATGCGGTGTCTAGCAGAGACGAAGGTATCGTGTACCCTAACGGCAGGGGCACGACCACTGGAGTCATGGTTAGAGGTGCCTGGCGGTTAGGCATAAAACGCTAGGGGTGATTCGCCGATATAAAAATCAAACTGGAGGTCACGAAGGATGAAGCAAAGGCTGGGATGTCAGTCCAAACGTCGGTGGGAGGCAAGACCGCTACCACCGGCGGGCACGGGGAGGCGAAATCCTCTCAGCGTGTCGCTAGCGGTCACACCTCTACCGTGGTTGGAGCAGGCCACGATAGTTGCAAAGCTACTGCCAAGACGACGATGACGACGGAAGAGCGCAAGAAAATGCTCCGCAGCAGTGCCGTAGGATCGGACTGCGAGAGCATCTCTACGGAGGCCGAGGAAATGCTTCTGCACTCCCCAACCCCGGCGGCCCAAAAGATGAAGGGTCGGCTTATTAACAACAGCAACCTAACCACAGAGGAGAGGAATAAGCTGGCCTGGGCCGATCAGAAAATCGAAGAAGCCCTCAATGCAGACAAGGAGCGGAGAGTACGCAAATAAAGTCGAAGAGCAATTAGCCATAAAACGCCAGCGCTCGGCAGAAACGGCGGCAGAGGTACCAGCCAAGAAGCGGCCCTGTCAACAACAACGCCCAAAGGCGATGGCCAGCGATGTGGCAAAACGACATCTAGTCGTAGCCCTCATCGACGGTACGGACCCCAATGGCAAGATCACGAAGGAGCAGTGGGCGACGGTACAGTCAAAGCTGTTTGAAGCTCTGCTGTTGATGATGGCGAACTCAGAGGCAGCTCCTACCTCTTTTGATGGTGCGGGCTGGCTCAATGGAGTGAAAATCCTGAGCTGCAGAACTTAAAATAGGTAAAACTAAAGAAATAAAAAAGCATATAAAAGTGACAAAAATATCTAATAACGACTCCGACACGGTGGGGGAATTTTATTTGCCAAACGGCCAGCTATGCCCCGATTCACAGCAGAGAGTAGTCAGATATTATCATTAGACCTATTGTTCACGCGAGCAGGGGTTAAGGGCGGCAGGGTCCAAATTCACCATAGCCGAAACCTTCCCCCACGCGAACGTTTGAGCTGCGAGCGCAGCCTCCTCTGAGCTCTAAGTTTAGTTGAAAAACGTACTCGCGTCTTTCCACACCTCAAGTGACTCCAGTGCAGTTCGGTGTACCCTCTACACACATACAAACATTCACATACCATTTGTACATATCACTAAACACTACCAAACTCTGTAAATAAACGTCACAAATAAACCAACACACACAAACTACAACGACCAGCCGTTTTCGTCATTGGGAAGAAAAGACCCCCTACAAGTATCCAAAAGTCACCCCCCTACACATTTTGGTCCTTCGAGCCGGATTCCCTATAATCCTCTCGACCCAGCTAGCTACGGTGGAACTGGATAAAACGATAAGTACACAAGTGCACATCTTTTGTTATAATTCCGATAATATTGCCAAGCCGCACTTTGCGAGCGCGTTCCAAAAAAAAGGCAATTTAATCCAAGTGCCAGTGCAAGTGCAAGTGAATCTAAAGAAAGGGAAAGTCGTAGCGGCCTATATGTACACACACATATAGATATATAAGTCGCCATACTTTTTTTTCCTTCCTTTGAGAGAGAGAGACTCCCGTTTCCAAGCGCGAGCTCCGAAATTCCAAGTCCAACTTGGCCGTGTACATGTTCCAAAGGTCCTAAGTTCGAAGGTGTATAAGCGAATTTATTGTGTTGCGCCGCATATCCCATTGGGCCAACCTCAATTTGTTAATAAGTGCAGAAGGCATTTATTAACATAATTCCGCATATAATTTGCCTATACACACTTAAGACAGAACACACGGCGCGCTTGTTGTTTTTTCCTCGCGTTTTCGTTCTCTCTCAGCTGTCCAAGTCGCACACTGCACTTACACAATTTCCAAATAATAATAATAAAAGTAGTGAATTGAAACTGTGTCGTCTCACTTTATTATTATTCATTTTCTATAATTATATTGCACCTAAGAAACATTCCGTCTAAATTTGTAGCAATATAAATCAACTACGTTGCCCAAAACATTTATATTTTTGGGCCGCTATTGTTTTTGTTCTTCTATAAAAGTTTCCAGCGCTTAAAATAAGCCAGCGGCACGGCTCAGCAGCGTACTCACCACGCGTCCGCTCTTCGGCCGTTTTTGTCGCTGTCTGGCGCTCACTAGCGCACACACACACACATGCATACATACATACAAGCGAGCGACGTCGAACGGTGCTAACGGCACGCATCGAGAGAGCAGCGAAAACAGCTGCGCTCGTTTTATACCCTATCCCAAGAGAGTATGCACTTTTCCTGAAGGTACTTGGCAATTACGTTTTTTTCCGTCAGCATCAGCAATCAACACTTGGCTGCCAACCAACTACAACTCGAAATGTCGCTCGTGTGCCGTTTCCAGCGTTCCTGGCCCAGTTCCATTTTATTTTCAAAATATAAATAAAATTTGGGAAGCATTTCCTAATAAAAAAAAAAAAGAAATTTAAAATCTGTTCCATAACTTGCCGTTATCTTTTTATTGAACCGAAGGAAATTGAATTCCAGTTGTTCCGTCTTCAGCCTTGTTTTTTGGCCACAAATTTTCTACGCTTCCGTTTTATTGGCTTTTTACGAATTTTCAAATCCGTTTTCACTAAAAATGGAAAGTGAAACTCCTAAATCGGAAGTGGCCACGGGATCATCCCTAATGCCTCCTGCAAGTGATAAACGGACCACCCGGTCGATGTCGCCGAAGGCTGAATCCGGCCTCACCTACGAGAACGAGTGTCCGATAGAGTTAGCCAGTACGAAGCCAAGATTAGCGGTGCTTCTAAAAAATCCGCCGCGACGAGCTTTAGGAATTGTGGGACAGCGTGAAGCAGGAATTCGAGAGATGCTCCAGACCACTTGCCAGTGCAGCCACCAAGGAAACCAAGAATGAGCTGTTCCTCATACAAGCCAAGTATGATTTTTGCTATTCAGTCTATGAGCGGTGCATGGCTCAGCTGAGTGAGCAAATCGATAAATTGTCCAATCCTCGTCTATCTCCAGTTGAGAAGCTATTTCACCTCAACAACAGAACCAGGGGGGAAGCAGGGAACAGCCAGCTGACCATCCTGTTTGGCCTCCCCCCATAACGCAAGAGTCGGGGACGGCAATAAAGGCACTCCAAAGCACGATCCAAGGGTGCTTGACAGCTCTGGAGCATTTTAAGATTGACACCACTAACTGGGATTGCGTTCTGGTGTTCTTATGCTCATCCAAGCTTCCGGATACAACGTTATCTTTATGGGAGTATTCCTTAAAGGACAAAGCTGAGATCCCAGTTTGGGCGGAGCTAGGTGCATTCCTGACAGAGCGCCATCGGGCTCTGGAGTCCATGGAGGATTTAAAACGTTCTCGCGGCACTCAGAATTTACTCAAGCATCCAAAGAAGGACGTCGCGTCTAAGAAGATCAACACATTTGAAGCGAAGGTGAATGTGAAGGCAGCTGCGCGCAACCTTTGTTCAGCCGAAAACCACCCAATCCGTCTGTGCCCCCGATTCCTACAAATGTCCGTTAAGGAAACAGAAACTGTGCCTTAACTGGTTCGCGAGGGGCCATCAACTCAAGGATTGTACGAGCCGGCATAATTGCTTCACGTGCAAGGGCCGCCACAACACCCTACTGCACCGTGGGACCCCTCCGCCAGCGCCCTCTGCATCAGTTGTCCTATCTCCACAGAATATCGAAGATTCCAGCTTACAGTCCACTACGTCTAATGTACAAAGTTATTTCTCATCAAATATGCAAGGCGTTCTCTTAGGCACGGCGGTGGTAAATATCATCCACTTGGGCACCATCTACATGGCACGAGCTTTAATCGACTCCGGGTCAGAAGGAACGTTCATATCGGAACGTTTGCGTAATCTGATCAAGCTGCCTTTCCAGAAGGTGTAGGCCCATGCATCCGGGCTCAACGGTGTGGTATCAGGCGACACGCGGAAGATGTGCAGGTTACAAGTTGCGGCCTCCGCGTTCGTGTTGACACATTTGGCAGGCAACCTGCCATCGTACCCGATCCCCCAAAGCGTGCTGAGAGATCTACCAAAGATAAAGTTGGCGGATCCCTACTTCTTCCAAAGCGCCCAGATAGACGTCCTTCTTGGGGCAGATGTGCTGCCATCAATACTACTGGATGGTGTCCGGCCCAACATTTGGGGCACCCTGCTGGGTCAGGAAACTATTTTTGGATGGATGTTGACCGGTCCGGTGGCCACTTCGGAACGCAAATCCATCTCGTCCTTCTCCACAAGGGTTTCGGTGAGCACAGAGTCCTCACTGGACAAGCTCCTTTTGAAGTTTCGGGAGGTGGAGGATCTACCTGCAACTCGGGTAAAGGAGGCAGATTTAGTCTGCGAGCAAAACTTCTTGCAAAAAACGAGGAGACAAGAAGATGGGAGGTACGTAGTGTCGCTGCCTTTTAAGGACCCACAACGAATCGACTTGGGTCACTCAAGGTCCATCGCACTGGCTCAGTTCCTGAAGAATGAAGCGCGCTTAAAAAGGACATTCCGTTAAAAGAGCAGTACGATATGGTGATCAAGGAGTACCTGGATTTGGGGCACATGCGCCAAGTTCCTTCCGACACGAGTACAGATAATTTTTATCTTCCGCATCACGCTGTCATCAAGCCAGGCAGCACCACTACGAAGGTCCGTGTGGTCTTCAACGCGTCAAGTCCATCCACAAATGGTAAAAGCTTGAACGACATTTTGCAAATATTAAAATGGCGTTTTTTCCAATTTGTTTTCAGTGCCGACATAACTAAAATGTATCGACAAATCCTTGTCGACTATAGGCACACGCCGTTCCAAAGAATTCTGTTCCGGAATTCTACAGGTGACATATGCGACTACGAGTTGAACACGGTCACCTTTGGCGTCAATTGCGCCCCCTTTCTGGCCATTCGGGTCCTTCAGCAACTGGCAGAGGACTCACGCACGCAATATCCAATAGCCAGTCAAATCATCTGCGGTTACATGTACGTGGATGATGTGCTAGCCGGCGCCCACACGAAGGAGGCCACAGTCGCAGCTATACGGGAGCTCCAGAAGGCACTTGACGCTGCAGGCTTTCCGTTGCGAAAATGGTCGTCCAATAAGAAGGAACTTTTGCTTCATATTCCCAAGGATCATCTGCTACGGGCTCATTTCTTGGAAATTGAGGACGCCAGCCAGACGAAGACACTCGGCATCCGGTGGAGTGCTACGACGGACAACTTTTTCTTCGTTGCCAGCGACGTGGATGCCAAGCCCTCCTACACGAAGCGCGGAGTGCTATCGCTGATTTCCAAGCTATTCGATCCAGCGGGGAGCAGGAGCTCTGGATAAAGAAAATCGGGTGGGATGATCAATTGCCATCTGAACTACTCAATTGGTGGAGCCAGTTCCTTTTGAGCTATCCAGCTTTGGACCGGATACGGATCCCGAGGTGGATCAATTTTCAGCCCCACGGTACCTTTCAGTACCATGGCTTTTGCGATGCGTCGCAAAGGGCATACGGGGCAGCACTTTATGTTCGTGTGGAGTTCCAGCAGGAGGTCCAGGTCCACCTTCTCGAGGCAAAAACTCGAGTCGCCCCAGTAAAGACAATATCGCTGCCGCGCCTAGAGCCAGTCCAGCGAAGCACCTTCTCTCCTCCCTTTACGCACACAGGACTCGACTTCGCGGGACCTTTTGAAATTAAAAACTACACGGGCCGAGCATGCTTGATCACCAAGGGCTACGTGTGTGTTTTTGTATGCTTCAGCACGAAAGCTATACACCTTGAGGCTACATCCGACCTCACGACGGAGAAATTCTTGGCCGCCTTTGCTCGCTTTGTGGCGAGAAGGCGATGTCCCCAAGAAATCCAGTCAGACAAGAGTCATCAAGAGCTTTAGAGCGCGACTTCCTAGAAGCCACTCGAGCGAGAGTTGCCGACATCCATGGCCAACAGCTTCTCTCCTGGAATTTCATTCCTCCTGGCGCGCCCCACATGGGCGGCTTGTGGGAGGCGGGAGTAAAGAGCTTTAAGACTCTTTTCTACAAGGCCACCTCGAGTCAAAAGTACACGTTCGAAGAGCTGTCGACGTTGCTGTGCAAGATCGAGGCGGTCCTGAACTCTCGTCCGATTTCTCCCATTTCGGAGGACCCCACCGATCTTCAGGCCTTGACCCCCAGCCATTTCCTTTCCATTGCCGAACCTGAAATCAAGCAGGAAGCATCGTCCATAATTAACCGTTGGCAACGGCTCAAGGCACTCAACCAGCAATTTTGTCTCCGATGGAAGGACGAATACCTGAAGGAGTTGCACAAGCGCAACAAGTGGAAGCAGCCCCTGCGAGACATTCAGGCAGGGGATCTGGTGGTCGTGAAGGAGGACAACGCCCCATCGCATGATTGGCGGCTTGGCCGATACCAAAACACGTATCCGGGATCCGACGGAAGGATACGCGTCGTCGACGTCTTAACGTCAAGAGGCCCCATCAAACGACCAGTTGCTAAACTACAAGTAGTTGTACTCCCCGTTCAGGAATCCGTATCCGTGTAGTAGCTACAATGTCTAGTCCCAGCTCCGTGTTGTTTGTTCTATGTTCATGTTTGTGTTTCCACTAATCGTCCAACCTACACTTTTTCCGCCTCAGCACCGGCACCCCCCTCGAGATGGCACCACGCAGGACCAGGATGGCGGAGAGCACCCAGCCTCGCGGCGTCAACTTATTCCGTTGCCGCGTATGTCGTGGAGTCCACGCTCTGCGGCGGTGTCGCCGTTTCCACAGGCTGAATCTGGAGAAGCGCCTTCGGGCAGTACTCATTAACAAGTACTGCCCGAATTGCCTGGCCCACGAGCATTCGGGACGATCCTGCAAGAGCCGGGACAAGTGCAGCCGGTGCCAAGGAGATCACCACACGCTTCTCCACATCGACGAGCGACAGCGGTCGCATTCGCCCCGGCGCTCCTCTCGTCCCACCGGTCTCGCTCGCCTCAGAGAGCCACGTCGTCGCAGCGGTCTGACTCTCTTCAACCGCCAGCATGTCTTCCACCACCACTTTCACGGCAGCAGCTCCCTTCATCTGTGTTGTTGCCAACTGCAGTGGTACTTGTCGATACAGGCACTCGTACCTTCGAGTTCCGGTCCTCGCCGATCCAAACTTCTACCGGCCATCCACGGATCCGCTAGTGCTCGGGACGGACGTGTATCCAAGGCTGATCCAATCAGGATGCCATCCGGGTCGAGACGGTCGCCCTGTAGCCCAGAGCACTGTGTTTGGCTGGACTCTATCCGGTGCCTGCCGCCAATAAACGCACTCCAAGCGTCCCCTTACAGCTCACTTCCTGGCTGTGACGTCCCACCTTCAATGCGGCTTTTTTGCAATATATTGCAAGGGGGCGGGATGTTCACGCAAGATTTTCGCTTAGAATTTACGAAGTTATATAACATTTTAGGGTCATGTTTAAATTGGAGCTTGCTACGCTCAAGATAATTTGTGTAACACAAGGAGTTTAAAAGAAGAAAATTAGATTTTGCAATACAATATTTAGAGAAGTCAACACCTAAGCCCGACTCCTTGAACTTTTTATAACATCTGGATTTTATGTTTTTTAGGTTAGAAAGTCTACGCGTAAACCATGAAGGCTTAAGAGAAGAAAATGATGCGACGCTATTGGGAACATAGACATCGAAAATAGAATACATGGTGTCATAAAAAAAATTTGAAGCAACATCTATATCGACAGAGCTATACAAGAATGACCAATTAGCATTGGGAATCAAACGGTTGAGCCTAACAAAATCACATTTGCGAAAGCATTTGCGAGGCATGTTACACTCAGAAGACCATGCACTAGATCTAGAAAAGGGAAGACAAATTTCTAGAGTAGGATGATAAATATCTTCAGGCAGTGTTAAAGGAGAAGATCTTGAAACAACAACATTAGTGATATCATTAATAAACACCAAATCGAGATATCTATGAAGGTGATTGTATATTGGATTAATTTGAACTCAAGAGAGTTCAAGAAGGCAATTCGAAAAGTCATGCTCTGACAAAGGAATAAGGTGAGGGGAACTATTAAAGAATGACCAAGAAATGCTTGGTAAATTAAAATCTCCAACCATATCAATCAAGTCATTGTCACGCAGGCGGTAACAAACTTCTCTGATACAAGTAATATGGAGCATATAAACTTGATTATCAGAAGAAGGAGGAATATAGGAGCAAGTGATATATAGGGATCGAGAAGGAGATGTTGCCTTAACTCAAATAAATTCAATTATGTCAAATTTACACAAAAAACTATCCCTATATAAATCACTAAGTTTAGATGCAATACCTCTAACGTTTTGGTAATGTAAACTAAGAGATTTAGGAGAAATTTCTAGTTTTTTGAACCATTGTTAGTAGGCGGTATTGAAGCACTAACTGGCAGGGACATCGGAATTGGAATAGTGCGTTTTTTCTGTTTGAACTCATGAACTATCATATGCGGTGGCCAAAATTTTGGGTCACAAATAGTTTCAAAAGGTTCAAACGGAACATTTATCTTAAAAGAAGCAATTTCTCGGGGCATAAAATTAAATTTAGAGATGGAAACGGTAGCAGAAGATTTGCTAGCGATGTAAGAAGCGATAGACTCACAGCTAGTATCAGCAGATAGCATCGAAACAAATACTTGCTTCCGAGGCGCTACAACTGTAAGGGAAGGAGGCATGCAGGTGAGGTAAAAGCCGTATCGACCATTTCACCAGAGGGCAGTTTACATTGATTTTTATGAATGCGAGAAACAGGCACAGATGGTTTATGGGACGCCGTTGCTGCTTCGCTGCGTGCGGATGGGACAAAAATAGGGTTCGCTAAAATGGTAATCGGCGAGGGTAAAGGGGAAGTATCAAACAGAATACCTGGAGAGGTTGACAGAGACAGCATTGGAGAGCAGTCAATGTTTTGAGGAGTTGATGGGAGAGGAGCAAGCGATTGAGGCGACAAAGAGAGCGCGACGGAAGGCACATTTAAAAATGGAGTCTCCAACCTCTTTTTAGGTGGAGAGTTAAATTTATACTTGCTAAGCAACTTAGCTCCAGAGTCAAAATCACTCGCCAACTGCTTAGTCAACTTGTGCAGCTTTATAAAATGATTTCTCACGTTATTGTACATCCGCGAGAAATCAAATCAATGCAAGACAAGACCATTTTACACCGCCGCAGCCTTTTTTGGGCTTAGCGATGATCTTATCATGGTCCCTCCCACTGAGACCAGCACATACAATATGCATCACATTGTCACACAACCAGCAGCTTATGAACTGCAGTTGAAACAGGACGGCACTAACAACACTTCTTCCCACGCATCCTGCCAGTGGAGCAGACCCTCAATTTACTCAAATGGCAAAATCCTGAAGTGCCGACGGCTGATTGGCAGGTGCTACATGGAAAGCCCGATAACCAGGGTCAGCATGTGGTCCGGAAAATCAGTAAAGAATGTGAGTGTACCCGAGATTCGGAAAGATGGCGTGGGGCGTAGGAAGTGTGTACTTACGTCTTAAAAAGCGCCACCCGGACGACGAAAACGCAAACACGCTGGCGGCAGGAGAAGTTGAAGAAGACCTGGGGCTGGAGAGTATGCTGGACAGCGCTCTCAACCTCGACAAGGGGAGCACAGTGGACGAAGCTGAGTCTTCCGAGGACGGCGACACAACGCAGGTCAGTGAAACGGCGTCGAAAGTCGCGCAGAAGAAGGAGTCCTGCAGATACTCCAAATAAATCTGCATAAGATCAAGCTGGCGTCGGCAGAGCTTCTTCTAGCCCTGGAGGAAGAACTTGCCGACGTCTGTCTACTGATGTCTGTCTGTCTGACCGTATGAACACCTGGATCTCAAAGATTCAATGCGATATTTATGAATTGAACCGTATACATGGGGGGTCCTCAAATTCTTTCGCCCAACTTTTAATAAAGTTCAGAGTTCCCTTTGCTTTATTAAAAATAGTGGAGATGTGATCATTAAAGCAAAGTTTAGCATCAAACAGTACACCTAAGTCGCTAATAGTGTAAATCCGTTCCAAAGGAATGTTATTTAAATAATATGAAACGAAGTAAGGCCTGCATTGGTGGAACGTCATTAGCTTACATTTAACAAAATTTAGGGTCAGAAGATTCCGGGAACACCACAACTGAAGGGCATTGAGATCAAACTGTAAATTTTCATGAAACTGAACATCATTATAAGAAAGGCAAAGTTTTACGTCATCGGCATACATTAGGACACGAGAGTTAGTTAAGGAAGAAGGAAGATCATTTATAAAAAGAGTAAACAGTAGAGGACCTAAATGACTACGTGTGGGACCTCCGAAGTTACTTTGATAGCTTTTGACAGTACGCCAGTAGGCATCGAATTGCCAAAACAGTACCGATGGTGACCGGTGACCGTGTTTAATCGGTGTATTTGAAGTGGCTCTGTGGGGCTTTTCTCTAAGTGATTAACCGAAAATTGCACTATGATTGTTCAACTTCAACCTGTCCGTATATTTTGGCAATGTCAGCCGACAGTGCAAATGGCCGAAGTCAAAACCTCAAAAAAGTAGAGTATAAACATGGTTGGATGGTTGGACCAACCATAAGAATATCATTTAATGACTTCTGTGACGACGTCTTGTTCGACGCGTTGAGAACTACTCGCAACTTCGTTGAGATGCTTTGTGGTCTTAGCACACACTGGTATGGAATGAAATACACTATTTCTCTAGTTCTTTCTCGGAATTATGTTGTCGGTAGCAGTCACATGACCCAACGAAATATATTCCCACATGAACTTGTACATTACATATCTTTCCGGCTGCTTAGCCATTCTACTCCCTAGTGCAAAACAACGCCGAGGGCTAACGAGTGATTGTATTCACGAATGATTTCTCACAAAGCATCTGTTCTGGGATATATAAGCTAGTTTCAGTCAAATTTGAAACTTGATCCTATTCCCAGAACTTGCGAACGAAGTAATTAGTTCATTATCAGGCGAGATATCATGACATGAGCTTACAAGGGACGCAGAACAAGATTTGAGTGAGCTCGCAGACTGGCAGCGGCCAGCCACTATCCAGCCGAGGGCTGTTGCTTGCAAAGTTGGATACTCAATTGTTCCTATTACGTGCCCTTCTCTCAAAAGCTCGAAAAATGTAGCTGCTCCAAGAAGCATACCTTGTGGCCCTTGAAATTGAGGATCTGCCAACTGAAGACCCTCAGGCACATCAACGTTTACCACAGCCGTTTCAGGCTGGTACGACGAAATAGCGCTCAATATTCCCAATTCAGAATCGAATGCAAAGTTGCCAATGCGTGAAGCTATTAACGTTTGCACAACATGTCTTACAGCAGATTTTCATTTAATTTAATCTTTAATTCACCATTTTAAATTCCAACTCTTCCGTCATAAAATTGACTTGGGAGCCAGAATTGAGTAGGGCCCTGTCAAGTTGGAAAGATCCTTATTAGTGCATAACTCGAACAGCTGCCGTAGCTAATATGACCTGGCCAGACACAGTAGTGGCATGGTTAACAACCGAAGTTTGCGCTGGCGTTGTCGGCTGGGCATAGGGCTGGTCAAAGAAGAAAATCGACTTGGCAGCACCGGAGACGGACGGCAATCTTTTAAATTGTCTCGGCAGCGCCAACTAGCAGTACCAAGCGAGGAGGGGCGCCAACTAGGGTTGCACAGGCGCAGAGTTACTATCGCCGGTTACTATTGTTTCCAGGGAGCCGTCCTACGCGCAGTTTCGTATTAGCGATGACGGCAAGGCAGCAGTGCCACGCGCTCTACGTACTCGCCTGCCGAAAATTAAAATAGATATAAGCTATACGCATATAATAATAATAAAACCACACTCACATTATACATTCACGATTTCATTGACAATCCTTACACATAAATCCATATTCTTTTAATTCATTCATATTAATTGCCCGTATTGGCTGTTGGCAAATATTTGTCGTTTTTTTTTATCAGTACATTTTCCTTCATATTTCAAATTCACTATCGGCATAACACCTACCGCATTTTCACCAAATTCATGTACACAAATAATTGTTAATATCCACGTTGCTTCACATTAAATGTACTATATATTTGTAACCACGTATTTGGAAATCCTTTTTTTTATGGGTGCACTGTCCATAATGATTCCGTAAAGCAGCATAAGTAGGGGCGGGCTACTCACCTGGGTCATGGAATAGCCCAAACACGGCCCTGATATAGAGTATAGAATAGAAATTTTGCGCTAGATACAGGCAGGGTGGTACGCCATGGATATTTCCAGCTAAGCCCCATGCAGTTGTCCGATGCCACCATTCCTGTCTGTCTACATGTAGTTCCTTTTTTTTGCTGTTCGTATCCGTGTTAATACGTTTACTTTTTCCCGCATTACGTTTGCTTTGTTTTATGCTAGTTATTATACTCTGTACATAAAATGTTAGTTAAAAATTAGGTTTGCAGGAGCTGAAAATGTAACAGGCAGAAGGAGGCGTGGCAGACCCCACAAAGAATATATATTCTTGATCAGCCCTGTCTGTCAGTCAGAGACTATAAGAGATAGAGACACCAAATTTTGCACAAAGATGCGTTATATATGTACGCTGTGCAAGTTTGTTTTATTTTTTTGATTTACCCCCCCCCCCCCCACTATATTCCCCCCGATTTTCCATTCGTATAATCACCTATATCTCGGAGACTATAAGACCTAAGAACACCAAAATTTAGTCCCAGATGCCTTATGTGAATACGCAGAAAATGTATATTTTGGAATTTCCCTCTCTCCCCCCTCTCCCCAGCAAACCGCGATTTTCTCTAACTCCCTTAAATCTTAGAATTTCGAACTATAATTTTGCACATACCTCACATAGACGCAATTGCTTTTTACATATGTGTGCAATTATACACCCTTTACGTGAGTTCGAATACCAAAAGAGGTAAAATCTATTAAAAAATTTTTTTTTAATTCTCTTACTTTTTTTTAATTTCTATATTTATTCTAAACTTATGTACAGAGTATTTCAAAGTCTTGTTTTTTCTATGAACAATTATTTTTGGTTTGTTTACGTTTGAGTTGTTTTGTATATTGCGTGTCGAATCAGTTGTAGAGTTGGCGTGCAGTGTGTGTTTGAAATCAAAAGAGGAACCGAGGTTTCGCTTATTAAGCGACTCACGCGGGCAGAGGGTTGAAACCACACACCCAAGGAGAGGTTCCGATGAGCCAGCCGGCGTTGCCCAAAGGGAAAAAGCGTGGTCGTAACAAGCTCTTCCTGCACTTTGAATGCCTTTTCTATATACCTATGTATTCAACATTTCTAGCCTGCACTCAACCTCAAATGGTTCGATGAATGGGGTACTCTGAACGTTTAATGTCGCAACCCACATTATCAAGCGACTAAAGCCAGCAGTAGACTTTACTAGAATTAGACTCCTCTAATTCTCTGCTATGAACTTGCTTGCATCTTTTACTAGGCATTTTGATTCTTTTTTATTTGAAGCGGTGTATTGGTAAGCTTTAATAACAGCTGGCGAATTTCAAATCTAACGCTAATATACAAATGGACAAGTACAATGGCTAATATATTAGACCGGGACGTTTGGAGTTAGCTGCCTACAATATGCACAAACTCAAAAGGGTGCCTAATATATTTGGCCGGCACTGTTCTATTAGCGAACGCAGCTGATCGACACAAAGCAAACACAAGTTCAATAACTCGAATTAATATTTGAGTTATCAAATGTTGGAAGCGCAGCTACAATAGAACAAATATTCTGCAGCGACGCAGGCGCTAGCAGAACAAAGATCGACGGGTAGCGCAACGAGAAAGCGCAAAAACAGCAAGTCCGAAGAGAATCGCGGCAAATTTAGAGTCGCTAGACGAATGCACAAAGCCAACGCACGATTGTTTATTGCTTTATGTGGACCTATGTACAGATGTACCGTTTGCAGACCAAGCTGTACCGACGGAAAGTGGACACAAGTACCAAAGGAAAAAGCAACGGCAAATTGGTAAAGCTGGGTCGTTGAGCTTTACCAATTTGCCGAGAATTTGGCGCGACTAAAATTTCCTATTATGTATTTCTGTATGTATGTCTGTGTATATACATACATGCGGACATATATATACATGTATATACATATGGACATATATAAATGTATGTATATACTGGGTAATTATTTTATGCCAAGCGCAACCAGTTCAAATAATACAAATGTGTCGAGTGTGTATGTAAACAAATTTGACTTAGTTTCTTTTCGATCTTTATTTAAACTGTGTATGCATTTACTAATGTCAATACATACATATATAGTATGTACAAATAATTATTCCGAATGCCAAAAAAGTCACGGTCCACGTTGCAGCAAATAAGGACAGTTATGTACGTATATTTGTCACTTGGCAATTTGAATTTATTTATTTTTTGCACAAGCCGATAATGTTAGTACACTCATATGTGGCCGTAACTTAATTTGTAGTCGTTACCTATGCACTTCCCTGACAATTATGGAAAGTCATATGGATGCTGGATGAACTTTCCAAAATCCAAACCCAATGTGAGGCACAAGTTCAGCAATCCATGTATAGGAACGAATCCAACGATAAACGAAATCCAGCGGCGGCGCTAAGAAAAGTTAAAGTCCACCCGGGGGCGCCAAAATGCGCCAAACGGCTTAAGCCGGAAACTTTCCGGTATGGCAAAAGCAAAGGTCCAGAGTATATTTTCTTCACTACCAAGTGAAGTGAATATATAATCACAAATATGGCAGACTGCTTTTGGCTCGCACTGGGATTTATGAAATTTACAAAAAAAGTTAACTGCACAGTCTGATTTCAATTTGCTGACTGAGTGTGGATCGCATTGAGAGATAGCGCGACAGAGCAATATACATATGTATGTACATAAAAACTTACAGCTGTAAGCAGACAGCGCCTAACAATAACATACATTCATATGTGCTATTCAAGCAATTCATTTTTTACTTAGATCTAAATTTCAAAACATTCTTAATAGCTAATTGAATTTAATTTTCTTAAAACTACGAAGTGACTATACAATATGTACATATGCATAAACATATACAGTGGCTCACAGCTTATTTCAACCAGCATTGTAGCCTCTGTAAAATCTTAACTAAAAGGGATATCAAAATAATTTAAACACAATTAGTTAGTCTGATGACTTAACTTACAAAATTTAACTTCATATATTTTTTAAGTATTTTTCTAACATTTTATAATAATTAAAAACTGAAAATTCAACGAAAAACAATGCCACAGCTTATTTCAACCACATACTTTACAGCTGAGCGAAGATCTGTTATTCTACGATGTAACGGTAGTTTTTTTTTTCTATGCTTTAGTCATTGTTTTCGCAATATGGTGAAATATATTTTTGCTAAACTTTGAGAGTGGATCTTGCAGAAAAGTGTATTTAGCGAAATGGGCCCACGCACTAATATTGAGCAGCGAGAACTTGTTCTCAGGCACTTTAAAGCGGCCTATTCCCGCAGGAAAATTGGAGAGATGGTTGGACTTAATGATTTCACAGTCCAGAGCATCATTTATCGATTTGTTCGTGAGAACAGAACCCATGATAAGGGTAGAAATGCTCCAAATAAAATTTTTAATTCTACGGATGAGCGCTATATTGTTCGGAAAATCCAGGAAAACCCAAGATTATCAGCTCCAAAACTGGCCAATGATGTTGAGGCAGAGTTGGGCAAGTCATGCCACCCAGAAACAATTCGTCGCGTGCTTCGGGAACACGACTTTAAAGGCAGAATACCACGCAAGAAGCCTTTTATAAGCAAAAAAAAAATAGGACGTGTCGCCTTAAGTTTGCCCGGGAGCACTTGTACAAGGATAACGATTTCTGGAGTACAGTGTTATTTTGTGATGAGTCCAAATTTAATATTTTTGGATCAGATGGAGCCTCATATGTGTGGCGTAAGCCAAACACAGAACTCGATTCAAAAAATTTAAGGGCTACAGTTAAGCATGGCGGTGGCAACGTAATGGTATGGGCCTGTATGTCAGCAGCCGGCGTCGGAAACTTACAGTTTATTGAGACGACAATGGACAAAACTAAATATCTTGAAATATTGAAGTCCAATTTGATTGAAAGTGCCGAGAAACTGGGCATAAGGGACGTCTTCAGGTTTTACCAAGACAATGACCCAAAGCATACGGCGGGCATTGTGCAGACCTGGATGATATGGAATTGTCCGCATGTTATGAAACCGCCAGCCCAGTCACCTGACTTAAATGTCATTGAAAATTTGTGGTCAATTTTGGATGCAAACATTCGAAAACGCAAAATTTCAAACATTTCCGACCTCAAAAATGCATTGGTTGACGAATGGTCCAAAATTACGCCACAAGTGACACAAAAGTTGGTCGAATCCATGCCAAAAAGGCTCAAAATGGTGGTTGATCAAAAGGGTGGTCACACCAAGTATTAAATTTAGTTAATTGATCAAAAACGTAGTTGTAATAATGTAATACATTAAGTGGTTGAAATAAGCTGTGGCATTGTTTTTCGTTGAATTTTCAGTTTTTAATTATTATAAAATGTTAGAAAAATACTTAAAAAATATATGAAGTTAAATTTTGTAAGTTAAATCATCAGACTAACTAATTGCGTTTAAATTATTTTGATATCCCTTTTAGTTAAGATTTTACAGAGGCTGCCCCGGGTATCTTCGCCGGCCAAAGTGTGCTCAAATTTAAAAAAGCTAAAGTCGAGTGTCCCGACTTTGAAATACTCTGTACACATGTTTACAATAATTATACAAAATAAAAAAAATTAAGAAAAAAAAAATTTGATCGATTTTACCTCTCTCGGTATTCGAACTCACGTAAAGGGTGTATAATTGCACATTTACATAGCAATTGCGTCTGTGTGAGTGTATGTATGCCTATGCGCATCAATTCCTGTCTGTGTAAGCATTTTCGCAGTCAACCAAACAGCAACATCAACAACAGCCGCGGGCAGCGCTTGAGCAGCGCTGCAGCAGCAAATATATTTATGTCTATAACTTCTCGTTAAATCGGTCTATCATAGTGAAATTTGACATACAGACACATAATAACCAACTGGGGGTATTTCCAAAATTTTAGTTCGAAATTCCAAGAATTTGCGGGGCATCTGGGACTAAAATTTGGTATTCCTAGGTCTTATAGTCTTCGAGATATAGGCGATTATACGAATGGAAAATCGGGAAAACCGCCATAGGGGGGAAAAATCAAAAAAATAAAACAAACTCGTATAGAATACACACATACCGCATCTTTGTGCACAATTTGGTGTCTCTACCTCTTAAAGTCTCTGAGATCCAGGTGTTCATACGGACAGACGGACAGACAGACATTTTTCATTTTTCTCTTGTACATTTCATGTACAGAGTATAATTACTTTTAAAAATGTTATATAATTTTCAATTAATTAACATTTCTTGCTCTGTCAGTGCAAGACGAATGTACATACATACATATGTAGATACATAGATGTGCAGATATGTATGTATGGAGATTCACACATTAGTGTCTCACATTTTGCTTTGGCTATTTCAATCGTTTGCACGCAACTACACGAACAGCTGCTTGCATGTGTGCGTGTGTGTGTGTGTATGTATACTTAGTTGTCCCCACCTGTTTGATATTTTTTATTGTTTGTTCTGCCTAAGGCGGCCAACCGTCCCGCATTGAAAAATCGAATAAAATAGTCCCGAAAAACCTAAAACGCGTCCCGCATGTCCCGCATTACCAACATGACATTTAAAATACATAATGTAATAGAGGAAGAGATAGAAAACCATTGTTCTTGTCTACTGCATCTCCTCCTCCTGCTCTCCTGTTTGACAAAACAGCGGTGAATTGAGGTGCTTAATAATCTAAGAGAAAAAGGAATACCAATGCAAAATTGCCTATCTATCATCCAGTACCTTCTCTATTTTTATACTCTGTACATGAAATGTACAAGAGTATATTAGGTTTGCGGGAGCTGAAAAATGTAACAGGCAGAAGGAGGCGTGGCAGACCCCACAAAGTATATATATTATTGATCAGCGTGACATGACGAGTCGATCTAGCCCTGTCTGTCTGTCTGTCCGTCTGTCCGTCCGTATGAACACCTGGATCTCAGAGACTATAAGAGATAGAGACACCAAATTTTCCAAAAAGATGCGTTATGTGTGTATTCTATACGAGTTTGTTTTATTTTTTTGATTTTCCCCCCACTTCCCCCCTATGGGGGTTTTCCCGATTTTCCATTCGTATAATCGCCTATATCTCGGAGACTATAAAACCTAGGCACACCAAATTTTAGTCCAAGATGCCTTGTGTGAATACGCAGAAAATGTATATTTTGGAATTCCCCTCCCTCCCCCCTCTCCCCCGCAAATGCGATTTTCTCTAACTCCCGTAATTCTTGGAATTTCGAACTAAAATTTTGCAAATACCCCCAGTTAGTAATTATGTGTCCGTATGCCAAGTTTCACTATGATAGACCGATTTACCAAGAAGTTATAGCCATAAATATATTTGCTGCTGCCCGCGGCTGTTGTTGATGTTGCTGTTTGGTTGACTGCGAAAATGCTTACACAGACAGGAATTGATACGCATAGGCATACATACACTCACACAGACGCAATTGCTATGTAAATGTGCAATTATACACCCTTTACGTGAGTTCGAATACCGAGAGAGGTAAAATCGATCCAATTTTTTTTTCTTTTTTTTTATATTTTCTATAATTATTGTAAACATATGTACAGAGTATTTCAAAGTCGGGACACCCGACTTTAGCTTTTTTACTTGTTATTTTCATTGATAATTGCTAACGTCACTAAAAGTGGACACATTTCTTTTAATATATAATATTGGCAGTTGCGGACAATTTAATGACATTATAAATAACAAGAGAGAACGCAGAGCAAGCCCGACAGTGAAATACCCTGTACCCAGACTAACTTCCGGCAATGAGCTTATGCGTCCCTAGCAGAAGAAAACTTGATGCTGCAATTTGCCGATGTAGTACTGGAGTAAAATTGTTTCGGTAACTTAGAATTAACCGATTTTCATAAAAATTGAAAAAAAACAAGAAAGGAATGCTAAAGTCGAGCAGGCTCAACTCTTAAATACCCTGTACCACCCCACAAAAAAGTAATTAAATTAATTTAATTAAATTAATTAATTAATTTAATTTAATTATTTAACTAAATTAATTTAATTAATTAACTAAATTAAATATAAAATATTTCATGCATGCATAGATACATTTACATTTACATCAGAATCGTGCCTTATGCGTGTTTGTGTACTTGTACATATGTATGTATGTGTGCATTGGGCCTGGTTATATGGCTATAACTTTCTTTCCGATCATTCTTTCATAATGAAACTTGGTATACGGATATATAATTACTAACCTAATGTGACTACCAAATTTTAGTTCAAAATTCCAAGAACTACGGGAGTTATAGAAAATCGTTAATAGGGGGGGAGTGGGGGGGTGGATCAGAAAAAATGAACAAACTCGTCCTTTCTCGGTCTCAGGAGAATCTGTATACCAAGTTTGGTTATTCTAGCTCTTATACTTTCGGAGATCCTTGCGTTCATACAGACAGACAGACGGACAGACAGACGGACAGACGGACAGACGGACAGACGGACATGGCTATATCGACTCGGCTTGTCATGCTGATCAAGAATATATATACTTTGTGGGGTCTACCAAGCCTCCTTCTGTGTGTTCCATGTGCACTCGCACAAAACTAATATACCCTTGTACCCTTTGGGTACAGGGTATAAAAATTATGTATATATAAATTATCTTTGCAAATATGGTTTATGTTGCTTATTTGGTTAATGTGCGCTCAACCGTTTTCAGACGGACGGACATACTTTGATCGATTTCTCTCGTCGTGCTGATTAAGAATATATACACCATATGGGGTCGGAGATGCTTCCTTTGCGCAAACCTAATATGTATATACTTTTTACCTTACGGATACAAGGTATAAAAATCCAGTACTGGTCAAAAAGTTTCACTCGTGTGAAAAATATGATTTTAAAAATAAAAAAACAAAAACAAATTGAATAATTATTTTAAGTGTTTAATATTTACATATGTACATATGTAACTGTATATATGACACATCGAAAAAAACACCACCTTAAATTGTCCCGCATTGGATTTTGAAAAAGTTGGCCGCCTTAGTTCTGCCTGCTTTTGTAAAATGCAATTTAGAAAATCCTTGAATGCAAAGTTGTAGATTTAGTTACGTAGATTACATTACCCAAATTTTAAATCGATCGGACTAACTCCCGTAATTCTTGGAATTTCGAACTAAAATTTTGCAAATACCCCCAGTTAGTAATTATGTGTCCGTATGCCAAGTTTCACTATGATAGACCGATTTACCAAGAAGTTATAGCCATAAATATATTTGCTGCTGCAGCGCTGCTCAAGCGCTGCCCGCGGCTATTGTTGATGTTGCTGTTTGGTTGACTGCGAAAATGCTTACACAGACACGAATAGATGTGCATAGGCATACATACACTCACACAGACGCAATTGCTATGTAAATGTGCAATTATACACCATTTACGTGAGTTCGAATACCTAGAAAGGTAAAATCGATCATTGAATTTTTTTTATTTTCTTAATTTTTTTTATTTTCTATAATTATTGTAAACATATGTACAGAGTATTTCAAAGTCGGGACACCCGACTTTAGCTTTTTTACTTGTTTTTTCTTTGTTTAGTGCATTTGGCATTAGGGTTTTCATTAATAACTTTATGCAGCAACAACAAATATCAAATAGTTGGGGACATCACATACACACACTCACACACACAACAAGCAACAGTTCGTGTCTATGTGTGCGGTTCTCTACGTACGGTTGAAAAAGTAAAGAGAAACATACATATGTATGCCTGTGTATGAATATAGCATGTATGTACATTCGTATTAATGTATACATTGGGCAATCGAACACAGTTGTTTGATTGTAAATAAAATAATGCTCTAAAAACAACAACAACTGCAAGTCATTGGCTCGCTCTTCTTCTTTCGTTTTGACCATTTAATGTTAATTGCAAAGGCAATACGCCAAAAGTTTACAGTTACCGTCGCTAGACAACGACTGCGTAAGCGATAGTAAAGCAGAAACCGAATAACGGAGCTACGCATATTCTGCTTCGCATTGCGGGCAGATGTATGTATGTATGATTTGTTCTTATTGATCTCAATAAATAATTAGATTATATTATTTAAATATTCTGCTTATTGCATTCAAACTTCGATATTTTGATGGTAT
This sequence comes from Scaptodrosophila lebanonensis, assembly GCF_003285725.1. Taxonomy (NCBI): domain Eukaryota; kingdom Metazoa; phylum Arthropoda; class Insecta; order Diptera; family Drosophilidae; genus Scaptodrosophila; species Scaptodrosophila lebanonensis. The sequence goes on from NW_022060738.1 coordinate 1,678,938, forward strand.
CGGTGGCTTCAACTATCGAAAGTTTTACTCTAGCAAATTGAGATGAGAATTGTCAGTGCTTTTTGATCGTTGCTCATCGCTGCACGGCATTGACACGAGTGCCATGTTTCATATTCCGAGTTTGTGCGTGACCGTATTGACTCAATATGGCACGAAAAGACTCAAATGTGAATTTAAAATTAGGATATACCCTCATAATTATTCCCCTTTTTTGCACATAGTCTATCTTAAAATGTTGCGTTATCTCTATATATAAAACAGTTTGTCCTGACTAATTGGTGATCAACGCACAGCCCAAACGGTAAAAGATGAAATTTGGACTCAAGTATCCTTTCATAGTATCCATCATAGTGTAGGAGCACACTAAGAAAGGCTTTTGGAAAATTCTAGCTCCAACGGGGGGAAAACGAGCTTTAAAAAATATTAGTTATAGTGGTCATGTTCGTTTAAGGAAATAGTTTGTCAAGAACAAAAATGTAACGGACTACTGAACAATTTTTTGTCAAGAACAGAAAATGTTCATTTAAATACCTTAAATGCCTTCCTACTGGTAACTTATAAGGTGAAAACATATGGGTAGGTTATGCACACACAAAATAAATACAATTGGAAACATTATATTGAGCCGGGTTAAGACGGGCACTCAGTATGACGAGAAAAATTTAGCGAGATATGTCCGTACGTCCATCTGTCATTCTGGTCTGACCGTCTATCTGGATGAACGCCTGGATTTCGGAGACGGCGGAGCCCACATTCACCAAAGTTGGTGTGCAGACGCTCCTAGTCCCAAGTCTATGCAGTTGTTTTTTTTTTCATTTTGTAGATTAGAGCGTCACTTTCCTACATTCGAAATAGTTTCAATTTTGGTAAGCATTTCTGCTACATCAAGTCTGACAAAGCATCGGCCACATAATTCTCCCTGCCAGTCTTCTAAATTAATTCGTTATTATTCGGCGTTATTCTCATCAATAAAGGCCTTCCAGCGCTTTATTTTGGCATTTGGATTTCGGTCAGAGACCGCAAAAGTTAATGGTTGGTGGTCGATTAAGATATTCAGATCCCTGACTCCGTACAGGAAATTCCGGAGACTTTCTAGGGCCCAAACTATTGCTAAGAGTTCTCGCTCGTTTGTAGCGAAATTGGCCTCCCTGTCCTGTAATGTTATTGAGATCATTCTAAAAGGACTACCACTCTGAGATAATACCGCCCCCAGGCCGTGCGCTGATGCGTCTGTCGTCAAATCGAAAGGTTTCGTAAAATCAGGGTATCTCAACATCACATCCTCGGACGCTAATATATTTTTGAGCCTCTCGAATGCTTCTAGCTGTTTAGCTGTAAACTCGATCTGGACTTTCCTCGACTGGTTAGCACTAACTTTGCCATTATCACCTTTCAGTATCTCTGCTGGGGGTTGTGCAATAGCGGCATAACTTTTTATGAAACATCTATAATAGCTGGACAAGCACAGAAATGACCTTGGGCCGAAATCTTGTATCGCCTGCACCTTCTCGCGAGCAGTTTTTAATCCCCCTCTGGTCACGACGAATCCCAAACTCCACGCTTTCTTTAAAAAACATGGATTTTTCTTCGTACTTTCCATAGTTAACGGAAAAAGCGGTCTTTTCCCTGTCTTTCTCTGCTAGCTCAATCTGACTAAATCCTTATTTTAAATCCAGTGTTGTATAGATCTGAGTTTTCCCCATATTTGGCAATATTGCGGAAATAGAAGGTATGGGGTATTTAACGCATATGGTTTTTTGATTTAGTTTCCTAAACTCTATAACCATTCTTTTATGGCCAAGCTCATCGGCACCTTTCTTGTCAACAACCCAGATGGGATTGATGTACGGTGACTTCGATGGCCGAATAATGTAATTTTCAAGAAGTTATTTATCTTCGAAGTTGACAAAATCTGCTACTTCCATTGGGTATGGGTATGGGCTTTGAGTACACGGGCTCATCAGTGCGAATGGTAGCGACCGTATTTATATTATACGGAAGGGACGTGTTAGGGTCCGCAAACGCTGGGAATTCTTGGGTTCAATTCAATTCTATTTAACGTTAGCGTTAAGGAATTGCAATCAGTGACGATTTTAGAATGCACACATAATTTATAAATAATTATCTACTGTTGTTTAAAATTTTATTCAATTCTGTTAATTCTAAGAAAAGTTATTAGCGAAACAAATTCTCGCCAGTACAACCCCCACAAACTGCAGCAACAAGTTCGCTCTTCTTCTTCCTCTTTTTGCTGCTGCTTTGGGCGCATATAACTCAGTGACGGAAGTTTACCTGGGTACAGGGTATTACACTGTCGGGCTTGCTCGAATGTAGCGTTCTCTCTTGTTTTGTAATAATACTGCCAAATTCACAATGCACTTGCATCACAGTGTAGTTCTGTGTCGTCTTTATGATTATAAATTGCTAACACTGGCGCTTCCATTAATTTATCTTTAAGACATAAAAAACAATCGAACTCTTTTTCCCCGAACTCGAATTCCCCTGCCTTTTTTTTACAAGTCATATAAAGGCTTAGCCATTATTGAAAAGTATTTTATAAATCTTCGCAAATATGAGCACCAGCCCAAGAAACTTTTCACTGCTTGTGCTTTTTCTGGAACTGGAAAATTTCTGACTGTTTCCAGTTCTTTGTCATCAGCTCTAATGCCATCACCTCTTATTATATAACGTAAATACATTTACGTTGGATTGAAGAAACTCGCACTTATCCATACTCTGTACCAATTTGTTACTAACTAATATTTTAAAGACTTCTTCTAATACCTACAAATGTTCAACTATAGTTTCGCTAGCTACCATTATATCATCTATGTACACAATAACCTTGTTGCTTCTAATCATGTCCTCAAATATTTTGTTGATAAATCTCTAAAATACCGGTGTGCAATTTTAAGCCCCATTGGCATTTTCAAGAATTTATATTGCCCCAACGGGGTCGTAAATGACGTGTATTTGACTGACTCCTTATCAACTAAGACATGGAAATATTCCAATTTAGAAAATATTTTCTTGTTCAGTAATTTGTCTAACAAATCGTTAATCAAAGGGAGAGGATAATTATCATTTATCGTTATTTCATTTAATTTCCTAAAATCAATGTGTTGTTGTTTGTTGAGTTAGTCCCCAGTAATAAACTAGTAGCTGGGTATTTTTACAATCAGTACTTGAACCAAGGGTAATTCGGAGAAGCTGAACAGGGAATTTGAGATCATAAGAGCTTTCTTTCTTCTTTTTGTTCTACCTTTATTAACGATGTGCAATGTATATAAACATACAGTATTTGAGTTTGCGGTAGTCTAATTATTACTAATGTGATTCTTAAAATAAATCGTTGCTGGAGTGTTGTATGCAGCTAGCTGAGTCGGTGCGTGCATATCCAGCGTAGGTTGTTTTGTGCACATGCGCGGCCGCTATTCTAACAATAGCTGCCTGCGTTGGCTTCATATGCACATGCGTGGCCCATGCGTATCTCATGATACGGTCAAGTGCGTTTGACATTGACAGTTCGATGAAATTCAGCGATGTGGGGCATATATGAACACCAACAAGCTTTTTGGTGCCTCTCAAGGCATCTGTTCTATATTTTTCGTTAAGGGAGGCAACCAATGGTACCTTGGTTCGTACGTCATTATTGCCTTATTTATGAGGAGCGTAAGCTTCTGCCCGATCTCCTCGTAGTATTGTGTTATTGTTAAGTTTCCCTGACTTAAAGTCCACAACTCATGTTCGATTAAGTAAATTGGGCGTTTATCTGCATACGTAAAGTCAAGTCTGTTAATGATTGCTTTAAAGTTTAGTGGTGTATCGTATGAAGTCAGCACCATATCGGCAGGGCCTTTTATCTTATTTCTGATTATACCTAAATAGTAATTTTGGAACATTTTATATGCCGTATGGGCGGCTTTGCGTCATGAAACGTATGTCTCATGTTACCCCTAGCCGGGTACGGATTTTACAATATCCAATGTCTAACTACTTTGTATGCCCGGTAATTTTTCGGCATCCCTAAATATCTCTACCTCAAGTACAGTTACCGTTGTGCTAGAAAATTTAGTTTATATTTCTTTTAATTTCTTCTCAAACATTTGGGCTTGATTTGCGAATGCAGTGTTTACTGCAATCTCGACCAGGATTTTTATATCGGACTCGTTAAAAGACATTTTTGTAGTTGTGTTTTGATCGGACCACCAATTCTCGCCTTTTTAGTTCTGATTTTTTTTTAATTCAGCTGGGATCGTATCCAAACCGCATACTAGCTCCTCTAGTTCACTATCACTCATATGGGTTTTTATCTTAGGTTCAAAATTTTGTAGGTTTGCAAGGGCCTATTTTATAAACACCCGCTTAAAATTATTTTTATGTTTTTTTTTTTTTGTGAAAATATTCTATTAAATAGGGACTCTACTTACATGTCTTTTACTTATTGTCGTGTAGTGTTTTTTCTTATAGTAAAAGTGACCGCTCGTCACTGTGCTATTCCTTAGTTGGATCTTCTTGTTTGTCGGCTTGGCAATTTTTTGTTGGCTTTAATGTTGTCTCTCGATGTAACTATGAAACGGGAAACATTTATATAATCTTCAATGCACAGCAAAATCACTACCTATGTAGCGTGTAACGTCTAATCGCTTGCTCAGCGGCTACCAAGGACTGTTTAACTGTCTGAGACTGGCGCACGCTCAGTTTTCCGGCTCTAGCTCGTCGGCTTTGGGGTGGGAATCCATCCATCTCAAAAATAAATATGTCGGGTGCTACTCTAACTATTACATTACAATATTAAAAAAATAAAGGGAGTGTGCTAGTTGCTAGCTAATAGAAAATTAGGGACACACCGAAAAATAAAGTAGATATACGTAGAATAGGTTGAAGATGGCGTTTATGTGCTATGTGCTATAACCACTGTTGTGCTTGTGGATTAAATTCGCCCACCCAACCATGGTCATCATTGCCAAGCTGAAAATAAGTTATTAATATATACGGATGACCCCTTTTTTTTAAACCCTACACAGAAGCGTTGGCCAGCATGAGTTCAATGTTGACTTATATTTATTCCGTAGTTACTTAATAGCTAATAAACAGACAAACAAATCATATGGCACAAGTACAAACAAATAGATTTTAGAACAGCTGTGTTTTATACTCTAGCTGTATTTGATTATTGCTTATGCAAAAAGAAGTATGAAAGAATGTGAAAAAAAAACTTAAGAGAAATTTTTATACCTTGTACCCGTAGGGTAAAAAGGGTATATTAGGTTTGTGCAAAGTATCTAACATGCAGAAGGAAGCATCTCCGACCCCATAAAGTATATATATTCTGAATCAGCATGACGAGAGAAATCGATCTAGACATGTCCGTCCGTCTGGATGAACGCAAGGATCACAGAAACTATAAAGGCTAGAATAACCAAAGTTGGCATCCAGATTCTCCTATGTCCGAGAAAGGACGAGTTTATTTTTTTTTTTTTAATTTTCCCCCGCTACAGAATTTCGTCAATAGCGTCCACATTTCAAATGCTACCTAAACCAAACTTTGCACACATAATTTATATATAATTGTCTACTGTTGTTCATTCAATTCTAAGAAAAGTTATTAGAAAAACAAATTCACGCCAGTACAACCCCCCAAACTGCAGCAACAAGTTCGCTCTTCTTCCTCCTCTTTTTGCTGCTGCTATGGGCGCATATACCCTGCGTACAGGGTATTACACTGTCGGGCTTCCTCGACTGTAGCGTTCTCTCTTGTTATAATTGTAAGAGTTTACGAAATCGACCAGAATAACTGGACATTATCCGCGTTAGAGCAGTACTCTTGCAAAAATTATTCGGCTCTCTATTTAGCTCTTCTGATGCGAAGGCACACAAGCAGGCAGTAAATTAATGCCGTATTAAATATTTCTTTCTGGCTTGACATTGCTTAGCGCAGAAGCTTGGACATTAACAAAAGCGTTTGGATAAAAAAGACAAGTCACAAACTTACCCCACTCTTAGCCGGTGATGAAAGCGCTTCCATTTGGGCGGTGGGCTGAATATGTGGCATTGTTATGCCTATCTGAAAATTCGCTCACAACAAACAAAATAATTTAACACAGAAAAAACTAAGCACAATTCACTTCTGCCTTCGCATAGCAGAATTATTTGACGGGGAAAAAAATAACATTAATAATAAAGAATCATTAGAATACTTATATATAAATACACGCAATACATTCTTCTTTCTTTGAGCAAAAAAAAAGCTAACACTAGAACTTAAACAGTATTTATTTTCGCTTAGTCGCGGGCCGACAAATATGCGGCGGTAACGCTGCACTTGCACTAATTCGGCAATGTCGCTATTCTTTCCGTACGCCGGTGCCGCTAAGTGGTTGCGCTCTTTTGTTCCTCCCCCCTTTTTTCCAGGGGGGTTCAAAGTTCAAAGTACGCTGCTCATGCGCGGACAAATTCAAATGCAGGGAATTGAGCCACTACCAGTTGCCTCTTTAGAATTTGCTTTATCGCAATATTAACTGCTGCAGGCCACCAATAAAATTTATTGGGTATTACGCGCCAAGTCCTGTAACCAATTTTTATACATATATGGACTGACTACACCGTAACCGCTGCATTAAAATCTTACCCCTTGTCCTTGGCGCAGGTAAAGAAAAATATTAAATTTTCCTCGTTCCAATTTATAACTCCCATTGCAACCCACAGCAAATTACGCTATCGTCAGCTAGGTGGCGGTATTGAGCCCAGCGCTTCTCAAACTATGCCTTAATCAGAAATATAGCTACAAGCGCCACTACTACATTATACACCCTTTACGTGAGTTCGAATACCGAGAAAGGTAAAATCGATCAACAATTTTTTTTTATTTTCTATAATTATTGTAAACATATGTACAGAGTATTTCAAAGTCGGGACACCCGACCTTAACTTTTTTACTTCTTTTTTATTTGTCTGGGGGCTTTTGAATAATATTGCCTTAATATTTAAAGTTACAATGTTTCTAGGATGATTATGAACTAACAGCATGCTATTCAGGAGTTTAAGGTAATTAATTACACCTTTGGTTAAATTATTGGCGTTTTAGTAAGCATTCCACTCTTTTTTACAAATATAATATAGCCCATGTTAACCGTCGACAGTGAAATAATCTATTAAATCGGTCCAGTAAATTCGGAGCCTTTTCAATTCAAACAAACAATCAAATCTTTCCTCTTTATAATATTAGAATAGATAAAAATAAAATATATATACATATGTTTTGTTTTCATTCTGTACCTCTTTATTTAAAATATTTAATATACGGTCATACTCGGGTAAAACCCGCGCAACACTCGAAACATACTCGGGAAAAACCTGCGCAATACTCGCAATAATGGTACTATACTCGTTCGATCAAACGCTCATTCAGCAAAGTCTGGTTTGTTTCGATAAGGACCCAGTCATCTTAAACGAAGTGACCGAGTCTGAACTGTTTGAAAGCAAACCAAACAAAACCGGTGCTTGTTCGTAAAAATAGAAAGATTGCTCATTCAAGTTCGATCATAAGAAAAATACTGAGAGTATTCAACTCGTTCGAGATCGTTTGCAGCAGGGTGGTCGAACATACTCGTTGCAGTTCTCTGGCGGAAACCTCTAGATGCATGTAGGCTTTTCATTAGTTTTGATAGTCTTCATCATTTTAGGAAAACTCTTGGACGCGGACAAAGTCAGTCAGCCCATAGTTCTTTTGCTACCTTAACGACCTCAAGAGATGACAGAATCTTACCAATGCCTCTGCAAAACTTTTAAGAAATAGTGAATGTTGTAGCAGTTTTCGTGTCCAATTAACAGTCGTCAGTGCAAAAATTGCGTTCCATTCACGAATGAATATTGGTTTTGATTTATCAATTGAGTTTTTTCAATGCCTCAATATCGGCTATGCTATGTTTAATTATAAACAATTGCATCGTTATATACTCATTATTTTATTTTATTATTTTCATTCTTTTTTATTTTGCATACAACTTAATTAAGTATTTTAAGAATTCATTCCTATTTCTTTTACGTTTTAATTGTTACTTGCTAACATTGCCTTCCTCATTCGTAGAAGTATTTAAATCACTGTTGCTGCATGCTTCTCCCGAACATCCACTGATATTGGCAACATATAGTGCAGGGTCAATTATTTTGGGAATTGGTTTTATTTCTGTTCCAAGCTCCTTCTCAATACGATGTAGGTCAAAGCGGTCTTCATAGGTTATTAGATTAATGGCAATACCTACAAAAGACGAAAGAAAACATGTAAGCAATTTTTAGCTGACTACGATTTCAAATAAAACAAGAAAGAATGCTACAGTCGGGTAAGCCCGACAGTGAAATACCCTGTACCTAGCCAAACTTCCGAGACGAGCGAACTTGATGCTGCAGCTAATGGGCATAGCACTGGTTTGAACTTTTTCGCTAAAAGGTATTCTTAGAATTGACCGATTTAAATAAAATAAAAGTATGTAGATAATTGTATAAAGATTACGTGTGCAAAGTTTGGTTTTTGTATATTTTGATATTAAGACAGTATTGACGAAATTCTGAAGCGGGGGAAGGGGGAAAAATTAAAAAAAAATAAAATAAGCTCGTCCTTTCTCGGACCTAGGATAATCTTGATATCAACTTTTGGTATTACAGCTTGTATAGTTTTTGAGATCCTTGCGTTCATCCAGACGGACGGACATGCCTAGATCGAATTTCTCTTGTCATGCTGATTAAGAATATATATATGCTTTATGGGGTCGGAGATGTCTCCTTCTGCCTGTCACATACTTCGCACAAACCTCCCCCCATTATCGGGGGAGCCGAAACTTTATGTACTCTTGTACATTCCATGTACTGAGTATAAAATTGCCTTTTGTTTTTGTGGAGGTGCGTACAGGGTATTTAGTGGGTTGGGTCCACTTGACTCAAGCTTACCTTTCTTGTTTTGAATAGTTTTAAATCAGTAAATCAATAAACAAAATCCCTACCAATGCAACACCTCTAGCCCATATAACTATTTAGCCACAAAGAGAACTAAAAGTACAAAGCCGAAATTTGTTTTTAACAAGTTTGGGCTTAGATGAACTCAAGTAAATTTAACTACATGCAGTCGCAAGGGTTGTAGGTTAATAATAAACATAAATATTATGATTATGTACTTACCCAAGTGACCAAAACGACCGGAACGTCCAATTCGATGCAAATAAGTCTCCGCCATTCGGGGAAAATCAAAATTTATGACAACATTGACAGCCTGTACATCGATACCCCTAGTGAATAAGTCTGAGCATACTAAATTTCTGCAAAGTCCTTGACGGAAGTCATGAAATACTCTGTTTCTGTGCGCTTGAGCCATTTTAGCATGTATGTAATAACAGCAATAGCCCAACTCTGTGATCTTCTTTGCTAGTAATTCAACGCGTTGCGTCGAGTTGCAAAATATAATAGACTGGTTAATTTGCAATTTTGAAAATAATGTGTTTAAGCAGTGAACTTTTTGTCGTTCTTGGACAAATGCATAATATTGAGTCACACCCTTTAACGTTAGTTCTTCCATTAGGTTAATCTCATATGGTTCACGTAAATGTTTCTCCATAAAATTTTTGACAGTCAATGGAAACGTTGCAGAAAATAGTAGAATCTGGGGATCTTTTGGTAGTTTTAATATAACATGATCCAGCATGCCTTGAAAATCAAGAGAAAGCAATTTATCAGCTTCGTCTAAAACCAAAATTTTACAGTGCGACATATCTGCAACTTTCTTATCCATCAGATCTAAAATGCGTCCCGGGGTTGCGATAATTAATTGCACTAGAAAAAAATACAGGAATAATTATACACATATTACAATTGATCTATTGATTAGGAGTATTAAAAAAATACCTTTTTGATAAATACGAAGAATATCGTCTTTTAAAATGGTTCCTCCAGTTGTAACCATCACCCTGATGTCTAGATGCTTGGCGAGCTCAATGCATATTTGTGAAGTCTGTAAAGCCAGTTCCCTAGTAGGGACCATTACAAGTGCTTGAATAAAGTCTTTTGTCGGATCAATTTGCTCCAAAACTGGAATACAATATGCTCCAGTTTTTCCGGTTCCGTTTTTAGCACGTGCCAGTACATCTTTTCCACTCAAAGCAATAGGAATAGCAGCTTCTTGAATTGGTGACGGGCGTTCCCATCCTTTTTCAAAAATGCCCATAAGAAGTTCCCTTTTAAGGCAAAATTCTTCAAATTCGTTTCCCCTCGTATCGGTAACATCCTAAAAATTAAATTTGTTTATTAACTTCATAGATCATGAACAATTATGGTATATTTTTAAAGCACCCCATCCACAGGCGAGCGTGTTGGCCGAATTTGTTGTTCTCGGTTTGAATTGGAGTGCTCGACGTTTCGCTAGTGTAGAATAGAATTGTTTCTATCTTACTGCTGTTCGTGCCAACAGTGCTGCCACAACAATTGTGAAAATTAGCAAAGAATTAGTGCTCGATTTTTTGCACAATGAGCCGTCGTTATGGAAAAACAAAAGCAACAATAAAGCATGTGATATATTATTTAAAAAAATATCAAGAATACATATTTGAATCGCCATAAATCAAAAATTGTATTTTCGTTCGCATCCATTTAAACGTCCGTACTTGTCAAAACTTTGTCAAATGATGTTCACAAACAATGTTCGCCCCGTTAGTGGTCAAATGTATTTGTGCTGCCGAGCAAGTTCGGCCAACATGCTCGCCTGTGAATGGGGTGCTTAAAGCAAAAGTTTGATTTTAAAATTAACTCCAATATTCACACTACTCCTAACAACACGAAGGGTGTACTTAGATTTATTAAATTTTATTCAAGGAATATACACCTAATACGGTTTTTACACGGTAGATTGGTTCCAAAAACAACCGTGTAAAAAAATACATTGATCATATGCAAAAAAAGGTGATTGGTTCCTTATCTCTGAAGAAATATATATGCAATTTTTTATTTTCAAACCGTGTTATATCAAAATCGTGTAAAAAAAGACAGTGTAAAAACAGAATTAGGTGTATAGAATCTATCCATTTCAGTTGTTTCAGTTGGAAGACAGTATTTCCAAAATAAAAGTTAGTATAACAGTAAAAAGTGTAACGGTATATTGTTTTTGGTGAGTTTGTTTGTAGCAAGCAGATGGAAGAATTGCAGACCACACGATATAAGTACATATATAAATGGCGTTTTAGAACTATCCCCTTAAAACTTTTCATTCAGTGATCTCTTTGACAGACACAGACTAGAGTGACCATGTAAGACTCCACTATATCAGTGCGGTCTATAATTTTGTTTTTATTGGGTTTGGTTTTGCTCAGGTTTCCGAAACTGGTTGACAAATAGTGGCGTTACGTTTAGAACTGTCCTACATTTATTTTATTTTTATAGCCTGTACCCAAAGGGTGAAAGGCTATACTAGTTTTGTGCGAATGTATGTAACACACAGAAGAAGGCGTGGCAGACCCCACAAAGTACATATATTCTTGATCAGGGTGACAAGCCAAGTCGATATAGCCATGTCCGTCCGTCTGTCTGTATTAGCGCAAGGATCTCCGAAGGTACAAGAGCTAGAATAACCAAACTCGGTATCCAGAAACCCAGAACTTTTTATTTAATATCACTAAGATTTAACAAAAACAAACAAGAAACAAAATTGTTATAATAAAAAAATTATTGTACGAATTGACCTAGTATAAAATATGTGGTTATAACTTTCTATAAAATTGATCTATAAAGATGAAGATTGACATACGGACATAACCCACAGACAGGAAGTTATTGCAAACTTTGATGACAAAATTCAAATAACTACGTGATATATGGCGGGAAAGGAAAAGCTTCAAATACCTTGTACTGCACATACATGTAAGGTATCTGTATTTGTCTCTAACTCTCATAGCGTCTGTTAAGCTCTGTTTATGCGAACGGAGTTATGAGAAATCACTAATAGAGGGGTGCATTAGAAAAGAACGGAAAGCCATAGTTGTACATTTCATGTACAGAGTATAAACATTTACAATTGCCATTACAATTACAATTAACAAACACACACGCAGAGTCACAATGCACTAGACCATTCTCATTTTGTGTACAGGGTATAAAAATAGGAATGATCAAACTTAGTGAAGATTATCCCCATAATAAAATCTTATGCGGATTTCTGTATTTTCCAAATTCTTTATATAGAATTGATGTGTAATATAATTTACTAATCCTATAATTTACTATCCTTCGCATTCATACGACATACGACATGTAAGGTATAGAAAGGAATAGCATCTCATCAAAACTAACTTTTTCATTTGAAAAAACTACACGCTCTCACTTTTTGGTTTATTCGATAGGCAGAAGTCAATAAAAGATGATTAATCATGAACATCATTTACACTGAAAGGTTAGTGTGCTAATCGGTGTTGGGCAGTGTATATAATATGCACAAACCTAATGTACCATTTTTGCCCTTCAGGCACAATGTGTAAAAACAACTACAGTAGAAAACTTTAATAATGTATTCAATATAAATCCTAACTTAGAAACAGCACCAAAACACATAAATAGTTTGGGAAATGTGATAAGCAAATATGATCAAACGATCCAACAAAAAACAAGAGGGAAAGCGAGCGAGCTCAACTCTAAAATACCCTGTACCTCCAAAAAAAAAAAAAAAAATTATATTAATAAATTATTTAATTTAATTAAATACAAATTATTCAATACATATATACAAAAGTGGAGACATGTTCATGTACAGTTTCAACATAATACATTTACATCAGAATCGGGTCTCTGCGTGTTTATATGCAGCACAAAGTTGAATCCAAGCAGCAACAACAACAGCTGCGGGCAGCGCTGCCGGCAGCGCATGGACAGCGATTTTATTTATGGCTATAGCTTTCTTCAGAATTGACCTAACATGATGAAACTTGGCATACACATAATCACTAACGGGATGTAGCTACCTAATTCCATGAATTACGGGAGTTATGAAAAAAAAACACGAATTGCGGGGGAGTGGGGGGGGGGAGGTGTATCAGAATAAAAAAATAAACTTTACCTGCCTAGGGCTTATGGGAATCTGGATACCAAGTTCGGTTACCTTCTGAGATCCTTGCCCTCAAACAGACGGACGGACATGGCTATATCGACTCGGCTTGTCACCCTGATCAAGGATATATATACTTTGTGGGATCTGCCACTCCTCCTTCTGTGTGTTACATACATTCGCACAAACCTAGTATAGCCTTTCACCCTTTGGGTACAGGCTATAAAAATGCTTCACTACTCATATAAAAAATTATTTGTTAAAAATTGCAATTTTTCAATCAATTGTAGTAGCTGAAATACTTGTATGCATATGTAAAGAATATATTAAAATAAAACGGAAACTTACAGTTGTTTTGAATCGGTTGTCTTTTGGGGGAAGCTTTAGCTTAGATTTCCAGCCCATATCATCATTATGATTACTGACTATTTTATGATCATGGATAATCCTAAAATTCACAAAGAGAACATTAGAATTAAAAGAAAAAACGGTAGCATAAAATTTGTGTATTAAATTCTCTAAAAAAATATATTTTCAATAGCGATGACTATCGAAAAAGAATTTGAAAAAATATTTGAATACAATATGCCCTGTACCTGTGGTACATATTTACGTGTTTAGCAACAAAAAGCAGAGTAGCACACCCAACAAAATAATTATTTATTTTTAATAATTTTTTTAAAAAACAAAGTTTTTTTTTTGGTTGTTCAATTAGGGTTAATAGTTACAAGAATTACGGCGGTTGTTGAAAAATACTACTAATAGGGAAGTGAAGTGCACACGGCGGTCGCTTATAGGGAAATATAATCACCAAGTTTGGTTAATCTAGCTCGTATACTTTCCGGTATTCTTGGACGCATGGCGCATGGACGGGCAGAGGAACATGGCTATATCTTGCATTACTGATCAAGAATATACATGCATATATTTTGTGGGGTCTGTCACATCTCCTTCTGTGTATTACATACATACGCGGTACAGAGTATAATTATGTAAATGACAATTTTACTAAATTAGTTTTTTGAAAGCTGTGGGCTGTGTGTGCGTGATCGGCTATAGCATCCCTTTTTCTGAATTTTTTTATAACCATACAAGGTTTTTTTTTTCTTTCTTTCTTAAGTATTTTAGTTTTTAGAGGATAAAAATGAAAATGGGGAAGTAAATATTTTCTTCAAAGACAAATTATCCTTCACGTTGATACCTTATTGCTATAACATTATTACCAAGAGGGAGTGATCCCAGGTGAGCCCCCAAAAAGCTTGTGCTTCGGACCATTGCACCATAGCAGGCCAATAGTGGGATTTTCGGTGGTAGTCCCCATTTTTTGGTATGAAAGCCAAAAAAATAACGGAAATCTTAGACTACGGGATTCGCCGCGTGAGCAAACGAAAAAGAACGCAACTACTTTTCCGGCCGGTCTCACACAAACAATAACATCACAAAAAAAAGGTTTTTATATAATTCTGCATTTACTTTTTTTTTATTATATGCATACATTTGAAGCAGCTGTTCGAAATACGATGCCATCGTATTTGCAATAGGCAAAACAAACCAGGCCAATATTTTTAAAATGTTTGAGTTCTGCAATAGGCATACATATACATATATGTAAGTATACATTTATTTACTTTTATATGAATGCATACTTTGTGTACACATATACATATGTACGTACATATGTATGTGTGTACTACACATATTAAAGCAAAACACATTAAGTCAATCCATATGGTTATGTAGGGATAAATATATTATCAAATACATATGTATATAAAATGCACACGCGCATTAAAATAGAAAGCTTCTGGTTATTGTAAATGAAAACAAACCAAACATACCCTTTTGTCACCATATTCGCGTGGCCAGATGAAACTTTCTCCGTCATCATTATGCTGCGGTTTATTTTTCTGTTTTCAAAATAAATGGATGCTATCGAGACCTTAAAAAATAAGAGGTTATTATATGATGACTTGTCACATCAAATATTTCTTTAATTCAACACAACATACTTCACTTTTTGTCCAACTTTAAACAAGGTATAAAGTCACAGTAAAACAAAGATTGCCATCGCCTTACAACATGCTATCAATTGTACCAACCTGGAATGCACTCGCCGCCATATGAAAACCAAACGAAATAATAAAAAAATAATCGATAAATTTCGACCCACTTTGATACAAAACGTTCCAAGAACAGTCATTAAATATCTAGTTTATGCTAGCTAACATTCACAAATTCTAAATTAAGAAATGCAATATGACGTTTTAACTAGCTCTTGGATGATTGTATTGTGACTTTTAGGTATTGCTTCGTTTAAATGCAATCAAATATTTGGCTTAGCCCGAGCTTGAACTTGTTTATGTGTAAACTCGTGAGCCATGTACAACTTTCAAGACAGGGAGCATTCAGTGTAATACCGCTTAGTTTGTTCCCTGCGTAACCCTGTTTGCATTCGTTATAACTGTTACTCTTTACTGAAATTAACAACGACGCCAAACACAAAAAAACTAAAGCAAACTCATGCCACAGTTCGTAGGAAAAATCACTTGTTCAATCGCAGAGTACAATGTAACAAGTAAAAATTTTGGAACGGTGGAAAAGGAACACGAAATTTTTGCTGTAAGATTCGGACTATTGCATAGAAAGAAAGATTTGAGAATAATGCATCGCTTTATTATACCCTGTACGCAAGTGGTTAACGGGAATACTAGCTTAGTGGGAATATATTTGGCATGGTGGCTATAAAGTATATACATACATATGTATATTTTTAATTTGAATGATCAGACGTGTCGATATAGCCATGTCCGCCTACCTGTATGAACACAAAGATCTCAGAATGTTTAAGAGAATAACCCAACTTGGCATATATGTTGTCGTAAGTCAAGTCAACTTAGGGACAAGTGGGTATTTTTATACCCCGTACATGAAGGATTTAATAGTAAGTATATTGAGAAAGGAAAGATTTTGGAATGGTGGAACGCAAAAACGAAAGAGTTAAAGTGTACACTAGTTTAATGCGAATGTAGTTAACTGACAAAAGAAGGCGTGTCAGTCCTCACAATATATACATAGGTATATCTTTATAATCAGGATGAGAATAAATCTATCTGTATGACCGTAAAGATCTCACGAAGATGAAACTTGGCATACGGACACATGTATACACGGGTGGCTCGTAAACTCCAGAGATTTCGGATGTTTCTGAAATATCTTAAAAAATTCATCGATGCCATAGAACTTCGAAAGATTTCCTTTTTTCGAACTTCCATTTCTAGCCAACTGTTAGTAACAGTGGTGATGACATAGGCTAACAGCGACAGTGTTGCCAGAGCATGAAATTAAATCTAGCAGTCCAGTATTTTCATATTTATTTTTTTAGGTGTGTATACAAAAATAAAACAAATTCGTATAGCGTACTCACATAGAGCATCTGTATACAAAATTTGGTGTCTCTCGGTCTTATAGTCTCTGAGATACAGAACACCTGTATACGGGTCCGTCCGTCTGTCTGGAGGAGATCCGCAAGGATCTCAAAAACTATACAATCTGGAATAACAGAAGTTGGTATCCAGATTATCCTAGGTCCGAGAAAGGACCAGCTTATTTTATTTTTTTGAATTTTTCCCGAATTTAAAACAGCTGCGGCAATACATCGGCATGGCCTCATAGTACAGGCGGTTTGCGACGACTGTTGGGCCACTGTCCGACCTGCTGAAGAAAGGCAAGAAATGGGCTTGTGAACCACCGCAACACCACACGCTCGACAGTTTCCGACAACAGCTTATGTAGTTTCCTATTCTGGATTATCCCAACCTCAGCCAGCGCCTATGCCTGCAGACCGACGTAAATGAATACGGGCTAGCTGCAGTGTTTGCGCAAAACATGGATGACCTGGAACACGTAATTTTCTACGCCAATCGGAAGCTGAAAAAAGTCGAATTGAATTACAGCGCCACAGAAAAAGAATGCTAAATCATTATGTTGGGCATTCGCAAGCAACGCCATTATCTGGAGGGATACAAGTTCACAGTCGAGACGGACCACCTGGCTCTGCGCTGCATGAACTCCATAGAGAGCCTATCAGGCCGCATGTCTCCACTCCAGAGCGCGTAAGGAAATGCAGGTTACACGGATTCCCAAGAACTGAATCGCATCTACAAGAATATGCTACCGGAGTTCCAGCTATACGTACGCCGCCACGAGTTCCGAACGCTGCCTCACCTTATCCGACTCATTGGCGAGTTAGAAAGCGTCAAGCAGCGTGGTCAAAGGTGAACGCCTATGGCCGCATCTTTCGTCGGTACCTCACCAAGCAGTCCGCATACAATTGCAACTACAACATATGGCCGCGGCATCAACGCAAGCTCAACCACATTCTACATGCCGCGCCAAGAATGTCCTGCGAGTTGCGATCCGCCGAACGCGGTGCACATGGCTACAGCTCCGACCAACACACCATTGCCCAGCTCAGGATGGCCTGCGAGTTGCGATGCGCCGAACGCGGTGCGCATGGCTGCAGCTCCGACCAACACACCATTGCCCACTACTACTACTACGACTACGGAACCCAGTCCACTTGATGCTACTAATGTCTCTAAAGAACACGAGGAATCTAACTACGACAATAGCATAGAGATTATAAATAAAAGACATTGTGAGGAATATTTCAGTGCATACTTAATTATTGTTCTCTAAACAACCCTGTCGCTATGAGCGGAACTTACATATAGCAGGCTTGAGTCGGTATATATGTAAGATGCGACTGCAACAGCAAGCAAGAATTGGGTGTTATATTTAGCAGCGCACGAGCCGACCGATATAACGCCAAGACACAGCCCACGCGGCGACTGATCCCCTAAAGTAGACATGGAGTCCCTCTTGTCCCATGGTCCTGTCACAAAAAAGTTTTCTTGTAAGGAACTCTGGACAGCTGAGTCATACTCCAGCTGGAAAAATAACTTCTTTACAACAGTAACCGTACGAGACTACCGCGGAGACGCGATGAGTGGCAAGAACACCACTCAGAGCGAGAAACCCGAAGAAACAGAACAGTTCATCCCCCTAAGCCCAGGGACGGTGGATGCCATTGATGACGAGGATATCCTAGAAGAATATATCTCGGAGACGTCTGAGCTCGCTAGAGGGCTCTATAGTGTGGAGTTTAATTTGGAAGATGCCCCTAAGATTTCTTCAGATAAATCGCCCCCACTGTAAAGCAGCATCCGCTGGTCTCCTGCTTCGTCGCATTTTAACTAGGAAAGATATGAACATTTTTCTGCTTCCTAATTTACGCGATTGCGATAATACTGCGGCATGTATTGAGACCTCCCTCCTCCCCAGATGACGAGGCAGATCATTGAGGACAGCAAACGGAGAAAGATTGATCTCCTAATAGGCTGCAACACAAACGCTCATCATACTCCGTGGGGAAGCACTGGTGTGAGTTATTGTTTAACTATATTCTTTCTACCAATTTATTGCTTTGCAACTCGGGATCAGATCCCACTTTCGTTGCAAAGAACCGTAGCCAGGTTCTAAACCTCACCATCGCATCATATAGCATTAAGAAATGGAAAGTTCTTTCTGAAAATTCATTCTCAAACCACAGATATATTCAATTTGAATTATCTCTAAGAAACGAGAAACCAAATGCGGCTAGAAACCCTTGACTCACAAATTGGCTCCCGTTTTCCAAACCTCTTGCCAGAAATCCCACCTGAAGGCCCAGACGCGGTCGACTTCATCCCAAGTACCTCTGGAATTGCTATCTCACAGAAACATCAGATGGTCAATAAGAAGTTTTAAACCATACAAATCACGCAGGAGATATTGAAATTTATCCTCCGGAACCATTCCGAAATCATGGCTAAGATCAAAAGTGGTCTTCATACCCAAAGCAGGTAAGTCCTCATATATAACCAAAAAAGACTTTCGGCCTATAAGTCTCTGGTCCTTCCTATTGAAGACGCTGGAGAGACTAGTAGGCTTCTACTTCCATAACAAAGTCCAGCTCTCGGAGCTATGGCGCTCCCATGCCTACTGCAAAGGCAGATCAACTGAGACGGCACTTCATGCTGTTATCTCACATAGCCTTCTTAGATATAGAAGGCGCTTTTAACAACTTGTCCCCAGACACAATAACACGCTGACTCACTGATCTGGGTGTGGACAACAGAGCGATCTAACAGTGCTACGTTGATTGTCGTCCGCAAAATCCAGATACATGAGTCGGGGGTGTCCTCTCACCCATCCTATGGAACGTGGCGGTAAACTCACTGCATCTCTCCTTAGAAGTGGAAGAAGTTATTTTTCCAGCTGGGGTATAACACAGCTGCCCAGAGTTCATTACAAGAAATTTATAAATGTGACAGGCATGGTCCTGTCAAAATGGACAAAATGGACTGGACGCACACTGTAGGGAATCAATCAATATAATTGCCAAAACTCCGTTTGTTCGAGTGGACCATTTCATGCACTCTATATATGAAGTGTGTCCACTGTAGCCGTTGGCGCTGGATGATGCTGGGGAAGCAAGATTGCTTGTGTGCCGTTATATTTTCGGCTCAAGCTCAGCTAATATAGCGACCACCACTTGCTTGTCGTTGTGGACGACATTTTATATATACCGGCTTAAGTTTCCCACTTAGGTTAGGATAAATTCTCACTGCTAGCTGGTCAATTGCCGCTTGTTAAGAAATGCGTCTGTTCGGGTTCGTGGTCCACGGGAGAAGAGATCGACCTTCCGATATCTTCTTGGCTTGTAGCTTCGTGCGGTGTGACCCTTTCTCTCCTATTTCAAAATACCTATCTAAGCGTGGGCGGCGATGCCAGCTTGCCTGCCCTTGGTGAAAGGGTCTCCGCTTTATAACTTGTACTTTGTTACTTATTCTACTAATTTCATGGCAAAACCAAATCGTGTGCAGCGTATAATGAAAATTTAAGACAAATAACAATGTAGGTAAAGAAAATTCAATGTGCAATCTTAAAGTTAGTAATATGTTGTGACGAAAATTCTGCGTCGCACCCTCTCCTTTCTTCGGGGGGGCCGAGTGGATTAAGACCCTTCCAGTTTTCATGCGCTCCACTCGGATTCGTCTCCCGTCAAGGTGCTTGGAGTAGTAGGCTCGGGTGCACCTGAGCAGCCCCGATACGACGTCATCGATAAGGGCCTGGGGTATCTTCCATTCCTTCGTGTCGACTTCCCACTCCGCCGGTGCCAAAACCGGCGCCTAAGATAAACTAGTTACTACGGAGGCTGGACTGATACCAGGAGAGTCTGAGACGCTGGAGTTGATGGTCAGGGTAATCTCTGGTAGCAACTCGTCCCAGGTATTTTGATCACCGCTTCTGAACTGCGATATCATTATTTTGATTGTCCGATTTTTCTAAGCATAGTATTTCAAAGTCGGGACACCCGACTTTAACTTCTCTACTTGTTTTGGAAATGTTTTGTAGTTAACTCGTAGTACTTCTTACACATGATCTTTTTCGTTTTGAAAAATACAAAATCATATCAATTGTGACCTATAATAATATATTCATAAAAATAAGTGTTATTTCTATATATACATATAAAACAGTTTGTCCTGACTGACTGACTGATTGGTGATCAACGCACAGCCCAAACGGTAAAAGCTACGAAGTTGAAATTTGGACTCAAGTATCCTTTCATAGCGTAGGCTGGCGATAACAATAACGATTCTGGAAAATTCGAGCTCCAAAGGGGGGACAACAGACTCCAATGTTTGTATGAAAAATCTACAATTTTCATCTGATCAACGTCAAACTTAGATTGTATACTCTCTAAAAACTTCCTAGGGATTTTTCTTTGGACTTGAAATATGGGAAAAAATGTACAAAAGGCCAAACAGTAAAAGCTAGGTAGATAATATTTGGGCTCAAGTATCCTATTATAGTGTAAGTGTGCACTAAGAAGGGATTTAAAAAAAAATTAGCTCCAAAGGGGGGAAAACAAGCTCCAAAATTTGTTTGAAAAATCCACATTTTTCAACCGAGCAACGTAAAACGTGGTTTCTAAAATCAATAAAAGAATACAAATAAAACTGCATACTCGATCTGCATACTCGATTGGCCTTGGAGCTTGAATTATTGGGGTTTTCATATTTCTTCACTTTTTTCAGGAGATGCTGATCAGCGCATCCTCAACGTGCTTCTGGAGCGATTCGATCGTATGGCTGATGAATGGAAGCAGCTACATGAGCGTGTGAGCAACATGGAACGCGAGGTTGAAGAGCTTTCCTCGTTAAGGGAGCGGGTGGGTGTGCTAGAGACGAAGCTCGCTGCACAGCTCAATGCCACCAATGCCGCTTGCGACTTGCGTGTACAGGTGGACGACGTGAAATTAGAACAACAGTTTGATAAGCAGGAAAGCGCAGGATGTCCCGTATTTAGAAAATGAAAAACTTAAGGTGATTTTCAACTCCTCTCTGCTTCGCCTTAGAAGTAACTCCGGCACCCAAGTTGAGAGAAATGTATCGGGTCAAGCAAAGAAGGACCAATAATTCCATTGTTGATCAGGTGATAATAATAGATTTGAACGGCGAGAAACTAAACAACATCTAAATTTGCTGCTCTTAGGTTTTGACTCGCCAACCCCAATTTACATAAATGAGGAACTAAGCAAACGGAATTATGTTATTTTTAAAGAGGTAATAAAGAAAAATGTTTCCATACAAATTCGACCACACGTTCGCACTATTTCGCCTTAGAATGGAACTGAGTTGGATTTGTCGAAGTTTTTTCATTGATCATATGCCTAAATTATTTTTTAAATGCATCGTGCAATATTTAATCCAAATTTTACTTTTTTGGCCACCCCTTTGGTAAAAGCTTCCTACGCCCTTGGCTCTTGGCACTGCAGAATAACTGTATAAAAGCTTTTACCCCCCTTGCCGAGCCATCGGCTGAGACGGACGGCGCTGGAGTTTTAGGGCAACACTCTAGCAATAGTAACTTTTGTACTTAAGAAACTTCTGTTATGCTTTAATTTTAACATAGTTATTAGAATTGCTATTTGTCGTGCTCTCTTTTTATATTTCATATTTTGCTAATATACTATCATATATTTCGTATATTAGCAAAATTAGCTTAAATGCGAGTAGCCATACAATGCTAAACGTTCTGTGCAACCAAAACCCTTGCTTACATATTTGTCATATCAATGCGCAATGCTAATGCTATGTTTGTAAATTCTAAGGTTGATGTTATATGTGTGTCTGAAATTTGGTTTATGTCTGACATGTGTAGTTCGTTGATTACTTGTGATGGATTTAATGTTTTCCGCTCAGATCATGTAGGCTATGCGGGCAGAGTTGCAATATATGTAAGAAATAAAATTAAAGCCAAAATTATATGCAAACAACCTGAGGGGTGTGCAATAGAATACCTTTTTATTGCACTATCTTCCTTAAAAAACTGCCGAAACATTTTAATTGGCTGCATCTATCGGCCCCACCGCAACACAAACTACACCGACCTGATCAATATAATTTCTGACATTTCAATGAAACTATGAAGACCTAATTCTAAAAAATTTTAACCCTTTTTGAAATCGTTGCTAATTAGCTGGCACGGCAAAAACACATAACTCAACTTAAAAATGGAAATTAATAATTGAAGGTTGTCGTGCTTATTAAAACTGCGACACATTTATAACAAGAAAGGAATGTTAAAGTCGAGCACCCCACAAAAAAAGAAATTAATTAATTAAACAAGAGAGAACGCTACAGTCGAGTAAGTCCGACAGTGTAATGCCCTGTACCCAGGTAAACTTCCGTCACTGAGTTATATGCGCCCAAAGCAGCAGCAAAAAGAGGAAGAAGAAGAGCGAACTTGTAGCTGCAGTTTGGGGGGGTTGTACTGGCGAGAATTTGTTTCGCTAATTTTCTTAGAATTAACCGAATTAAATAACATTTTAAACAACAGTAGATAATTATATTAACAAAATTATGTAGCGTGTTAAGGGGGGGAAATTCCAAAAAATAAAATAAACTCGTCCTTTCTCGGACATAGGAGAATCTGAATACCAACTTCGGTTGTTCTAGCTTTTATAGTTTCTGAAATCCTTGCGTTCATCCAGACGGACGGACATGTCTACATCGATTTCTCTCGTCATGCTGATTCAGAATATATATACTTTATGGGGTCGGAAATGCTTCCTTCTGCATGTTACATACTTTGCACAAACCTAATACACCCCTTTTACCCTACGGGTACAGGGTATAAAAATAAACTCGTCCTTTCTCGAACCTAGGAGAATCTGGATACCAACTTTGGTTTTTCTAGCTTTTATAGTTTCTGAAATCCTTGCGTTCATCCAGACGGACGGACATGTCTACATCGATTTCTCTCGTCATGCTGATTCAGAATATATATACTTTATGGGGTCGGAGATGCTTCCTTCTGCATGTTACATACTTTGCACAAACCTAATATACCCTTTTTACCCTATGGGTATAGGGTATAATAAATCTATATATATATAAAACAGTTTGTCCTGACTGACTGACTGATTGGTGATCAACGCACAGCCCAAACGGTAAAGGCTAGGAAGCTGAAATTTGGACTCAAGTATCCTTTCATAGTCTAGGTGCCCACAGCCCCACAGCTAGGATGCTGAAATTTGGGCTCAAGTATCCTATCATGGTGTAGATGCGCACTAAGAAGGGATTTTACTCTAGCAAATTGAGATGAGAATTGTCAGTGCTTTTTGATCGTGGCTCATCGCTGCACGGCATTGACACGAGTGCCGTGTTTCATATTTCGACTTTCTGCGTGACCGTATTGACTCAATATGGCACGAAAAGACTCAAATGTGAATTTAAAATTAGGATATACCCTTATAATTATTCCCCTTTTTTGCACATAGTCTATCTAAAAACGTTGCGTTATCTCTATATATAAAACAGTTTGTCCTGACTAATTGGTGATCAACGCACAGCCCAAACGGTAAAAGATGAAATTTGGACTCAAGTATCCTTTCATAGTATCCATCATAGTATCCATCATAGTGTAGGAGAGCACTAAGAAAGGCTTTTGGAAATGCCAGCTCCAAAGGGGGGAAAACGAGCTTTAAAAAATATTAGTTATAGTGGTCATGTTCGTTTAACGAAATAGTTTGGCAAGAACAAAAATGTAACGGACTACTGAACAATTTTTTGTCAAGAACAGAAAATGTTCATTTAAATACCTTAAATGCCTTCCTACTGGTAACTTAACATCGGGAAAAATGAACAAACTCGTCCTTTCTCGGGCTCAGGAGAATCTGTATACCAAGTTTGGTTATTCTCTCTTTTATAGTTTCTGAGATCCTCGCGTTCTTCCCCCGCTACAGAATTTCGTCAATAGCGTCCAAATTTCAAATGCTACCTAAACCAAACTTTGCACACATAATTTCTATATAATTATCTACTGTTGTTTTTATCAAATTCGGTCAATTCTAAGAAAAGTTATTAGTGAAACAAATTCTCTCTAGTACAGTTTACAATTAGCATTGTGCCTGCATTATTACCTAAACTACGCTTTTAATTCAATGTGTGATATGGCAACGTTTGTGTCTTCCTTTGTTATACATATTTCAATTCTTCTAATTCAAATTTCTTCAAAAAGTTCATTAATTGAGAGCTATCCGCTTCGGGGGAATCAGCATTTTGCTTCTCAATGTCCATAGCCTAAAATCAAAAAAGTAATAAATTATTCAAACAACAGCAAGTTTTAAACATGCATATGTATAGTAGTGGACCCTATGTTCATTGGAATATGTATGCATATCTGCATACACAAAATATAAGAATATTAAGCAATAAATAGCACAAAGAATATATATATATATATATAGTACAAAAAGTACTATGTCTGGTTGGACGTACATACATACATATGTACATATCTTCGTTACGCACCGGACGGACTGCCAGTCCTCACTTAACTGTGTGCTTCCTCAGCACGTTGTACGCACAGTCGAGTTATCCCCGAAAATTCCGACGCGGGACATTTAATTTTGATTTATAAATCGGGACGTCCCGCCAAAATTGGAGCGTTCGGCAACGCTGATATGTACATACATTTAAATTTTTCATGCAGGCGTTATCCGCCTATATACATACATACATATGTAAGTATGGATTAAATTTTGTAATTCAACACTAATTTGTGTCTTCAATTCCAAATATGATTGTTGTGAATGTAAAAGGTATGTTTCTGCTTTTGTAAATCGCATGAATACACTCATAAAATAGGCTTAACGGTAAATGACTCTTAGATTTGTTCAGAATACATTTGTAGCGATGTTAGCTAACACTAAAACGGTAAGTCGCTGTATGTGCTACAGGATCAAAACTATCGATAGTTAAATCCGTCGATACAATCAATAATTCCATCGAAGTTTGAATGCAATTAACAGAACATTTAAATAACATCTTATAATTTATTGAGATCAATTAGAACAAATCATATACAAACATACATATGTACATCTGCCCGCAACGCGAAACAGAATATGTGTAGGTCCGCTTTACTGCTTTACTATCACTTACGCAGTCGTTGGCTAACGACGGTAACTGTAAACTTTTGGCATTTTGTCTTCGAAATTAACAGGCGTAAATGATCAAAACGAAAGAAGCGCGAGCCAATGACTTGCAGTTGTTGTTATTTTTCGTTTTAAAAATTTGATTGAAAACCATAGAACATTATTTATTACAATCGATTGTCCAATGTGTACATACATACATGCATGCTATATATGTACGTACACAGGCATACATACATACATACATATGTATGTACATATGCATGCATGTTTTTCTTTACTTTTTCATACATAGACACGAACTGTTGCTTGTTCTGTGTGTGAGTGTGTGTATATGATGTCCCCAACTATTTGATATTTGCGTTCTTTGTAATTTGTTGTTGCGGCATAAAGTTACTAATGAAAACCCTAATGCCAAATGTACTAAACAAAAAAAAAATTAGTTTTAAAATGTTAAATAATCTTTAAT
The DNA here is from genome assembly GCF_003285725.1 of Scaptodrosophila lebanonensis. NCBI lineage: Eukaryota > Metazoa > Arthropoda > Insecta > Diptera > Drosophilidae > Scaptodrosophila > Scaptodrosophila lebanonensis. The sequence goes on from NW_022060738.1 coordinate 1,705,032, forward strand.
TAATTAACATTTCTTGCTCTGTCAGTGCAAGACGAATACATACATAGATGTGTACATGTACATAGATGTGTACTAAGATGTGGCTAATTCAATGGTTTGCAACTACACGAACAGCTGCTTGTATGTGCGTGTATGTATACTTAGTTGTCCCCAACTGTTTGATATTTTGTATTGTTTGTTCTGTCTGCATTTGAAAAATGCATATTTTGAAAATCCTTGAATGCAAAGTTGTAGATTTAGTTACATAGATTACAGTCCCCAAATTTGAAATCGATCGGAAAAAATTTATAACACAAACTTTTCATTTGAAAAGGTGAATAAATATTAAACCAATAATTCAAGCTCCACCACAAATTTCGAAAATCCGAGTATGCAGCTTTGTTTGTATTCTTTTATAGATTATCAAAATCAAATTTAAAGTTGTTCGGTGCAGAAATGCAGAATCAGAAACGAGCTCAAAAGTTTGTTTGAAAAATCTTCAGTTTTTCACCGATGCATACTGGTTGTTAGCCGCTTTCTCGGCCGGTAAAATTGTTGCCCTTTCTTATTCGGCACCATCAGTGCCTTCTGCAGTTCCCAGTTATGAGTAGGTGGATCACTCCACACACACACATGTTATGTCTTTATTTGATGGCTTCACTTTTATAACTCCTCATGCTAAGTTTGTAAATGATCTGAAGAGAGAGAGAGAATTTGCGTTGCCAGACTACAAACTAAGTTACATACAAATCGTTATGTTCAAATTTAACTCTTCAAATAATTTCATTACTTATAGACTATTCTCCTCCAACATTTACCCGCGTTGAAAGAGCCAACTTTCAATAACAAATGAACTAGCTCAATGGGAGGGGCGCCAGCTTGTGCATTGGACGCCTGAGGATTCCTTTAGCGGTCTTTACGTCTGCAACTCGGACCTTTCCGTCCTTTCCAGGAATTGTTGCTATCACTCGGGCCAGCATTCATTGTTGCGCTGGTGTATTATCTTCATGAATGATGACGAGTTGCCCAACCGACAGGTTCGGCTCTTATTCGGTCCACTTGACGTGTTGTTGCAGAGTGTGCACGTAATCTCTCTGCCAAAGTGACCAAAACTGTTGTTTGAGATACGTCACACGCTGCCATATATCCAGATAGCGCATCTCCTTGCCGGGCGGATCTGAATCTCGGTAGAGTGCTGATTCTGGCGCTGTGGTTAAAGATGTCCCTATTAGCTGCGACATCATTGGGATCGTCAGAGGCCGGTGCAATTGGTCTTGAATTTAATATGGCCTCCACGTCTAGAAACACTGTTTGCAGCTCCTCGTATGTTAGGTGGGCGTTGGCAATGTTTTTGAGAACCAACGTTTTCGCTGCCTTCACCGCAGCCTCCCAGAGGCCTCCAAAATGTGGTGCTCTAGGGGGGATTACAACGAAAATCGAAACCTTTAGATAAGCTGTATAAGTTGTTTGTCTCAATGGCTGATTCGTTTAACATTTGATTCTTGTACTCTTCAAATTTTATGGCTGCACCAACAAAATTAGTTGCGTTATCGCAAAATAGGCGCGCAGGAATGCCACGACGAGCAATGTATGCATAGCATACTCAGAAACCAATGAATTGCCTTCGATGCAAAGCAGGCGAATATATGTTTTATACGGAGGCTTGCCTCTAAGCGTGTAGGATGTAAAAAAGGGGCCGCAGAAATCAACTCCGGTGAGTAAAAACGGACGTTCACCGCGTAGCTGATCTGGCGGTATGTTGCCCATTATTTGTTTTATTAGACGGGGCTTGTAGGGGAAACAGTTGATACATCCACAAACGACCTTGCGTATCAATGCCCTTGCATTGATGACCCAAATTCCTTCACGCAGCAGGGAAAGCAATATTCTGGGTCCGGCGTGACAGTTGCTGCCATATGCCGAATGTTACATATAATTTTGTAAAGCGATGTTGCTGTGGTAGTAGTTCCTTGCGGTATATGTCGGATTGAATTAATGCGATGGTTATACTCTGTACATAAAATGTACAAATCACGATTAATTCTTAAGTAAGTAAGTAATTCTTAGAATTTCGAACTAAAATTAGTTATTATGTGTCCGTATGTTAAGTTTCATCATGATAGACCGATTGAAAAAGAAGTTATAGCCATAAATATATTTGCTGTTGCACCGCTGCTCAAGCGCTGCCCAAGCGCTGCCCGCTGCTGTTGTTGATGCTGGTGCTTTGGTTGACTGCAAACATGCTTACACAGACACGAATAGACGCGCACAAACATACAAACACTCATATAGACGCAATTGCTTTGTATACGTGAGCTCGAATACCAAAAGACGTAAAATCGATCAACAATGTTTTTGTTTAAATTCTCTTACTTATTTTAATTTCTATATTTATTCCAAACATATGTACAGAGTATTTAAAAGTCGGGACACCCGACTTTAGCTTTTGTTACTTGTTTTCCAAAACGATTTGGTTTGCTCAGCACCTGATATGGAAACCGCTGATTTCACTGTCAAAGTAAAGTCAGTCAGTGAACAGTCTTCGATTATTAAGTGTAGAGTAGATGTTTGATGTGCGCTGTCAGCATGTCTATAAACAAGTGTTGCTCTCTTATGGACGATTTGCGATGGAAGTGGTTATTTTAGTTGTCGCCTAGCTTAGTTGTGAAGCTTTAAGAAGTCTGGACTTTTCAACCACATATTTGTCAGCAAAGCAGCACGACATTCACCCGAAATTATATCTGCCAGGTTCTTGGCTGAGGGAACGTGCTTCCAAATGACATCTGAACATTCTTGCAGCTCGGCTACCTTGTTGGCAACAAAGCATTGCAGCTGCGAGGAGTGCATTTGAATCCAAAAATAGAACTGTCCAGTTGCCTTTCGAATTTCTGCCAAACACGGCTTAGTAGAATGGCGCCACAAAGTTCAAGTGTCGGGAACGATTGGACTTTCATTGGCACCACCTTCGATTTTGCCACTAGAAGGTTGACTTCTATGCCATGCGCAAGATGTGCGTAAACGTGCTCTCTCGGGACCGTCTGCGAATCCATGTTTCAACTTGGCTAGATCTTTCAGATCTTCTAGCAAGTCTATCAATCTTTCTCGCAGAACCCCATCTATAGGAATGTCAGCAGCATCTACAGGGTACTCAGATTCATATAAGTCCGCAATGTGATGGATGCTTCTTATCGCAAGAAATGGAACTGCTGACATTCCATATGTAGTTCATGTGACGTATCACGTCGCCATAGTATCCATTGGTAGCGTCTGTCTCATTCATCTACCAGGAACTGTCGATACTTTTTTTGCGATGTCGCCAGTAAATGCGTATCTGTGTAATCCAAATGTGTTTTGGCTGATGTATCAATTACGACGCGTAGTTTTGTCGACAAACTTTGTGGTCGTAATATGCTATGTTGTGGAATATAAAAGTGCGGCTCAGCGCATTTTGCATTATGTACCACAGACATGTGTCCGAGGTCTAAGTGTATTTCATAAACTCGACGTACAATTTTCTTAACTGATCATCGCGATCCAGTTTACGTGCCAGTGATTTGAAACGCCTAAGTGCATTTGTATAAGATTCTCCGAGTGTGGAGTATTCAGTAAATGGCAATCTAACTTGTATTCGCCCTGCAGGTGTCTGTGAGACTGTGTTTCGGAAATGCTCTTCACAAAGACGCTCTTCGGCTGTAAACCTTGATTTCGCCACCTTGCAGTCTTCTACCTCCCAGAACCTTTGAACAAACGAATTTCGCAGTATGTCGTTGAATGTGAAGTAACACTGCAGAATACGCGTGTCTGTCTCTTCTGTGATAAAGCTTACTTCTGAGCAAGAATCCAATAGTGCACAGACTACATGAAATTGGCCACATCTGTCCTGTATCTGAACTAAAGCGCTCTGCAATACAGCTACGTTCGAAGTAAGAGCCAAAACTTACGTGCTTACAGATGGTTGACTATTTGGTACAACTTGCGTGTATTTATGCAGAAGAGTATGATGTGACAAACCTTACACCTTGAGTTGGACTGGCATTCTTTAACCTGATGCGCCCTGCGAAGGTAGTTAAAGCATCCGTTTGCATTCTTGAACATGTTAAATCTCTGCTGAAGTGGAAGCTCAGCAAAAATGGTGCATCTGCCAGTGTAGTGTGCTGATGACTTGCAGCATAGACACTGGTCAGCTATATTGACGAAGCTTTTAGCAGTTGATGTATTCTTAGACCTTGCACTTGAAGGACGATGTTCTGAGTGCCTGTCTCGTTGACCTTCTAAGAATTGATAGCGCCGATTAAGAATTTTGCAGAAGTCTTCCCTCGTTCAAAGTTTCTCAAAGCTCTGCCTTTCATCATAGTGAAGTTTAGTGTCAACATCCAATTTGCCAAGTACAAGATGAAATATGATATTGTTCATAATTTGTTCAGCCGATCCCAGTGTAAGCAACGAACCTCTTATAGCCGAATCGTTATCAATAAGCCTTTGCAACGCCATAGCTTCAGGATGTCTCATTGAGGGAATCGCGATAAGCGTTGAGATGCACTCGTGAAAGATCAGCACATCATTGTCGTAGCGAGCTTCGAGCGACTCAAGGTTTTTTCGTAGTTTTTTTCCGTTATATGAAATGACTGCACAACCACCAGCGCAGGCCCTGATAAACAGTCAAGTAGATAATTAAACGTATCGATTGTGGGTATTTGTGGATTTTGAATAAGGTTCTTGAATGACGTGTTGAAACGTTTAAAAAACGCATATTGGCTGTCGAAACTTGGCAGCTTCAACTTCGGCAACCGATGGCCATGCCCACCGTTAGGGATGACAGATGAGTTTAAGAAATTCGCTTCAGCATTTGTAGGTAATGGTACATGCCGCTTGCTTTGAAGAAGCGAAAGGATTTTTACCTTGGCACCAATGAACATTTCTTCTTGGTTTCCACGTTCGCTATCAATACTATGTACGTTTTCCATTTACGTTTGTATTTGACTTAACTGACCATAATGTGACTCAAGAACTTGAAGTCTACAGTTTAAAACTTCAGCATCTTCGGCGTTGCCACCTTTAATCACCTTTGCATGTAAGTTCTGCATATGTCGTTCAAACATTGAGTGCGTTGAGCTCTAAGACTAATTAGTTTTATACGATTATAAGCTATCAGCTGTGACAGTTACCAAACAGTGCTATGTATATATATTGATATCTTTTTTTTAAAGTTTTATTTATTTATCGTATCTTCTCTCACAGAGACTTACGATAAGTAGTAAAATCTTATTCTATTATAGTTGTTTAATTACTTACAAATAAATATTTAAATTACGGCCCTAACTGTTATTGCTGGGTGGGGAGGTCTCTTCGCCGGAGTCGTGTATGGCTAGCCTGCCAAGTTAAATTCTGCGCAAGTCTATTTGGATGGTTCCGAAGCTTAAGCTGGTAATTTGCTTTCACCTTGGCGATTTCATCTTTAACAGGTCCGACATTTAAATCTTTCCGGATATTTTCACTCCGTATGTACCTGGGTGCTCCAGTGATGGTTAGCGACAATGGAGGACAAGTTTGTTTCTTTAGGGTAAAGGTGACATGTTTGCACTTTTGCTCATTTACATGTATGCGCCAGTCTCCTAGCCATTCTTCTATGAGCACGAGGTGAGATGATAGGAGTTCTGTAGCTCTTGTTGGGCACTTGGAGCGACTTAGGATGGCAGTATCATCGGCAAATGTCGAAATTATTGTATGACTGTTCGTCGGTATATCTGCTGTGTATATGATATACAGTGTCGGTCCAAGCACGCTTCCTTGGGGTACACCAGCTTCAATTGGATGGTATTCGGAGATGAAATCTTTGCATCTAACTGCGAAACTTCTTTGCTGTAGGTATGACTCCAGAATTTTATGGATACTCTGTGGAAGTAATATTTTGATTTTGTGAACCAAGCCATCAAGCCAAACGCGGTCAAAGGCTTGGACGACATCCCGGAAAAAGCAATTCTCAGAGGTTATTCATTTGACTTGTTCAATGGTTCCATGTTTCGCGAAAACCAAATTGGTGATTTAAATTTGCACTGTTGGTATGTAGGTGCTGCTTGATGAGATTCTGGAGTAGTTTTTCAAATATCTTCGATAGGCACGGCAGGAGACTGATAGGTCATCAAGTCATTGTGATGACAGATTTTCTCCATTGTTGAGGATAATAGCCCCATTTCATCATGCTGTTGAAAATGATGGTAAGAAAATATACTGCACAGCTCGGCCATTCAATGATCATTTTGGGGGAAATTAAATCACTTTTTATACTCTGTACATGAAATGTACAGAAGTATATTAGGTTTGCGGGAGCTGAAAAATGTAACAGGCAGAAGGAGGCGTGGCAGACCCCACAAAGTATATATATTCTTGATCAGCATGAAGAGACGAGTCGATCTAGCCCTAGACTATAAGACCTAGGAACACCAAATTTTAGTCCAAGATGCTTTGTGTGAATACGCAGAAAATGTATATTTTGGATTTTCCCTCCCTTCCCCCTCTCCCATGCAAATCGTAACTCCCGTAATTCTTGGAATTTCGAACTAAAATTTTGCAAATACCCCCAGTAAGTTATTATGTGTCCGTGTGCCAAGTTTCACTATGATAGACCGATTTAACAAGAAGTTATAGCCATTAATATATTTGCTGCTCAAGCGCTGCCCAAGCGCTGCCCGCGGCTGTTGTTGATGTTGCTGTTTAGTTGACTGCTAACATGTTTACACAGACACGAATAGAAGCGTATAGGCATACATACACTCATATAGACGCAATTGCTTTGTATATGTGCTGTTGGAGCACCCTACTTAGCTTCTAAGCCTTTTCTTTGCGCTCTCTATCGCGCCCTTTACTGCGCTCTCTACTGCGCTCTCTTTGTACATTACTTGTCTTCTGCCGACCCGCTGACTTGTAGCGGCAGCAGGCAAATCACTTGTTAAATACTTCTCGCACGGTCAACATCGTTATTGCACATTTACCAAGCCATTAAAAGCCATTTTAATAATTAAAGAATACCGCGTCTCATTTAATAAATAGTTAATAAAATCTTGTCGTGTCGCTAAAAAGCTAGCGATTTTTCATTGGCGCCCGAGCAGGGACTTCGGTTTTCTCAAGATTATTTCCTCGTTTGTTTGCGGTCTTTGTGGCTTGGTTTTTGTGCGCGGTCGTGTGATTACTTCGTTTGATTTGGGATTTGGAGCTTGGTGCCTTTCTGGATATCATCAACTACATCCATTCGTTTGGACTGTGGAGCTGCTGTCTGCCCTACTTGTGCATCGTTTCGCTTGGCTAATGGGTGATCGTCGCTCGGAATCCAGGGAAGTTTCGGTGGACTCTTTTGAGAGCTTGCAGGTATTCTGTGCCAACAATTGAGCATAAAGCATTAACAAATTTAATTGCTGCAATTCGTGCAAGTGCAAAGTGGAGAAAAATCTATTTACATACATACATGCGTATGTACATATAGTACGTGTGTGCTGCCGACTCAATTTCTGGCACTTGATTTATTTTGTGCACCAACATTACATACACAAATTATATTATATACATACATATACACACATACACCACACCTTGCATAAATTAAGATAATTATACACCCTCATAAACATAACTACTAACAAAACCTCGAGGCAAACAAACCACAACAATTAAAAAAGGGCTACTAAGCTGATTTTTAACATAAACAAATATTTTGAAGTTATTTTGTTTCTATTGTGTTGGTTTTTGGTGAAGATTTGTTGCATCAGCTGCATACATAGAAACATAGCTTTTGTTGTTGCTTGCGCCGCTAGCGTAGCAAAAGAATTTTGTCGCTCTCTCCTTTGTGCGCGCCTTTTTTCGGCTACACTTGTCGCTGGGCCAACGAACTTCCCCCCGCTACCCGTTCGGATTAGCGTTGCCTACAAGCGTGCTTGCGGTAATCGACGCCTATTTTCTGAGTACAGCTGAGACTGCTTGCAGATTTCGTTGTTGTTTGTGCGGTCGCTTGGACTGCTACTTTGCTTGCGTGCATACTGTATTGAGTGCGTGTGTACGTAATCTGTGTGCATCTCAGTTGGTCTCTTGCTGTTAGCGCGTTGTTATTTGCGAGGGCTGTTAGGAAAGTTCGGTTTTCAGTTTTGTTTGATTTGCAACTTGTTTAGAGTTTATTTGGTTATACTCTACCATGTCGGAATCTGAGAAGCACCAAGTAGTAGCTAAATCTAGTTCTAAACTAGTACAATGCTTGCAGAAATTTGATAAGGTTAGCGCTGATATTGCTCGTATGAGAACAGCATTTCAGTTAAAGACAATTTCGTTTGAGCAAACAGAACTCGAGTGTCGTCTCGAGCTGTTAGAAGATTACATAAAGAAAGCTATGGGGCTTCAGGCAGATTTGGATAGTCTCAATCCAAGTAACGATAGTAGAGGGCCACTTGAGGATTTGTGCATTTCAACTAAGGCGTTGTATGTGAATCAACGAAACAAAAGGTTGAAAGTCAGACTTCTCATGACTGTTCTATGATGGCCAGTCAACGGTCCCAGTTACCCAAAATGCGGCTGCCTACATTCAGTGGAAAGCATGCCGAATTTAAGAATTTTATGTGCTTATTTGAAAGCCTAGTTCATGACGATCCTTCGTTGACCAACGTCGAGAAGTTTAATCATTTGGTGTCGTGCTTGTCAGGTGAGGCTCTAGGAGTTGTGAAACCGTTTAAGTTAACGGACTGCAATTACTCGAAAGCCATTGCTAGCATCAAGTCTGTGTACGACAACAAATGTTTGATATTTTTCGACACTATCTCGCAATTGTTTGACATGCCAAGTATGACCAAACCTAATGCGTCTAGTTTGCGGTCCATCATTGACACTGATTCTGCCATTTATGCGTCTTTAACTTCGTTGGGAAGTGAAAAGGACATTTCGAATGCAATGATCATACATATGGTTATGGCCAAAGTTGATCATGCAACCAAATCTCGTTTTGAGGAACAGCTCGATTATGACAAGTTGCCTTCTTGGGATGACTGCGCTAAGCAGTTAAACAGGCGTTACCAATATTTAGCGGCTGAAGAAACAACTCGGGTTCCAAATAAACCGCGAGTAGAACCTGCAAGAAATAGTAAAGCTTCGTTTTCTTGCACAAAGGGTCCTTCAAAGCCTTCAAAACCGATCTCGAAGTGCGCATACTGTAGTTCTGCGGAACACAATATTTATACTTGCCCTTCTTTCGGATCTATTCCCGTTATGCAGCGATTTGAGTTCGCCAAGACTCAAAAAATGTGCCTCAATTGCTTGAATGTGGGTCATGTAGTTTCCAGTTGCAAGGCTTCCAAGTGTCGGGTGTGTTCAAAACCACACCATTCGTTGTTGCACAGATACTCTGTAGCTGTGCCAAATTCACCCGCTCCACACGCAGTCGCACCTCCAGAAGCGTACTTAGGTCACGTTTTAAGTGCCGATCAAGTAATTCTTGCCACAGCAGTCGTAAAAATTAAAGATAGATTCGGCCATTACCATCCTGCTCGTGTGTTACTTGATGGCGGCTCACAGTTGAACCTCATGACTGAGAACCTTGCGAAGCGCCTTCGATTAAAGCGTAAAGACACAGCTGTGAGTATTGTAATGGCAGGTGGAACCACTACTGGTAGTAGGCACAAGGTGTGCGCTGATATTCAATCTCGTTTGAATTCTCACAGCTTTGGCACTGATTTTTGGGTTCTTAAATCCATATCAACTTGTCAGCCTGGTAACTTCGTGCCCACATCGAATTGGAAAATACCCGCAAACCTTGAGTTGGCTGACCCAGAATTCTATAAGCCAGCCAAGGTTGATATTCTCCTAGGCGCTGAACTTTTTTACAAGTTATTATGCGTTGGGCAAATCGAGCTCAATTCCTGTCTTCCATTGTTGCAGAAGACATTGCTGGGATGGGTTGTTGCTGGAAGATATACAGGGCAAATATCTCCTCAACAATTCAGCGTTAACGTTGTCGCTCAAGTTAATGATTGTTCTCTCGACACCTTAGTTCAACGCTTTTGGGAACTCGATCGGAGCCCAAATGAGTCGAAGGCTGTGCGCCAGACAGCTGAACAAAGGGCCTGTGAAGCTCACTTCACCAAATCAGTACAGCGCCTGTCTACAGGACGTTTTCAAGTCGAACTTCCGTTCAATTCCGATCCCGCTGTACTAGGGCTTTCCTTTCAAACTGCTGAAAGACGATTTTTGCAACTTGAGCGCAAACTCGCAAGAGACAAAACTCTCCATGACATGTACCATGACTTCATGAGAGAGTATCGTGATCTTGGGCATATGTCTGCTCTTGAATCTCCTCCTCCAGGACAGCACTACTACATTCCTCATCAGTGTGTCCTGAGACCTGAAAGCACCACAACCAAATCGCGTGTGGTGTTTGACGCTTCTAGTAAAACGTCAACGGCCCTATCATTAAATGACACTTTAATGGTTGGGCCGACTATTCAGAGGGAGCTTTATTCAACATTTGTAAATTTTTGGTTGAATAAATACGCAATTACTGCCGACATCTCCAAGATGTACAGGCAAATAAACGTGTCTGAAAAAGACAAAAAGTACCAGCTCATTCTCTGGCGAGAAAGCGCCTCTCGTGAGCTGCAGTCCTTTAAGTTGAACACTGTAACATACGGGACTGCATCAGCGCCATTTTTTGCTGTGCGCTTGTTGTTTGAATTGGCAAATATTTATGCTCGATGTCACCATGTCGCGTTAAATGTCATTAAAAATTGATGTATTTCGTTATCATCTGCATGAGCATAGCTTTACTTCGTTGAAGCCGACAAAGCGGGATATAATATCTCGTTTGTCTGAGCAACTTGGACCTTTGTGCCCCATCGTCATAGCGGCCAAAACTCTGTGGCAAGAGCTGTGGCGATTTAAGATGTTAGTTGGGCTGCTAAAGCAACAGATTTGGGTGATAAATACTCGTAGGGTTTGCTCAGCAGTTTTACATAACTGCCTTCGATGCAAGCCCAAGTTAGTTGAGCAAATAATGAGAAATTTGCCAGGTGATCGCCTTCGAGAAGGTCGACCTTTCAGGGTTTGTGGACTCGAACTTTGCGGCCCATTCCATGGTAGCTATCGCATACGCGGAAGACCGCCCGTTACAAATTACGTAGCGGTATTCGTTTGTTCTGCCTCGAAGGCCGTTCACCTCGAACTGGTAGCTAATTTATCCACTGATACTGTCCTTAACGTCTTTACAAGGTTCATCGGGAAGCGCGGCCTGCCGGAAATGGTCTTTAGCGACAACGTGACGAACTTCGCGGGAACAAGCGGCTTGCTGAGGGACATGCCGTCGGCTTTCGAGCGGAGAAAGGACGCCCTGACGGACTATGCGGCAGAGCGACGAATCGATTGGTGGTTCATTCTTCCCCGACCTCCTCACATAGGAGGATTGTTGGAGGCAGCGGCGCTGCTAGGCGACCAGTCCACGATGTTGGCGGTGCTCCGTGTAGATTTGAAAGACCGGGAGTCCTTCAAAGGGGCCGGAATGTTGGAGCACCCTACTTAGCTTCTAAGCCTTTTCTTTGCGCTCTCTATCGCGCCCTTTACTGCGCTCTCTACTGCGCTCTCTTTGTACATTACTTGTCTTCTGCCGACCCGCTGACTTGTAGCGGCAGCAGGCAAATCACTTGTTAAATACTTCTCGCACGGTCAACATCGTTATTGCACATTTACCAAGCCATTAAAAGCCATTTTAATAATTAAAGAATACCGCGTCTCATTTAATAAATAGTTAATAAAATCTTGTCGTGTCGCTAAAAAGCTAGCGACACCCTTTACGTGAGTTCGAATACCAAAAGAGGTAAAATCGATCAAATCTTTTTTTTTAATTCTCTTTTTTAATTTCTATAATTATTCTAAACATACTATATGTACAGAGTATTTCAAAGTCGGGACACCCGACTTTAGCTTTTTTACTTGTTTTTACTTGCCATATGCAGCAACAATAAATAACAAAGACCAAAGAACACGACCATTATATAATTTAAAGTTAGGAAATACTCTAATATTTATTTCAGTTTTTTGCACAAAGTCTATCTTTAAACATTGTGTTATGTACATATATGTATTTTATTGTTGAAAAAAGCAAGCGATTTGGAGCGCATATCCAAAAAATAACAATGTTAATGTTAGCCACATTTGCATAAAATAAATTAATATTTTATGAAAAAGTAATAGAAAAGTATAATACGTACATATATCCGTCTTTAAAATTGGACTACCATATACACGTTAACGCTACAAATGAATTCTGAAAACATTAAACGTCAGGGTTCGTAAAATGCGGGCAAAACCCGTTCGGGCCCGCGAGAAATTCTGCCGCGGATATTTCGGGTCGCTGCCGACAGAGGCCGCGGGTACGATCGGGTCGTACATATGTATGTGTGATGTGTGAAATTTGTATGATGGTATGCTTGTGTGTATATATTTCAAGGCAGAATGTGCGCGATGCATTTCATCCCTTATAGCCGCACTCAGCAGATTTGTCTGCGTTTGCATAGTAGTACCTGATAATAGAGTTCTGAATGAATGTCTTTTGATTTTTTTGGCTATAGGAAATAAAAAGATCATTTGCAAATAAATAAACTTGTTACTAAAATATGTTATGTGAATGAAGTATACGAATTGACTGTAGGTTTTATTGGTATAGGAGTATATAGGTAAAAAAGTCCCTTTAAATTACGCCAAGTTGCAACGCCATGGATCTTTAAAAATAGTATCAGGTATCAGGTACCACTGTGCAAACGTAGGCAAAACAGCTCGGTCAAGCTGAAACAGAGTAGGCAGGGAGTGAAAGAGATCGCGCACATTTCGCCTTAAAAAAATATATAAGTACACACAAGCATACCATCATACAAATTTCACACATCACACATACATATGTACATATGCCTGCCTACCACGAACGAGCGCTCTGCTACGGCTCGTACGACACTGCTGCTGTCGTCAGCGACCCGCGGCGAAGCACGGCGTACCCGCACGACCCGTTACCTCTGCCAGACGACCCGATCATACCCGTCGCCTCTGTCGGCAGAATTTCTCGCGGGCCCAAACGGGTTGCGAGCACATTTTACGAACCTTGTTAAGCGTTAAGCTTATTCCGTGAATGTATTCTTTGTGATTTACAAAAGCAGAAACACGCCTTTTATCAAAAAATAAAATGTACAAATCAGCGTTGCCAGACGTCCCGATTTTGGCGGGGCATCCCGATTTTGAAATCAAAATTAAATATCCCGCGCGGGAAAGGCTCAGTCCCACTTTTCGGGAATAACTCGACCACGCGAACAGCGTACTGAGGAATTTCGGACGAGTTGTACTTATAAATGTCGTTGTTACATTTTACAGTGTTTAATTCTATAAACTACTAGCCCTCAATGTCACAATCTATGTACATATGTATTTATTTATGCATATGTACATATGTATGTATTTTATGTAGATAAATGTTTATGTATGTATATACATACATATATGTATATAAAAAAGTTTGTATAACACAACAAATTTTTTGCATTGGGGCTTTATTGGTGCATGAAAAAAATTGTATGTATTTATGTATGTACTTGTATGTACCGAAAAAAACCGACACATGCCCATGGGTGTATGTATGTGGTATGTAAGTATGTGCAATCAATGGACAGCCTAGGGTAAGCACCAAGAAGTGGTTTAGAAAATTAGAAATCCGATTAACTTTAAACTTGCTTTATGTATTTACTCTGAGAAAGAATACAAGATAAACTGCGTTGTATTTTTAACTTTTCATTAAAGAGTAGAAGAAATAATTGTGTTATATGCATATACATATGTACATATGTATATGTAGCGGCTGAAGAAACAACTCGGGTTCCAAATAAACCGCGAGTAGAACCTGCAAGAAATAGTAAAGCTTCGTTTTCTTGCACAAAGGGTCCTTCAAAGCCTTCAAAACCGATCTCGAAGTGCGCATACTGTAGTTCTGCGGAACACAATATTTATACTTGCCCTTCTTTCGGATCTATTCCCGTTATGCAGCGATTTGAGTTCGCCAAGACTCAAAAAATGTGCCTCAATTGCTTGAATGTGGGTCATGTAGTTTCCAGTTGCAAGGCTTCCAAGTGTCGGGTGTGTTCAAAACCACACCATTCGTTGTTGCACAGATACTCTGTAGCTGTGCCAAATTCACCCGCTCCACACGCAGTCGCACCTCCAGAAGCGTACTTAGGTCACGTTTTAAGTGCCGATCAAGTAATTCTTGCCACAGCAGTCGTAAAAATTAAAGATAGATTCGGCCATTACCATCCTGCTCGTGTGTTACTTGATGGCGGCTCACAGTTGAACCTCATGACTGAGAACCTTGCGAAGCGCCTTCGATTAAAGCGTAAAGACACAGCTGTGAGTATTGTAATGGCAGGTGGAACCACTACTGGTAGTAGGCACAAGGTGTGCGCTGATATTCAATCTCGTTTGAATTCTCACAGCTTTGGCACTGATTTTTGGGTTCTTAAATCCATATCAACTTGTCAGCCTGGTAACTTCGTGCCCACATCGAATTGGAAAATACCCGCAAACCTTGAGTTGGCTGACCCAGAATTCTATAAGCCAGCCAAGGTTGATATTCTCCTAGGCGCTGAACTTTTTTACAAGTTATTATGCGTTGGGCAAATCGAGCTCAATTCCTGTCTTCCATTGTTGCAGAAGACATTGCTGGGATGGGTTGTTGCTGGAAGATATACAGGGCAAATATCTCCTCAACAATTCAGCGTTAACGTTGTCGCTCAAGTTAATGATTGTTCTCTCGACACCTTAGTTCAACGCTTTTGGGAACTCGATCGGAGCCCAAATGAGTCGAAGGCTGTGCGCCAGACAGCTGAACAAAGGGCCTGTGAAGCTCACTTCACCAAATCAGTACAGCGCCTGTCTACAGGACGTTTTCAAGTCGAACTTCCGTTCAATTCCGATCCCGCTGTACTAGGGCTTTCCTTTCAAACTGCTGAAAGACGATTTTTGCAACTTGAGCGCAAACTCGCAAGAGACAAAACTCTCCATGACATGTACCATGACTTCATGAGAGAGTATCGTGATCTTGGGCATATGTCTGCTCTTGAATCTCCTCCTCCAGGACAGCACTACTACATTCCTCATCAGTGTGTCCTGAGACCTGAAAGCACCACAACCAAATCGCGTGTGGTGTTTGACGCTTCTAGTAAAACGTCAACGGCCCTATCATTAAATGACACTTTAATGGTTGGGCCGACTATTCAGAGGGAGCTTTATTCAACATTTGTAAATTTTTGGTTGAATAAATACGCAATTACTGCCGACATCTCCAAGATGTACAGGCAAATAAACGTGTCTGAAAAAGACAAAAAGTACCAGCTCATTCTCTGGCGAGAAAGCGCCTCTCGTGAGCTGCAGTCCTTTAAGTTGAACACTGTAACATACGGGACTGCATCAGCGCCATTTTTTGCTGTGCGCTTGTTGTTTGAATTGGCAAATATTTATGCTCGATGTCACCATGTCGCGTTAAATGTCATTAAAAATTGATGTATTTCGTTATCATCTGCATGAGCATAGCTTTACTTCGTTGAAGCCGACAAAGCGGGATATAATATCTCGTTTGTCTGAGCAACTTGGACCTTTGTGCCCCATCGTCATAGCGGCCAAAACTCTGTGGCAAGAGCTGTGGCGATTTAAGATGTTAGTTGGGCTGCTAAAGCAACAGATTTGGGTGATAAATACTCGTAGGGTTTGCTCAGCAGTTTTACATAACTGCCTTCGATGCAAGCCCAAGTTAGTTGAGCAAATAATGAGAAATTTGCCAGGTGATCGCCTTCGAGAAGGTCGACCTTTCAGGGTTTGTGGACTCGAACTTTGCGGCCCATTCCATGGTAGCTATCGCATACGCGGAAGACCGCCCGTTACAAATTACGTAGCGGTATTCGTTTGTTCTGCCTCGAAGGCCGTTCACCTCGAACTGGTAGCTAATTTATCCACTGATACTGTCCTTAACGTCTTTACAAGGTTCATCGGGAAGCGCGGCCTGCCGGAAATGGTCTTTAGCGACAACGTGACGAACTTCGCGGGAACAAGCGGCTTGCTGAGGGACATGCCGTCGGCTTTCGAGCGGAGAAAGGACGCCCTGACGGACTATGCGGCAGAGCGACGAATCGATTGGTGGTTCATTCTTCCCCGACCTCCTCACATAGGAGGATTGTTGGAGGCAGCGGCGCTGCTAGGCGACCAATCCACGATGTTGGCGGTGCTCCGTGTAGATTTGAAAGACCGGGAGTCCTTCAAAGGGGCCGGAATGTTGGAGCACCCTACTTAGCTTCTAAGCCTTTTCTTTGCGCTCTCTATCGCGCCCTTTACTGCGCTCTCTACTGCGCTCTCTTTGTACATTACTTGTCTTCTGCCGACCCGCTGACTTGTAGCGGCAGCAGGCAAATCACTTGTTAAATACTTCTCGCACGGTCAACATCGTTATTGCACATTTACCAAGCCATTAAAAGCCATTTTAATAATTAAAGAATACCGCGTCTCATTTAATAAATAGTTAATAAAATCTTGTCGTGTCGCTAAAAAGCTAGCGACACCCTTCGAATACCAAAAGAGGTAAAATCGATCAAATCTTTTTTTTTAATTCTCTTACTTTTTTAATTTCTATAATTATTCTAAACATACTATATGTACAGAGTATTTCAAAGTCGGGACACCCGACTTTAGCTTTTTTACTTGTTTTTACTTGCCATATGCAGCAACAATAAATAACAAAGACCAAAGAACACGACCATTATATAATTTAAAGTTAGGAAATACTCTAATATTTATTTCAGTTTTTTGCACAAAGTCTATCTTTAAACATTGTGTTATGTACATATATGTATTTTATTGTTGAAAAAAGCAAGCGATTTGGAGCGCATATCCAAAAAATAACAATGTTAATGTTAGCCACATTTGCATAAAATAAATTAATATTTTATGAAAAAGTAATAGAAAAGTATAATACGTACATATATCCGTCTTTAAAATTGGACTACCATATACACGTTAACGCTACAAATGAATTCTGAAAACATTAAACGTCAGGGTTCGTAAAATGCGGGCAAAACCCGTTCGGGCCCGCGAGAAATTCTGCCGCGGATTTTTTCGGGTCGCTGCCGACAGAGGCCGCGGGTACGATCGGGTCGTACATATGTATGTGTGATGTGTGAAATTTGTATGATGGTATGCTTGTGTGTATATATTTCAAGGCAGAATGTGCGCGATGCATTTCATCCCTTATAGCCGCACTCAGCAGATTTGTCTGCGTTTGCATAGTAGTACCTGATAATAGAGTTCTGAATGAATGTCTTTTGATTTTTTTGGCTATAGGAAATAAAAAGATCATTTGCAAATAAATAAACTTGTTACTAAAATATGTTATGTGAATGAAGTATACGAATTGACTGTAGGTTTTATTGGTATAGGAGTATATAGGTAAAAAAGTCCCTTTAAATTACGCCAAGTTGCAACGCCATGGATCTTTAAAAATAGTATCAGGTATCAGGTACCACTGTGCAAACGTAGGCAAAACAGCTCGGTCAAGCTGAAACAGAGTAGGCAGGGAGTGAAAGAGATCGCGCACATTTCGCCTTAAAAAAATATATAAGTACACACAAGCATACCATCATACAAATTTCACACATCACACATACATATGTACATATGCCTGCCTACCACGAACGAGCGCTCTGCTACGGCTCGTACGACACTGCTGCTGTCGTCAGCGACCCGCGGCGAAGCACGGCGTACCCGCACGACCCGTTACCTCTGCCAGACGACCCGATCATACCCGTCGCCTCTGTCGGCAGAATTTCTCGCGGGCCCAAACGGGTTGCGAGCACATTTTACGAACCTTGTTAAGCGTTAAGCTTATTCCGTGAATGTATTCTTTGTGATTTACAAAAGCAGAAACACGCCTTTTATCAAAAAATAAAATGTACAAATCAGCGTTGCCAGACGTCCCGATTTTGGCGGGGCATCCCGATTTTGAAATCAAAATTAAATATCCCGCGCGGGAAAGGCTCAGTCCCACTTTTCGGGAATAACTCGACCACGCGAACAGCGTACTGAGGAATTTCGGACGAGTTGTACTTATAAATGTCGTTGTTACATTTTACAGTGTTTAATTCTATAAACTACTAGCCCTCAATGTCACAATCTATGTACATATGTATTTATTTATGCATATGTACATATGTATGTATTTTATGTAGATAAATGTTTATGTATGTATATACATACATATATGTATATAAAAAAGTTTGTATAACACAACAAATTTTTTGCATTGGGGCTTTATTGGTGCATGAAAAAAATTGTATGTATTTATGTATGTACTTGTATGTACCGAAAAAAACCGACACATGCCCATGGGTGTATGTATGTGGTATGTAAGTATGTGCAATCAATGGACAGCCTAGGGTAAGCACCAAGAAGTGGTTTAGAAAATTAGAAATCCGATTAACTTTAAACTTGCTTTATGTATTTACTCTGAGAAAGAATACAAGATAAACTGCGTTGTATTTTTAACTTTTCATTAAAGAGTAGAAGAAATAATTGTGTTATATGCATATACATATGTACATATGTATATGTACATATGTATATGTACATTTGTTTACACATACATATAACCATACATAGTATTTATTGTATTTTATGTCCTAGCTCTGGGAAATAAAAGAAATAAAACAAACTTGCACAGCGTACACACATAAGACATCTTTGAGCCAAATTTGGTGTCTCTATCTCTTATACATAGTCTCTGAGATCCAGGTGTTCATACGGACGGACAAACAGACAGACATAGATCGATTCATCTTGTCATGCTGATCAAGAATATTTCATGTACTGAGTATAACAAGTAGAGAAGCTAAAGTCGGGTGTCCCGACTTTGAAATACTCTATACAAATGTATAGAATAGTTATGCGTGTATGTGTGTGTTTGTGTGTGCCTGTGTATGTCTCGTGTGCCTGTGCAAAGCAGTAACAACAGCTGCGGGCAGTGATTGGTCATATATACATATGTGGCTATACCTTCTTGTTAAATCGGCCTATCATTATGAAACTTGGCATACGGACTCATAATAACTAACTGGAAGTATATTCCGAATTTCAATGAAAATTCCAAGAAATACGGCAGTTTTGGAAAATCAGTGATTGTGGTGGGGAGGGAGGAGTGAAGGGAATTCCAAAATACACATTTTCTGCGTATTCACATAAGGCATCTGGGAATAAAATTTGGTGAGATATAGGAGATTATACAAATGGAAAATCGGAAAAATCCCCATGGAGGGAAGTGGGGGTGAAAATGAAAAAAATAAAACAAACATGCACAAGGTACACACATAAGGCATCTTTGTGAAAAATGTGGTATCTCTAGGAGGAAGGAGTCATATCCGACCCCATAAAGTAAATGTAGAAGATACTATATTAAGAGACTATAAGAGATGGGGACACGAAATTTTGCACAAAGATGCCTTATTTTGTTGATTCGTAATATCGCCTATATTTCGGAGACTAAAAGACCTAAGGACACCAAATTTTAGTCCCAGATGCCTTATGTGAATACGCAGAAAATGTGTATTTTGGAATTTCCCTCCCTCGCCATCTCCCACGCTATTAAGGATTTTCCATAACTCTTGTAATTCTTGGAATGTTGGACTCAAATTTAGCAAATACATTCAATTAGTGATTATGAGTTCGTTCGCCAAGTTTCATTATGACATACCGATTTAAAAGGAAGTTATAGTTATAAATATAATTGCTGCCCAAGCGCTGCCCGCAGCTGTTGTTGATTTTGTTGATGTTGGTGCTTTGGTTGACTGCAAACATGCTCACACACACACGAATAGACATGCATACACTCACATAGACGCAATTGCTATGTAAATGTGCATTTATATACCTTTTACGTGAGTTCGAATCCCGAGAGAAATAAAAACAAACCAAATTTTTAAAATTTTTATAATTATTATAAGTATTTCAAAGTCGGAACACCCGACTTTAGCTTCTACACTTGTTTTTTTTTTTTAAATTTTTGTACAAAAATATCATTATAGTATATATCGTTCTATTACTATTATAGTATATATCGTTCTATTTCTTAAGGTATTAATGAAAACATATTATATGGCCACACTGTCGATGGTTTTTTTCTCTTTCCTGTTAACTCTGTTGGAGTGAGGTTGTGGTGCTGGTATTGCGTGATAAAAGAAGTAAAATATAAAACCATAAAACATATAACTAATCTTGTGTTATTATTTAAATATATAATTAAGACATAAACTACAACAAGTTATGGGCCCAGTCCATGCCTAATAAACAATTGATTTGTGAAACCGTTTATTTTTCAATTTCTTATGGAAAGGTTTCATTTCAAATTCTTATGAAATTGCATCGAATCAGTTTCACGGGCGTATACCTACATATGTACATATGTATATTTGTATAACTGCCGCTCAACTGAATAGGTTCAACGATTCTCAAAAGTTCAAATAGTTATATCTTTTCTACCAAATCGTCGATTTTGGTCAAATACAATTTTTTAGAAAGAATAGTTTATTATTAATATAACAGCAAAGTAAATTTGGTTTTTTTTAATTTTTTCGAAAACATACCATAAATGCCTAAATGCTTTGGTAACTTAAATCATAAAAATAAACTAATTGCGAGTAAATTAGTATTATTAGTACTTCCACCTTTGCACATTGGGCCAGACGGCCGACTTTCTGGCATAAATTCGGAAAATGAAGTTAGAGACTTGAAATTTGGTACAGGTGCTTGTAATGACATGTTTAAGAACTGTGTTTAATTTTGGACCGATCCGACCACGCCCTCTATCGCTCATATAAGACACAGATATTGTCACTTGTTATTCAACTAATGTGCGTTTGTGTATTAGTATTATACTAATTAACACTTATATTTATGATTATTTGTGCTCTAACTTACAAATAATACAACAAATTGGATGAAGACCAGCCATTGCACAACTAAATATTAAATATTAACTTAAATATAGCCATTTTGCATAAATTATTTTGGGCTCGTCCCACAGATTGGTCACAATTTATATGATTTTGTATTTGTCAAAACGATAGAGATCATGTGTAAGAAGCGCTACGATTTAACCACAAAACATTTTCAAAATCATCTATGAGTTTTAGGGGTATTATAGTGATTACGAATAAGGATTTCTGTGCACTTTCAACCTCAGCTACAAAATATAAGTGATCGAAAAGTCGCAAAAAGCATATTTAACATACTATAAGTTAATAAAAATATTCAACTTTAATTTGGCATTATTACTTTTTCGCACAAAGTTGCAAAAAGTATGTTTTCACTCCACAATAGACGGGCACTTTGTTTAAGATTTTTTACAAATATGAACAACACAAATAAATGCACACAAAAAACACATAAACAAACAGAAACAGATTTTGTTTCTATATAAACTTCCTAAATACCCAACTTCCATTATTACCATTTACGTATTTTTTCAAAATTAAGAAATTGACAAGCTCGCAAAGTTAGCAATGTGCTTTGGTTGCAATAACTTCAAAGATTCGATCTCTTAAGGACTTATAATAATTTTCTACGACTGTAATCGATGTAGTAACCCAGGATTTTTGTATGGCGTCAATTAGGCTCTCAGTGTTGTTAAATTGTCTCCCGCCTTCGTATACTTTTCGAGACAACAATCTCCAAACGTTTTCGATAATGTTGTCTTATTGATACAACAATGGAATCTGTCCAAAAATATTAGAAAATTGTGGAAATGCCTTTTGGACAAGAGTTTTATACACATTTGCATTCATTTTTGTTGACAAAAACTTGGTAGGCGGTTTTCTTTTTATTTTTAGTCTCTTCAAATGCTTGGCACTCCGAATAATCCATTTTACCGGTGCTAAACTTGCGGTTACACCTCATTCTTCCCTGATTTTAGTCGAAGAACCTTGAGAATTAGAGGCGGTTCTACGAATCAGTCTCCTGTCAGCCAGAGTTGTTGCATGCGGAGACCTCCTTTCATATTTTTCCCGTAAAATTCTTAATTGCGCATAAAATTACCAACATCATTTTGACTTCTTCCGATTATCAGTGCAATTTCACGCTGATTTAGACCGGAATTGAGGTAGCCTTTTATTTGACCTTTTTCAAAGTCATTCAATTGTTTTCCCCGACACATTCCATAAAAAATATCGGTAAATACTTCTAATTACAATTAGAAAAAAAAGTTCAATTTACTTCACGCTGTCGGTCACAAAGTAAAACTGAAGTAGTTGAACCTATTCTGAGGAGCCAAAAATATGCACCGTTTTTATACCCTGTACCCGTAGGGTAAAAAGGGTATATTAGGTTTGTGCAAAGTTTGTAACATACAGAAGGAAGCATCTCCGACCCCATAAAGTATATATATTCTTGATCAGCATGACGAGAGAAATCGATCTAGACATGTCCGTCCGTCTGTCCGTCCGTCTGTCCGTCTGGATATACGCGAGGATCTCAGAAACTATAAAAGCTAGAATAACCAAAGTTGGCATCCAGATTCTCCTAGGTCCGAGTAAGGACGAGTTTATTTTTTTTTTTTAATTTCCCTTCCCCCGCTACAGAATTTCGTCAATAGCGTCCACATTTCAAATGCTACCTAAACCAAACTTTGCACACATAATTTATATATAATTGTCTACTGTTGTTCAAAATTTTATTCAATTCGGTCAATTCTAAGAAAAGTTATTAGCGAAACAAATTCTCGCCAGTACAACCCCCCCAAACTGCAGCAACAAGTTCGCTCTTCTTCCTCTTTTTGCTGCTGCTATGGGCGCATATAACTCAGTGACGGAAGTTTACCTGGGTACAGGGTATTACACTGTCATGCTTGCTCGACTGTAGCGTTCTCTCTTGTTAGTAATGTAAAATGTCCAATGTAAAACGAAAGAAAAATTCCTCAACTACCGTTCGAAAAATCCCGTTACTGTGCCTGTGCGCATCTATTCGTGTCTATGTAAACATGTTAGCAGTCAACCAAACAGCAACATCAACAACAGCCGCGGGCAGCGCTTGAGCAGCGAATATATTTATGGCTAAACTTCTTGTTAAATCGGTCTATTATAGTGACACTTGACATACGGGCACATAATAACTAACTGGGGGTATTTGCAAAATTTAAAAGTACAGTCACTGAGCGTGAGTGCAGTGTTGAGATTAGAGTGCTCTGTGTTCTTTGCAGGCCAGGAGGAATCTGTTCAATCAAGGCTGTGAATAGGGGCATAGCTTGCATTTGCAAATAAAATTCCCCCATCGGGACAGAAAACTCGAACACTACACAGGATTCTACCGTTGTGAAGCTCACAAAGTCCAGTATTCGTCTCGCACACATACTATAGCTGATGCCCAACTAAGGCACATGGGTTTGAATGAGGAAAGATCATCAACCGTAAACAATACGAGTGTTCCTAATAACATTCTATTATTACTGATGCTAGAAGAGAAGCGGGAAGCTGAACAAAGGTACATCGAACAAAAATACAATATACTTGCACAACAAAGTGGAGCAAGCTCGATTCTAATGTCAACATATGTGGGTCCTAATAGCGCACAGTTGGCGGCGCGCCAAGTATTACCAGCGGATTTGCCAACCTTCAATGGCAATCCGGACGATTGGCCCATGTTTATCAGTGCGTTCAAGAACAACAACGCTGCTGCCGGGTTCTCAAATATCGAAAATATGCTTCGGCTACAAAAATGCATCAAAGGGAAGGTGTATGATCTAGTGAGGAACAAACCTATTTTACCGTCAATGGTGCCCCAGGGTTTAGGCACCTTAAAAACATTCTTCGGACGCCCGGACCAAATTCTTGAACGCATGCTTGAAAAGGCAAAAAATATATACATAAACAAAGACAAGTTGGACTCAAACATTTGCGCCACTATGGAGGCTTGCAGCTTAGACGTGCATTTAAATAATCCAATGCTTGTAAAGGAGCTGGTGACCAAACTTCTGAACCAATATAAGTTGAATTGGGCTATGCACCCAAAAGGAACACACGTGCCAACTTTAAAGGCCTTTAGCGACTGGCTATACAGGATCGCTGAGGCAGCATCAATCTCATCTACAAAACCAAGTACTGTACACACACATTTGGGCCAGCGAACAGAATCTCCAGAACTTGCCAATGTGAGATGTGATTATGACCTCTCTGATGAGAACAATAACAACACTGGCGATAAGAAAGAACGTGTAGTTCGCGAAAACAGACTATGCTATAAATGTCTAAAATGCCACTCCTGTAGGTCCATCTCCAGGAAGGTATGCGGAATAACTGGCTGTGAATCAAGACATTATCCTTTACTCCATAAAGGCAGTCAAAACAGTAATGTCGTCACTTCGCACCAAACCAAATCAAATGTGGATCAATATTTTCGCATCCTGCCCGTTATGCTACACTATGAGGGGTTAACTTTGGAAACCTTTGCATTTCTGGACGAAGGCTTCTCAGTCACTCTCATCGATGAATCCATTTTTAAACGTCTGGGACAGCGTGGTTCAGCAGATCCTATATGTCTGCAGTGCACAAGCCAGACCATTCGGACGGAAGGAGAGTCCGTGCTAGCCAACATACAAATCTCAGCAGCAGAGACCAATAAAAAGTATTGGTTGAATAACGTGCAGACAGTTAAAAACCTGGCTTTACCAAAACAGACTGTGGATGTCAATTATTTAATAACAAAATATCACCACCTTCATGTCATACCCTTAAAATCATACCAGGACGCCATACCCATGGTACTGATCGGTGCAGACTACTGGAAATTGGTAGTACCGCGGAAGCTCAGAGAAGGCAAATGGAAAGACCCTATTGCTTCCAAATTTATGCTGGGCATGGTATGTCAAAGACACACAACTACATCTCACTGCATCATTGTCAGTGCGACTGGGATGAAATTGTTAGAACGATATAGAAATATCCGTTCTGTCGACGACGAAACTGCTCTTAAAATCCTACAGGATACGTGTATCAAGCTCGAAGGACGTTTGCAAGTGGGACTGCTTTGGCGTCATCAGAATCCAATATTGCCTGAAAGTTTTAGTACGGCACAAAAACGATTGAATTGTCTGAAGGCGAAAGTGAACAAGAATCCGGAATTGAACGAAGCAATTGAAAAGCAAATCAACAATTTGTTAGAAAAGCGATACGATTCGGGTTGGTAATGTCGCTGTATGTGGCGACATTGCTGAGATGTTCCATCTGATCAACATCCAAGAATCAGATATGCACGCCCTACGCTTCCTATGGTTCAGCAAAAACAAAGCTACAAGAGTCTTCGTTATGCGGGCAATGACATTTGGAATATGCTGTGCGCCGTGTATTGCACACTATGTACACTACAAAACAGTTGAGGCTATCACCAAGGCGCACTACGTCGACGACTACATAGACAGCTTGGAAAGCGAAGACTTCTAAAGTTCGAGAAATACACGCAGCAGTCGGCTTCTATATTCGAAACTGGGCATCCAACTCGTATTGGACCATTTGCAAGGCAATTAAATGGACTCCCAAAGCCCCAAATAAATCGGAAATACTGAAAAAGTTATCGCTATGTATTGGAACCCTTCAGCTGATATGTTCAAACCTGAAAATATAAGGTTTTCGAGATTGAGACGAAATGTTCTTACTGAAGGAACAATTCCGACAAAGCGAGAGGCGCTTCAAATTCTAATGTCGATCTTCGATTCATTGGGCCTACTCTCTACGGAATCAAATGTCACAGATATGGCAATAAAGTTTATTCCAAAGCCGAATGTGGAAAACTGCATAAATGGACCGAATTTCCTTCGAGAGCCATAAAATGCATGGCCGAAACAACGCGCACGTGTCAATAATGACGAAAATAGTAAACACGGCACCACTGCGGCTTAAAACTGGAAAAGGTTGTACAGGGTAACTGCGATGTTTCTTCTC
Organism: Scaptodrosophila lebanonensis; assembly: GCF_003285725.1. Lineage (NCBI taxonomy): Eukaryota > Metazoa > Arthropoda > Insecta > Diptera > Drosophilidae > Scaptodrosophila > Scaptodrosophila lebanonensis. The sequence continues at coordinate 1,731,029 of NW_022060738.1, forward strand.
TACTTGAAGATCCTTCGAGCCAGGTGTACCAAAGGCAAGCTAGCGAAGACACTCACAGAGGAGTTAAAGAATTCAAAAACGGGAAGATTTTAACAAAGAATTAATAGACCTCCAGGCTAAGGGTACTATCGTACACCCAAGTACACTTATCGGGATGAATGTTTACCTTGACGAGAATGGTTTGATACGTGTCCAAGGTAGAGCAGAGGGAATCAATCCAAATGACCACCACTCGTCTATTAGTGAAGCACTTCCATGAAAGAAACCATCACCTATTACACGAGGGCACAATAAATCTAATACGAAGTAAATATTATATCCCTCAACTACGAATCGTGTACGATTCCGATCTCTTCTGGAAACGATGGGTAAAGGAGTATGCGCCAATGCTGATGTGACGTTGCAAGTGGTTTTGCAAGAAGCCACCAATAGACATGACAATCTACCGAGAAATTCCTGGCCTAACGGATGCATTGTGAACGTCGTGGCAGCGAAGGACGGACAAGTACGAAAGGCAACTGTAAAAACTCAACATGGTCTTATGGTCCGCCCGTCAGCTAAATTAGCTGGACGTCGCCCAGCCAAATAAGTAAACCCCTGAAGCTTGTTTACGGAGGGGGGGAATGTTGCCGGCGCAGCACAGCCTAATCTAAAGGCGCCGTTAATAAGAATTTTAATCTATCACCTACTACTTTTCTGGCAACACCAAAACCTACGATGAATACCCAAAACTCTTTAATAAATAATTAGTTAGAAAAGAAAGTGAGATGATTTCCTGAATGATAGTAAGGAATCAAACAACCCGAATGAGAGTAGGGAAAATGAAACAGCAGAACACTTAGATGAAATTGGAAATCCAATTAATACTGATGACATTAGAAGAAGAAGTGAGAGATCATATCATCATATTATGAAGATGACAATAGTTTAAATAAATTTGTATTAGATGCTCACACTATGTTCAACGAGGTTCCAAATACATTTGACGAAATTCGTATAGGAATGATAAATTATTTTGGAAGAAGCCATAAAAACAGAATTAAGAACTCATAAGTTGCTCATGGACAATCACAGAAAGGTCTAAACATAAAAACATTGTAGATAGCAAATGGGTATTTTTCGTTAAATATAACGAAATAGGAAATCCAATTAGATACAAAGTTAGATTAGTTGCACGATTGATTTTGAAGAGACTTTTGCTCCTGTAGCTAGAATTTCAAGTTTTCGATTTATATTACCGTTAGCAGTTCAATATAACTTGAAGGTTAATAAAATGGATGTAAAAACAGCTTTCTTAAATGGCACGTTAAAGGAGGAAATATATATGAGACTTCCTCAAGGTATACCATGCAATGAGGATAATGTATGTAAATTGAATAAGGCAATTTATGGACTCAAACAAGTGTTTGAGCAAGCATTAAAAGACTGTGAATTTATGAACTCTTCAGTAGATCGCTGTATTTATATTATTGATAAGGGTGATATCAAGGAAAATATTTATGTGCTGTTATATGTTGATGATGTGGTAATAGCTACGGAGATATGATAACAATGAATAATTCAAATACTTGTAGTATTTAATGGAAAAGTTTAGGATAACCGACCTAAAAGAAAAAAGACATTTTATTGGTATTATGTTAAAAGAATCTTAAACAAAAATTTAACATGGATAATTTCAATGCAGTAAGCAAACTAAATATATATATATGCTCCATGTCGTAACGTCATAGGATGTTTAATGTACATAATGCTATGTACACGTCCAGACCTAACTACTGCAGTGAATATCTTAAGTAGATATGGTGGTAAAAATAATTCCGAGCTATGGCAATGTTTAGAAAGAGTCCTTATGTATTTAAAGGGCGCTATTGATATGAAACTGATTTTTAAAAGAATTGCAGCATTTAAAACTACATTAATTGGTTATGTAGATTCTGAAATTGATAGAAAAAGTACCACAAGATATTTATTTAAAATGTTCGATTTAAATCTAATTTGTTGGAACATATAGTAAAGAGACAGAACTCAGTAGCATTATGGTATACATATATTATATGGCATTATTTGAAGCTGCGAAAGAAGCGTTATGGCTGAAATCTCTTATTAAAAGTGTTAATATCAATCTCGAAATTCCAATTAAAATTTACGAAGATATCCGAAGCTGTACCAATATAGCAAATAACCCCTCATATCATAATTAGCCAAAAATATTGATATAAAATATCATTTTTTCAGAGAGCAAGTTGAAACTAATACAATTTATCTTGAGTATATTTGCACAGAGAACCAACTTGCTGACGTCTTTACAAAACCACTGCCTGCTGCAAATTTTGTGGAATTACGGACTGAATTGGGATTACTGCAAGATGATCTATTGATTGCTGACGTTTTTTTGTCACATATGAATTGTATATAAAGTATATATATTCTTGATCAGGATGACAAGCCGAGTCGATATAGCCATGTCCGTCCGTACGTCTGTCTGTCTGAACGAACGCAAGGATTTCAGTAAGTATAAGAGCTAGAATAACCAAACTTGGTATCCAGATTCTCCTAAGTCAGAGAAAGTACGAGTTTGAGTTTTTTTCGATGCACCCCCACTCCCCCGCTATTCGTGTTTTTCACATAACTCCCGTAATTCTTGAATTTTTGAATTCAATTTGGTAATCACATCCAGTTAGTGATTATGTGCCCGTACGTTAAGTTTCATCATGATTGGTCAACTCTGAAGAAAGTTATAGCCATAAATAAAATCGCTGCCTGCAGTTCTGCCCGCAGCTGATGTTGTTGTTGTTGCTGCTTGGGTTCAACTTTGTGCTGCATACATACTCGCATATAAACACGCCGAGACACGATTCTGAGGTAAATGTATGCTGTTGAAACTGTACATGAACATATATTTTATTTAATTAAATAAATTTATTAATATAATATAATTTTCTTAATTTCTGTTAATAATTAAAAATAATTTTTTTTTCATTTTTCCCTTTTTGGTGGGAGGTTACAGGGTTACAGGGCAAGAGTTGAGCTTGCTCGACTTTAGCATTCTTTTCTTGTTTTATTAAACCCTGTACCCAAAGGGTACAAGTGTATATTAGTTTTGTGCGAGTGTACATGGAACACACAGAAGGAGGCGTGGTAGACCCCACAAAGTATATATTATCTTGATCAGCATGACAAGCCGAGCCATGTCCTCTGTCTGTCTGTCTGTATGAACGCAAGTATCTCAGAAAGTATAAGAGCTAGAATGACCAAACTTGGTATACAGATTCTCCTGAGCCCGAGAAAGGACGAGTTTGTTCATTTTTTCTGATCCACCCCCCAGTCCCCCCTTATTAACGATTTTCTATAACTCCCGTAATTCTTCAAATGTTGAACTAAAATTTGGTAGACACATCCAATTAGTTATATATCCGTATACCAAGTTTCATTATGATAGAATGATCGGAAAGAAGTTATAGCCATATAACCAGGCCCAATGCATACATATGTACAAGTACACAAACACGCATAGGCACGATTCTGATGTAAATGTAAATGTATGTATGCATGTATGGAATATTTTATATTTAATTTAGTTAATTAATTAATTTAGTTAATTTAATTAAATTAATTAATTAATTTAATTTCTTTTTTGTGGGGTGGTACAGGGTATTTAAGAGTTGAGCCTGCTCGACTTTAGCATTCCTATCTTGTTTTTATTTTCTATATTTATTGTAAACATATGTACACAGTATTTCAAAGTCGGGACACCCGAATTTAGCTTTTTTACTTGTTTTATTTTCTATAATTATTGTAAACATATGTACAGAGTATTTCAAAGTCGGGACACCCGACTTTAGCTTTTTTACTTGTTTATTTTTATAGCTTGTACCCAAAGGGTGAAAGACTATACTAGTTTTGTGCGAAGGTATGTAACACACAGAAGGAGGCGTGGCAGACCCCACAAATTATATATATTATTGATCAGGATGATCAGACAGTCGATATAGCCATGTCCGTCTGTCCGTCCGCCATAAATAAAATCGCTGCCCATGCGCTGCCTGCAGCGCTGCCCGCAGCCGTTGTTGTTGCTTCTTTGGTCCAACTTTGTGATGCATACATACACGCAAAACACGCAGAGACACGTAATGTAAACTTAAAACTGTACATAAACATGTCTTCTATGTATGTATTAAATAAATATTCTTAATTAATTACATTTTTTAATAATTGAATTTTTTTTTTAATTTTTCTTTTTTTGTGGAGAGTACAGGCTATTTTACTGTCGGGCTTGCTCGACTATACTGTTCTATCTTGATAACTTTCGTTTGACTCATACATTTAGACTTAACTCAGATAAATGTGATGAAAAAAATGTTATTTTCTTTTTGAGCCAATTGGGCATCACTATTTTGCGGTTGTTTTGGATGGTGTGTGTGAATGCTGGTGTTTTATGTATACACTAGCAGGTCTTGCCCGTCTTTGCTGGGCTAAGTAAAATGTGCTTAAATTTAAAAGTTTATTTACTAAATGATATTCTTCTTTCGACGCTCTCTAAAGTTTTTTAAAGAAAATCCGCATTTTTCAACCGATCGACTTAAAACTTAGTTTCTAAAATCAATTAAAGAATACAAACAAAACTGCATACTCGGATTTTGTGTTGGAGCTTGAATTATTGGGGTTTTAATATTTATTCACCTTTTCAAATGAAAAGTTTGTGTTATACATTTAGTCCGATCGATTTAAAATTTGGTTAATGTAATCTACGTAACTAAATCTACAACTTTGCATTCAAGGATTTTCAAAATATGCATTTTACAAAAGCAGGCAGAACAAACAATACAAAATATCATACAGTTGGGGACAACTAAGTATACATACACACACACACACACACACACATGCAAACAGCTGTTCGTGTAGTTGCGTGCAAACGATTGAAATAGCCAAAGCAACATGTGAGACACTAATATGTGAATGTCCATACATATGTGCACATCTATGTATGTACATATGTATCTACATGTGTATGTTTGTACATTCGTCTTTCACTGACAGAGCAAGAAATGTTAATTAATTGAAAATTATATAACATTTTTAAAAGTAATTTTGTCTTTGTTTAGTGCATTTGGCATTAGGGTTTTCATTAATAGCTTTATGCAGCAACAACAAATATCAAATAGTTGGGGACATCACATACACACACTCACACACACAACAAGCAACAGTTCGTGTCTATGTGTGCGGTTCTCTACGTACGGTTGAAAAAGTAAAGAGAAACATACATATGTATGCCTGTGTATGAATATAGCATGTATGTACATTCGTATTAATGTATACATTGGGCAATCGAACACAGTTGTTTGATTGTAAATAAAATAATGCTCCAAAAACAACAACAACTGCAAGTCATTAGCTTGCTCTTCTTCTTTCGTTTTGACCATTTAATGTTAATTGCAAAGGCAAAACGCCAAAAGTTTACAGTTGCCGTCGCTAGGCAACGACTGCGTAAGCGATAGTAAAGCAGAAACCGAATATCGGAGCTGCGCATATTCTGCTTCGCATTGCGGGCAGATGTATGTATGTATGTATATGATTTGTTCTTATTGATCTCTATAAATAATTAGATTTTATTATTTAAATATTCTGCTTATTGCATTCAAACTTCGATATTTTGATGGTATCGGTGCCAGTGGTTTTTGATCGTGGCTCATCGCTCCACGGCATTGACACGAATGCCGTGTTTCATATTCCGAGTTTGTGCGTGGCCGTATTGACTCAATATGACACGAAAAGACTCAAATGTGAATTTAAATTTGGACTCAAGTATCCTTTCATAGTATCCATCATAGTGTAGGAGCACACTAAGAAAGGCTTTTGGAAAATTCTAGCTCCAAAGGGGTGAAAACGAGCTTTAAAAAATATTAGTTATAGTGGTCATGTTCGTTTAACGAAATAGTTTGGCAAGAACAAAAATGTAACGGACTATTGAACAATTTTTTGTCAAGAACAGAAAATGTTCATTTAAATACCTTAAATGCCTTCCTACTGGTAACCTTTAAGGTGAAAACATATGGGTAGGTTATGCACACACAAAATAAATACAATTGGAAACATATTGAGCCGGGTTAAGACGGGCAATACCTGCTAGTATGTACATATCTTCGTTACGCACCGGGCGGACTGCCAGTCCTGATTTAACTGTGTGCTTCCTCAGCACGTTCTACGCACGGTCGAGTTATCCCCGAAAAGTCCGACGCGGGACATTTAATTTTTATTTATAAATCGGGACGTCCCGCAAAAATTGGAGCGTTCGGCAACGCTCATATGTACATACATATATAAGTATGCATTAAATTTTTTAATTCAATACTAATTTGTGTCTTCAATTCCAAATATGATTGTTGTGAATGTAAAAGGTGTGTTTCTGCTTTTGTAAATCGCATGAATACACTCACAAAATAGGCTTAACGGTAAATGACTCTTAGATTTGTTCAGAATACATTTGTAGTGTTGTTAGCTAACACTAAAACGATAAGTCGCTGTAAATATGCGATCAGCTGAGATGCTAGAGATGGGCATGTGTCGGATGCTCTATGTGCTAGAGCATCAAAACTATCGATAGTTGAATCCGTCGACACAATCAATCTATCGAAGTTTGAATGCAATTAACAGAAAATTTAAATAATAACATCTTATAATTTATTGAGATCAATTAGAACAAATCATAAACAAACATACATACATATGTACATACATATGTACATCTGCCCGCAACGCGAAGCAAAATATGTGTAGGTCCACTTTCGGTTTCTGCTTTACTATCGTTTACGCAGTCGTTGCCTAGCGACGGTAACTGTAAACTTTTGGCATTTTGCCATTGAAATTAACAGGCGTAAATGATCAAAACGAAAGAAGAAGCGCGAGCCAATGACTTGCAGTTGTTGTTGTTTTTCGTTTTAAAAATTTGATTGAAAACCAAAGAACATTATTTATTACAATCAAACAACAGTGCTCGATTGTCCAATGTGTACATGCATGCTATATATGTACGTACACAGGCATACATACATACATATGTATGTACATATGCATGCATGTTTCTCTTTACTTTTTCATACATAGACACGAACTGTTGCTTGTTCTGTGTGTGAGTGTGTGTATATAATGTCCCCAACTATTTGATATTTGCGTTCTTTGTAATTTGTTGTTGCTGCATAAAGATACTAATGAAAACAACCCTAATGCCAAATGTACTAAACAAAGAAAAAATACTTTTAAAAAGTTAAATAATTTTTAATTAATTAACATTTCTTGCTCTGTCAGTGCAAGACGAATGAACATACATACATACATAGATGTGTACATATGTATGTGTGTACATTCACACATTAGTGTCTCACATTTTGCTTTGGCTATTTCAATCGTTTGCACGCAACTACACGAACAGCTGCGTGTATGTGTGTGTGTGTGTGTGTGTGTGTATGTATTCTTAGTTGTCCCCAACTGTTTGATACAAGTATTTTGTATTGTTTGTTCTGCCTGCATTTGTAAAATGCATATTTTGAAAATCCTTGAACGCAAAGTTGTATATTTAGTTACGTAGATTACAGTCCCCAAATTTGAAATCGATCGGAAAAAATTTATAACACAAACTTTTCATTTGAAAAGGTGAATAAATATTAAAACCACAATAATTCAAGCTCCACCACAAATTTCGAAAATCCGAGTATGCAGTTTTGTTTGTATTCTTTTATAAATTATAAAAATCAAATTTAAAGTTGATTGGTGGAAAACTGAAGATTTTTCTTCAGCCTACACTATGAAAGGATACTTGAGTCCAAATTTCAGCTTCCTAGCTTTTACCGTTTGGGCTGTGCGTTGATCACCAATCAGTCAGTCAGTCAGTCAGGATTATATATAGATTTATATATATAGAAAAATAAAATAAACTGGTCCTTTCTTGGAACTAGGAGAATCTGGATACCAACTTTGGTTGTTCCAGCTTTTATAATTTCTGAGATCCTTGCGTTCATCCAGACGGACACACGGACGGACATGTCTAAATCGATTTCTCTCGTCATGCTGATTCAGAATATATATTGTATACTCTTGATGGGTCGGGGATGCTTCCTTCTGCATGTTACATACTTTGCACAAACCTAATACCGTTTTTATCCTACGGGTACAGGGTATACTAATATTATTTACATAGGATATGCAAAAAATGTTTGATGCAGATTGTTCAACTGTAAGGTTTATATTCCAATCATTTTTTATGAGGAAAATGTCTTTGTTTATGTTTTTAATCAAAACTCCTGGCTAAACAAACGATTTCTGTGGCACCGAGAATTGGTTTTGAGGCGAAACTTGGACGAAAGAGATTTTTGTGGCACTCCTGAATATTTTCATCACAAGAAGGAAGGGATTTCAAAATGACTGCATCAGAAATGACGAAATCACAAAGAAAATGGAACACAAAAGAAACAAATTTTGTAAATCATGCATGACAAATAGGACAAGGAACAAACAAGCTGAATTATTCTCGAAGGAAATAATAAATAAAACCACAAATAAAACCACTGTATTGTCGGCCGGACCGAGCTTGTCACGTACTTCCGGTTTCAGTTTCTAATTTTGGTGAGCTCCCATTTCTGCTGTGATATGTTACTACTGGGTATGTGTGGCAGCTGAGGCCGCGGTGTGCACCTATGACGTAAACACTGCACTTGTATAATTGCTCGTAAACTCCCAGTGGAAATTCTCTGGTGGTCCACACTCAAAGAGATAACAATAGCCGTCTGGTTTGCCTTCGAAAATGTAAACATCCCAGGAGTCCGTCTCACAGCAGAGACGCCCGCACTCCTCCATGGTATCTAGCTCCACGCCTTGCAGTTACTTGCCACCAATTGCTTAAGACTCGCCCGTCCGTATAATTGTGTTCTTGTGCACATTAAAGTGGCCTGTTCGGGGGAGATTGTTGGCGCGGTCATTGGAGCCACAGCCGAGTCTATGAAGACGTTATAGACTCGGCTTCCCTATGCATGAGTCCAAATCTATTCGCTTTGCCAGACGATGCGTGACATCGACGTTGTCTTCAGGGGCGGCTGCAAACTCGAGCTGGCCAGCACCACCTGCTACCGAAGCCGACAACCGGCTGAGCAGCAGCGCCAGCGGCAGAAGAGGTCGGTTTTAAAACATTTGAAAGGCGTAACGGACGCTGATTTGCGGTATAGAGTGTTGATGATGATGTCGGATGTTGCTTGCTGATGGTCGAAACTTGTGGTTTCTTTTCAGCAGCGCTAATAGTTTTCTTCATTTCACATTAGCTGGTTGGGAAGGGGGAGGAGCTTGTCAGCTAACTGGGCATGGCACTGTTTACAAATTTAACACGCTTATTGATTTTTTTACACGCTGCATGAATTTTGTAGCCCATACAAATACATTCAAATTAGTCCATTGTGCCTCAGCTTGTTTAATTATAATTGAATTGTGTAGAAAAAAACTAATAAAATATAATTGTAATTAAAACTTTCGAATAATTACGTATATATATATTTTTTTTAAATAATAAAGCAAACCTAATAATGCAAACTAAGGAAAAATGCAAATGAAAAACGAAAAGCTCAAAAATACCTCAAGACAAAAGCGTTCAAGCTTTGCTATCAGCTGTGATAAGGCAGTTTAGAGTTAATATTGATTATTAAAACAGGTCGTTAATAAAACGATTTAAAAAATTAAATATTAAAATTAAATAATGTTATAATTCTTTTTAACACCTTTTTATGTTTTCTAAATATTTCTTAGTCTTTACGCCATATTCAAAAACTTTGAACTTCCAGTGAAAGCTTCAATCGGAGCTTCCGGAGACCATATGTTAAGCTTATGATTGCTTTTCAACCCTAACCTTGCGAACCTTGTACATTCCAATGTAGCACAATAATAGCAGTGCTCTTCGCTGTGCCTTTCCTGTCCGTAGCTTTGTCCTTGTCCCTGTTGGCTGTCCCTTTGTCCCTGTCCTATCTTCGATTCAATGCAGTAAACATGAAACTAATTTCAACACCTAAGTTGCTGGGTGGGCGTGAAGGAAAAATCAATAAAAGCTTTGCTCTTTTTTGCAGCCTTTAATAATTAAGAACTTAGGTGGGGGGATGAATGGGCCTAGACACATACATACTTATTTAATTATATAGTATGTACATACATTCTTGCACATCGAAGCTAGACGGCATGAAGAAGAGGTTGGTTTGGATAGCTGAGATACATAAAAGTACTCGTATATCTGCGGCATCAAATGTTTTTGTATGTCTATGTTGGCGAATCCAAATGTCTAGCAATGTTGGCTTCAACAATGGAGCAGACAGAGTGTAATCGCTTAGAAAGGCGTTGGACATAAAGTCTTAAGTCTATTAAATGAACAAGTAAAGAAGCTACAGTCGGGTGTCCCGACTTTGAATTGCTCTGTACATATGTATGTGTACAATAATTAAAAAAACTAAAAATAATTAAGAAAATTAAAAAAATATATAATTCGGTCCTAAATTTTCCGAGATATACGAACGGAGTTACGAAAAACCCACATTAAATTTGGTCTCTGAGATCCACTTGTTTATACAGGCAGACGGACAGACAGGGCTAAATCAACTCGACTTGCCATGCTGATTAAGAATATATATACTTTGTACATTTCATGTACAGAGTATAAATCTCCTGCTTGGAGCCGTCAATTTTAAAACATTGCAAATGCAATACTTCAATAATTGGAGAAGGTAAGCAGTAATTTTTTACCCTTTGGGTACCGGCTATAATTAATCCAAACACCAAACCTACCATCAAATTAAGGAAACTAGGCCTAAAAACTGTTATAATAAGGCATCTGAGACCTCAAGCTTGGAACTGTCATTGGATATTTTCCCAAAAAATTCGGTTCGATTTTGTCTGAAAATCGCTTTTAAACTTCAAACTTGGATGTTTGTTTTATAGCATACGATTAAATTTTCATAATAATAATGTATTAAAATTCATCGTTTATTGTTTGTCACTTCTGCATTTTAGTTGCTTCGATAATTCTAATTGATATATTCGCATAATTCTAGCTAAAAATATACGGAAACCTCCAATGTCTAACAGATTTTTGAACGCCCGATCAAAACTAAATCTTTGAATTGCTTGATAAATCTCGAAACTGGCAGATAAAATCACACTCGCAATCGGCACAATCCATTTGCAGAAGCAGCCAAGGCGTGCGGGAATTAAGCACAAACGACAACTTTTTCAATTAATGTCAAAGCTCTAGGGATCGAGGGGGCTGGAATAAATCAGGAAACATCATTCCTCAGCTAAGTAAATATTCGAAACAATAATTCAGCTGCCAGTTTGGTTTTTATCAACCTAATATCAACATCTTCTCAAATTTCATTTGTTTAATACATATTTATTATAGTAAAACATTTAATTGTATAATCAAAGGAAACAGGGTGTAAGGTAACGCAAATGTTTGCTTAAAATCATTAAAGCTCATACTCTATTCGGACAATATGCATCCACAGCTGAAGCCTTTTCAGGAGTACTTGTTCGTTATCCACTCAATTCATCTTCAACTCTACTTGTTGCCATAACTTCATCGTATCGCATATCCTTCCCCAATGCGTTAAATTCAAAGTTATTCTATAAATAGCACTTAGCTCTAATATATTGCATACAGCGACCACAACAGCAGCGCTCGTACATTGAACTGTTAATTTACAGTGCTGCTTAACATGCTTGGCATGAGACACACTGTAAAGGCGCATGCGTCGTACAGCTGCCAGACAGGCAGCCAGCAAGCCCCATGGGGCGACTTTAAACAACTTCAAGTCGAGCCAACTTGAAAATGGTAATGAAACTAAAGGGGGGAAGAGGCGTACACTCATACACATACACAAGAGATGCAGCAACACACAGGCTGCGCGTTTATTAAAACACCCAAGCGAATGTTGCACAAAAAGCCAAGAGCATTGGCAGTGGCAGCAGCAACCCCATTATAGCACAAGACAAAAAACATTTGGAGTCATAAAGTGGGTGGAAAGTGGGGAGTGGTAGGACCAGTACAAAAAACCATTGCATATTTCAGGGGGAAGCGAATGGTGCAATAAAAAAAGTGCTCTCAAGTGCTAGCATGTTAGACGCATTCGTGCACGTGTGTGTATGTGTGTGAATACCACCCTCAACGACAATAAGCACTGCCAAGAGCCCCAAAAAAAAAAACAACAGCAACACAAATGACTGCTGGTTCAACAACAACCAAATTGCATGTTTGGATGGAAGTTTGCGAGCTTTGCCCGCCCGATTTCAATGTTTTTAATGAACGCTTTGGCGTCACTCGTCCTTTAAAGAGAAAAGTGCTGGTGGCTTGTTGATTATCCATAATTGAAAATGCATTTTTGCTGCAACAACTGCAGGGCTTCAGACGTTTTTAATAAGATTGCCAGAAGCATACTTTTCAGCGTTTAAGCAATATGAGTTTTCGCTTTAAGGTGCCTATCGATTTATATACTCTGTACAGGAAATATACAAGAGTATATTAGGTTTGCGGGAGGTGAAAAATGTAACGGGCAAAAGGAGGCGTGGCAGAGTATGGCAAAGTATATACAAGTATATGACAAGACGAATCGATCTATGTATGTCTGTCTGTCCGTCTGTCTGTCCTAACTCCCGTAATTCTCCAACTCAAATTTAGGAAGTACCTCCAGTTAGTAAATGTAAGTCCAAATGCCAAGTTTCATAATGATAGGCCAATTTAACAGGAAGTTATAGCCATATATGTACATAAGACCAATCAGTGCCCATAGCTGTTGTTATTGTTACTGCTTTGCACAGGCACACGAGACATACACAGACACACGCAAACACACACATACACGCATACACACGCATAATTATTCTAGGCATATGTACAGAGTATTTCAAAGTCGGGACACCCGACTTTAGCTTCTCTACTTGTTTTATCTGCTATTGCTGTCGGTATTGTTGTTATGGTTTCTGCCGCCACAGACATTTTTACCACAATTTTTCCAATTTTTTCCTTCAATGTTTGACAGCAAATTGCATTAAGTTCAATGCCTGTCTGCCGTCCTCCACGTCGTCGTCCTCCTCGTCTGAACCAAATCGCAGAGCCAGCCAGACAAGCGTCGGCAACTTCCGAATTATTTCAAGTATCTGGCGGTAACATTTTGTTGGTGTCTTTGTGCTTGAACTTATCTTTAGCATGAAAGACAATATACGTTTGTAGAGATACGCCTGAGGATGGATACATTTTCCGCATTTAATATGGTTCAGATATTTGATCGACTTTACGATATTTCTAAAAACATGCAGAAAAAAGGATCTGCAGATTGACTTAAAAAGGAAAATAAGTGTATTTAAAATTAATTAATTAATAAAAAATACATTTCATTTTTTAAATGTAAGTAAGTAAATTTACAAATTGACTTCAAAGTACTTCTAAAATAAATTATTAATACATTTTTTTAATATTTTAAAAATACTTCTTCCCAACAAAAAATATCAATATGAGCTAAAATGGGCCTTACTTAGGTAAAGATTACTCATAGACTCATGAAGTTAGTCGTAATTATACTCTGTACATGAAATGTACAAGAGTATATTAGGTTTGCGGGAGCTGAAAAATGTAACAGGCAGAAGGAGGCGTGGCAGACCCCACAAAGTATATATATTCTTGATCAGCATGACGAGACGAGTCGATCTAGCCCTGTCTGTCTGTCTGTCCGTCTGTCCGTCCGTATGAACACCTGGATCTCAGAGACTATAAGAGATAGAGACACCAAATTTTGCACGAAGATGCGTTATGTGTGTATTCTATACGAGTTTGTTTTATTTTTTTGATTTTCCCCCCCACTTCCCCCCTATGGGGGTTTTCCCGATTTTCCATTCGTATAATCGCCTATATCTCGGAGACTATAAGACCTAGGAACACCAAATTTTAGTCCCAGATGCCTTATGTGAATACGCAGAAAATGTATATTTTGGAATTCCCCTCCCTCCCCCCTCTACCCCGCAAATGCGATTTTCTCTAACTCCCGTAATTCTTGGAATTTCGAACTAAAATTTTGCAAATACCCCCAGTTAGTAATTATGTGTCCGTATGTAAGTTTCACTATGATAGACCGATTTACCAAGAAGTTATAGCCATAAATATATTTGCTGCTGCAGCGCTGCTCAAGCGCTGCCCGCGGCTGTTGTTGATGTTGCTGTTTGGTTGACTGCGAAAATGCTTACACAGACACGAATTGAAGCGCATAGGCATACATACACTCACACAGACGCAATTGCTATGTAAATGTGCAATTATACACACTTTACGTGAGTTCGAATACCGAGAGAGGTAAAATCGATCCAATTTTTTTCTCTTTTTTTTTATTTTTTATTTTCTATAATTATTGTAAACATATGTACAGAGTATTTCAAAGTCGGGACACCCGACTTTAGCTTTTTTACTTATTTATTTAAAGGCACTGGAATGTTTTTAAATAAGATTCTAATTGTCGGGGCCTGGCATAGCTCAACGAGCTAGTAGGAATCTCACAATGTGATTTCGTTTCTTGAGTAAGTACTCGGTTCAAATCACGCCGCAACCATCATGACAAGAAGTTTTTATGATTTCGTTAATTGAAAGCGCAAAACACACTCCTTATCACTTACTATTTTTTTGAATAGCCGAAAAGTGGATTGCAATCTTTTCGCTACATTTTTTCAAAGCACTTATTCCTTACCCATTCTGTATACCTCATTCGACCATCCTCTGCAACCCTAAAATAATAGAATCTGATCTTCTCCAAAATTTAAAATCACTGAAGAATTCTTTTTCCACTGGTCCTGATCTGGTACCCAGCTGTGTTTTAAAATACTGTGCTTCTTCTCTGTGCCCCCCTCTGTTAAAACTATTTAATTGGTTTCTTATAAATTATTTTTATACTCTGTACATGAAATGTACAAGAGTATATTAGGTTTGCGCGAGCTGAAAAATGTAACAGGCAGAAGGAGGCGTGGTAGACCCCACAAAGTATATATATTCTTGATCAGCATGACAAGACGAATCGATTTAGCCCTGTCTGTCCGTCTGTCCGTCCGTCCGTCCGTATGATCACCTAGATCTCAGAGACTATAAGAGATAGAGACACCTAATTTTGCACAAAGATACGTTATGTGTGTACGCTATACGAGTTTGTTTTATTTTTTTGATTTTCCCCCACTTCCCCCCTATGGGGGTTTTCCCGATTTTCCATTCGTATAATCGCCTATATCTCGGAGACTATAAGACCTAGGAACACCAAATTTTAGTCCCAGATGCCTTGTGTGAATACGCAGAAAATGTATATTTTGGAATTTCCCTCCCTCCCCCCTCTCCCATGCAAATGCGATTTTCTCTAACTCCCGTAATTCTTGGAATTTCGAACTAAAATACCACCAGTTGGTTATTATGTGTCCGTGTGTCAAGTTTCACTATGATAGACCGATTTAACAAGAAGTTATAGCCATAAATATATTAGCTGCTGCAGCGCTGCCCACGGCTGTTGTTGATGTTGCTGCACATAAACATACATACACTCACATAGACGCAATTGCTTTGTATATGTGCAATTATATACCCTTTACGTGAGTTCGAATACCGAGAAAGGTAAAATCGATCAAATTTTTTTAAATTTTCTTATTTTTTTTCTATAATTATTGTAAACATATGTACAGAGTATTTCAAAGTCGGGACACCCGACTTTAGCTTTTTTACTTGTTTTCCCTCTCTATGGAAAGAATCGTTTATCACTCCCATTTTCAAGAAGGGGAACAAGGCAGACGATGAGAACTACAGAGGTTTCGCCAAATTATCGGCCATACCAAAAATGTTCGAAAAAATGATTACATCTCAGATACAACATCATTGTAAATCGATTTTCTCTGATGCGCAACAAGGTTTTATTAAGTCCCGTTCAACCTCCACTAACCTTTTGGAGTTTTCTTCAAACGTTATTGATGTATTTATATATAATCGACAAACCGACGTTGTTTATACTGATTTTAGCAAAGCCTTTGACTCGTGGTGTACTTTCAACATGTTATACCTTAATGTTGCCAAATGCAAAGTTATGTATTTTATAGAAGTAAACTTTATATTTTCTCTTATCTACCAGATGACTATGTTTTGGAACGCATGACTGCTAGCTATGATCTTGGTGTAGCATTCGATTGCAAGCATAATTTTAATATCCATATTGTAAATATGGTTGGTAAAGCTAGAGGTGCTCTTTGACGATTCATACACAACTAAGATTATTTATACAAAAAATACCAGGATATGATTGAGTCTGTCCAAAAGAAATTTTTACTATTTGCCTTGCGAGGCCTTCAATGGGATCCCAATCGACGTTTGCCACCTTATCGTGACAAATTACGTTTCATCGATCTCCCTACCTTGCATGATCGTAGAACCTGTCATGGTGTAGTTTTTATTTACAAGCTACTGGCGGGAGAAATCTCTTCAAGCAACCTAATTCATAGTATAACCCTCGTAGTTCCCTCTAGACCTTCAAGAAATTTCCGGCCTCTACATCTTCAGCTGTACATCAAATTTCGCACTTTACTCTCCTTTTCGTGTTCTGTGTTCAAATTATAATGAACTCTACCATTTAATTTATTTTCTACAATCGCCTAGTAACTTAAGCAGTAACATCCTTTTATACTTAACTACCCATCATTAAATACACTTGCACTAAAGCAATACTAATCACTCGTTATGAGGCGGGGCACAGCGGCCTATTTCGGCGACTAAAATACCCCATTAAGATTAGTACTGTATTACTACATTTTTATACCCTGTACCCGTAGGGTAAAAAGGGTATATTAGGTTTGTGAAAAGTATGTAACGTGCAGAAGGAAGCATCTCCGAACCCATAAAGTGTATATATTCTGAATCAGCATGACGAGAGAAATCGATCTAGACATGTCCGTCCGTCCGTCTGGATGAACGCAAGGATCTCAGAAACTATAAAAGCTAGAACAACCAAAGTTGGTATCCACATTTCAAAAGTTACATTTACCAAACTTTCCACACATAATTTATACATAATAGTCTACTTTTGTTTAAAATTTCATCTAAATCGGTTAATTCTAAGAAAAGTTATTAGCGAAACAAATTCAAATGTGGCCGGTATTGACGAAATTCTGTAGCGGGGGAAAATTCCAAAAAATAAAATAAACTCGTCCTTTCTCGGACATAGGAGAATCTGGATACCAACTTTGGTTATTCTAGCTTTGATAGTTTCTGAGATCCTTGCGTTCATCCAGACAGACAGACGGACAGACAGACAGACGGACGGACATGTCTAGATCGATTTCTCTGGTCATGCTCTCTCGTCATGCAGCGCTGCAGCAGCAAATATATTTATGGCTATAACTTCTTGTTAAATCGGTCTATCATAGTGAAACTTGGCATACGGACACATAATAACTTACTGGGGGTATTTGCAGAATTAGTTCGAAATTCCAAGAATTACGGGAGTTAGAGAAAATCGCGATTTGCATGTGAGTGGGGGGAGGGAGGGAAATTCCAAAAACACATTTTCTGCGTATTCACATAATCTTGGATATAGAGATATAGGCGATTATACGGACGGCGTTACGGAAAAACCCCCATAGGGTGGAAGTTGGGGGAAAATCAAAAAAATAGCGTACACACATAAGGCATCTTTGTGCAAAATTTGGTGTCTCTAGCTTTCTCTTATAGTCCCTGAGATCCAAATGTTTATACGGACGGACAGACTGACAGACGGACAGACAGACAGACAGGGGTAGATCGACTCGTCTTGTCATGCTGATCAAGAATATACATACTTTGTGGGGTCTGCCACGCCTCCTTCTGCCTGTTACATTTTTCACTTCCCGCAAAGAGTATAAAAATAACTAAAGGTAATAGTTGTTTGCAGTTTCTTTTTCTTATCTTTTAAAAAATTAATGCCCATAACGGGCTCTTTACTGCCTTGAAAATTGCGTGGCCATCTCTAGTTTAAACATTTCATGATTTGTGGGCGAAATAGAATTTTCCTTGCTGACATTCATGATTCATGGCTGTACTTGTATTTATTGACACGCCAACGTGACTTGTCAGCCTGTATTTAAGTATAAACATATACACTTATACTTGTATTTATATAAGTACAGTATATACTTGAGTACTTGAACGCACATATGTACATTTTTAATAACAAAGCTTCATTTGTGATACTTAAACGATTTACGCTGTAGCTGAATTGTTCTATTTAATTATTATAAGAGACTTAACTGACTTCATAAGTCGTCTTTATTTGTCCGTTCCTTGTAAACAGGCATTATTTTTTATTTATTTTCTCTACATGAACAACTGACAGCACTTTGCACAAAAGTTTTTGCTTTTGATAAAATCTCTGACCACATTCGGCATTATAACTACTTTAGAAAACAATTGCGTCTACTCTGCATACCAATACCTGTATACTATTACATATATTTATATGTATATGTAGAAGCTAAAGTGTTTGTAGACTACATTTAAATATCAACTTAGTAACTGCTTCCCAACATTTGCAATTCCGTCAGAAGAAAGAGAAAACAAAACTTGGCACGACTGAACAATTTATGCATATTGCGAAATTCATTTGGAACTGTCACAGACGACGAGACGCCATCAACTTGCTGCGAAGGTTCAATAACATGACAGTAATTTTAAAATATATATGAACACCACCCACATTTTACTCAATATGTACAAGTATGTCTGTCTTTCTGTCTGACTTGCCTCATAAACCAAGCCGAAAGAACATGAATACGTGTGCAAAGGATCGTAAATTTTGTGCATTCATCGAAATGGAAATTTGCTACAGCCGACGACTTGCCCGAAAGGCAACGGCCAGCATCCACTGACCGCCTTTCTCATGCCACCACAGCTACCGGCACCGCCACCACCTTAGACACCACCCCCAACAAACCACCGGTGCATGGGACGCGGTGTGAACTGCACGGTTCGTTAAGGACACGAGCCTCGGACGCGCCTGCCATTACGTCTGGGGCAGATAAATCGCACACTTTTTAGACTCTCGCGATTCACGCTCATAGCTCAAATGTTCCAGCCATGGGAACAAGAAGAAAAAAATAAACGTGTTTTGCTTTTAAGTAGAATTTTGCGCCTTTGCTTATTTTGTTGTTGTTCGTACCTTAATTTATTTAAGCTGAATAGAGTAGACTTTTTTTTTTTTGGCTTAAATAAAAACTTTGAATGAATGTTGTTTCATGTTGAAAGACATGAAACGCCGCAAAACAGCAAAGCTGCCGAGTAGCACGTTCTTTTGAAACTCATTCAGCTTTTCAGCAAATCACAGTGGCGTCTTTTGAAGAGGAGAATTTATTTTTACATTTGCAACAATTTAGATTAAATATAGCAGAGCGTAATGTTTGAATTAGTTTAATGAAGATTCAGTTCATGGATGAAAGACAACAGATTCATTTCAAGTCTTATTTAAACTCCTAATCGAGCTGATGTAGATGGAATTGTAATTATTGTTCCTATAATCAAATCATAATTTACAAAGCTTAGCTCCTCGCTTGAGGCTTACAAGTCGATAAGATGTTTTATTTCTTAACTTCACTTTTCCATTACTCGCCATCAGAATGTCGCCATCTCTCTCAACTTAATCGTAACTTTGATTAATATTGCTCAATTATATTATATCCTTTTGGTTAAAGATTAGGTCACGCCACTGCTGGCAGCTTAGACTAGTTATAATAAATATAGCTTAAGTTTTGGCTTTTTAATATGAAACGCGACTTTATTTTAATTAAAGCCACAATAAGATTACATCTCGCTTGCGACAATAGCTTTAATAGCAGATGAATGCCCTTTTAGGCTCTTCCGAGCTGTGCCATAGAAATGCCTGCTTATAAATGACAACGGCACCGGGGCTCGGGATAAATCTTGTAAGAAATATACTTGTATAACCTTAGGAATGTAAAATACTTAATATAGCAGCACATGACGAAAGAGAAATGCGGGTAGGTTTTTCAGTTTTTCAGATAAGGTGCTAGCATAGGCGGTCGTTGTTACTGCCTAATGTATCTGATCACCAAGCTAAGTCCTTCTGCAAGAAGCAGTAACGATTAATAATAAAATAGAAGAAGTGATTAAAATAAATGGCCTTATAAAATATTTATTTTTGTAAGGCGACAATGTGATATTTTTGGCGTATTTAGTTGCTAGAACTCTCTCTACTTAAGCCAATGAACTTGCTCGGAAATTAATGAGGTCGGGTCAGCAAGGAGGGCAAACAATCAGCACTGTCCTTTTTCATTTTTGTTATGCTTCGCCACATGTCTTTGACCTCTTCAGTGAAACTGCTCGCACACACAACACACAAATACAGACAAGCACACCTCCAACACACTCATTCAGAAATAATTATGCGTAACCCTAAAAACCAAGCTAACGACTGAGGCGACTGACGAGCCGGGTCCCATTAATTATATGCAAACAAGGCGCAACAGTACAGTCGACGCCGCGACTATTTAACTAATTTCTGGGTGGGCGCGAGAAATAAAGAGCCGGCAGAGTTGGGTGAATAGAGCGGGGCCAATGAGAATTAATGGCAGTGGCAACAGCGTGAGCATAAAGCGCCACAGTGCTTAGTTATGCGTTAAGTCTGCGCGAAACCGTCTAAGAAGTGGCAAGTGTGGAACGGGGTTCATCGAGCTAGCTCGCACAAATGAAAGCGCAACAAGAAGTCATAAAACCAACCAAACAGTAACAACAACAATGCCAATACACATACACACACAATCAAAGAAGAAAAATTGAGTTGAGGTCAAAACAACAACAGATGCCGCTGCAGATGAACTCTTGAACTTGCACGCGCAGCTTCGACGACATGGCGACATGGCAACGTCCCAAAGTTCAATGTACAATTGTGCATATGTTTGTGTGTGTGACTATATGTGTACTTTTATCTCGAGGCTGACAAACAAAGAAAAACAACTTGACGAAAGCTGCTTAGCTGCCATTTTATGGGCTTCGAAGGACTCTGTCTGAGTCGAGCCCTGCCATCTCGACACCACACACCACCTTAGAAAAGAGTCAATTCAGACTAGCATCCACCCACCCCCACCCTATTTAGGCCGAAGTGTCCGACGGCTTGGCCACCAGTGCGCATTAAATATTTAAATGCATTAAAATTACGTATACGCAGTGAGCGACAGTGCGAAAATTATATGTGTAGGCCTTATGTAACGAAAGCTGACGTTGGAACCGCTTTGAATTATTTAAAATACGTGCATTCATATTTTATTAAGTCCTCCACAAAAAAAAAATAGAAAAAAAAAGAAACAGAAACATAAAAAAATAAAGTGTGGCCACAATTACGCAGCGAAGTGAAACAATGGGCACAATTTTAATAGCAAGACTATGGAGTTGGTAAAATAGGCATAAAAAACAAATGCGTTTCATTTCCCTTGCCTTTCTTTTCTGCTCTTACCGGCTTCTGCCGGAAAACGACAGCTCATTATAAAATTTAAAGCGCGCGTCGAAGCGAGTAGCCAGAAAGACAACAATAATCTTTTGATGTTAAAGATGATATCTCGCTTTCGGTTGAACGACAACGTCAACAAGAACAACGCATCCCATACTCGTACAAGTATTTATGTAGTTATTGATTTTCTTAAACGCTGACTGGCGCTGACTGACAGTTTTGACTGATTCCTGTCGCATTTGCAAGAAAACAGTTGAAGAGAAGAACATCAAGTCACGTGTGCCGTCCCTTTTTATATTACAGCTACATATACGATATATTGAACCAAATGTAATGAAACATTATATTATGGCGAGGCATTATAACACATTACGTACTATTTATAAATACAAGCATATGAACCAATAATATGCAATCTGCCATGCCTCCTCCTATGCTTAAATTAAATTTAAAAACAAACCCAAAAATCTGAAGTACAATGCAAACAACAATAGATACTATGTATTAGCCTATATAACAGACAATTTAAGTATTTCTTATTTTTCTCTAGCCAGTCGCTGTTAGCTAACAGTACCCGCAGCCAGCTTGTTTTTAGCCGCTCTTTTAAACTGTTAATACTACTGGTGTTGCCCTCAACCACCACTGTGCGGCCATTTCATGCCGCGTCAATTCTGCAGCCACTCCAACTGTAATTTTTGACCAGTTTGGCTTATTTCATTGTTTTATATTCTGTTTTGTTTGGCCTTTGCTGGCATTCTAAGCGTGGCCAAAGCCGCAGCGTCGTATGTTCAGTTCCCTGCTCAACAGCGTGACATTTGTCGCTTGCTGTGCGGCGGATAAAGTGAAGCTTCGACAAAAGCCCAAAAAATAGTTCAGTAATGATGGTAAAATTAAATAAAAATTGTTTTTATACCCTGTACCCAAAGGGTAAAAGGGTATATTAGTTTTGTGCGAATGTACATGTACACAGAAGGAGGCGTGGCAGACCCCACAAAGTATATATATTCTTGATCAGCATGACAAGACGAGTCGATATAGCCATGTCCGTCTGTCTGTCTGTCTGTCTGTCTGTCTGTATGAACGCAAGGATCTCAGAAAGTATAAGAGCTAGAATAACCAAACTTGGTATACAGATTCTCCTGAGCCCGAGAAAGGACGAGTTTGTTCATTTTTTCTGATTCACCCCCTGACTCCCCCCCATTCACGAACTAAAATTTTGTAGTCACATTAAGTTAGTGACCATATGTGTAACCATATATATGTATACGTATACCAAGTTTCATTATGATATGCTGATCAGAAAGAAAGTTATAGTCATATAACCAGGCCCAATGCACACATACATACATATGTACAAGTACACAAAAAGGCATAGACATGATTCTGATATAAATGTAAATGTATGTATGCATGTATGGAATATTTCATATTTAATTTAGTTAATTAATTAAATGAATTAAATTAATTAATTAATTTAATTTCTTTTTTTTGTGGGGTGGTACAGGGTATTTAAGAGTTGAGCCTGCTCGACTTCAGCATTCCTTTCTTGTTAGTCCATGGGTACTTCCTTTAGTCTCCACATAGTTCAGCACATTATATCTGGAAGAAGAACAAAAAAAAAACCAAGGGTTTGACACTTAGGAGATGCAGATCGCCCCCTCCTCTAATGAATATAATATTTAATATTCCACATATATAGTATACTATATTTTCGATGTGAAATGTAAGCCGCGATAGTTTTAAAAACAACTTTACAGATTCGTTGAGCGGAGAATGGACAAGTATGAAATCCGTGTGCGTCGCAAAACAGATGCTTAGGTTGTTTTAAAAAAGCTCTACTATTTCATATATGTTATATGCATATGTATATAGCTCTAGTGAAGGGTTTACAGATTATTCCTTTACTTTATTATAAACTGCGCTAACATATAATTATTTTTAGCTTCCACTGTATTTGATTACCTGAATGTCACGGTCTAGGCTTTAAAACGCTTTTGTTAATTTAATTACAAGCTTTATGAAGGGTTAACCAAACTATAACGTCACGAATATTGCGTCGTTATTTCGCAGCCAATGATTTCTATGGATCGCTACCATTTTAGGTCCAATTTCGGTGAATAAATTAGACTAGCTTCAAAAATGTTTATGGTACCATAATGAACATGTGGTCGTAGTGTGATTTTCTACTGAGTAACGTTGTAAAGTTGTCTGTTTTTTTGAGACAGAAATACTTTTTGAGAGCTGATAAATGTTTTTAAAGCAAAAAAAAAAAAAAGTAGAATATCTGGGGATCATTTTCTTTCTTTCCTTAAAAAATTCCCTTTTGAAGTCCCCTAGGTCTATTGCTTTCTCAGAATTATTATTTGTTGACTTTTTACTGAATATTTATAACAAATCTTAATTTACTTGCAGTTATACCGCGATTTTAAGTTAAAACACTTAAGTTAAAACACTTTACCATTTTTTTGAATCTGTTTTATACTTGTATATTCATCTCAATATCGTTAATATTCTTCACTGTAACCACTTTAGCTTTTGATGTGACTTTGTTTTATAAAATTGTTGACCTTTCTGTACTCTATTGGCCACATAATGTGCTCTCCGCTCAAGAGGGCAGCAAAGCTATTGAACTTTAATTCGTTTAACATGGGCAGAAGCTGCTATAGCTGTAAGCGATTACAACTTTAGTCAGTCGTCCGCCCAACATGGGCCAGCAAATCTAGCTCGGTCTTGGCCATATCTAATGTTCGAGCCATTAATCGTTCAAGCAGATACGTCGCCGCAGCGTCGCCGTTGTCGTCTGGATGAGATGACTCTATGAAAAGCCCACAAATCAACAGTCAATCAACGCAAGCCTAACATAGCTCTGCTCTCAGCGTGAGCTTTGTTCTCTCTAGCGCTGTTATTTACATGCCGGCTGTAACAATTGTGTGTATCTGTATCCGATTGTTGCGGACAGAGCTTGCCAGCCGCTAACAGAATGCAGCTGAGTTCAGTCTGTCTTTGGTGCTCACCGGCTGCGCGTGGTAAATAAGCTAAAGGTTGTACTATCCACAGCATTGCAAAGCTTCTGCTATAAACAAACACTCCACTCAACGTCGGCGTCGCTGTTGTCGTCATCGTCACTTGCCATCGGTATCGCTATCGTGCTTGTTGTTGTTCCTCTTCAAATCTGTTTGTGAGAACGAGTACGGGTGTGCGTGTCCGTGTGGGTTTATTTGTGTGTGCGCACTTTATTTGCTGCTCCAGCTCCACTGTGTGTCCTCATTGTGCTCTCGTGCAAATGAAAATTTCATTGAGCAGAAAGTCACAGCAAAGAAGTGGGAAATACTAACAAAAAATAATAAAAACAAAAATCAAGAAAAACTTCACCGAAATACAGTAAAATAATTAAAAATCGTTTCAAGTGAAATTAGAAGCTGAAGAGAAGAAAATATTAAAACACAAACACAACGCATCAATTAAATTTCTGTGGTCCAAGCAGCAGCAGCAAAAACAGCAGCAGCTCAGCCAAAAAGTAAATTATTTAATTTAGAAAAATTGTTTTTGTTTTGAATTAGTTATAGACGAGCAAATTATGTTTTTATTTAAATTTGCCAACAATAATATATTTATATTTATTTATATATATAATATATAATATATTTATACATATAAATATATATATATATTTTTTTTTTATATGGCAGCAATTTTCTGAAATTTATTTTATCACATAATATGTACATACAAAGTACATGTTTGTTGTAGACACTATTTTATACAAACAGCAATATAATCATTATTACTGGTAACTATTTTTGAAAATTAATTTATGTTTAAAGAAATCAATATATTTATTACTTATGAATTTTCTAGCAAATCAACTTTAGTATATATTTACAACATTATGTTAACTATTTATATGGCCTGTCTGTCTGTCGGCACTTTCTTGGTCATTAGAACCGGAACAAAAATGTTGCGTTCGTGTTTTCTAGCATGCCGCATACAATTTTTGAGCCAGTCAGTCGAGTCAGCCGGCCAGTAGTCCGCCAACTGTCCATCTGTACAGCTGTACACCTGTCCAGCTGTCCATCTGTCCCGTCCCCAACCAGTAACTGCCAGCCAGCATCGGGCAAAGCGTCAGACATTGCGGCACACAAATTGCCAAGCCGTAACACTAGCTGCGTGTCGAGCTGTGGAATTTTATCTACAACTTCATATACGAAACTTATATTTCTTCTTCTTTTAGTATTATTATTATTGTTGTTGTACTATTGGTAGGGAGGGTTGCCTCTCGACGGTCTCCGCACGCAGCCAAACGTAACGAAACGCAACTGCACTTCACGCTCAGCTCAAGCCCGAGTAAGTGGCTCGACGAGCAGTTCGATAGGCAGTTAGCTTGCTTGAATTAGCATACTCTTAGATGATGATTCAAAGACAGCTGGCCCTCAAATGGAATAGAAAATTCATAGGGGGTATACACAGTAGCTTCTCTTAATAACTTAAAACAAAAGTTTATTTTGATTTTTACCACAAATGTAGGCGTCCCTATAAAAATGGTTGTATTTCTGCTTAACACGATAGACGATTTTTCGTCTGAAGTTACTATCTCTGGTATTTTTTGTGATTGAGAAAGTACCTCAGCTAGCGAAGTTTCTACAAAAATTGTACACGCGTGTGTTTCCGCTAAAGATGGCTAATGTAGACCGCCCGTATTTGTAGACATACGCGTGTAAAGTGGTTATCTGAAATCAAACTAATGTTCAGAATTGTATACTATTTGAATGCGGACTAACAAAAATACAACTGCATTGACAAATACTATATACTTGTATAGAACGAACAAACGGCCTCTAGGCTATACTGCAACAACTGGACTTTTCTGTATATTGGTCCCAGCTCCAGTCGATTTTCTAGTACTCATAACTCAAAGTTGAATTCAATTTCAGATAGCTGTTTCTAATTTTATTTTAAATCAACCCAATACAGAATACTTACTGGTGTCCATATATAAAATAAATAAATTCTTATTGAAAAGCAAATAACGAATTTTTATTGAGGCAAATAATATGTACATATTTGAAAATTTATTCATATATTTGCTTACTAATTTTCTTTTTAATAGACCTTTTAAATATAATTTTTATATTTCACATTTGAAAACGTGAATTTTAAATTTGTCTTCAAACATGTTTTTCCAGTCAACTACTTCGTAATTTAATTTAAAAGACCTCACTGAAGTGCATAAAATTGTTTGAGCAAGAAATGGCTTTTAGCAAAGTTTTGCGGGCTATTTTACATTTTAAAAATCAATTACAACTTCTACCCTCTAGTTAAAGCTAATTATATGCAAAACTTTCTTCCAAGAAATTGTTGCTTAATTAAAAAGTTAGCACATACACTCATAATACAATTTGTAGCTGCACGTTGGCGTTACTGTTGTTGCTGCTGTCGCATCTCTAAGATGCATTTGTGCGCTAGGCACGTTTTGACATTGATAGCAACTAAGACGGCACTTCATTCAACATACTAGACTGCATGCATCATCAACAACATAAAACAAAAAGAACAACAGCAATTTAATTTAATTGACTTTTTATCAATCAAAAGCTGACGCAGGATATAAGCTATGACAGACTCACTTTTTTTACAATAGATACTACACATATACATATCTGCTAAGTTTGTCATGCATTGCTTTCCTTCTTCTTTTTTGTCTCTGTGTGCTGATTTTTAAGTATGTCTGTTGCGTTTTTTTTTTTTTCAAATAAGTTTTTTCGTCTGCCACTGCGTTTTGCAACCTCATTTGTTGTCATAACATTGACGGCTGTTGCACGACGTCGTCAGCGTTGTTAGCATCGTTGCTTTTATGCTCTGGCTGTGTCTAATCGCTGCACTGCAATAAAACGAGTAACAGATTCAACATTGACTCTCGAGGTGCGGCTGGCAGCACATTAAGAGCCACTGTAATAATTCCACAAAGCACACACGATGCACTTCTTTATTCCCACTAGTTCTGTGAACTAGTCCAGCTCCTATTAAATGACTTTAATTTCCAAATAACACCGTTCAGTGCACCACCCACTGAGCAATAGCTGAGTCGCAACGATCCAAGCATCCAATTGTAGAACAATCTACATTCTCTTGCACCATAACTTCGCTGAGTTATTTGTTATGTTATGTGAGAGTTTTTATGATTAATTGGCGCCTAACACGGAGCCCGAAACCACGGTTATCTATTTCAGTATATAACAAATGTTCTCTGGTTATTCGAATTATAGACATTTTGTAGGTCTCTGCTTCTGAAAAAAACATGATACAAAAATATAAAACAATACACAATATAGCCCAATACAAGCAGGTCTTGAGAGAGTGGGAAAAGTAAAGATATTAAGTGAACAAATATGAATATACAAAATAAGCAGCTTGAGGGAAATTTTTTTTGGAATCTCAGAAACTAAATACAAGTACATAAGGGAAAGATATTCGATTACTAATATATAACACAACAAATTGTTGATATTCTAAAGTAATTGAAAGCAATATGTTTGTTGCCAACATTTCTAATACTACATATTATCCTTGTAACAAACAAATTTTACATGCATGACTTTTGAACCATACCACCTATCAAAAAACTATCAATTAGAAGAAAAGGGGAAATTGAATAAGATGTATTTACAGTTTATTTCATGTTTGAAGATTTGCCAATATTTGAAGTCAACTCGTACAAGTATGTTCAATAACCATTATGTATATATTTCATAAATAGAACAAGTAAAAAAGCTAAAGTCGGGTGTCCCGACTTTGAAATACTCTGTACATATGTTTACAATAATTAAAGAAAATAAAAAAAATTAAGAAAATTAAAAAAAAAAT
This sequence comes from Scaptodrosophila lebanonensis, assembly GCF_003285725.1. Classification (NCBI taxonomy): domain Eukaryota; kingdom Metazoa; phylum Arthropoda; class Insecta; order Diptera; family Drosophilidae; genus Scaptodrosophila; species Scaptodrosophila lebanonensis. The sequence goes on from NW_022060738.1 coordinate 1,759,411, forward strand.
TTTGATCGATTTTACCTCTCTTGGTATTCGAACTCACGTAAATGGTGTATAATTGCACATTTACATAGCAATTGCGTCTGTGTGAGTGTATGTATGCCTATGCGCATCTATTCGTGTCTGTGTAAACATGTTAGCAGTCATCCAGGGCAGCGGTTGGGCAGCGTTTCAGCAGCGCTGCAGCAGCAAATATATTTATGGCTATAACTTCTTGTTAAATCGGTCTATCATAGTGGCATAGGTGAACATAATAACCAACTGGGGGTATTTCCAAAATTTTAGTTCGAAATTCTAAGAATTACGGGAGTTACGATTTGCATGGGAGAGGGGGGATGGAGGGAAATTCCAAAATACACATTTTCTGCGTATTCACATAAGACATCTTGGACTAATATTTGGTGTTCCTAGATCTTATAGTCTCCGAGATATAGGCGATTATATGAATGGAAAATCGGGAAAATCCCCATAGTGAGGAAGTGGGGGAAAAATCAAAAAAATAAAAGACTCGTATAGTGTACACACATAAGGCATCTTTGTGCAAAATTTGGTGTCTCTATCTCTTATAGTCTCTGAGATCCAGGTGTTCATACGGACGGACAGACAGACAGACAGGGCTAGATCGACTCGCCTTGTCATGCTGATCAAGAACATATATACTTTGTGGGGCCTGTCACGCCTGCGTCTGCCGGTTACATTTTCAGCTCCCGCAAACCTAATATACTTCTCTACATTTCATGTACAGAGTAAAAATTTCTCACATATAGGTGGAACTACAGGGTGCCCTGCGATTCTCTTATGGTTGCTGTTCTAGTATACATATTAATCGATAGTAAGATGTGACTTGTTGTAATAATGTACTTGATCTATTTGTTGATTTGTACGTGTTAATGTTGTTCGGCGGCCGCTTAGGTTGAAAGCATAATGTATGTTTTGTTGATATGTCTAATGGCAATAATACTCAGCGCCTTGCGGCATACACGTAACGCAAATACTAGGCTTGAGAAACGCAAACTTAAGCGCCAAATGCGTCTTTGTGGCCACATTAATGATGAATGTTGGCTTAACTACAAGCCAACTGATGCGGAACAAAGCTCAACAGATTCGGCAGGCTGTTGTTGCTGTTGTTGTTTTCTTAGGGTTATTAAACCTCAAAGCAGAACTATTGTTTAGCATTTAAGACATTCTACAAACATTAAAAATCGATTGAAAGCTAGAAAGATGCGGGCATCCTTAGTCTTCAACAGCTCGGATTTTTAGATTAACCTAAGCATTGTGCCATAAACAAAGCTAATAACAACAACAATAACGACAAGCAACTGTGAAGGTCATTGCAATGGCGCGAGAACAAAGCAGCAGCCGTTAGAGAAGAAAATGATGATGATGACATGGCAGGGATCTGAACTTGAACTTAAATTATGGCACATTGTGTTTGAGCTTTAAATAGCAACAAATTCAATTAAATTACACAAGTTTCTCAGCACATTTGGCAGCCATCAAAAATGTGTAAACAAAATTAAACCAAATCAAGGGAAACCAAACAAGTAGAGAAGCTAAAGTCGAGTATCCCGTCTTTGAAATACTGTGTACATATGTGTAGAATAATTATGCGTGTATGTGTGTGTCTGTGTGTGTCTGTGTATGTCTCGTGTGCCTGAGCAAAGCAGTAACAACAACATCAGCTGCGGGCACTGCTTGGTCATATATACATATATGGCTATAACTTCCTGTTAAATCGGCCTATCATTATGAAACTTGGCATTTGGACTTATAATCACTAACTGGAGGTATTGCCAAGTTTGAGTGCGAAATTCCAAGAAATACGGGAGTTATGGATTGCGGGGGAGAGGGGGGAGGGAGGGAAATTCCAAAATACAAATTTTTGGCGTATTCACAAAAGGCGTCTTGGACTAAAATTACTCTAATATACTCTTGTACATTTCATGTACAGAGTATAATAAACAGCAGTCAAATAATCTTTTAACCTCTATAAATATTAAGCATAACTTAAAAAAAAAACGCCAAAAAATTAAATAATTTCAAAATGTGTGAGTTGGTAATTTTGGGCATGTCTGGCTTTTGCGATTTCGTCAAAAAGATTAATACGCCGACGTGTTTGGCATATTGTTACGTTGCCAGAACAATTTCACAGATACATTCTCCGTATATTTTACTTTGCCCCTAAAGAGCACGACAAACGGAAATGTAAGACACGGCGCTAGCGATTGACGCAGACACGCAAATAAATGAACAAAGACAAGAAAAAGTAACGGCTGCTACACAAACGTAAAACAAACAAAAAAAAGCAAATACAAACAAAAAGTAACCAAAAATATTGCTATACCTATTTATTTGCCTGGCGTCAGCTTGTCCGCTTTTTTTGCTCTTTTTTCTTTTTCTTTAATTAAACAAAGCGAGTAATACAAATGATTTCCGATAGATATTGGCACGATGATTGCTTTTATCTGTTAAATGCGATATTCTTTGTAATGGAACTAAGAGAGCATTTTATATCAAGCCTAGCGTTGAACTATGGTGGATTTATACTTTTGGATTTCAGCTCAAATAAATCATTTAAAATAAGCGCCCACATTGAAGAGCATTTTGATTATTTATTCGGTTTTTGTTTTATTTGCTTGTTACTCGTATGTATGTATATTGAAAGCTATGGCCTGTTTTCTCATTGTCTTCAAGTTCTTTATAATCTTCGGCTTATCGATATTAATAGAGTTAAATATCCTTTCAATAGTGTAATTGAATCAACGCACGCATTTATCAAAACAAAATGTTCACTTCAACCTTAATTAACTGCATTTGAAAATTTGATTTTTTTTCCAAAACTAAGATCGATTTAAAAGACTTTTATCCATTAGACTTAGATCCATTTTATTTTTCAGTGCTTATAATAAGTCTCTTCTTACTGAATGAATAATAGGTTAATTATTTTTGCAAATTTTGTAACATCCAATCATTTTATTTACTTTAAGTGTTAAGCCCTCAAATCTTCCAAAACCCAAACACTCCTTTGGTATCACAACTATTTTAAAGTATTCCCTACAGTATCAACATATAGTATTGGCAATTTGGTTTGATCTGCAACTCTCTATACGTTGCACATAGCCCTTAATATTTCTAAACACTTATGGCTCTGAGTACGTTTCATATCAGCTTAAAATGTTTTTCACTGCGGCTTTGTATACATGGCCTTCCATTAATCATTCCAGACACATTTTTTAACGGTTGTAGAATACTTGATCTCTGTACGATGTATATAGTAAATGCTTCAATCCGATCACGATTATATAACTTTGCTCGGCGTCATACAAGCACTCCCTAGCGTGATTGAGCGATCACGAAAAATATTTAAATAAAGTTGTAATTTTGAGCACAAAAATGTTTGACCAAATATCACGTTCCTTTATAAGAAATGTACTTATGTATATTGTTGTGGTGTTAAAGATTTGATCAATTTATCATAACTATTAACATTAACATGACATTTCGAAACTGACAACATTTTGCGTTACATATTTCTACATTTGGGACTTTTCATCTACATAGTTGTACTCTGTACATGTAATGTACAAGAGTATATTAGGTTTGCGCGAGCTGAAAAATGTAACAGGCAGAAGGAGGCGTGGCAGACCCCACAAAGTATATATGTTCTTGATCAGCGTGACAAGACAAGTCGATTTAGCCCTGTCTGTCTGTCTATCCGTCCGTCCGTCTGTCCGTCCGTATGATCACCTAGATCTCAGCGCTGCTCAAGCGCTGCCCGCGGCTGTTGTTGATGTTGCTGTTTGGTTGACTGCTAACATGTTTACTCAGACACGAATATATGAGCATATACATACATACACTCACATAGACACAATTGCTTTGTATATGTGCAATTATACACCCTTTACGTGAGTTCGAATACCAAAAGAGGTAAAATCGATAACAATTTTTTTTTATTCTCTTACTTTTTTAATTTCTATAATTATTCTAAACATATGTACAGAGTATTTCAAAGTCGGGACACCCGACTTTAGCTTTTTTTTTTTCTTGTTTTCAATATATTCTGGCCAATCAGTTGTAGCTTAAGGCATTTAAATTTTTTCTATAATTGGCAAGTAATCCGCATCCTAGAGATATGAAGGATGTACATCAAATGTCTCTTTATTTTTAAGAAATATCACAGTAGTAGTAATTAGTTGGAAAGGAACCATGTTTTTATAACATCAAACAATGATCGACACAACGAGTAAGAGTAGTTATTTATTTATCTAGCTTACAATATGTCCACTCATAATGTCCATCCATAAAGATAAATAAATAAGAAATATTTATTCAAAAAGTTAATATTTTATTAACCTGGAAAAACAGTTGTAAACCTTTTCATTTTCACAAGTAGCCAAAGTTTTGTTGTGGATAATTCAGATTTTATCCTACATACTAACTACTTGTTATAAATCATTTTAATTTGTAATTTCTTTATACTTGAATAAAAGTAGCGCACAATACCTAACATCTATGTTTCTAAGAGATCCATGAATTGCTTGTGAACATGCATTAGTTCCTTCTTATAACTCTTTCAACTAGTACTTGTAACATTATCAATTGCTCAGTACACTACAACAATAACAACAAAACATAAGAAAGTTTTGCTCAAAGTTTTGAACGTTCCATTGAACTCTAACCTAGTACTCGGCAACGTGGCGTATGAGTGTTGCTTTTGTTGCACTTTGATAGTTGTTGCCAGCTGGCGGCTGCTGATTGTCTCGCTGCATTAATTCAGCACACACACGCACATACATACACACTTTACAGTTATGCATAAAAAAAGAGTGTGTATGTGTGCGTCTGTGTGTGTAGACATCAGCATCGATTGCAACGGGAGTGTCAATGTTCGCATTTCATTGCATCTCTTGTTTACCAGTCGCGCTTTAATCATATGCATAGCTCCTATGTACAATGGCGTAGGCAGCTTTTACCAAAGGGGGGGTTCCAAAAAATGAAAATTGTGATTAAATAATGCCCGATGCTTTTAAAAAATAACTTATGCATATGGTCAATGAAAAAACTTCAACAAATCCAACTCAGATCCGAAGAAGTACGTCATAATAATGAACGTGTGGTCGAATTTATATGATAAACATTTTTGTAGGGGGAGCAAGCCCCCCCCCCCCTGGCTCCACCCTTGCCTATATACATACATATACCAGTACACACATTTTTGTGTGTGTGACTCTATTATTACTTGTATTATCTATGCCTCACTCATTGCCAGTGCCAGGCTCCAAGCTGCCGTTATATGCGATACATAACGCACCGCATTTCTTTGTACATAAATAATAATAAACAGAGAACGCCCGCATTTTGCGTGCACCTCGTAATGTCTCCACAACTTCTGACTATCCACACAACCACTACCCAGCCCCAACACCACCACCCCCCACCAGCAACCTACCCACCGACCACCCCCACAATCAAATGCTTCTTGATTTTGATTGCGTATTTATCATTGGCTGCATTTATTTATAGACATCGTTACATATCGTATTATAGTTTTGATTGCTCGCCGACTATCTCTGATTTTGAAAGCGAGTGCAGGCTTTAGAATGTTCGACGTGTACTATATACGAGTAGTATGTTATTGTTGATGTTTATATGATCGATTGCCAGGTGTGCGGCACCGCTTTGATAAAATACTGAAATGACGAATGTATCATCGTCTAGATGGGAACCAAATAATGTGCATGCGTAGGAATGAACAGAATAATAAACAATGTGCATTGAATAGCTGGCACTTCTGAGATAAGCACAGAAGTGGGATTTGTTTTTGTCATAAATTTGGGGATATTTTACGGCTGAATCAATAAATAAATAGCATTATACTATACAGTAGTACGTGTACAATAATCTATACAAAGGCATTTGTATACTTAAAAATTTTAAAGACTAATAATACACAGTGTCACTCCTCTTTTCAAAGAGGAAAACTTTTCTCTCCATCTACAAAGCCATTTATATGTTCATATATACTTGTATGTGCTTTGTAGAGTGTGCTCTAACCTTTTTCTAAGGGGCTGCCTAACATTTTGAAATATTGCATAACCCTTTTCCTCCATATATGTACATGTTTGTGGCTAAAGAAGCAAGCAATAGTATAGATTAACTTTTGTTTTAAAAGAGATGGTAATTTTCACGCCAAATCGTTTGATGGGGTTCGATGGATGCCCGTTCTAAAATACTTGAATCCCACTTCATGCTACTATGGATATTTAATTTGTTTCTTTAGTATAGTCTTCTATAAACTATAGAATGAAATTAATAACAATGCACATCATATATTTTAGTCAGTTGAAATGTTTTAAGAAAGCATTGATCTGTCCGCATCTGTGGACAGAGGAGCAAGCATTATACATAATTTAAAAATAATATTTAAAACGAAAAGTAACATATTATTACAACATAGCTATACGATTTACTAATCATTGATTTAATTTCAAGTATAAAAGTATATTTATGCTGATTCTAGTTCAAGGTAAATATCGAAGAATATATACTACTAATAAAGTCGAGTCCTTACTACTACACCTTTCGTTTTCGTTTAAGCTGAAAGGCAACATTACCGATTATTCTAGCCCGCGCACATCTCTACTTTATACTCACATCTCTGATTAGTACCCTCCATTGCATTTATATTAAAATATTGCAAAGCTAATAAGTAAATATATGTGCATATTATACAAGTATACAGTTGTGCGGGACATTATTCACTCTACTTCTGTCATAATTCACAATTCCATTATTTTGTCATTTCTCGTTGACAAATCCAATGGTTCTTAACATATCTTGGCGATTTCTATTACATTTATTGTCACAATTTCAGCTTGTAAGCTCTTGGCCAATCCATAGCTAAATGACAAAACGGATCTATTTTTAAACATCTGTCCACAGTGCGCTCTTTACATACACACACACTTAGGTGGCTGTTTGTGCGCACTCAGAACTCTCACACCTTGTTGTTTGTGGCATCTTGGTGTTGGCCTCAAAAGAAATGACGCAATCTTCGGAAATACGGCAAAATGTTGCGTAAACAATAAATTAGGCAACAAATACGAAAACAGCTTGGAAAAACATTTTCAAGCGAATTTATGTGAAGTAGGCCGACCCAAAATTTGATGCCATCACACAGCCATACACACAAACACAAACTAAAAATATTGGCTTTAAGGTAAAAGCCGGAAAAGCTTTTTGCAACTCACAATTATTTACGCATTACCTAGCCCGCAAATACTAAAACGATAGGATTTGGTTCTTTTTTTTTTTTTGTAAAACTTTCGACATTTTCGGTTTTCCGCAACCACTAAATGGCATCATGTTTGACCCAAAACTGAAATTAAAAAACCATAATGAGAAATTGAATTTGCTCGTCTGTCCCTTTTTTTATTCAGTTTGTCTGCATGTGGCATTTCGAGTTCAATAACCGCCAAAATTCTGGCTCTTGCTTAAACTTTTGTAAGCCGAAAACAGCCACTTACCTGACAACCCACAGCTGTTGCTGCTACTTTTTATGGCATTGCATTGGGTATACCGACTTGTGTATGCAGATTGTAACGTTTGCTTGGAAAGTTACAGCATTTTTTGCCTGTACGCCGTAAAAATTCAAATTAAAAAAATATATATATAAATATTTACTCCCATTCTAAGAACTCGATAAGAGCTGGTCGAATCGTAGCACGGTAAGCGGCTGTTCGTCTTCAAAGAGGTCTAAATCGCCATGTGAAAGTGCTTTGAAGCTACTAAAGAACTCTACAATCACCAAAAGGGGCTTATAATTATGTTTCAAACACTCGAATTTCAAACAAAAACCACTTACAATTTGTGTAAAATGCATTTAATTATATGTTATGTTTTCTAGAATAAAAACAAATAGAAGCTCAAACAAATGTGGAATTTTCTTATGAAATCAACTGACTATATTAATAAGTTTTTGTTAGGGTATACGGTCTTCAGTCGGTTTTTAACCGCTAATGCTGTTTTCTTTCTTGGTAATTGTACAGATTGGCTGACTGACCACTTGAATGCGGATTCCACATCACAGCACACACATCGTAGGTGTTTCAACTTGTACCTAATTATTCATCCATAGGGCTCTCGTGCTTATTGCTTTTATACTCTTTGCCGTAACCTCAATCGGCTCGTTTATAGTATGTGTGCAAAATTGATAACCAAAAAAGAGAGAATATACATACATATATCTGTAGCTGTAAACAAAAGGGTAAATAAACTTCTGAATAACTCAAATTTCTGTTTATTCCTCCACATTTCGTGCATTTGTTGCAATTTTTATGCCCAACTGAGCGGGCCCGTGAGTCACGATCGAGTCGGCTTTGTTATTGTTGTACAATATTTCATTTCTTATTTATATTGAGCCGCAGTTGATTGTGGAAATTTTTTTCGTAGAATTTGTTGTGTATGTGTTTTAATTAAATTTGTTGTTAATTTCGCTGATGCTTTATTTACATTTTTCAAACAAATTGGAGCGCAGCGGGTAATGCGGTTAAGTTTTCGCGGATTTGTAAGTTAAAAAAAATATTCAATTGATTTAATTGTAGATATCTGAATATGAAAAAACAATTTTTAACAAATAAATGAAGAAGAAAACACAAAATTAACTGTATACTGCAAAAAATAGATTGGGATAACAAGTAGCTGTAAAAATTAAGTAGTCAACTGAGTGTTCAATATTTTATTATAGTAATGGTTTGATTACCATAAGTAAGACTCTAAGATTTATTGCCAATGAAGTCGTGAATATTCGTATAATCGCCTATATCTCGGAGACTATAAGACCTAGGAACACCAAATTTTAGTCCCAGATGCCTTTTGCGAATACGCAGAAAATGTGTATTTTGTAATATTCCTCCCTTACAATCCAGAACTCCCGTATTTCTTGGAATTTCGAACTTGGCAAATACCTCCAGTTAGTGATAATAAGTCCAAATCCCAAGTTTCATAATGATAGGCCGATTTAACAGGAAGTTATAGCCATATATGTATATATGACCAAGCAGTGCTCGCAGCTGTTGTTGTTGTTACTGCTTTGCTCAGGCACACGAGACATACACAGACACACACATACACGCATAATTATTCTACACATATGTACACAGTATTTCAAAGATTGTTAAATTTTGCCATAGTATTATGTTCTGCATAATCAGCTCCTATTACAACATTCTAGTCATATCTAAAAAGAAAAAACTGTTTTAAAAACATTCACAAATCCAGTCCTCATATAAATTCATCGATTTTATTTTTTATTATTCAAAGACAAATTCGTATTAATTGAATTCATTTGATTGCCTGCGCTACGTTTTGTTCTGATGCCTAATTGAATATTTTCAGCTTATTTTGTTAAAATCCACACAAAACTCTATTGGGAGTTTCATTGAGATTCTCTGTTCCTTTTCCCCACTATGCAGACTTTGACATTGAAGAAATTTGCATATTTGTAGATTTGTTCATTTTGCATGCAAATGGCAATAGTTTTTGAAGCTATGTCTCTTAGGGGGTTGGGCAGGACTGGTATTTAATCAATCAATCAATGGGCGAGGGGGATATTTATTAAACTTTGTTACCAATTGAAACTACCAATTTTATATTTTTTATTAAAATATTTTAATTTGTGTGGCTTATCAATTTTTCTGCAGTTTGATTTCGTTTTACTTAACGGTGCGGCCCATTTAAATGGCGTTGTAATATAAATCATCTATATTGTGTATTGTGTGGTGCTGCAATATTTTGTCTGCCTGATAAGCCGATTTATGACAAATATGCTCAATAAATACTAAATTGTTGGAAAAAATATGTGAAATATGTAGTCATCTCTTTGAACTCTTGAAAGCCGCCAATGCTCACAGTTTTCATATTTTCCCTAACCGTTTATTTTCTTTCCATTATATAGCACGCAAATCATAAACATTTGCATAAACAAAAGCCGTTTTTAAACATTTTTGTAAAGGCCTCTTTTTTCTAGGTCTTTTTAGCATAACAGCGTCACATTTCACTTTTCTCTGACAAAATTAACAACAACAATAAACAATGAAACGAAAACTGACAACCTGACCGGCTATGTGAATGAATTTGAAGTTTCAAATTTTGTACATAACTGCGTATATATTTCAATACATATGTATACTAAGCATATAACTAAATACTAGGTAGCTGTTGAGAGAAAGAGTGTCTTACAACCAGCTGCTGGTCTCAGCTGTGACTAGTAACTGGTTCTTTGTCACCATTGCCTTCTCATTCCATGGTATACTACAATATGGGTTAATACCACGCTTAGTTTGGCTTTTCTGCTTCACTGCCTTTTCGACTTAATGAACTCATTTTCGATTTCTTATCATACATACATATTTTTATTTCCATACACCACTTCTTCGACACACAGATGTGCCCCTCGTTGATTTTTATTGCCTCTGCCTCCAGCTGCTTTGCTTTTCCAGCGTTTCACTGAATTTGAATGCACTTCGAAAAATAAAGCGAGTAGAACTCCAGTAACATAGAAATTTCAAAACAATTATGTTTAAGTTGTGTTAATTTAAGCAAAGGTTTCTTTGATTTATTTAAAAACCTTTTAATCAATTATAATCCACATCGACTGAATATAACATATCATTAACTATTTAACAGAGATACAAAAAATGTATATCGCAATGATAATACTTCATAGTTTCCATTAAACTAACAATTATTTATAAAGGCGATCGTTTTTTTGGTTTTTTGCACTAAATACAAACATATATTTAGAATGAACTGTTCTAGGCATATAAAGGCTACCACACGATCATTATTATGACACTCTATTTCGCCTTAAAATGAATCTGAGTTGAATTTGTTGAAGTTTTTTCATTGATTGGCTGGGCATAACATTAACTATTCACCTTTGCAGAGATCATTTGTGGCTGGGCTAAAAGTAAATCATTGAATTAGGTAGTTTCCGTAGAAATAATGAGCGAACAAGAAAAACTCATTCTGTGAATAATAAATATTATATTTAGGAGTACCTTTTAATTGGTAGCTCCTTTTTTTCTCCTCTAAATACTACTACGGAAAGCTAAACTAAAACTTTTTGTGAATCCCTTTGAGTGGTCGGCCAAAAGGCTGCCGCAGTCTGCAGCTATTAGCCCAATTTTTTTTGGACAGTCGGCCAAAGAAAAACTCAAATTAAATTCACATATAGGCCATAAAAGACACAAATGGACAAATGATGAGAAAAATACGTCAGTGGGGAGCAAAAAATATAGCGTTCATGTTTTTTTCTGAGCTTTTGGCAGCCTTTCAAAAATCGTTTTAGAAAGCAACAAGCGTGAAGAATAAACCGCGAAAATAAACGCGAATAGAGTGATAAATCAGACAGTAGTCCACATTTGAGTTGCACGCTTTGCGCTTGGAATGAAATGTCTATGGCATTTTAGTTGAGCGTTTTGAATTGCTTTTTATTTATTAAAAAAACTCCCGCAACTTTTTAGTTGTTTCATTTTAAAGTAATTAAAAAGCATAAACATTATTATATAGTAAACGTTAATGTTATGGCCATTTCCTTGGAATTAGCATGAGATTTCTGCACTAAGCCTTGTGCCTCAGAAAACAAACTGAACCACATTGCTGGCCATTTTTGGCGGACGTCTTTCGGTCGGCATGTCCGTCTATGTTACGAGTATATCGACACAACCGTATTCGTAAAAGGTCTTTACGGCAATTGCGCCACTTAAGTATAGTATTATGTATGTGTATGATTTGCATTTGGCCATAAATGGGCGGACAGCCGCCAAATGTTGCCATAAAAAAGGCACACTTCACAGCAGTGATGAGCAGCTGCTTCCAAAATCGATGATCACCAACTACTACTTGTTGTTGTTGTTGTGCTCTTGTCTATTATGTATAAATATATTTCTATAGTAGCTAAATGGAATCTTTGTGCTCTTGTTTTTATAATTATTTATTGCTGGTTCATTAAATTAAATACATTTTGTTTTTAATTATGGAAGTTTTTTTATTACTACATAGCACACCAAATTGGAGAGGTGAGGTGCGTGTGTGTGGGAGGAAACCTATTTAGTATATATGATTTGTATTTAAACGACTATTAAGTAAGCTTGGCAGCACTTTTTTAACGGAAATATGTAGCAGCTTTTTTTTTAGATAATTAGATAATTAGACAGTCATCAATATTTGACTAAAATTAATAGAATCAAAGAGTTGTGTTCCTTTAAGCGTTTTAAATAAAGTAAGATAGTATAGCTTTTCGTTACATGTTAATGTGTTGCTTTACAGAGAGTTCATTAACGTAATTCTCTTTGCTTTGAAGTTGTTATTGAAATGATAATTCATTTAAATTGCACACAGAAATTTAATTAATCTATGTCTTTGTAATTAATATTTAATAAAATGCACATTCTCCTCATTTATTATTACATCATCAACATTTTTATTCCGCTTTTCCTCTCATTAAATGCCACATTTGGAAAATGACTAAGTCAATGAACTTGTGCCCACTTCTACTTTGGGAGATCGTAATCGCTGAGCACTTGCCCCGACAATAATCCGAGTAGGCCAAAATCCACGGGCAATTAACTTCATTTAAGACATTTCCGCATTAAATACATTTGTTTACAAAGCGGTGACCAAAACCAGCCACCAATCCACAAACAAACCCAGAACTAAGCAAACAGAAACTACAACGAACACCAACAACTCTCAAGGGGTCGGTCAGACAGTCAGTTCCCAACAGTCTCAGTCTCGCCCGCAAAAAAAAAAAAACCTAAGCAGCTGTCTCGCATTTCGGGCCATTTTCTTGGCCAGACAGCCGCGGCTCGCTCGACGTGCGAGTGACAAGCTAAACGTCAGTTTCATAATTGCTTATGAGTCTTGAGTAAATCTTGTATCAGATTTCGCAAGAAAAACTAACAATACAACAGAAACAACCACATCTAGCTGAAAATCAGCAACAAGCCAAAGAATTCAATTGTGTGAGAAAGACGTCGAGCCATTGTTTCCTCTTATTTTTATTTTCAAATGTATCTTGTTTTTATATAAGTACTGGGGAATAGTTTTTTTAGAGGCGGAAATTTTGTGACTAGTTGTTGCAATTGTTGTTGAAAATATTTTACCTTTACACGCACAGACTTGCAACGTGGCTTTAATGCGATTCACTTTGTTTTTGTCGTTGTTGTTGGTGTGGTGAAATTGCTTTTGTCAGGCTTAACACATGCCAAACTATTTCAATATTTGCTTATTTACAATTCAATTTCTCACAGCAAAGAACACTTTTCACAACTAAATTACCTGTCAGTCCACCTTTTTCGAGTAGAGATGGACCTTCCACAAGCTTTTCATAACTAACCAACAAGCATACACAAAATTTCCAATCGGTATTTTGAAAAGTGCGCTAATTACGTTAAAAATCAAAACATCGCAGCTATAGCTTTTAATGACAGTTCAATAGTATATAAGTAGTGCCTAAGCTTACCAATCAGCTGTCAAGGCCTTACAGTTCAAAGCTGGTGTCACATTCTAAGTGGATGGAACGACAAACATTTTAAATTAAATTTACAAAATTTTCTAAACCCATAAAAATTGTGGTGTTTTTTATATTGTTTTACAAATTTACATTTGTAAAAAATTTAATTTTTTGAAATAACTGTGCTTTTAAGGTACAAGTACTTACATATCTATCAAAAACTATAGAACTCAGTTTTTTGCACAAGGTGTGACCAGAAGTTAAGGAAATTGTTTATCTCTTATAAAGTTAGCTTTCACTTTGGAAAAGAAATAATATCGAGCCGAGGAGCGAGAAAAGCTAAAAGAGAGACGAGCAAGCCCGACAGCAAAATAGACTGTACTCTCCACAAAAAAAGATAATAAAACTAGTATACCCTTTCACCCTTTGGGTACAGGGTATAAAAAAAAAACACAAACTCGATCTGCCTAGGGCTTAGGGGAACCTGAATGTGAAGTTTGGTTATCCTAGCTATTGTAGTTGCTGAGAACGTTGAACTAATACAGACAGACGGACATGGCCGGACATATATCGACTCGACTTGTCATCCTGATCAATAATATATATACTTTGTGGGGTCTGCCACGCCTGATTCTGTGTGTTACATATATTCGCGCAAAACTCGTATAGCCTTTTACCCTTTGGGTATCAAAATAAAAAAAAACAAACTTGACCTGCCTACGGCTCAGAGGAACCTGAATACCAAGTTTGGTCATTCTAGCTCTTGTACCTTCTGAGATCCTTGCGCTCATACAGGCGGACAGACGGACATGGCTATATCGACTCGGCTTGTTCAGGGTGACAAGAATATACATATGTCTGCCACGCCTCATTTTGCCTGTTACATAAATTCGCACAAAACTAGTATAGCCCTTTACAGGTACAGGCGATAATAATGCTATTTGTGTGTTAGGTATAGACGTGGGTACGCTGTCAATAATCGCAGCTTGTGGTGTCAGGTGCCGTCGCTGTTGCCATTGACATTTGTTTGGGCTTTTCCAAAGTTCAACACAGAAATACAGAGAGAACATGTACTCTAAACATGCATACACATACATATGTATAGCATCTACACATATATAGTACATATGTTATGTTCGAATGTATGTACGTGTATATGCGTGTCATTTTTTAGGGTTCAATGTTAAATGTGATGCGAAAACATGCGGGATAAGCTAAATATATAAGTAGAGCGAGGCATAAAAATGCCAGCTGAAGACTTTGAGGCATTGGGAGACTTGGAAAGGTTATTGTGTATGCTAAATTGACTTTCGTTTATAATGCCAAGCCAAATTCAATAAATAAATGTATTTTGGTAATGGTAGAGTGAAATCTCCCCATAAATATGTATATAAATATATTCGGGTAATAATATTGTAGCAGCCTGACAACCCTCGAACCCTAAGTGTAATCAAGAATTAGAAGCATAAGATATTTGGATATTAGTTCTATTAGAATTATTGCAAACAAAAAACACATAAATAAATAAACAATTAATTTACAAAAAATAAAAACTAACATTGAATAAAGCTTTCGTAGCAAATATCATTTCAAAATAAAACAAACAGATGACCATAACTTTAATTAATTTACAAAACTCCCAGTTACGTTTTTAAATCAAAAACAATTTAAAATTTAGTGGAAAAGTTGGAAGAGTTCGGTTGCAAACTAATTGCGTCTCAAATAAAAATGTCTTGTCAAGATTTCAAATAACTTAGATAACAACAATCCATTGTTACCGTACAATATTTAAGAATTCTATTAATACAAACAAGTATTTTATTTTCTTGTTTGTAAATAAACTCGGACCCTACCAAGATTTTCAACCCTATTTAGATGTTAATAAATTTCTGAGCCCCGCAACACTTCAACTGCAGTCAAAAGCTCTCACGGTTTTTAAACTATAGTATAAACGACACTTAACACAGCCCATGAGACAAATGCAAAGAATTTTAGATACACATACGAGACATATTGAGAGAGGTATGAAACAGCCCTATTAAAACATTCCAAGCAGCACCGGTAATTGTGGGATCACCTTATAGAAAGTTATTTACACACAAGTTTTTCCCAAAGACGTTGAAAAAGAATAACAAGACAAGTATAAAGTAGCGAAAAATAAATTATAATACGCGGTTGCAACAACCTTTATTATTATTGCTTGCCACATGTTGCCCATACTTATAACGTTGCAACAGCGCCTGCCACAACAACAAAAGCAGCAATAACGACAACAACAACCACATTGCAAGCACTTTGCATAAATACAATATAATGTTGAAATACTGACTGTACTTAAAATGCAATGCAATGTGCATGTAAGTGGAGCGGGTAGGCAAAATCAAGCGTTCAGCCATCATGCAACATGTTGCATGTGCTGGTGGCAGCTAAATGCACACAGTACTGTGCAACGTTGCAGAAACTTCCGGGATTGGAAATGCGCTTTTCTTTGAAGCCCTCCACAAATTTTCACATGTTGCGTGGGCGCTTAGCCAAAAGCCAAGACCACAATTGTTGCTCATTTAAAAATTTTATTTCCTAATTAATAATTAAACATTTGATGTTTAAAATTGATTTAAAAATTGTATTTCTTGATTAATAATTAAACACTTGATGTTGTGGCAAATTGCTAGAATTTAAACAATGATCATGATCTATTTCATACCGTTTCTGCAATAAATGGAAAACCTAAGAAAAGCAATAAAGCTTGTGGCTAATAGGAACAGCATAGAATGTTTTCAGTTAAATCTTTCAGAGTATAAAAAGCAGACGAGTTGAACAAAATAGATCAATAGATCAAAATAGATTTCTTGTTGTTACACCCTGTATCCGTAGGTTTGTGCAAAGTATGTAACTTGAAGAGGGAGCATCTCCGACCCCATATTCTGAATCAGCATGACGAGAGAAATCGATCTAGACATGTCCGTCCGTCCGTATGTTCGTTCGTCTGTCCGTCCGTCTAAATAAAATTTACAACAGGCTGAAACTTCTGTTTCAATATAATTTTTTAAATTTTCTTTCAATTATGCTTTCGACATATGACTGTATTTCAATTAATTGGATTCAATGATATCGTGAAATTTTTCTTTATAATGGGGATCATCTAAAATTTTTTACTTTCGCCTGTCATCCCACCTTAGCTATGACATCGCTTATACACATAAACTCAAACCAAATCTTTTGATCTTTAGTAGGTTTTCCATTTTCTACAAAAGTGTCGTTCCAACTTTATTCTAACACAGACCACCTTGATACCCTAAAGAATACATGAAATTGTAAGCACTTTAATTTACCACTTTTAACATTAGAAATATGCAATGCCTCTTAAATTAGAAATGCAGCACATTTCAACAGTAATATGTTTGCATTTCGACTAACCCATAAATCAATTAAAAATTGAGTGCTCTGTGAATGCAGTACACTTGGCAGCTCAGACAGCAGGGTTCACAGTTGGCCTGTGTGGAGAAAATTAAAAATTTAAATTGACATTTTGGCACAAAAAAGCGCAGAGCAGAAAATGGTTGAATAATTTATGCACATACATACATATGTATGTATGTATGGCTGGATGGCGTGTATACATACACGTATCGATAACATCAAAGACTAAATGTGAAATGAGAATTGTTGCCAAAAAGTCAAACTCTGTGTGTGAATCAAAAACATTCATTAAGCATTGATTTAATTAATTATATACATATATGTATGTACGTGTGCAATGTATCTACATACTTACAGTATGTGTGTGACTAATGTGACACGTGTCGCAATTATCCCTCTTTGACATTTTCTTGTCAAATCCTAGGCATAGACAGCAATCGAGAAATGAATCACAGTTACATACAGTGACTGGGTCAAAACAGCTGTATGCCAGGCTTAAAGCAACAGACGGTAAAATGCTAGTCTGTGTTGCCAATACTCGTACAGCGGACTTTTCTTATCTTTGGTGACTCACGGGTCTGGGAATTCGAAATGCCTTTCGGCAAACAGCCGACATATTAATAAAAGCGCACAGGGTCACCAAATGGAGTGAGAGAAAGGGAAACAGTTCAACGAAGAAAGATGGAATGGGGGAATAGAGTAGGAATTAGCACGACAAAAGATGGGACCATGACGCATAATGAAAGTAGGCGCGAAGTTCGCCTCGCACCAATCCAGACAGTGCACATTGGGCCAGGCGGCCGATTTTTTAGGCATAAGTTAAAAAATTGCATGGAAAAAATTCTTATTTTGATATTACTTTCATAAAACGCATACCCTAACTACAACAAAAACATCAATATTTTTGATATTTATGCAACACTGTAATATTGATTCAAACTCTTCAAACTCACTTCAAAGTCAGTTGTTCGATCTGTAAAATGGTGCGAAATTTTTGCTAACTTTGAGAGCTTGTCAATTTCTTAATTTTGAAAAATACGTAAATAAATGTTGATAATGGAAATGAAAGGACTGGGTATGTAGGAAGTTTATATAGAAACAAAATTTGTTCGTATTTGTTAATTTGTTTTTTGTATGCATGTATTTGTGTTATTCATATTTCTATAAAACTGAAACAAACTGCCCGTCTATTGTGGAGTGAAAACATACTTTCTGCAACTTTGTGCGAAAAAGTAAAATTGCCAAAATAAAAAATATTTATATTAACTTAAGTTAAATATGCTTTGTGCGACTTTTCGGCCACTTTTATTTTGTAGCTGACGTTGAAATTCACATAAATCCTTATTCGTAATCACTACAATACCCCTAAAATTCCTAGATGGTTTTGGAAATGTTTTGTGGTTAAATCGTAGTGCTTTTTACACATGATCTCTTTCGTTTTGACAAATACAAAATCATATCAATAGTGACCTATCTGTAGGGCGAGCACAAAAGAATTTATTCAAAATGACAATATTTAAAGTTTGGCATGATTTTCGTATAATACTCTTATATGGGCGGTAGGAGTGGGCGTAGTCCGATCGGTCCAAAATTAAACACAGTTCTTATACATGTCATTACAAGCACCTGTACCAAATTTCAAGTCTCTAACTTCATGTTTCGAATTTATACCAAAAAATCGGCAAACTGACCCAATGTGCAGTGGTCGAAAAGGCCGTTACTCAATTACTTGTATAAATACAATTTAACTCAATAAGTGCTTCTAGACAATTCCCTTATTTTTATACTCTGTACGTGAAATGTACATGAGTATATTAGGTTTGCGGAAGCTGAAAAATGGAGGAGGCGTGGCAGACCCCACAAAGTATATTTATTCTTGATCAGCGTGACAAGACGAGTCGATCTAGCCCTGTCTGTCTGTCTGTCTGCATCTTCTAGTCCAAGATGCCTTACATATGTGAATACGCAGAAAATGTCTATTTTGGAATTTTCCTCCCTCCCTCCTCTCCACCACAAATCTTAACTACCCTAATTCTTGGAATTTCGAACTAAAATCTTGCAAATGCCCCCAGTTAGTTATTATGTGTCCGTATGCCAAGTTTCACTGTGATAGACCGATTTAACAAGAATCACATAAATATATTTGCTGCTCAAACGCTGCCCGCAGCTGTTGTTGATATTGCTGTTTGGTTGACTGCAAACATATTTACACAGACACGAATAGACGCGCATAGACATTTATTGCTTTGTATGTGTGCAATTATACAACCTTTACGTGAGTTCGAATACCGAGAGAGGTAAAATCGATCAACATTTTTTTTTAAATTCTCTTAATTTTTTTAATTTCCATAATTATTTTAAACATATGTACAGAGTATTTTAAAGTCGGGACACCCGACTTTAGCTTTTTTACTTGTTGGTTATCAAGCTAAGCAAACGTTTATTCTTAACCAGTCTTTATTTTAAATCTTAAGTTTGTTTTATGATCAGCAAGATTTTTACTACGTTGATATTGAAAAATGCGTATGAATTAAGATTTCAGATTGTGTTCCGCAAATATGTGGGATCAGTTTTATCGATATTATACCATTATCGTTTGAAGATCCAAAATGGTTAATTAAAAAGGGGGTTTGAATGACCCCGCGACGTGTAAAGAATGTACTTTCAGAAACCAGATCGACATAGTTTTCCCAGTTGTGAATGAAATGTAACAAGAAAGGAATGCTAAAGTCGAGCAGGCTCAACTCTTAAATACCCTGTACCACCCCACAAAAGAAAAACATTTATTAAAAAAATGTAATTAATTTAATAAATAAATAAAATTAAATATAAAATATTCCATACACGCATCCATACATTTACATCAGAATCGTTTCTATGCGTATTTGTGTACTTGTACATATGTGTGCATTACATAATAGGACAGAGCTTTGGCCTGGTTATATGGCTATAACTTTCTTCCTAATCAACCTATCATAGGAGTTATAGAAAATAGCGAATAGCGGGGAAGTGGGGGGTGAATCGGGAAAAATGAACAAACTTGCCCTTTCTCGGACGTAGAAGAATCGGGATACCAAGTTTGGTTACTCTAGCTCTTATACTTTCTGAAATCCTTGCGTTCATACAGACAGACGGACAGATAGGCGGACATGGCTATATCGACTCGGCTTGTCATCCTGATCAAGAATATATATACTTTTGCCACGCCTCCTTCTGTGTGTTACATGTACACTCGCACAAAACTAATATACCCTTTTTCCCTTTGGGTACACAAAATACCATGGAAGATGGAAAATATGTAATGCAAAAAGTTTGCCTTTTAATGCGATTATATTTCTGAGCAAGCTTATCAAATATTTCAAAATACTAGGTATCAAGAAAAGTTGAATGATTTTTATAATTTACAAATACATATGCAAAATAAAATATCTTGTTATTAACTGCCCTTGGAGCTCTCTCAAGCAGAATTATTTTACAGACTAGAACGCATTCAAAAGTATTTATTTCTTTATTCACATTCGGTATTGATATTTTATAACATTGACTTATATGTATATAGACACATATCGAAACATTCATACATACTTTAGTAATGTTAACAGCAGATTTTAGATTTCGACCACTGTTCAGTCGTGCCCACATATCGAATGCCTTATAAGGCTCAATTACAAAAGATTACACTTAATTGAATTATAAATGAGCATTGTTCACAACCATTTTATTGATTAAGACAATTTCTATTTGCAATTGCAGCGAACAACTGAAAACACAACTAACTATTGGGCAGGAAGTTGAAATCAACGCGACAACAAACAAGCAAACAATCAACCGTTTGCAATCATTTAGGTTCAATAAACGCAGCAGCGTAAAATTAATTATACAGAAGCACTCTCTTACGAGTTGTATATAGAAAGAATACCAGCAACAACAAACAAAAACCAACAAAACAAAATGCAGTGCGGCCTGGAGCAAATGAATGATTGTGAGCGTTCACCAAATCGAACAAATCTACGCGTCAATTTCAATGAGAAGGGCGCCGAAGTTAAGGAGCGACGCGAAAAGTTCCTCACAGCCAAATACGGTTCACATCAGATGAGTTTAATTAGAAAGCGCTTGGCTGTCGAAATGTGGCTGTATGATGAACTACAGAAGCTCTTTGATCCACCGGTAAGTAGCAAAGTACAACATTTGGACGTCTGAACGTCTTTACTTATCTGTTGAGCTGCAAGACCTACTGCTGTGAAGCTTAGTGGGTAGATAGGTCTAAATTTCATGCATACGAAGTAATATACATAATTATACCAAAATCTATTTCTTATCGAAGAGTTAAAACTTGACAAGTCCTAAGTATAGTTTAGATTAGGTTTAATGTCTTTCTTTATATAGGAACTCCTTAATTGACAAAATAGCTATGCTCAGCGCCAGATACACGAAGCGGCTCCTTAACCACCCAAAAAACGTGGTCATAAATCTATCTCTAAAGAGACTCCACCTTTTAGACCTCAAACTAGTTATCCACCCTGTCATGGCAAAAACAATTATATTGAACAATATTTTTGATAAACAATAAACATACAACACACATACAACAACTTTCAAACCGTCAGGGCATAAACAAAAAACATAGTGATTGTGCCCTTAGGGACAGATTTTAGATACAGATTTAATAAAAACAGGAAAGGAATGCTAAAGTCGAGCAGGCTCAACTCAACAACAACGAGCAGGCTCAAAAAATTATTAAAAAAATTTTATTAATTAATTAAATTAAATATAAAATATTCCATACATGCATACATACATTTACATTAACATCAGAGTCGTGTCTATGCGTTTTTGTGTACTTGTACATATGTGTGCATTACATAATTATGTCAAAGAAGCAACAAATACAGCTGCGGACAGAGCTTGGGCCTGGTTATGTGGCTATAAATTTCTTTGGTATACGGATATAAATTCAATAACTGGATGTGTCCAGGAAATGTTAGTTCAAAATTCTAAGAATAACGGGAGTTATAGAAAATCGCAAATAGGAGGGAGTGGGGGGTGGATCAGAAAAAAAGAACAAAGAGTCCTTTCTCGAGCTCAGGAGAATCTGGATACCAAATTTGGTTATTCTAGCTGTTATACTTTCTGAGATCCTTGCGTTCATACAGACAGACGGACAGACAGGCGGACATGGCTATATCGACTCGGCTTGTCATCCTGATCAAGAATATATATACTTTGTATACTCCTTCTGTGTGTTCCATGTAAACTCGCACAAAACTAATATACCCTTTTTCCCTTTGGGTACAGGGTATAAAAAATCCCATTCTATAGTTTCTTAGCTCGAAACCCATTTCTAGAGTTTCTTTAAAGCTTGTATACTAAAATAATAAACCCAACATCTGAAAATGTATAGTAATAACATACAAATAATTGCAACATTTGATTTCTTACTTCACTTGCAGAGCGAGGCAATCGATGTAGACATCGATGAGATCCTGGACATGGATACGGATGACATAAGAAGATCTCATCTGATTGTAAGTATTTCAAAGTACTTTTTAAAAACACATTTAAAATTATATTCATTTCTTCACAACAGAGATTATTGTCAGTCTGCAAGCGCCCGCAATCGGACATATCGAAGTTTATTAGTGATCTCTTGGATCGCGCAAAAACACTGTAAATTCACAGCGCTGTGGTTTTAAAAAAGCAAACGTAATTGAAATAAATGAAATGAACTAAATGAGAATTGCAAAAAATTAATTAATTTTTAAGTTTAGCTGCTTTAAGACGCAGAACAAAGAATAACACAAGATATCGACTTTAATTTAACAATCATGATAATTTGTTTAGTTTCACGTTTAGTTGAAGTTAAGCTTTAATTTTTATGGCGCTAACTAAATTCACAAACATTTTATGTAACAATTTAAGTCTTACTTTAATTTAAATTACTTAAATATTATACTATTTGTAGCCATAAGCTCATATATAAAACACGGAAAGAGAAAATTGAAATTGAAATGAATTCATCAATTTTGTGATGATATTTTTAAATACAAATAAATGGCCTGATAATAAAAATGAAATCAAATTTAAATGTTTAGCTATAAAAAGTAACGAAAATGCAAGAAAATGTTAAGTGTGTGTAGTTAAAAAATAAATGATTGATTATAGGGCAGTGTTTGCACCACCAAAGAAAGAAAAACACAAAGCAGCGGTATTCGTAGAACTAAATAAATACATAAACAAATATCACTCTGGTTGTTGCAAATTCAGTTTTTTGCATTGTGGGTGTAATGGTGGAAAAAGCCTGAATATAAATACACATACTACCTAAGTAGTACATATGAATGATTTGCGCCATGTGCTTAAATTTAGATTACATATGGTTTTGTTTATAGAATGAAAATAAATGTGAAAGCATGTTTAAAAGAAATTGGGTGAACGATGTTTTTGTAAAGTAATATGATCACCGAAACAAAGAAGAAAGCTCAGGTTCACTGCCAAAACGTGGAGTAAGATTTGTGCGTATTTATTAAACAAGAGAAATAAAAATTAAACATTTCGTAATTACAAAGAAGCCCCTATACGTTTAATTTTTCAAAACCACAGCATCGAAAGGTGTCTTTCAAGCCGAAAGTTGCAATATTTCTTATTATAAAACTATTGATTTAAATTTTTAAATATAACTTCATGTACATATAATGAAAACATCACAATTGTCATCACACAAATTGATTTGTAAATACCTTAAAACCATAAAACATCTTCACTCCACGACACATTTTCTTGTAGTAGCTTCTAGTAATTCTCTAACGATTGATACCTAACATAAAAGTATTTTAAATGTGCTCAATACAACAACAACAACAAAACATGAATCAATGAATTTTGTATGAAATATGAAAATTGTTTTAGCACAACTATAGCTGAAATTAATCGTTGCAAACATACTGCACTTTCTCCGACACTCTACTTATTATACGAGTATGTACATCATATAAACCCTATAAATTAACCCACTTATAGAATTAGTATCTTCTCTAAAATGTGCTCTCGCAAAATCATTAGCATACGAATAATGGCACATTTGTCAAATTTAGGTGCTCACACACACATCTAAAAAGCATATAGCTGAACATTAATATTAATCAAGCACTTTCTTCTCATTTCAAATCATTTTTGAGAAACGCTGCAAAGCAATTAAACACATGCTATGCAAAAATGCTGTAACGCAGTAACAAATACATACTGCACATACATATGTATTAAAAACTTGCAAAGAAAAGTTTATAATAAAAGTAAATTGCTTTAGAGAGACAATATGTGGGGGTTCTGTTTATTTGATAAAACTGACAAATGTTTGGAGTTTTAGGATTATAGCGGTTTTTAAAATCATTACACATAGTTGGCTTGTCTTTAACATATGTACATACATATTTCGCTGACCATCTGTCCTTAACTGCGACTCAAGGTGACTCACCTAATCGTCGTTGGTGGACCTCCTGCTCTTCACGTCTAACTGCATAGCATTGTGCTGCACTTCTTACCGCCGTTGTTGTCGCCACCCATCGTTTTGTAAACTTGAAGCCTGCCGATCACCTCATTTTCGCCTTCGTCGTTTTCTAGTTTTGAATCTCTTCTATAGCTTGGCTTTACTTCTTGTTGTCAACGTACAAATATAATCAATTTAATTGAAATAAATGGTAGAATATTTTTTCATTCTGTGAACTTTAAATGTCGATAACAAATAAATTATCGATGAAGAGATGCCGGGACTGGTTTATCTGAGCATAACAGCTGTTGTGTGAGTTCTAGAGATGTAAGCCAGAAGCAAACCCTGCAGCGAATCGTACTACAAAAGCAATCGGTGAGCTAGTTCATTTTAGGAAACGAAAATAAACGCAAAACATATTAAAACAATGAAGTGTAAAAGTATTCAAATTATGCAACGCTCTTTTTGTTTTACAAAAGGGTATTTTGTTGTTATAGCAATTTTAAAATATGCGTATCAATCTCCAGATCTCAAATAGGTAACAGTAATATAAATATTTATCCGACGATCAAAAGACTGCTTTGCAGGAAATATTCTGGCTAGAACGCGTGTAATATAATATTTTTCAGGTTATGTAAGCTTCGTTGGCCTTAATAAGATTAAAATTTGATTTGATTTTTGGTGCAAAATAACGAAAAAATATCGATTCATCATGTTAAAACAAAAACAGTCAGTTATCGTTGTATCGAGGTGCATCTGGAGAACTAAATTGGACGGAATGAAATTCTAACAGAACTTAGACAAAATGTGGAAAGAATACTACACTTGGACTTATCCTGACATGCCGAAGGAGGTAACGTAAGTAATTCTGCAATGTCCCAAATAGCAGAATGCTAATCGACTGATTTTAGGGAGCTGCTCGCACTCAAGGAAAATGAAAAGCTCGTTATAGTTGGAATAATTGGACGTTCTAAATGTCATCTAGCGAATAAAATGGCTGCATTTGGCATGGAGCCGGAGCCCGGTCATGAGCCAAAAGATGGTCAAATACAATGCTACTACAAACCTGGTACCAAGACGCTGCTTATTCATTTTGAAACCACTTCCGATGATGCAGTGATTGGTCAGTTAATAGAAACAGAGGAGCCGCAGACACCTTTGGATTTCGATGAATTCTATGAGCAGATGCGAAGTCGTTTCGTGCGTATGTTTTTGCTGGCGCTGCACGTTTGCCACATTTTAGTGTATGTGGAAACGTCCTTTTTATTTGACATAATGCTGGTGAACATTTTCCGGCTGCTGAAGTTTGTGCGGGAGCAGAATCTGCTAGAATTTTTGCCCAGTCTGTTCGAAATCAGTGAAAATATATCTTTACTTGGCGAACAGACGCGTCTGTGCACACCACGTATTTTGTTTCTGTTTGAGAACTATCCGCGAGATGGGGAACGCACACGTGAATCCATCTCGTCCCATGAATTCCAAACCGAGGACAATATCTACGAGCTACTACGTCACTATAATATAGTGAGTAATAGCAGTGCCAGCTCACTGCTGGCCTTGCCAAAGAACAAACAATTTGTGTTCTATAATACGCATGAAAAGCTCCATCCGGATACATTTCTACAGGCAGTAGACGAACTACACAAAGCCATGTATAAAGTAGATATCAAGGAGGAGGATGAAGACTTAGAGATTTTAGAGCTAGCGCCATTTGAGGGCTTTGTGAAGCCCCTAGGTGATTCGTACATGACGCGTAATTCTGAGGAGAATGTGTTTAAAAGGGAGCACACGGCATGGTGTTTCCTACAGCGGCATGTTGAGGATGCGCTCACTGGTTGCTTTGATGAGGGTTCCTTTAAACAGTGCTTGGATTCCACGAGCCTGAAGCTGCCTAATTGGAAGGAGTGGCACGATTTGATGGCAGTGTTTCACAAAGTATTGGTGCTAAATGCTCAGAACGATAATTTCAATACTAGCAATGAGGCATATGTAAGTTATACGAGAAAACTAAACTAAAATAATTAAGCCATATATTTCTTCATTTCAGAAAAGTTTTCTAGAGAACTTCGATGACAATCTCAATTATGAACGCAAGTAAGTTCTTAGTTATGACTCTATCTCTCGAGTAATCATTTATTTCTGCACAGATTTTGGGCCCATCTATGCGAGCTTGGTTTGAAAAAAGGCGTCTGCACTTACAAGCAAGCTGCTCCGAACTTGTATGGCAGTGCGGAGCACAAGCAACTGCTTGCCCAGGCCTGTGCAGCCTTCGAGGAAGACGGGCGTGGTCCACCCGCTAAGGCCGCTTTGGCCAAACTGAGCGACATTTGTCTAAAGCACTGGCAGGATGGGCGACAGCAGTGCGAGCACTTGAGTTTGCGTGGACATCCCTGTGTGTTGTCCAAGGATGTGGCACACGATAAGCACAGCAGCGGTGTGATGCACATTTCCAGTTGTAATTGTGGACGCACACAGGGTCGACGGGAAGATCCCTATTCCCTGCGTCAGGCCAACTATGACTACTATGAGCAAATGGCCAACACGTGTAATCTGTGTGTGAAGGCCAAACAATATCAGTTCGCTATTTTCAAGCCCTCGATCAGTGATTATCGTGCTGCTGCCTTTGAAGCGGCCTTTCCATTGCTGAGTGCAGCCAAAGTCGTCCGCCCGGAGCAGTCAGAGGGCGCTGAGTTGGTGCAATCCGATGAACCAAATAGCTTGCCGCCGTTCTCTCAAGAGGCCGAAGGGCCTACAAATCAATCCCTGAACAATCGCTGCTCTCAACCGCTGTCACCTACATTTGGCTCCGATTTAAATATGTCTGTAGCGGGTTTTGGCGATTCACTTAAAAGCGAAGCCAATGAAATTGAGGTGCTGGAGACACAAATGGGTACACGCTCCGGCAGCTTTGCCAGCACCTTCACAGGCTCTAGCAGCAGCGACTCTAGCAGCGATGACGGTGTTGAAAATGAGTTGGTATTGCAAGTAAAACAGCGCGGCGCATCGCCGACCATAAGTACTAAGGAGACCGCCACAAATGCTGAAGAAAAGAGCTGCGCTCTGGGAGTACTGCGTCAGGCATCCACTACTGAGTATTTGCCTGGATTGGTGCACACTTTAACAGCTGGTGGCTTGCTGCCATTCTTTCCTAGCTGGTCGCTGGCCTGTGTGGGTCCAAGTTCCGTTTATAGCCACAATACTGGACTTCAGGAGCACTTTCAAGCCGGATTTCTATCGGGCGCTAATTTTCTACTGCCCTGGGATGTGCATGTGCGCTTGCAGCGAGCCACCAGCGTGTCAACAACACACCACAAGCATCACCATCAACAGTCCCTAGGAGGCAGCAAAAAGATGCAGCGCTATCGCAAACATGGTGATCGTCTAATGCTGAAGATTTTCATTGGATTCGAATACGAATGCTCTCGCGGCCATCGCTTTATAATGTGCAGTCCGGATCGTATATTACGGGGCGGCGCTGACATCGAACGCGACACCAGCACTAAAGTAGTGCACAGCAACATGCCGCTCTACTATCCCTGTCCATGCCGAGGACAAAGCAACTATCTTGCCCAACTAATGCGTGTACATGTCGTCACACCAAAAGCCCCGGTAAACGTCATATTGGATCCTAAGGTGCGCGTCAACAATAAATATACCTTCACTCTTGGAGTTGAGCCGCCACCGCGTCTATCCCAGAGCGCTTACTGGATACTGAGATTTCCATATGTGTATCAAGGCGACGCTTTCCTTATTAACCCGCCAAAGGAGCTGAATACGGAAGATCCGCTATCTCATGGTTGTCTCTTGGCTGGCATGTTTGGCGTGGCCGAGGTGGAAGCCGAAGAACATGCTGAGTAGTTTAGAAAACAAAAACTTCTAATAAATATCTTAAGATCTGTTAATAAATTCTGTCTTCGAAATGATCAGCTATCCTAAGCAAGATGATAAAACAATTGTAGATTGATAATTATGTACATAGTATATGGTATGAAAAAAACAAGAGAGATCGCTACAGTCGAGTAAGCCCGACAGTGAAATACCCTGTACTCAAACTCCTGTGACTGAGAAGAAAAAGAGCGAACTTGATGCTGCAGATTGTGAGCGTAGTACTATAGTAAAATTGTTTCGCTAATAACTTTTCTTCAAATTTACCGATGTGGATGAAATTTGCAACAAAAGTATATATTTATATATATGTATGTTACGTGTCCAAGTTTGGTTTATGTTTCTTTTGAAATTGACGAATTTCTGTAGCGGAGAGAGGTGAGGGAAAAAGCCAATAAATAAATAAAAAAAACTCGTATAGACTATGAGCGTTTACATACCAAGTTTGGTTAATGTTCGCTCAGCCGTTTCGAAATCCACGCATTCATCCAGACGGACGGACACGTCTAGATCGATTCGTTTCGTCATGCTCTTCAAGAATATATATATGTACTTTATCGGGGTCGGAGATGATTACTTCTGCATGTTACATACTTTGCACAAACCTAATATACCCTTTTTAACCTACGGGTACAGGGTATAAAAAAATTTAATTAAATTAAATACAAATTATTCAGTACATACATACAAAAACAGCATAAATATACATCATCGTGTCTATGCTGTACAGTATTAATACAAAGCAGCAACAGCAATAGCTGCGGGCAGAGCTTGGGTAGATATACATGGTGTGTTCCAAAGTAAACAGGGCTTTAAAAATCCTGTCTGCATACCAACTTTGGTTATTCTAGCTTTTATAGTTTCTAAGATCCTTGCGTTCATCCAGACGGATGGACATGTCTAGATCGATTTCTCTCGTCATGCTGATTCAGAATATATGTATATACTTTATGGGGTCGGAGTTGCTTCCTTCTGCATGTTACATACTTTGCAGAAACCTAATATACCCTTTTTACCCTACGGGTACAGGGTATAAAAATATTTAATTTATTTAATTAAATTAAATATAACAAGAGAGAACGCTACTAGTATTACAATAACAGATTTAATGGAAGTAGCATATGCCAATGTTGTATTAGATAATAATTTTCTGCACTTTATAATTAAATATCCTGATTCTAGTTTAGTCTTTAAAAAGATCACCCAGTTTCCTGCGCAACACAATGGTACTATAATACATTTTGCTGAAGATAATAATTTCAAAGACTGTGGCAATAAAATCCTGCCAATAGGAAATTGCACCGCTACTCTCACGTCAACATTTTGCATCCTCCACGACATGTGCGCAACAACTCCACTCCGGCGTTACCGCACACTGCAGCACTCGCCCTAGGAACGCTAGAGGTAGTGGACGACGGTATCATCATAATAAATGAGGGAACTGCTGAAATACAAATTGACAACAGTACAGAGAAACGTATCCATGGTACGTCCCTGCTGACATTCGATGAAAAAGTCTGGAGAAACGGGTCTCTGTTCAGCACCATGAAGAATATCGTCCGAAGACACCGCAGGCCGCAGCAACATCGGCACTACTGAATATCACCGGTCACCAGGAAATTTTGAGCCTGCCATATCTGCAAAGGTTTTGAAAAATCTGCGGTACATTGGCGACATAGAGGGAAAGTTGACAACAAGGCCGGCGATGTTCATCGCATCCATTCTTTCCATCCTAGCAATCGGATTCCTTCTATTGAAATTGTACCAGAAACGGAGAAGCCGGAGAGCCGCCAATCTTCCCTACAGATTGTTATCGAAAGTCTGAGGAAAACCGAGGACGGCCTTCAACTGAGCGAGGGAGGAGTTAACACATCCGACCGGTCATAAGTCAGTGACCGCTCGATCATGCAGAATATGAACGATTTTGGGCATGGTCCTCAACTTAGTCGTGCGTAAGCAACAACAGGGCATTCATCGTCCACTTGCACTTGGAAAAAGTGCCATGTCAGCAAATATGGGTCACAGGGCTAGTTTTCATTTTAAGAACCTTTCTGTACTTGGAGTTAGTCAGATTTTGGAAATAAACCGCGTCGGTCATCGCCACGCCAAACTTTACTTAATAGGGTACTCATTTGTGCGACACCGCGCATCTTATTAATTCGCTCAACAGCGGTGTAAAACCTATCTAAATAGTGGTGCATCGCGCACCCCATCTATTCGCCTAACAGCGAACGTGCTTAATTTATATACTACTAGCAGGTATTGCCCGTCTTAACCCGGCTCAATATGTTTCCAATTGTATTTATTTTGTGTGTGCATAACCTACCTATATGTTTTCACCTTAAAGGTTACCAGTAGGATGGCAATTAAGGTATTTAAATGAACATTTTCTGTTCTTGACAAAAAATTGTTCAGTAGTCCGTTACATTTTTGTTCTTGACAAACTATTTCGTTAAACGAACATGACCACTATAACTAATATTTTTTAAAGCTCGTTTTCCCCCCGTTGGAGCTAGAATTTTCCAAAAGCCTTTCTTAGTGTGCTCCTACACTATGATGGATACTATGAAACGATACTTGAGTCCAAATTTAAATTCACATTTGAGTCTTTTCGTGCCATATTGAGTCAATACGGCCACGCACAAACTCGGAATATGAAACACGGCAATTCGTGTCAATGCCGTGCAGCGATGAGCCACGATCAAAAAGCACTGGCACCGATACCATCAAAATATCGAAGTTTGAATGCAATAAGCAGAATATTTAAATAACAAAATCTAATTATTTATTGACATCAATAAGAACAAATCATATACATACATACATACATCTGCCCGCAATGCGAAGCAGAATATGCGTAGCTCCGTTATTCGGTTTCTGTTTTACTATCGCTTACGCAGTCGTTGCCTAGCGACGGTAACTGTAACATTTTGGCGTTTTGTCTTTGCAATTAACTTTAAATGGTCAAAACGAAAGAAGAAGAGCGAGCTAATGACTTGCAGTTGTTGTTGTTTTTAGAGCATTATTTTTTTTTACAATCAAACAACTGTGTTCGATTGCCCAATGTATACATTAATACAAATGTACATACATGCTATATTCATACACAGGCATACATACATATGTACATACATATGTTTCTCTTTACTTTTTCAACCGTACGTAGAGAACCGCACACATAGACACGAACTGTTGCTTGTTGTGTGTGAGTGTGTGTATGTGATGTCCCCAACTATTTGATATTTGTTGTTGCTGCATAAAGTTATTAATGAAAACACTAATGCCAAATGCACTAAACAAAGAAAAAATTACTTTTAAAAATGTTATATTATTTAATTTTCAATTAATTAAAATTTCTTGCTCTGTCAGTGCAAGACGAATGTACATACATACATATGTAGATACATATGTACATACATAGATGTGCACATATGTATGGACATTCACACATTAGTGTCTCACATGTTGCTTTGGCTATTTCAATCGTTTGCACGCAACTACACGAACAGTTGTTTGTATGTGTGTATATGTATACTTAGTTGTCACCAACTGTTTGATATTTTGTATTGTTTGTTCTGCCTGCTTTTCTAAAATGCATATTTTGAAAATACTTGAATGCAAAGTTGTAGATTTAGTTACGTAGATTACATTATCCAAATTTTAAATCGATCGGACTAAATTTATAACACAAACTTTTCATTTGAAATAGTGAATAAATATTAAAACCCCAATAATTCAAGCTCCAACACAAATTTCGAAAATCCGAGTATGCAGTTTTGTTTGTATCCTTTAACTGATTTTAGAAACTAAGTTTTAAGTCGATCGGTTGAAAAATGCGGATTTTTTAAACAAGCTTTGGAGCTCGTTTTCCCCCCTTTGGAGCTCGAATTTTCCAAAATCCCTTCTTAGTGCGCATCTACACCATGATAGGATACTATCAGCATCCTAGCTTTTACCGTGTGGGCTGTGCGTTGATCACCAATCATTCAGTCAGTCAGTCAGTCAGGACAAACTGTTTTATATATATAGATGTGGGGTCTGCCACGCTTCTTTCTCTCTGTTACATAAATTCGCACAAAATTAGTATACCCTTTCACCCTTTGGGTACCGGGTATAAAAACATCGGGCTTATTCCAAAGCACAGACTGTACTGTATGCAATATCCAGAAGTATTTTCAGTAGCTTGTTTCCGCTCTTTAATAAAGAAAGTATAGAGGACATTCAAAGTTATTGGAAAGATATGAATAACACTTTGCTAATAAAGTTGACGGAGAGTCACATTTTCGCAATTGTCGCTGGCAGCACAGACCTTCTGTTCGTTGAAGGCCATCATACACACTTTGAAAGTCATAAACCGTGATCAAATATTTTGAATACGCTTATCTCCCTTAGCCTTGCTTTGCAACGTTGTTATCTGATTGCTATATGCTTGCCATTCTAAGAATATCATATAAATACTGCTGGAGTATATGTGAAAGCAAATCAGTT
The DNA here is from genome assembly GCF_003285725.1 of Scaptodrosophila lebanonensis. NCBI lineage: Eukaryota > Metazoa > Arthropoda > Insecta > Diptera > Drosophilidae > Scaptodrosophila > Scaptodrosophila lebanonensis. The sequence goes on from NW_022060738.1 coordinate 1,792,200, forward strand.
GCTATAGTTTTTCAACAACGATATGTCAATCGTGCCGAAAACTTTCTTCTGGCTCTACAGCCTTATTGCTCTTTTTTCCTCAATTCAGGCAAAACATTGTCCGGAAAACTTCGCAGCTGTGGGAGAGAAATGTTATCATGTGTTTTTGGATAAGGTAAGATGCTATAGAAAAATGGATTTACTAATATAATAGTGGCTGTTATTTTCGAATATAGGTGACTTGGCATGCGGCCGATCGGAGATGTCGCTCACTAGGATCCAATCTATTTGTGCTAAGCGATCAGAAAGATATGGATTTGTTGACACAGTATCTTCTGGATGTTGGAGTGCCGTTTGCTAATAGTTGGCGAGACACCGTCTGGACAGGCATTACTGCGTTAGGGACAAACCGAAATTTCGTATTGGCAAAGAATGGAAAGGAAATACCATTTACGAAATGGTGTCCTAGACAACCAGACAATAGCGCATCCCCAGAAGACTGCATCGGCTATGCTAAGTTCCCCACCTTTGGCTATCATGACGTCACATGCACCTTTCTATACCCGTTTGTTTGCGAAATCGATGCCGTAGAGGATTATGTATGTTTTAAAAAAGATACTTCACTATTGCTTAAAACTCTACCAAACTAAACAGAAGTTCAGTTGCAAGCAATCTTAACAATAACAAGTAAAAAAGCTAAAGTCGGGTGTCCCGACTTTGAAATACTCTGTACATATGTTTACTATAATTATAGAAAATAAAAAAAATTGCATCTGTGTGAGTGTATGTATGCCTATGCTCATATATTCGTGTCTGTGTAAACATGTGTGCAGTCAACCAAAGCACCAGCATCAACAACAGCCGCGGGTAGCGCTTGAGCAGCGCTGCAGCAGCAAATATATTTATGGCTATAACTTCTTGTTAAATCGGCCTATCATAGTGAAACTTAACATACGGACACATAATGACTAACTGGGGATATTTCCAAAATTTCAGTTCGAAATTCCAAGAATTACGGGAGTTAGAGAAAATCGCGATTTGCATGGGAGAGGGGGAGGGAGGGAAATTCCAAAATACACAATTTCTGCGTATTCACATAAGGCATCTGGGACTAAAATGTTGTGTTGGTAGGTCTTATAGTCTCCGAGATATAGGCGATTATACGAATGGAAAATCGGGAAAACCCCCATAGGGGGGAAGTGGGGGGAAAATCCAAAAAATAAAACAAACTCGTATATAATACACACATGTGCAAAATGTGCTGTCTCTATCTCTTATAGTCTCTGAGATCCAGGTGTTCATACGAACGGACAGACGGACATACAGGGCTAGATCGACTCGTCTCGTCAAGCTGATCAAGAATATATATACTTTGTGGGGTCTGCCACGCCTCCTTCTGCCTGTTACATTTTTCAGCTCCCGCAAACCTACCTGTACATTTCATGTACAGAGTATAAAAACTGTTTAGTTAATGCTCTCAATATATATAATATAAGATATAAATATATGCATACATATACATATGTATATACTTGTATATTCAAATCGGTCAATTCAAAGTTGCAAGCGAAAGAATTTCACTCCAGTACTACGCCAACAAGCTGCATCATCAGGGTATTAGAATGGCTTCATCGACTGTAGCTTTCTATCTTGTTTCAAAGCTTCTGTCACTGTTATTTTGTTCCAAAAATTCGGATTCTTTAAACAACTTCACTTTTTGTAAAAGGTGCATACTATACAGCGCGCGACCTACTTACGACCAGAGGTTGCCGACTATATTTTAGTTGCATATCGGTCTGGGAGAACAAAAAGGAAACAAAGCAATGCTTAAATTTCCAATTTCATTCTAATTTTATTCCAGAAGTTCCTTCAGTATTTATGTTTGTCTTACGAGTATTTACTAGTTCTTTCTTATGCACTAACTAGCAGGTCTTGCTCGTCTTTGCTGGGCTAAGTAAAATGTGCTTATAATTATAAGTTTATTTACTAAAGTTTTTTAAAGAGTTCATTTTCCAAATAGCAAATATAAGTACTATGTATGGTTGTACGTACATACATACATATGTATGTACATATCTTCGTTACGCACCGGGCGGAATGCTAGTCCTGACTTAACTGTGTGCTTCCTCAGCACGTTGTACGCACGGTCCGACGCAAAACATTCAATTTTGATTTATAAATCGGGACGTCCCACCAAAATTGGAGCGTTCGGCAACGTTGATATGTATGTATGTATATACATTTAAAATTTTCATGCAGGCGTTATCAGCATATATACATACATACATATATAAGTATGTATTAAATTTTTTAATTCAACACTAAATTGTGTCTTCAATTCCAAATATGATCGTTGTGAAAGTAAAAGGTGTGTTTCTGCTTTTGTAAATCGCATGAATACACTCACAAAATAGGCTTAACGGTAAATGACTCTAAGATTTCTTCAGAACACATTTGTAGCGTTGTTAGCTAATACTAAAACGGTAAGTCGCTGTAAATATGCGATCAGCTGAGATGCTAGAGATGGGCATGTGTCGAATGCTCTATGTGCTAGAGCAGCGGTGGTCACGAAATTTTAGTTTGGGAGTCCTACAACAACATCTACAACAAAAACTACCGTTTGGGTTATGAGAACATCATAAACTGCGAGCAAAAAATTTGGAAAAAAAAGTACACCGAAAAAAATTTTGATCACATTTATGATCATTCATTTAATAATTTTTCGAAGCCTATTTCCTCTTCACTTAAAGCAATTCGTAATAAATCTGATAAATTTATGTCACTTAATTTATTCCTTTAAACATTTTTAATATATTTAATGTTTGAAAATGCAGCTTCGCACACATAAGTGCTGGCAAAAAAATACCGCGTCTCAATCTCGGAAATATTAATTTCATTAGCCATTGTTCAGTTTTAAATCAAATATAAGTAAGATTATAAGTAAATAACTTGACGAAAATCATAAAAGTTTTACTGAAACACTATAATTTATAATTTATCAATACACTTTGAATCTCAGTGCATAAGTGACCGTCAGCGGGTATTGCAAATCGATCATCAGTACACACACTGTGTGTATTTTGTTATTGCATCGATCTACTTGTGCGTCTGGCTGGCGACAACACTGCATGTATTTTGTTTTTGTAAACTCTGTCGCGATAGGTTTGTAAGTTCGGTCTTCTACTTGTGCGTCTGGCTGGCGACAACACTGCGTGTATTTTGTTATTGTAAGTTTCCTCGAGATCGGTACTTTGCTTGTGCGTCTGGCTGTCTCCAGTTACCAAAACATAACGGAAAGAGCCCTGGGAGCCCAAAGAGCCACTACGTGCCCATCGCTGTGCTAGAGGATCAAAACTATCGATAGTTGAATCCGTCGATACAATCAATAATTCCATCGAAGTTTGAATTTAATTAACAGAAAATTTAAATAATAACATCTTATAATTTATTGAGATCAATTAGAACAAATCATAAACAAACATACATATGTATGTACATATGCCCGCAACGCGAAGCAGAATATGTGTAGGTCCACTTTCGGTTTCCGCTTTACTATCGCTTACGCAGTCGTTGCCTAGCGACGGTAACTGTACGCTTTTGGCATTTTGCCTTTAAAATTAACAGGCGTAAATGATCAAAACGAAAGAAGAAGCGCGAGCCAATGACTTGCAGTTGTTGTTGTTTTTCGTTTTAAAAATTTGATTAAAAACCATAGAACATTATTTATTACAATCAAACAACAGTGCTCGATTCTCCAATGTGTACATACGAATGTACATACATGCTATATATGTACATACTCAGGCATACATACATATGTATGTACATATGCATGCATGTTTCTCTCTCATAGACACGAACTGTTGCTTGTTCTGTGTGTGAGTGTGTGTATATGATGTCCCCAACTATTTGATATTTGCGTTCTTTGTAATTTGAACACACATTCATACATAGATGTGTATATGTACATAGATGTGTACATATGTATGCATGTGTCTCACATTTTGCTTTGGCTGTTTCAATCGTTTGCACGCAACTACACGAACAGCTGCTTGTATGTGTGTGTTTGTATGTATACTTAGTTGTCCCCAACTGTTTGATATGTTGTATTGTTTGTTCTGCCTGCTTTTGTAAAATGCATATTTTGAAAATCCTTGAATGCAAAGTTGTAGATTTAGTTACGTAGACTACAGTCCCCAAAGTTGAAATCGATCGGAAAAAATTTATAACACAAACTTTTCATTTGAAAAGGTGAATAAAAAATAAAAAATTCTTTAATTGATTTTAGAAACTAAGTTTTAAGTCGATCGGTTGAAAAATTCTAATTTTTCAAACAAACTTTGGAGCTACTTTTCCCCTTTGGAGCTCCAAAATCCCTTCTTAATGCACATTTACACTATGATAGGATACTTGACCCCAAATTTCAGCTTTCTAGCCTTTACCGTTTGGGCTGTGGGCTGTTGACGCGGTTTCCTTTTGTGCCCCAAGAAAACCCAATAATTCAAGCACCAACAAAAAATTTAAAAAACCGAGTATGCAGTTTTCTTTGTATTCTTTTATTGATTTCAGAAACTAAGTTTTATGTCGATCGGCTAAAAAATGCGGATTTTTCAAACAAACTTTGGAGCTCGAATTTGCCAAAATCCCTTCTTAGTGGGCATCTACACTATGATAGGATACTTGAGCCCTAGCATCCTAGCTTTTACCGTGTGGGCTGTTGACGCGGTTTGCTTTTGTGTCCCAACATTTTTTTTACAGTAAAACTCCCATATTTTAGGCCCCCAAAAAAATATCAAAAAACCAAGTATACAGTTTTTCTTGGAATTGTTCTGAGAGTATACAAACTAAGTTTTAAGTTAATCAGATGAAAACTGTATAAAAACTTTTCATACAAACGTTGGAGCCTGTTTTCCTTTGGAGCACGAGTTTCCCAAAATTCGTTCTTAGTGGGCACCTGGACTATGAAGTCCAAATTTCAGCTTCCTAGCCTTTACCGTTTGGGCTGTGCGTTGATCTCCAATCAGTCAGTCAGTCAGGACAAACTGTTTTATATATATAGATAATTCAATATTTCACTCTTTCTTATTCTCTAAACATTGTACTTACTCTCATTTTACATGCTTTGTCTTACTCTATCCTAATCGTGTCAAGGGGTTTTCCCCTCCATATGTATTTGAAGCCTTTCTTATCTAGTGCATTGCGCACCCACCCTTAAACGCTGTCGCTCCATATACTTGTACATATGTATGCATTCCTTGCTATCTACAATGCGTTGGCCTGTAGCGCTGCTGCATGCGGCTATTTTTATACTCTGTACATGAAATGTACAAGAGTATATTAGGTTTGCGGGAGCTGAAAAATGTAACAGGCAGAAGGAGGCGTGGCAGACCCCACAAAGTATATATATTCTTGATCAGCGTGACAAGACGAGTCGATCTAGCCCTGTCTGTCTGTCCGTCCGTATGGATCTCAGAGACTATAAGAGATAGAGACACCAAATTTTGCACAAAGATGCGTTATGTGTGTATTCTATACGAGTTTGTTTTATATTTTTGATTTTCCCCCCCACTTCCCTCCTATGGGGGTTTTCCCGATTTTCCATTCGTATAATCGCCTATATCTCGGAGACCATAAGACCTAGGAACACCAAATTTTAGTCCAAGGTGCCTTGTGTGAATACGCAGAAAATTTATATTTTGGAATTTCCCTCCCTCCCCCCTCTCCCACGCAAATGCGATTTTCTCTAACTCCCGTAATTCTTGGAATTTCGAACTAAAATTTTGCAAATACCCCCAGTTAGTAATTTTGTGTCCGTATGCCAAGTTTCACTATGATAGACCGATTTACCAAGAAGTTATAAACATTGTTGATGTTGCTGTTTGGTTGACTGCGAAAATGCTTACACAGACACGAATAGATGCGCATAGGCATACATACACTCACACAGACGCAATTGCTATGTAAATGTGCAATTATACACCCTTTACGTGAGTTCGAATACCGAGAAAGGTAAAATCGATCATTGAATTTTTTTTTATTTTCTTAATTTTTTTTATTTTCTATAATTATTGTAAACATATGTACAGAGTATTTCAAAGTCGGGACACCCGATTTTAGCTTTTTTACTTGCTTTATTTTGTCGACTATAGCATGAGTGTCTTTGGGTATAGTATGTATCACCAGACATGAGATGTGTGTAGAAAAACGGAAGTCCCACTTTCTACACCATCAGAGTAAGAATGAGTGCATACTTTACTTTATTTCTTCAGACGCGCACATATTAAGATTAAAATTCTTGTGATAAGTGAAATGGTTTAACCGTGGAATGACATAAAATGGTATTATACAAATTGCAGTTTCTACATGGCAGCAAAAGAAAATAAACCATATAAGGAGAACTGCTATGCCTCTAAACAGTCGAAAACAAGAAAGGAATGCTAAAGTCGAGCAGGCTCAACTCTTAAATACCCTGTACCACCCCACAAAAAAGTAATTAAATTAATTAATTAATTAAATTAAATTAATGAACTAAATTAATTTAATTAATTAACTAAATTAAATATAAAATATTCCATACATGCATACATACAATTACATTTATATCAGAATCGTGCCTTATGCGTGTTTGTGTACTTGTACATATGTATGTATGTGTGCATTGGGCCGATCATTCTATCATAATGAAACTTGGTATACGGATATATAATCACTAACCTAATGTGACTACCAAATTTTAGTTCAAAATTCCAAGAAATACGGGAGTTATAGAAAATCGTTAATAGGGGGGGAGTGGGGGGGTGGATCAGAAAAAATGAACAAACTCGTCCTTTTTTGGTCTCAGGAGAATCTGTATACCAAGTTTGGTTTTTCTAGCTCTTATACTTTCGGAGATCCTTGCGTTCATACAGACAGACACACGGACAGACGGACATGGCTATATCGACTCGGCTTGTCATGCTGATCAAGAATATATATACTTTGTGGGGTCTACCAAGCCTCCTTCTGTGTGTTCCATGTGCACTCGCACAAAACTAATATACCCTTGTACCCTTTGGGTACTGATTACTGATTTTTTGCCACGCCAGGGGAGCCACCATATAAAAAATGTTAATTACTAAAGCTGCTATAAATAAATGCCACTAAATGAATTTCTATTTTACTTTAATACATGCTTGTATGTGTTCCCTTTTTATACCCTGTACCCGTAGGGTAAAAAGGGTATATTAGGTTTGTGCAAAGTATGTAACATGCAGAAGGAAGCATCTCCGTCTGTCCGTCCGTCTGGATGAACGCAAGGATCTCAGAAACTATAAAAGCTAGAATAACCAAAGTTGGCATCCAGAATTTCCTAGGTCCGAGAAAGGACGAGTTTATTTTATTTTTTGGAATTTTCCCTCCCTTCCCCCGCTACAGAATTTCGTCAATAGCGTCCAAATTTCAAATGCTACCTAAACCAAACTTTTCACACATAATTTATATATAATTATCTACTGTTGTTCAAAATTCAATTCGGTCAATTCTAAGAAAAGTAATTAGCGAAACAAATTCTCGCTAATCAACTCCCCCCCCCCCCCCCAAACTGCAGTAACAAGTTCGCTCTTCTTCTTCCTCTTTTTTATTAAACTGTCGGGCTTGCTCGACTGCAGCGTTCTCTCTTGTTACTTTTGAAAACTTTTGCCAATTAATTAAACCTTTTTATGTTTTTGAAATGAAATAAATTTAAACACTAAAAAATGTTTGTATGCATTTTTCGAAGTCTAGGAACGTAACCCCTCATTTTGTATGGAAATACATGGCTCGTTTAACGCGATTTCGCTTAACAGGACGTTTTCAAGGAACGTAACCCCCGCCTTAAGCGAGGGCTAGGTGTATTTTGGTATTTCCCTCTCTCCCCCCTCTTCCCAGCAATTAGTAATTTTCCATAATTGCCAAGTTTCATAATGATAGGTCAATTCTGAAGAAGTTATAGCCATAAATAAAATCGCTGCTCATGCGCTGCCTGCAGTTCTGCCGGCAGCGCTGCCCGCAGCTGTTGTTGTTGTTGCTGCTTTGGGTCAACTTTGTGCTGCGTACATACACGCATATAAACACGCATAGGCACGTGATGTAAAAGTATGCTGTTAAAACTGAACATAAACATGTCTTATAATTTAATTTAATTAATTAATTCCATTTTTTTTAATAAATTAATTTTTTTTTTAATTTTAATTTTTTGTGGAGAGTACAGGCTATTTTACTGTCGGGCTTCCTCGACTGTAGCATTCTCTCTTGTTTACACAGGTGTGTAAACTATGTGTGTACACAGTACGAGTTTATTTCATTATTTTAATGCTAATGATATCAATTGTTGCTGCATTGACTAGAGTATTTCAGACAGAGTATTTCACTACTCCACTTATGTAGTGGCGATTAACAGAACTGAACAATTTGAAACTCTTAGCTTGCCACATAAGCGGATTATTCATGACATTGATAAGTGTAGAATGTTAGGCAATAAAATTAATGAACAAAACTATCAATTATGTTAACGCTGGATTCTTAGCTTTAGTTATTTATTGAAGCTAAGGTTTCGATTTAGTGCTTTACAGAATGTTGTGCGGTCACCAACAAAAAAGAAAGGATCGGAAAATGTTCATAAAATTAAGTCTTTGGATGTTATACATAGTCGGTCGTTTATTATTCATTATCGATATCGAATATGACGCGACTACAGAACGTTTTCAAGAGATCAATAAACGCGGGATTAACAAACGTGCATCAAAATATATAAAAGTGTTGGTACTTCTTTGTTCAATTTTTTCGGTAATGTTTCTAATATATATTATTTATTGTGCGAAGAAAATGAGAGTTTTCATATTTCCTCCAACATTTTTGTCGACCCAGTTAAATGTTATTTATGAGATCTGCGGTTGTATTCAAATACCCCTAAAAATGTTGGACTGTCGCTTCCAGAAACAGGTGTTAAGTGTCATTAATAAATTTCTTGACATACATGACTCTTTTTCCGAGGAATTCCATGTTAGATATGGCTGTAACAAATTATTCTTAATGGCGCTCATGTTGAATATATACTTGATTGGACAACAAATATATACAGATGTCAGTAGCAACAACTTTTTTTTCCTCGTTTTTTACATTGGTATTCTGGAATACTTTTATTTGGCCTATGTTACTTGTCAAATAGTCTTGACCTCCTGGTACAAGAACTTTGTTGATATCCTCGACATATTCATTGCCAAAAGCAACAAATTTGAACGCATTAGGCGAGTGGATCATGAAAAATTAAAGTTTTACTTCCATTTGAGTGAAGCTGTGGAGAAAACCAATGATTGTGTCTGTAAGCTGTGGCAGCCGTTGGCAGCGCGAGTTTCTAATTTATGTAATCAATCCATTCTGGCCGGTTTTCTTATAATATATTGCATAATTTTTGATAACCATACAATTGGAGAAAAAGTTCTGCTCGTGAGGAACTCGGATGTTAGGGAAGCTCTGTTGCCTCCATTAAAAATATTACTATTGGGTTATCTGACTGACAAACGAAGAACTCTACAAAAATATCTGCGCTATAAACTCATACACATAAATGCGCTCTATCTTCAGAATAAAGCTCAAGTTCGATTTCTCAAGGAATTTCGATATTTGGTAAGGCATATGCATACATACATATAAGTATGTATGATCTATACTTGTAACTAATTTTTTTTTTTTTCAGTCCCTGTCAATGGAAATGCATGAGCTTTATCAATGCACTTCTACTCCCAACACCCACAATTGCAGTCAATTCGATAGACACTATGCTATGATTTTTGCAATACAAATCCTTAACTCGATATGGGTGATGATGGAATTAGCAGTTGGCGATGAAAGGAGCGGCATTTGTTATAATATGAACAAAATACGTTAATAAAAATATTATTGTTTCGACGCGAATGAGTATATGACATCTCATCAACGCGACGCAAAAAGGCATTCAATAAAATAATATACATACATACAGTGGGCGCAGTTCGCTTAGACGAATGTTATTTATTGTTTATTTTCGATATCTTTTGTATAACAGTTCTTTAGCCGAATAAGAAAACAAGGAAGGAATGCTAAATTCGAGCGAGCTTAACTCTTAAATACCCTGTACTTACCACCAAAAAAGAAAAACAACAACAACAGCGGCGGGCAGAGCATGGACAGCGATTTTATTAATGGCTATACATTTCTTCAGAACTTACCTATCATGATGGGCACGGACACATAAGCACTAACTGGAAGTAACTACTAAAATTGATTTCAAAATTCCAAGAATTACGGAAGTTATAAGAAAAAACACGAATTGCGGGGGAGTGGGGGGGGGCTTGTATCAAAATAATAAAAAAAAAAACAAACCTGGATACCAAGTTTGGTAATTCTAACTCTTGTACCTTCTGAGATCCTTGCGCTCATACAGACGGATGGACAGACGGACGGACGGACATGGCTATATCGACTCGGCTTGTCACCCTAATACTTTGTGGGGTCTGCCACGCCTCCTTCTGTGTGTTACATAAAAAACTAGTATATCCTTTCACCCTTTGGGTACAGTTTATAAAAACAAACTTAACCTGCCTAGGGCACCTGGATACCAAGTTTGGTAATTCTAGCTCTTATACCTTCTGAGATCCTTGCGCTTGTCCAGGCAAGACGGACAGGCGGACATGGTTATTTCGACACCGCTATATACGCTTTGTGGGGTCTACCACGCCTCCTTATGCCTGTTACATACATTCTCATAAAACTAGTATACCCTTTCACCCTTTGCGTACAGGGTATAAAAAGTGTGGTAAATAAAATTGTGCCTGCAATTAACAGTAAGTATTGGACTTGTTAATTGAATAGCGCTATTTGGAAGGTTTTTGGCTTTTATATAATTAACAAGTAAAAAAGCTAAAGTCGGGTGTCCCGACTTTGAAATACTCTGTACATATGTTTACAATAATTATAGAAAATAAAAAAATTAAAAAAAAATTTTTTGATCGATTTGACCTTTCTCGGTATTCGAACTCACGTAAAGGGTGTATAATTGCACATTTACATAGCAATTGCGTCTGTGTGAGTGTATCTATGCGCATCTTTTCGTGTCTGTGTTAACATGTGTGCAGTTAACCAAAGCACCAGCATCATCAACAGCCGCGGGCAGCGCTTGAGCGGACAGACGGACAGACAGACAGACAGGGCTAAATCGACTCGTCTTGTCACGCTGATCAAGAATATATATACTTTGTGGGGTCTGCCACGCCTCCTTCTGCCTGTTACATTTTTCAGCTCCCTCAAACCTAATATACTTCTGTACATTTCATGTACAGAGTATAAACAGTTTGTCATGACTGACTGACTGATTGGTAAAATCTAGGAAGCTGAAAGTATCCTTTCATAGTGTAGGTGCCCACTAAGAAGATTTTGGAAAATTCGAGCTCCAATGGGGGAAAACAGGCTCCAACGTTTCAATGAAAAATCTACAATTTTCATCTGATCAACTTCAAACTTAGCTTGTATACTCTCAGAAAAATTCCAAGAAACTCTGCATACTTTGTTGGAAATTGGAAATTTGTCTTGGGGCCTGAAATGTGGAAGTTTTGCTGTAAAAACAATGTTGGGGCACCGCGCGAACAGCCCACAGCCCAAACAGTAAAAGCTAGAAAGCTGACATCTGGGCTCACGTATCCTATTATAGCGAAGGTGTGCACTAAAAAGGGACTTTTGAAAAGGCTCGAAAATTACTATATGTGTCTGTATGCCAAGTTTTATCATGATAGGTCAATTCTGAAGCAAGTTATAGCCATAAATAAATAAATGCTTGTAGCTCTTCCCGCAGCGCTGCCCGCAGCTGTTGTTGTTGTTGCTACTTTGGTTCAACTTTGTGCTGCATAGATACACGCATATAAACACGCAGAGACACGATTCTGATGTAAATGTATGCTGTTGTAACTGTACATGAACATATCTCCACTATCGTATATACATATGTATGTATGGAATAATGTAATTTAATTAAATAATTAGAAAAATATACTTTTTTTAATTAATTAAAAAAATTCACTTTTTTCTTTTTTGTGGGAGGTACAGGTTATTTAAAAGTTGAGCTCGCTTGACTTTAGCATTCCTTTGAATAGCATTTTTTTGCCAGGTCATATGGAAAGGGAGCTGTTGATGGGGTCGGAGAAGTTATTAAAAGGGAAATCTAGGAGAAATACATTCAATACTTGTCAACTTAAAAGCATTACTAAGCCCTTTTCATATATATTTTTTTTTTGCTTTAGAAAATGTAAAAAAAAAAAAAAAAAATTGGGTAGAATGAAAACCATTTTGAAGCACATCAATTGTACATTGGGCCAGGCGGCCGATTTTTTTGGCATAAATTCGAAACATGAAGTTAGAGACTTGAAATTTGGTACAGGTGCTTGTAATGACATGTACCGCCCATATTAGTATTATACTAAATAACACTTATATTTATGATGAATTGTTCTTTAACTTACAAATAATTCAACAAATTGAAGGAAAACCAACCATTGCAAAACTCATGCCAAACTTTAAGTATTGCCATTTCTCATAAATTATTTTGTGCTCGCCCCACAGATAGGTCACAATTAATATGATTTTGTATTTGTCAAAACGATAGAGATCATGTGTAAGAAGCAGTATGATTTAACACAAAACATTTTCAAAATCATCTAGGAGTTTTAGGGTTATTATAGTTATTAATTTGGCATTATTACTTTTTCGCACAAAGTTGCAGAAAGTATGTTTTCAATCTACAATAGACGGGCACTTTGTTTAAGTTTTATGCAAATATGAACAACACAAAAAACAAATAGGAAAAAATTTTGTTTCTATATACGTTTTATACATACATACCCAGGCCTTTCATTTACATTATTAACATTTACTTATTTTTCAAAATTAAGAAATTAATAAGAAAAGAAAACTTCGCACCATTTTTACCAAAACGCCTTGCAGATCGAACAACTGACTTTGAAGGGTTATCAATATTACAGTGTTGCATAAAGATCAAAAATATTTATGTTTTTGTTGTAGTTAGGGTATGCGTTTTAAGAAAGTAATATCAAAATAATAATTTGTTTCCATGAAATGTTTGAATTTATGCCAAAAAATCGGCCGTCTGCCCCAATGTGCAATGTGTGTTTAACTTGAGCTCCATTCTAAAGATAGAGCGCATTTATGTGTATGAGTTTATGGCGCAGATATTTTTGTAGGGTTCTTCGTTTGTTAGTCAGATAACCTAAGAGTAATATTTTTAATGGAGGCAACAGAGCTTTCATAACGACCGATATCCTCACGAAAAGAACCTTCTCTCCAAGTGTATGGTTATCAAAAATAATGCAAGAATAGATTGCATATTTAGTTTGAAAAAGTTCTGGTACCAGAAGGTCAAGACTATTTGACAAGTAACATAGGCCAAATAAAAGTATTCCAGAATACCAATGTAAAAAACGAGGAAAAAAAGTTGTTGCTACTGACATCTGTATATATTTGTTGTCCAATCAAGTATATATTCCACATGAGCGCCATTAAGAATACTTTGTTACAGCAATATCTAATATGGAATTCCTCGGAAAAAGAGTCATGTATGTCAAGAAATTTATTAATGACACCTAACAACTGTTTCTGGAAGCGACCGTCCAGCATTTTCAGAAGTATTTGAATACAATCGTATATCTTAAAAATAAAATTGAACTGGGTCAACAAAAATGCAGGGTGAAATATGAACATTCTCTTATTTTTCACAATATAAACAATATATACTAGGATAATTACCGAAAAAAATATACAAATAAGTAATAACACTTTTAAATGTTTCGATGCCTGTTTGTTAATCCCGCGTATGTTGATCTCTTGGAAACGTTCTGTAGCTGCATCATATTCGATATCGTGAATGAATAATAAACGACCGATTATGTATAACTCAACTTTTGAACATTTTTCGATCCTTTCCTTTTTGTTGCTGTCCTCTCAACTTTCTGCAAAGCACTGAATCACAATTATTAGCCTCCACAAACAACCAAAGTTGAGAATCAAGCGTTAACAATTTTGATAAATTTGTTCATTAGCTTTATTGCCTAACATATTCCCTTTAGTCATGTCATGAATAATCCGCTTGTAAGTATAATAAGCTAATAAAGAAAAATTTCAAAATGTTTAATAAATAAATGAAAATGATAGATAAATAAATAAAACGAATAAAATTTTATTTAAGTAATATTAATTTTATTATTTTATATTTTTTTGGGCTTAGGCTTTAAATTTTAGATATTCGAGATCCTTTTTCATAATTTCTGAAACACGAAAATTGGTTTTAGTCAATATAAAAAATGAAATTCAATAAACACTAAAAACTATTTACTTAAAAAGAAATACTTTATTTTTCAAACATCAAATGCTTGAAAATCCGTATACGATCCTTAAACGTTTTAAAATAAAGCAAAATATTTTATACCGATGAATGATTATTAAATGATGATCTAATTTGAATGTTAATAATAGAAACACGATTATCTCAAAGAAAGCATCATAAAACCAAACTTCGGCAAACCAAAAATTCGAATGTTTTCAAACCGATTTGCCATTTGTATAACATCTTTAATGATTTTAATGATGATGATGCTCTTTAAAAGTAAGCTTTATTCTGAGGATCAGAATTTGCCGAATTATCTTAACTAGTGGACCAATGATGCAAGCACTAACCATTAAGAAAACGGGATTGTATATAGCTTCTTATTAATATTTAATTGTACTTTAACAGCGTTGCAGCTGTCTACAATTTTAAATAAAGTGACCACAAAATAAAATGGAACAGGTAGCTTATTAAGCGGAGGGGATAAATATGTTGCTTTAGATGTGTTAATAGTAAGTTGTAATCTATGCACACGTGATTTGCAAACATAATTTATGCTCAAAGGATAGGCCGACAGAGGGAATACGCATTCATAATTTGCACAGAACTCTAAGTCTAAATGTAAATTAAGCTTAAATATTAAACGCTCTCCATATAGACTTCTTCCTCGGCAGCAAAGTCATCGTCACCGCAAACCTCCTCCTCGCAGCCCACTTCCATGTCACAAAAGTCGTCTGGCATATCGAAATACATATCGCTATTATCCACCAGTTCATCGGGATTAGCTTTAACATTAGTAATTAATTCGTCATCGATATCTATCCCATTTTCTGCCTCAACATTGTTCGGTTGCTCTTCTTCGTCATCCTCATCCTCCTCAATCTCTTCATCTTCTCCCGCAGAATCTATGGCCGGCGGTCGCTGCATTATCGGCAACTGCTGTGAATTCATTTGCTGCATCACCAGCTGCATCCGTTGCATATAGGCTTGCTGTTGTGCCTGCCGTTCCGCAGCGCTGCATTTGCCAACTGGGGCTAGAGCTGGCGGCATTGAGACCTGCTTCATGTTGTCCAAAAGCGCTGAATGGTCTCGGGTTACATGAAGCGCCAGATCTGTAGCATCGGCATGTAAAGAACCGCAGACAATGCACACTAGCGTCTCCTTGGGGGGTGATGTTGGCGGCGGTGTGGGGAGAAATGGAACTAGAGTTGGTGATGTGATAGCCTCCACCGTCGTATGGGCCTGTATATGCTTGTTGAGATAAGCCTGTTGACTGTAGGCCTTGCCGCAGATGTGGCACGGAAATGGTTTCTCGCCCGCATGTATTTTCATGTGCACACTCAGACTGGACGCCTGAGTAAAACATTTGTCGCAAAGCTTGCACTGAAATGGTTTTTCGCCGGTGTGGATGCGCATGTGTATATTAAGACTGCCGGACTGGGTAAAGGAACGATCGCAGAGGGAGCAGGTGAAGGGTTTCTCGCCCATGTGGCACTTCATGTGTTGCACCAACTCAGAACTAGCGCGGAAAGCCTCCCGACAGATGGCACACTGATATACCAGCTCCTGGGTATGCATACGCATATGTTCGTCTAGCAAGGCCTCCGCCTTGAATTCCCTCTCGCACTCCGGACACGCAAAACTCTCCACTGGCGTCGAGTGCGTCTTCTGATGCAGCAACAACGAACTGTAGTTGATGAATCCCTTGTCGCATTGTGTGCATTGGTGGGGCTTTCGCACCGCATGCGATCGCATGTGGACCATCAGACTGCTAGACTGGGTGAAGGCCTTCGGGCAGAGTTCACAGGTGTAAGGCTTTTCTCCGCTGTGGATACGTATGTGCGTGTTCAGGCTGCCGATGTGTGTAAAAGTTTTCTGGCAAATGGAACATTGAAAGGGTTTATTCGTGATGTGGGAGCGAACGTGCTTCGACAGATCTCCAGCATTGGGAAATGACGCTTCGCAGTGCGTGCACTGAAAACACTTTTGTCCATTCACATTGAGCTGAGCATTTAGCTGTCCCTCTCCAGTGACGTTGGCCTTGCTGCGACGACCACGCCGGCGTTTAATGGGCGTTGACTCCAATGAAATCATCGATGGCTGTAGCAGAATAATTGATGTAGACTCATGAGGATCTGCCGTTTGTAGCTGAAATTCATTAGGTCTCGGACCAATGCGTAGACCGCGCATTGGATGGGTTGATTCCACCTCCACATAGGCGCCGTTATCCATGTGATCCAATCCAATGTTTTGGCTCTCTTGCGTATTCGAATTGGTGGTGGTGGGCATGGTAGTTGTGCTGCTACTGCTGCTGCTACTGGAGCTTGAGCTGCTGCTATCATCGTCGCTATCGTCGTCGTTATTATCATCATCGTCGTCGGAATTTCCACTGGATTCGCTCTCATCACTATCATCGCTGACTACATCCCTCTGGCTTAGTTCCATATCCGCAGCAACCTCCAGCTCGCAAACCGGCTCAAATATCCAGCTGTAGTCCTTTTCGTCATCTTCATCAAGTTCGTCCTTTGCCTGTTGCTGTCCCGACGCGCCATCTGCATGCTTCTCATTCATGTGCTGATACAACGCCACCGGATGCACGAAGAACTCGGCACAGCAATTGCAATGAAACGTCAAGTCCGGTGGCTGGGGCTTCGGCGGCACTGGCTTGGGTGCTGGTACCAGGAGCGACTGACACATAATCGGCGTAATGGTGAGAGGTAAATGGTGGTAAGAATTATTCAGCTGCACTGCCATATTAATGAACCTTTTAAGCTAAACAACAACAAAAAACAGTTAGGAGCGCGCAAAAATTGATTTTTTGCAATTAGCTTACCTTTGCTCTATTTGCTGATATTTTGTTTTAGCAATTGCAATACTTTTTCTATTACAACTTTTTATAGACTATAGACATTTGATTATTTAACACTTGCATTGTTGCATAGAGTTCAATTCAAGACTCATTAACAATTTCGCGATGTTTAAAAAAACACTTGCACTAATAACAATTAAAAAGTGCGGCAACGGTGGCGTTTCAGCTTATAATTAGTTAATACTTCATTTTAGATTATCTATAAGTCGTTCTCTCCTTTTCCATTTCGTTTGATATTCACATATTTGGCGACGCACATTGTATAAAACAAAAGGGGCTCATTACAATAGTAGCGTCCTTTTTATACTATAGCTGAACATTCTAGTTCACTTCAATGAATTAGTTCAATGTTCATTTTTACCTTGTGAACTACATCAGCAGTATAGTTCATTTGTTCCTTTGCTGATTTTGCTCATAAATATTTTTATAATTTTGTTCAACTTTCTGAATGAAGCACCTTTAAGAAAATGTATACATTAATTTATAACGTATTGTAAAAATTCGCTTGCCAATAAAAAGTCTTAAATATTGAGCCCTTACATACTAAAGAACGTGTGCCAGGTGCAACTAAATACATATGTATATCAATATCATTTGCATAAAATTATTGAATGAACAAACAAATTTAAATGGTAGAATTTACTAGTTTTATAACGTACATCCCACTATAGCAAAGGGCAGCTCAACGACCCGCAGCTTAAATGAAGAAACAGGTTCTGCTTACAAACAATAAACAATGGAGAAAATCAGTTGCAGAATTACAATTACCCACAAGGGTAAATTTTTGGAAGATAAAACTCATCTACAATCAATTTTACAGTGATTTGTACAACATTGGCATAAAAATCTACCTTTTCAAAACTAAATTCGCTTGAAAGTGACATGGCTCACATTTACCCACCTGGAAAAAGTTTTATTAATATTTTTGGTGCAATAATAATGTGTTTTGCAGCTTTATGTATTAGTTAATACTAATTGTTGTTGAAATAAGTGAATTTCAATTAATCAGTAAAATTATCTTTGCTAATAAACATTTATAATATTAATAACTGTATACGAAATCAATTTCAGATGCACCTGACGTCGCAACGGAAATTTGTCAAAAATATAACTTTTTAAGCTAAGAAATTGTAGCGAATTGAAGACAGGCCGGCGATTTTAATAAAGGCCAACGTTCAAATGTTTAGAGGACAGTGCCCCTACCTAATGTAAAAAGGACCGGTTTCTACTAAAAAAAAATAAGAATTTGGAAAATAAAGGATATTGAATAGTTTGCTGGAACAATTTAAGTTCGATACGCAAACATTCACGGAACTATCGGTACATTGTTAGTCATCGATTACGCAGTATCTATTGCAGCGCTACGTGCCGGCATTTCGCGCGTGTATTTATGACAGCTGAAAAAGTAAAAGTATAAAATACAATTATTAAGATAACAGTTAGTCAAATGCATACAATGGCCGATAGCCCATTCCAAAGAAGACGCAGCGGTTTACTACGTGGACCTCTCCACTCCACCGTCAACACTGGATCGCTGTCGGTCACTTTGCTGCCCGAAGAACTAAGCATTAGCGAAAATACGATGATTTGTGACGATGATCTGGATCGGGGTATGGGAAAGACGGACGCGCTCTTCGCACAATTTCTGGAGGTGCTTCACTCACACAATAATGATACTGAGGTTTTTGACGTGGTAGAGGAACTATCACAGTCTTGCCGTGCCGTTGTCGAGCAGCTGGAAATTGAGATTGACCGCGGCGTGGGCGGCGCTCACGGCACCAAGCAACGGGAGTTGAACATTGGATGGCTGAAGCAGGAGATCAACACTTGGCGGCTGCTGCACTCGCTCTATCACGATCGTGTGCTGCAGGGAGACACAGCAGCTGATGACGAAATGCAGGGACCCACACCAGGTGGTAGCGAAAAGGAGGTGATCGTGCAGTTGTATGCCATAAATTCCACATTACGGGAGTATCAAGTAGTCGTTGACTGGTTGGAGATGTGCTATGAGCCGAAGGAGACTGCCATTGCAGCACACTGTCACGATCGCATGATGGCATGGGAGAATACGCTCTTCGAGCTCGAGAAACCAGAGGGGGCTGCCTTTGGACGTGGGCATGAAATTGTTAGACAATTAGACCCTGATGCGCCAGTGCGCGAGAAAAAGCCGTTGCATGCCGATGATGAGGAAGACAACAAGCGTTTAGGACGTGGCATTTTTTCATTCATACGCAAGGGCCGCGTCGATGATGCACTGAAGCTATGTAAGCACTATGGTCAGACTTGGCGCGCTTCTATTCTAGAGGGTTGGCGGTTGCATGAGGATCCCAATTATGATAACCAAGGCATGGCGCCCGAAAAGATGCCCATTTTGGGTAATCCCAGGCGGGATGTTTGGAAGAGATGTGCTTGGATGATGGCCGACTCAAAGAAATATGATGAATATACTCGCGCCACAATGGGCGTATTCAGTGGCCATCTTGGCTCACTTAAGGCGCTGCTCCAGAGTTCCTGGCATGATTTGCTCTGGGCCTATATTAAGGTGCAGATCGACATACGTGTAGAGAGCGAAATTCGTGGTTGCTGCATGAAACGGTATCATCAGCTGCCCGATGAATACTGGAATGGGAAAATGACGCTGGAGCAAATTTTTGATGAGCTCGAAGTGGCCAAGAATGCTGCTGTTCGAGACTATGCACAAAGCCAAATGGGTGTAATACAAAAACATTTAATTCTGGACACCTGTGGAGAATTGCTGCAATACATGTGCCGTTGGGTGGACGTAGGCAAGGACTCAACATTGCCGCCACATCAGTTGCGTTTTATGGCACACATAGTGCTATTTATGCGCCAGATCGGACGTGTGGAGCAGGAACAGTATGCAGAGCGCATTCTTGCTGCCTACGTGGAGGCGCTTATCCAACGCAAGGAGCCACAATTGATTTCGTACTATGCAGCGACGTTGTCCAATAAGCTGCAAGTGCGTTTGTATGCCAAGTTTTTGGAGCAGTTGGATGAGACACGAGCGCGACAGGAGGCTCTGGAGGCAGCTTTGCAAATGGGCTTGGATGTGGAACAGATCACACAATGTGCCGTGGAGAGCATACGTCTAAGCAACAGTCCAGAGAGCGCTGTTCCGCACGCTGGTGAAATTTCAGTAGCGGACAGACGTAAGATTCAGTCACTTGAGTTGCTGACACACCTGGTTGAGC